>NW_020664413.1:54521415-54653456 GCF_002925995.2 Terrapene triunguis | reverse complement strand
GGCTGGCTTGAAAATCGGAATGGGCAAATTGATGACAGAGTAACGTAGCAAAATCACCTGCTCCTTGCTGACTACCAGCCAGGTTCAAACACAAGAATTCATTTCCTTCCTGTTCGCAGTCTGTTTATCTCCAGCCTACTCAGCCATTTCATGTGTGGTGATAGTATTGTAACAACTTTGGAACAGCACCTCCTATTTAGGCACCTGAAAAATCAATTTCTTTAGGAAAATTGGGTTTTTAAAAGACACCAGAATACATAAAGACCCATATTTTAAATTTAATTTTTGGACAAAGAAATCAGTAACCCAACAAGATAGACACAATGCATCCACACAATGGCAAAAGGACACACAAGAAGACTAAACAACAAATATACATTTAAAACTTTAAAACAAAGGACAAAAGAGATTGCGGGAGTGGGGTGGGGAGTGAGCGCCAAGATAGGAAAAAACACCATAGAAAACAGACTCAAAATGATAGAACATGTGAAAATTAAAGACCATCCATAATACATCTTACATGAAAGACAATTGGAAGCCTGGTGCTAGCAGTGTGTATCTGACAGATTATTGAATTGTTTTTAAAATATGTGAACAGTGTAATACATCGTGGCCTTAGGGTAGAAAGGAGTACAACTACCATTCAAATTCTTATTTCTTTTGCAGAATGCCATGACAGTACCTGTTTTACAACTTTGTAAATACTGAAAAGTCATTCATCTATGTCTAAGCTAAAACGACATTACATATTTTCTTTGATTTATTAGTAAACTACTAAGTAGTAACATTAAGCTTTTAGGAAAAAGATTAACAACGTTGTGCGGTGGTAACCTGTCATTTTAATTTAAGTAAAAGCTGTTGAAAATGCTCACTCTTTGTGATGGAACATGCAAAATTCTTTGCTTAATGGATGTGGAAATGGCATTAAATCCCTTTTGCATCAGGACATTAAAAACATGTTATTTGGGGTTTGGTTTTTTGGTTTTGTATTTTTGTTTTGAGAACAAAGCAGGAAGTTTTTATTGTTCTTTGTGATTCTTCCTCCTCTTCTTTGCAATAATAGCTAAAAATGCAATACACTGATCCACAGCCTGAACTGGTGTGAATTGTTAGAGCTCCATTGAAGTCAAGCTGCCCACTGGAGTGGATGGAACTGTGTTGATTTGTTGAGGTTCTGATGCTTTGCTTTTACGTGAACTGTGCATATCTTTTATCAGAGACTGCAAAGTCAATGTATCTTGTGAAAATGAAGGCAGAGTCGTAAATTTGATAGCATCTCTTCCAGTGGGCTGGACACTGACAATGTACATTATCTATGCTGTAGTATTTACAGTTACCACAGTGTCTGTGTTTTAAAATGGGAAATACTTCAAATGCCACAGTAAATATAATCGTGAGTGTAAAGCCCCAGTCCTATAGGGCAAATCCCTGTGCCTATGCAAAGGCCCATGAACCCAAGTGAAGTGAATGGGGCTCTGTAAAGGCACAAAGGTCCACCTGCACAGAGCAGGTGTCAGGATCAGGGCTGCAGTATTCCATTGGTAATGACACACTGTTATTTCTCTTACCAGTCCCCGACGCAGACTCCATAAATGTTTGTTTCACCCACAATTATTATTCCATAAAAACTGGACAATTCCATATTTGTCTAGATCAGTGGCTCTCAACCTTTCCAGACTAGTGTACCCCTTTCTGATTTGTCTTGCGTACCTCCAAGTTTCACCTCACTTAAAAACTACTTGCTTACAAAATCAGACATAAAAATAAAGAAGTGGCAAAGCCCACTATTACTGAACAATTGCTTACTTTCTCATTTTTGCCATATAATTATAAAATATATCGACTGGAATATAAGTATTGTATTTACATTTCAGTGTATAAAATATAGAGCAGTATAAACAAGTCATCGTCTGTATGGAATTTTAGTTTGTACTGACTTTGCTAGTGCTTTTTATGTAGCCTTTTGTAAAACTAGGCAACTATCTAGATGAGTAGATGTACCCCCTGGAACACCTCTGCGTACCCCCGGGGGTACACATACCCCTAGTTGAGAACCACTGGTCTAGATAGTATTTATTTTTGCAAACCACAGCTACCTGTTTCCTAGTGTTTGTCAAAGCAGACTTTGTTGGTACGATATGAACTTAGAGAAAATAAATCTGATAAGAATGTCAACATTTATCTAACACAATTAAAATACCCAAGGATTTTCTTTTGAACTGTGAAAAATTACATAAAAGGTTTGACCACTTTTTTTCTCCACTGAAATAGTGATGACAGCCCCAGAGATTAAATGATAAACTCTTTTGAGTCACCTTCAGCCCCCAACCTCTCCAGCGCATCATCAAAGATCTACAACCTATCCTGAAAGATGATCCCTCACTCTCACAGATCTTGGGAGACAGACCTGTCCTTGCTTACAGACAGACCCCCAACCTGAAGCAAATACTCACACCATACAACAAAAACACTAACCCAGGAACCTATCCTTGCAACAAACCCCGCTGCCAACTCTGTCCACATATCTATTCAAGTGACACCATCATAGGACCTAATCACATCAGCCATGCCATCAGGGGCTCGTTCACCTGCACATCTACCAATGTGATATATGCCATCATGTGCCAGCAATGCCCCTCTGCCATGTACATTGGCCAAACCGGACAGTCTCTACGCAAAAGAATAAACGGACACAAATCTGACATCAGGAATCATAACATTTAAAAACCAGTAGGAGAACACTTCAACCTCTCTAATCACTCAGTGACAGGCGTTAAAGTGGCAATTTTGCAACAGAAAAGCTTCAAAAACAGACTCCAATGAGAAGCTGCTGAACTTGAATTAATATGCAAACTAGATACCATTAACTTAGGTTTGAACAGAGACTAGGAATGGCTCGGTCATTACACTAATTGAATCTATTTCCCCATGTTAAAGTATCCTCACACCTTTGTGTCAACTGTCCGAAATTGGCCATCTTGATTATCACTTCAAAAGTTTTTCTCCCATGCTGATAATAGCTTCTCTTAATTAATTAGCCTCTTACAGTTGGTATGGGTACTTCCACCTTTTCATGTTCTCTGTATGTATAAATATCTTCTTTCTGTATGTTCCATTCTATGCATCCAATGAAGTGGGGTGTAGCCCACAAAAGCTTATGCTCAAATAAATTTGTTAGTCTCTAAGGTACCACAAGTACTCCTGTTCTTTTGATTTAACAGCATTGTCCTCATTCTCCATTGCACTGCACCTTGTGTAGTGTTTACTCCAGTGCAAAGTGGATGTGAAATACTGCCATTCTCACCTGATAACGTTCATGCCCATTTTGCATTGGGCTAAATGACTATGCAAGATGCAGGGCAATGGAGAATCCGCACCATAAAGTACGTAAGAAAATGCAATCAGACTAAGGAATGTTTTCATGCAAAGTTTAGGTGGAATGGACCACGGTTCCAGAGCCAGCACTCTCCCCGTGAAAGCAAAGATCAGCTCTTGCCAGTTCAGCCAATCCAGCCCACAAAAAACTTGATGTACACTTACTGGTGAAGTTGTAAAAATGATTTGTGCAGCAAGAACCCACATCCAAAAAGCATAACTTATAGGACACACACACATTGCCCTAAATTGCCCAAGAAAAGCAAAAGTGAAGGGGAGGGAGGGGATTACATTATCCAGGTATATAATATAGCAATATTAGGCCCTGATCCAAAACCCATTACAAATTAATGGGAGGTTTTTCCATTGACTTCAGTGCCACTTAATGTGGTGATGTTATAAAAGAAGTGTCAATACAACATACAGGGCAGAGCATATTTTATGTTGCAGATAGGAAATTGTAATGCTGACTTCAAACTAACACAGCAGCAGAACAGCTGGAAAAATAAATTTGGTTAGCTAGAATAGAGATCTATTTATTGAGCCTCCTTCCAAGAATATACGCATATCAGCACTGGGATTGGTCTCTAAATTGGGCGGGAGGGGGAGGGAAGATGATCTGGTGAATTCAAATTGATGCACTACTTATTCCACAATAGTAATTCAATTAATGATTTTATAGACCCTGTGTTGTGTTCTCAGTCAAATGGAATATAGAATCAAGCAATTAACTTAGTTTGGCAGTGCAGAGTAGCAGAGCCTCAATCTCAACAAATGCAGAGCAAAATCTACCTTGTGCTGTCTGCTGGTGACAGTGGAGTATTTTGACATTTGGAGCTTCATTTCCAGGACCAATTTCTCATGACAAGGCCATGCTAGTCCTTGCACTACTCTTGCACATTCAGCACCTTGATGCATGCTGCTGCTCAACAGCAAATAGACGGGGCAGTACGTATATTACATACTGCTACAGAAAAGGATGCAGAATGGTTTCTATTATAATCCTTTCTTTCCACAATTTCCTGAAAAATAAGCCCTATGGACTGAAACTTTCCAGACTCAGTCTTTGACCAAGGTTGAAAGTGTGAGTGTATTTGAGTTATATGAGGATAACAAAAGACACAATTTCCCCATTTAAAAAAACTGTAATAACGACATATTTTCAGTCAAGATACCAGCATAACTAGTGCTTGAAAGCTGGTGGGGGTATAAACTCAAACACTTAGGCACAAGCCTAACTACAGAGTTGAGTGGTTCTATGGATTTCACTAGAATTACTTGTGTTTAAACAAGCACGTGCTTACTTGATTTGCTGGATCAGAATCCTAGTTGTCCCTGAGGATTATTGCTTTGGTGCATAAAGATGGGTTTGAGTTAATAAAAGTTAGGATCTTTTGAAAACTGTGCACTGAGCAAGTACAGTAGATGTTGTAAAGCCTATGGGTAGACAGTCTTGGATGCGCATGGATGTTCAGCAAGCAAAGTGTAAATATGCTGGTGCTAGAGGAGAGGGAGTAGTTGCAGTGGCAGTAGAAGGGTAAAGAGCTTCTCTTTTCCTCTACTTAGCATACTCTCCTGGGTCCCAGGGGTCACTGGGTTTTGTTACTTTTGCCAACCTTCCCAGCTACCCCTTATGATCCACATTTTATCATGTCATTTAAAAACATTATGGGTGAAATCCTGCTGAAATCACATGAGCCAGAATTTCTCCTTTGGGTCTAATTCAGCCCTGAACTATGCCATTGTAATTCTCTCAATGGGAGTTATGCCCACTTGAGAACAGAGATTAATTTGGCTCTGAGTGAAGTTTTACTGTAATTCTGTCAGCCATTTATTGAGAGCACAAAGCATCTGAGCATGAGCAATGAGTATTTGGCTTCTTTTGTGAACTGACACTCAGTTTTCATGGCAACAATGCCAAACTCTGTTGGGTCACATAATGCATTCCCTCAGGAATTAATTTTGTTATATGCATATATATATATATATACAGGGCCGGCTCTGGCTTTTTGGCCGCCCCAAGCAAAAAAAAAAAAAAAGACAAAGGGGGGGCGGGGGCGGAGCGGGGGGGCGGGGGGACCGGCTGGGGGGGGGGAGGGGGAGGGAGCGGGCGGGAGAGAGAGAGAAGGGGGCGGCCAGGGCTACAGCAGGGGCGCTGCCACGCGGCCCCTCCCGCTGCGCCGCCTCCTGCCGCCTGCCGCGAGGGCTCCGCTCCGGTCGGCAGGGAGGGAAGGAAGAGGACTGCCCTGCAGGGCGCTCTGGTTCTCCGCGCCACCGCCCCCTACAGGGCGGCCGGAGCGGAACAAGAACAAAAACAAAAAACAAAAGCGGCCATGCCGCCCTAGGATTGGGCAGAATGCCGCCTCCAACAATCTGCCGCCCCAAGCACCAGCTTGGTCAGCTGGTGCCCGGAGCCGGCCCTGTATATATATATATACACAAAGGCGAAATTCTCATCTGGTGTAAATTGGCTTAGCTCTATTGAGGTCAGTATTTTAGGCCAACTTACCCCAGCTGAGGATCTGGCCCAGAGAGTTTGGTGGATATTTGTATATGTGAGATATACTTATAACCATATATACTGTACAAAAGGTGGAGTTTCCTCATGTTGAAACATATATCATTAAAATCCTATGTTTAATTTTAAACCATAAGCATGTGTAAGGCACCCTAATTAATTCTGAAATAACACACTCCCTGGGTCACACAAAGGATGAGGCCAACAGCCTCGAGGCATTTATCTCACATTTATTCTTGACTTGCCATCTTACTGACCATTGTGGCCTCTGCATATGAGTGTTACTCTGAAGATTTCAAATTGTAGTTTTACTGGGATGAATGACAAGAGCTATCCTTGATCTCAAGGACAATGCGCATCCAAAGGATTGAATTTTTACAATAATGTCAGCTTTATATTGTAACATTGATAACTACCCTATTGCCACAGGGCCTGATTCAAAGACCAGGGAAGTCAATGGATCAGATTGCTAATGCACAAGTGCCTCTTTGAACTTAACCTATAAGGGTAAAGAAGGGAAAATGGTGACTTTGCCCATGTACATGGGACATGGTCGTATTAGTGATGTTTACTACTGTGACACATTTGATTATTTTCTTTCTGTGCTTATTTTCAAGAGAGCGATAGAGTTCGCTTTATTTTGTTCACATAAGCCAGACCTTCAGTGTCAGTGCCTGAAACGAATTACTGTTTATATTAGAAACTTAGTTTAATAAATTAAGTCTCGTCTATGAACTGTCAAAGTTCTTATAGTCTGCAATTCATATATAACAGATGCCTTTTCCATGACTCTTAACTAGAAGTGGCTAACATGATTGCTTCCTCTTTGCCATTACTACATTCTGTAGGTTTAGTTATCTACTGCCTACAGAGAATTAAAAACAATTTAAAAGGGCATCTGGTATAAAGCACACTAAGGCACAAAAAATTCTTTCTATATACAATAACTTTCTGTTTAGGTCAGAGAATTATTCAATAATTGGCACTTGTTTAAATAGACCATTCAGAATCAGTTTGGCTTTGGTTTTCCAACTGAAGATTGAGTTACAGAACTTTTTCTTTTCAAACAAGCAGTTTTTTCAGTCCTGATTTCCAACGTATTTGTGGCATCGCTGTGATTAAGACTAACAACTAATTTTTGTACAAGATACAAACACATTTTTCAAAAGTGCCATTAATAATTTAGTCACTTTCCCCCCCAGATTGTTTATAAATTATAAATGTTAGTTTACTCTGTCCTAGTTTATATAATACTGATATAAAAAGGAGAGCTAAAGGCCGTGATTTCTAACAGAAGATTCTGATGTGGAGGTGGTAAGGATGAGCCTATACATTGTTTATGCCAGTTTCTTAGCAGACATCATTTAAATAGATGAACCCAATAATCTTTGACAATCTAGATTATTGTAAGCCTATGTTTCCACTGTTTACATTTTGCAAAGCACACTTACTTCAGGAACAGTTGCCACATGAAAAGTTAATAATGAAGCACATCTATAAGGATAAAAATAATGCTCTGGAACACTAATTCATATCAACAGTTATAAGTTCAGACATATGGAAATGTCTTTCCTATATATATTTTAGGTAATTCCTTTGCCATGTTATGCTTCAATATTTTTCTGTTTTTAAATGTTTAATCAGAGAACCTTTGAATCTACTGTTGTTTTTTTGTGTTTTGGTGGGTGCACCAAACAAAATTCAATCATAAGGAATGACTAGAACAGTTGCCCAATGGAATTTTCATTGTACTCCCTAGAAATACATTAAGATTTTAATGAAGGTAGGCCTATTATGGTGGGAATTGAGGCTAATTTTCCTCCATTCCAAAGTCTGTCCTAGTCTGTGAAATGAAATAGCTAACAGAATAGCATGAGCTGTAGCTGATCCTGCTGCAGCTATGTTATCATTTTGACAAAGATCAATTAATTAATGGTAGATGAAAAGAATGATGACTGTGGTATATATTGGGCAAAGCCTTCCATTAAAAACACTCAAATCCAGATGTCAGAAATATACAGTACTACAGTATCTCATTTACAGTCACAGACCACTGCCTATGCTGTTGTCTCTAGCCAGTATTTTATGAGTGGCTCAGCTTGTAAAGCTAATTCATTTGCAATGATGGGTATATATTTTGGCGAACTATTTTCTCTTTATCTAGAAGACAATATTTATTTGTAATTACTATTATTTTGTATTTACTCCGGTAACCTTGTCACAACCCATGTTAAATATAATGTCCTTGAGCTAAGTTGTTTATCTAAAACACCAGTGTTATTGCTCTATGACATAAAACCACTTCCTCTATTAACAAGATGTCCTTTTAAGACAAGTGCTACATGGCAGGAGAGCACTGGGTATACAGCATCTCTACACGCATGTGAACTCAGCCACAAGGCTGTAAGCCCCCAGCAACCCCTGTTTTGTTTTGTTTTGTTTTTTGAGGGGGGAGGGAAGGGGAATCCTTCACTGTTGTAGAAGGTGCTGTGGAAAGGGATGTGGGGGTCATAGTGAATCACAAGCTAAATATGAGTCAGCAGTGTAACACTGTTGCAAAAAAAGCAAACATCATTCTGGGATGTATTAGCAGGAGTGTTGTAAGCAAGAGTGTTGTTCCACTCTGCGCTGATTAGGCCTCAGCTAAAGTATTGTGTCCAGTTCTGGGCGCCACGTTTCAGGAAAGATGTGGACAAAGTGGAGAAAGTCCAGAGAAGAGCAACAAAAATGATTAAAGGTCTAGAAAACATGACATATGAGGGAAGATTGAAAAAAGTGGGAGTTTTTTAAGTCTGGAGAAGAGAAGACTGAGAGGGGACATAACAGTTTTCAAGTACATAAAAGGTTGATTCAAGGAGGAGAGAGAAAAGTTGTTCACCATAATCTCTGAGGATAGGACAAGCAGAAATGGACTTAAATTGCAGCAAGGGCTGTTTCGGTTGGAGATTAGGTAAAACTTCCTAACTATCAGGGTAGTTAAGCACTGGAATAAATTACCTACGGAGGTTAGACAAACACCTGTCAGGAATGGCATACTTAGTACTGCCTTGAGTGCAGGGGACTGAACTAGAAGACCAGTCCTATGATTCTATTATCTACAATACATCACTCTCTCTCTCTCTCTCAATGGATTTCTTAACGCCAAATACACAGCATACAAACTAGGATTATGAAGCTAGAAGTTAGAGATGAAGTCATATCATAGTTAAAAGCTAATTCTCTTTACATAAAGGTACAGTACAAATATATTATTGACTTTATGTAAGAGTAACATAATTCTTCAATAATTAGCACAATGAGAAATCGGTCAGAGCAGCATTTTAGTGCTGGATCTTTTTCTTTATAGTTGTCTCTATTGTCTGCAGTATTGCTCCCATTGAGGTCATTGGTAAAATTCCCATTTGCTTAAATAGTGTAGGGTCAGGGTAATAAGAAGGGCACTGATTCAGCATGTAGTCTCACCGAAGTCAGTGGGTCTGCTCATGTGCATAAAGTGGCATGTACTTAAGTACTTTGCTGAGTGGGGTCCAGAATTGCTAACATTGATTATTGTGCTGTTTCTATAATGAAAGGCCTTCCATTCTTACATAAATTATTGATAATTAATAGGCCTGTTCCACTCAATGTGTCTGATGTAAAATGAGATGATCAGTTTGAAATGCGGCTTTCAAAAGCAGGCAGTTTTTTCTAAACATTTTCCCTTATTCGTTTAATTTTAATTCATTCAGAAAATTTCCTCCACCTTCTAGCTCTATTTCTCTTTATTTTCCAGAGCTACATGTTTTTCTTGGATTTTTATTTATTAATCTAAATTTAATTCATTTTCTTTCACTTTTTGTAGGGCTCCTCTCTCCTATACCCTACCTCATTTCTCTCCGTTTTGTGATCCTTCCCTCCTTCAAATTGTTTGGTGCTCTCTTTAACTTTGTGTTTGTAATACTTTTTTATTATTATTTTCTTGTCTTTTACCCTTTATTTTACTGTCCTCTCCTCTTCACAATGCTTTAATTATCTTTACTGTCTATAGCCATTTTGGAAGCACTAGCTAGGGCAATTTTAATACGTTTAAGCTTGCCAAAATATTCTTGGATGGTCACTGCAATAGAATTATACTGTATTGAACCTAAATCTGACCCTCTGCTACTCTGATTCTATGGCTGCCTGTTCTGTACAGAAAAAGCAAGCACCTTTAAAGAGACAGGTTTCCTTTTATCTTCAGAGGCAGCTGTCATTCTCCTACAGTCCTTTATTTTTTTTAATTAGTTTAGTGAAATAGTGTCTGTTAATTCCAGTCTTGACATTGATCTTTGCACTCAGTTTCTTACGCTTAAATTCCATAGTCCTTTAAAACCTCAAGGTCCATTGCCTTGGGTTACTTTCTTTGATTTACTCTATTATGTACTCATAAAAAAATATTCTTTCAGCTAAACATACATGGGCCTTTCCAGTGACTTCAATGGCCTTTGGATCATTGCCGAAGTACAAACATTCTAAACAGCACTAATGTTTTAGCTAAATTCCCAAGGGATTGTCTTTTGAACCATACATTTATCTTTCAAATGTACCATCACAAATGAAAACATCTTTATGACAGCAAAGTATGCTAGCCTTGGGTTACACTATACTGTACCTCAATACTCTACCTCATTTTTCAAAAGTTTCTTCCCACTTGAAATCATATGTGCAGAAGATTCAGATGTAAAAAATAATTCCAACCAATCACTCAGATGCTATGATCATGGGTGTTATAGAAAATGTTAAAATAGAATTATGATCGCGCCATTAGGTTATTCATTCACTCCCAAACTATTTTCTCATGTCTACTGACTAACATCCTTTTGATGTATTCACAATGGGCACTTCTTACTCAAGTAATATACTCATCTCCTCCCATAGAAGGCTAGATTAGGATATGCTTACTCATACTGATTAGAAGCTTACTCCATGTGTGGGCCCATTGAAGGCAATGCATAAGGGTATCAGAATCTGACCAAGACTGAGGGCCTAATCCTCCAAACACTTATAAGCAGAACTGGGCAGAAGTTTTCATGCAAATGCTTTTCTCATAAAAAATGCAGATTTGGGTCTACCAAAACAATTGGCAAATTTGGCAAATTGTTTCAGTCAAAAAATAAGAGAGAAAATTCAGAAATGTCTAAACATTTCATTTCAGAACTTGTAAAATGAAACTTTTTGACTTTCTTTTGGAAAAAATTTCAGAATTTCCCTCATTTTAAATTAAAAAAACCATTAAAAACCATTTAAACATCCTCAAAACTGAAACAAAACTCTGTTGCAGGTTGAACAAAATATTTGTTTTGTTTTATTGAAAAATTAGAAAAGTTATTTGGGTCAACTCAAAGTGAATTTTTTCCCCCGGGTCAATGGCCAAACAGAAAAAGTCAATTATTTGCACAGATCTACGCACAGCTAACTTTACTGAATAATTCCACTTGCTTCAAGTGGAAATACTTTCTGGATTAAGCCAACTGGAATTCATATAGCTTTATGTATATTACAAGAAATTCTATTGTACAGCATTTGCTACTACTAAACTTTGTTCAGTCTGTTACCATATGCATCTTGAAAAACAATATCGTATAACTGGCAGATTTTTATTGGCCTGTTTGCTCTTTTTTTCTTTACCCCAAGTCACTTATTTAATGAAAAAACAAATCTTACTTGACAGTAATTTAAAATAACCAGTCTCCTGTCTTTTATTTTGTATTTCCTTTACTTTAACTTGCCTAAGTTTCAGCCTCATTATATGCATAAGCAAGTTCAACATCATGTTTTTGTACTCATGTACCTGCCCCTCGAGGTTTTCTCTGTTCATAGAGTTTGGGAGGAGGGCCAAATCTCATGTAAGAAGAGATTCATCCAAAGGTACCTGTTACGGAATTGTTGTAAAGTGTAAATCTATTCCTGGCTAGCACATATTTTTTCTTTGGAAAGAGACACAACTTACACTTGATATAAGCTTAATTGCTACCCTTGAAGTCAGTGCTAAAATTCCCATTGACTTTACTGCAAACAGAATTAGGGCAATACTGAGCATTTGTGAAAATCCCACCCAGAGTGTTAAAAATACTCTGTAAAATTCCCAGAGGAAATGAGGTCTTATGGCCTGACTTTCCGAGGTGCTGAGTACCCATAGCGGCAATTGAAGTCAATAGGAGCGGTGGGTGATCGGTGTAGTATTAGTTGTGGCTGCTGTGACTGTTTAGAAAGGCCACAAGCTTATAGTCAATAAACTGTTTAGACAACGTTATGGGAGAAGTATGAAAACTCTAAGTGAGAAAGGAATAAAGGTTAGAAAGTTACTCACCCTGGTGTCCTGAATCTCTGTGTATTCAACAGCCAACACCTCTGAAATTCAGGCCTTTAGGCCCAGATTCTCAAAGGTATGTAGGCCGCTAACTCCCATTGATTTCTATGGGAATTAGGCACCATCAGCCCCTTAATGTCTTTCTCTTTTCAGTATATGAACAATTTTTTTTTAAAAAAAGTGAGTTCAGCGTGGATAATTTAGTATGCTTTTTGCAAGTTTTACAAAACGCGCATTCTCCTCATACCCGGAATATCCTGGTTTCAGTCAGAGGCAGAAGCAGGAGCTGTGATAGGCTGTTCATTTTGTATATGTATAATTTACAAGTTGCAGAGTTTGAAATGAGTTTAGTTACTTCTGGATGCTTCTCCAGATGAAAACTTCAAACTTGGGGGCATTTACCTTTCACTGGCAACTCACTAAATATGTGGCTTAAGAGCCATATGTTTCAGATAACACAACAGAGCTTTGAAATTTTTTTACATGAAAAGCTACAAAACTCCCTGTCACCGTTACAGGGCCTGGAGCCCTCAATGATCTCTCAGACTGCACCCACCTCAGGTGTTAAGCCTCTCGCCTTCACCTGTGCTGAGGTGGAATCCCATGATTCTCATTTTTAGACCAGGTCTTGTGCTACGGCACCCTGAGTAACAACCATGATTTCTCTGCAGGACTGGGCACCTGCAAGTCTTCCCTTCAGGAGCTGGGACCAGGCAGTCCTCTGGAATGGTGGTTGAAGCATGAAGGGACATATGAATCTTTAGCGCATCTGGCACATAACTATCTTGTGACACCGGCTACAACAGTGCCATGCGAACGCCTGTTCTCACTTTCAGGTGACATTGTAAACAAGAAGTGGACGACATTATCTCCTGCAAATGTAAACAAACTTGTTTGAGCAATTGGCTGAACAAGAAGTAGGACTGAGTGGACTTGTAGGCTCTAAAGTTGTATATTGTTTTATTTTAAAATATTTTTGTACATCATTCTACATTTGTAAGTTCAACTTTCATGATAAAGAGATTACACTATAGTACTTGTATTTGGTGAATTGAAAAATACTATCTTTTTTTTTAACAGTGCAAATATTTGTAATAAAAAATAAATACAACATGAGCACTCTACACTTTGTATTCCATGTTGTAACTGAAATCAATATATTTGAAAATGTAGAAAACATCCACAAATATTTAAATAAATGGTATTTTCTTATTGTTTAACAGCACGATTAATCACAATTAATTTTTTTAATCTCTTGACAGAGATTTTTAAATTTTTTAAAATCTCGTGTTACTCTTTTTTGCCTGTTTCTTTGTTTTGCTGTTATTACAATACAAAGATTCTCCCCTACTGAACAGACCCTATTGACTTGCTGCCTTTTGTTACTGCCCAGTCATCCCACTAATTTCTACTATGACTGTGCTCTCTATCTGCCAAAGGTGACAGTACACACGTCAATCTATCTTTTTTTTTATTTTTTTTAGACAGAGCTTGTTTGTTCTCTTTTTAAAATAATATTACTTTGGACTTGCACAGACCCTTATCTGAGCCTGTTCTTTATTATCCTGTCAGTTTCCTAACGACTCCACATATCTAGGCTTGATTCTTCTCCTCGCATTTTCCTGGTTTGGAATATTATCTATCTTGTGGACTATACAGACCTATTCCTTTACAGCTTCCAATTGTTTCCTACCCACTGTGATCTTTTTTTCCTTCTGTCTTTGCGATGAATAGGATTTGGGTCTTTTGCAAAAGGGTCTGACGTCCACATTCCTCAATCTTGAGTTCCTTCCTATTCGCTTCAAGGTCTTTAGCTTCAGCAAAGATGTGTCATCTGCAAAGCTGAGGTGGCGCAGGTGCTTGAGTCCTTTTCTTTATTCTCAAAAACCTTGAAAGTTTTCTCCAGGCAGAAGGTGAAGATTCTGTTAATTTCACACTTCAAAATGATCTTTGCACTCTATTTCTCATGCTTAAATATTATTGTGCTATCCACCTAGATGTTTTAGGGTACTCAGAAACTATGGGGCTTCTGCTCCTTTCTTATCCAGTGTTTCCACAATGCTTTTATTTCCATTGAGTTAAAGCACTTCTCATAGTCCCCAAAGCCATACAAAATAACTGGTGTGCTTCTTCAACTCTATTCGCTGTGAGAGAATCAAAGAAATATGTACATATTAAATAAATAAATCTTCACAATGTTACATTAAGTAGAGTAGGATTATAGAAAGCTATTCTATCTTAATGTCATGTTAGTGACCTGCCTTGACAAAAGCCAAGAAATGTATAGTTCAGGCAAAAACTTCATCCTCCTCAGTTACCCGTGTGTGTGTAGATGTATGTGTAAAAGAGGGGGGAAATCACACATTGGCATGAGGTAAGGAAAGTGTGCCAGCCTCCACTCTGAATTCCCTACCCCTTGCTGTAGCCTTTTTGTTCATGATTTTTTATTTTTCATTAGTTTAACTTTTAAAAAAAACATGGCGAGGTAGAGACTCTGTATGATTCAATTTAGAAACCATAATGAGTCTTTTGAAGTTGCTTCTGCCTCTCATGTGAAGATTTTGGCCCTGATCCTGCAAATAGACATGTGTTTAACTTTATGCATAATGAGCATTGTCACTGAAGACAACCGGCAAAATCCTGGCTCCATTAGAGTCAATGGGAGTGTTGCGGTCACCTTCAGTGGCGCTGGGATTTCATCCAGCGAGACTACTCATGTGCCTAAAGCTCTGCACATGTGTTTTTGCTGGGTCCTTATTGAGATATATTTAGATTCAAGTTAAAAATCACCCGTAAGCATTTATTTAAATTAATCAGTTAAAAGATATATTTGTGGCCTGTATATTACTACTGTATTTTCTGTGTCTGTGCATTGTTTACTTGGAAACGTGGAATTCAGTGCACTGGGCCAAACTTAGCCCTGCAATTTGGATTTTCCATTGACTCCAATATATTTTTAATACTCACTTAGTGCGTGACCCTGGAAACACTTAGAGGTTTACTTATGTGCGTAAGTCTTTTGGGGATCAGGACTTTAGGCACTTTAGAAAATGAATGTTTTGTGGGACTAGGTGATGTCAGGGGGTTTAGTGAATGGGACTAGGTGATGCCATCAGATTTAGCTATGTCACTCTCTTTGTGTGGTGTTTGTTTCAAATATGAGCTAGCAACAAGCATAATGAACTTGAGCTGAGCCTTGTCCCAAAATCTCTGCACAATTAGCTACATCAGG
The DNA here is from genome assembly GCF_002925995.2 of Terrapene triunguis. Taxonomy (NCBI): domain Eukaryota; kingdom Metazoa; phylum Chordata; order Testudines; family Emydidae; genus Terrapene; species Terrapene triunguis. The sequence continues at coordinate 54,638,003 of NW_020664413.1, read as the reverse complement.
TTAGGGGTGGCCAAGTAGCTGAGGTGTTTGCCACTACAGTATTCTTAATGGATTGTGGAAAATGTGACAGACCTTATGGTGTTAAATGTATGTATTATTGTGGGCCGGGACTGTATGTAACCTCTCTAGGGGGGAGAGGTGACCAATGTTGCAACCCCCTGCAGCATCTTTGGGTTCCATTGAGAACCAGGGGGGGTGATTGGGCAAATTCACTCAGGTTGTAACATCTCCAGAAAGATACTGCCACCTGGAAAGGCTGGCCTAGACTGGTTCAAACTGGATTCCCCAGAGACCAACAGACAAAGAAAGGACTTTGGCGTAAATATCTTGAATATAAACTGACTCAGGGCCTTCTTTCTGAGCTACTAAATGGACAGGCTTTTCTGTCCAAGGGGGGCCCCCTCAGTCCTTCCTGGGAAGGGTTGGAGGGATTTTACTGAGGCCCCATGAGACTGATGGGTGACCTCTAGTAAGCTGTTAGCATGCATGCATGTTCTTTTAGTGTGTGTTTTTTTAATTAGGGGGAATACAGGTGCAGTTGCCCTGAACTGTGACTTGAATTATTTAATTAAGTATTCCATTTTTTCTCTTTAAATTAAAAAGGAGAGAGAAACTCAAAGGTGGCCAGATAACCAGCCATGCATGATTTTTGTTGTCTGTTTTCATTGTCTGTGATGAGATGACCAGTTTTACTAATCTATTTATTTGTTGTCAATTTGATTGATAGGTTTTATGTACATATTGAGGTCGTGGATCATTCCTTAACCTCTTATAGAGATATCCAATATATTCAGTAGTAGGTACTTAAGCTTTGTGACTGGTTATTTGTATCATATGGATTTTTTCATCATATCAGATTACCAGTGGTAGGTGTATCACTGCCCATTGAATTTTTCAGGGAGAGGAAGATTAGAGCAAGAGATCAACAGGTCTTTTCTTCACCAATTTTGTACAAGAAATAGTATCCTATTTGGCCACTTAACATGGATCCTGTCTTAAGAGGCTAGTTTTCTTCCTCGCTGACACTGAGAGAGAAAGAGAAAAAGCCAGATTTACTGCCTAGTGGTTTTTACATACAATAGTTTAGATTGTAGTCTGTTACTTAGATCATAAACTCTTCAAGGCCTGGACTCTCTTTGTGTGGTGTTTGTATAGCATCGAACACAGCGATCCTTGACGGTGCCCATAGACACTGTCACAGCACTAATACTAAACTATGTTTTCTTGTCCTGCGCCCATAAATAATTGCACAGGCACATCCACACGTGGTTCCAGTTACAAACAGCGTTGCCAAGTATTTGTCTGACTCATTAAACAACCCGAGTGCCAAAGTCAGGGCCTTTTGGGACCCTGGGCAAAAGCTGAAACAGAGTCCCCGCCCCCTCCAGCCCTTCCAAAAAAATTACTGCTGAGGGGAGGTAGAGAGGATTGGAAAGAGAGCCCTGTCACTGTGCCTCCGTGGGTCACAGCTGCGGATGCCAAATTCAGGATGAACTGCTGAGAAATAGGGAAAACTCACTCCAAACTGCATCTGATGAAGTGGGTTTTAGCCCACAAAAGCTTATACCCAAATAATTTGTTAGTCTCTAAGGTGCCTCAAGTACTCCTCATTTTTCCAAACTGGTGGTTATTCTTCCATAAGATATACCAAGCCAATAACAAAAGTAAATTTCTGTCTCACCACACTGGTTAACTTAACAAGAAGTCAGAAATGCAGTCTCCTTAGCACTCATTTCACCACCCAGACACTGGACTTTATGATGAGTGGTTATTTAAAACCAATTTAATCAAACAAAGGGTTCTTCTAATCCCCAGAGATCCCCCACACAGCCAGGTCAATACGTAACTCAGATCCTACCCAATAATCACGCTGTTACCAATCCTTTAGTATCTAATATCTAAAGATTTATTTATAAGGGAAAAGAAAGAGGAGAGAGTTAAAATGGTTAAGGAAATCAAATACATACAATCGTTGCAGAGTTCTTGTATCAGGTTTGAAGCAGTGATGGAATAAAATGCTGGCTTGCAAAGTCTCTGGTAACTTCCAAAAGACTGGAAGGTCCTCAGCAGTGTTCCCTCTAATTTTTTACATCCATGTGAGGAATGAATTTTGTTATGTGCACCAATATGGAGGTGATGTGTGACATATCACCTTCATACTGGTGCACATAACAAAATTCATGTACTGGGGGTGGGGCCGAGGGGTTTGGAGTGTAGAAGGGGGCTCAGGGCTGGGGCAGAGGGTTGGGGTGTGGTTTGTGGGGGGGTGAGGACTTTGGCTGGGAGTGCAGGCTCTGGGGTGGGGCTGGGGATGAGGAGTGTGGGAGGGGGCTCGAGGCTGGGGCAGAAGGTTGCGGTGCAGGGCGGTGCAGGCTCTGGGGTGGGGCCGAGGATGAGAGGTTTGGGGTGCAGGCTGCCCCAGGGCTGCGGTGGGGAGAGAGAGGACTCCGCCCAGGCCTCTTTCACCGCAACAGCTGGGAGCGAGGCACCTCCTTCCGGCCACGGCAACTCCAGCGGGGCTGGGCTGGGCCTGGGGAGGGGCTCCACTCCCCGGCAGCTTCGGCGGGTCTGGGCCAGGCCGGGCAGAGGGAGGGGCTCCTCTCCCCTGGCCACGGCAAGTCCGGGGCAAGTCCATGCTGGGGCCGGCAGGGAGAGGCACCTCTCCCCACCGCGGCAGGTCTGTGCTGGGGCCGGCGGGTAGGGGTGCCTCTCCCCACTGCGGCAGGTCCATGTTGGGGCCGGCGGGGACAGGCGCCTCTCCCCGCTGCAGCCCTGAGTCCCTGCGCGGGGCTTAATAGGCAGCCGCATAGCTTAGAGACAACGTAGGTCCTCAGCCCATTGATTGGAATGCTCCTTTTAGTGTAAGTCCATAGTCCAGAGATCAGAGCAGGAAAGAGGCAAAATGGAGAGGCTTCCAGGGTCTCTTATACCTTTTCCTATGTGAAGGGAATGCTCGGTCTTAGTTTGTGGAAAATTACGGGCACAAGATGGAGTCCAGGGTCACATGAGCAAGTCACGTGTCCTTGCATGCTTTGATGACTTATAGGAGTAGCCATTACCCATATTTTGGCTCAAGCGTCCATAGGAAGGCTCACCGGTTGGGGACAAGCTTCTTCTGTGACCCATTCTGAGAGCTAAGTATTCTTTGATGGGCCATCAGCTTGAATCGTTCATTCACAATGTTCGGGCCGACTGGATGTAAATTATCTTCTGGGTGTTACCCCCTGAGCAAACATATTTAATACAAAGATGATACATGCATACAAACAGGATAATCATACTCAGCAAATCATAACTTTTCCATTGACACCTTACATGATATACTTTGTTCAAGATTTGTTGTAATTGTCTAACAGTGGCAATATTAATGATGTAAACGGTCATGTTTCAATCATATAGCATCACAAGCCAGGGTTGTGAGTTCAATCCTTGAGGGGGCCACTTAGGGATCTGGGGCAAAAATCAGTACTTGGTCCTGCCAGTGAAGGCAGGGGGCTGGACTCGATGACCTTTCAGGGTCCCTTCCAGTTCTAGGAGATAGGATATCTCCATATATTATATTATATTATTATAAGCCCACACCACACTTACCTAGCAGCAGTGGCTCCTGTCCCATGGGACTATCCTCAGCTCCTCATTCCGGGCTTTGCATGCAGAGTTGCACAATGCCACTCAGGTTTTGCCCAGTTGCCCCTCCATTATGATGGAGACGGGGCCAGGCGACATTTCAGTGAGTGGCACTGTGACCCTACATGCCTAGGGAAAACTGCCACTTTTGCACATTCCCCCCACCTCGCCCCTGGCAGCCCTGGCCAGGGTTCTGTGATGGGAAAGTGCACTGGCAGGTAAACGCATCCCACGCAATAATATCTCCGTATCTCCAGTACCAGGAGCACTTAATGAATCTACTCATCTCCCATTTTCTATCCTCATTCACCACAATCTCTGACAGTTCCAAATGGCAACAGCCCTTCTGTGACCTTTGTGGGTGACTCATGTATGGACTGTAGGCTTATACACCTGGCTGTGTGACATGTATGGGCTGGGGGAGTTCCTAGGTCAGCCGACCTTAGATGTAATAACTCTACCCCACCTTATCCTCTGACTGCAGTGCTCCATATTCTTGTACTGGAATGTGCACAAAGTGTATTGAGACAATTTTCTGCTGCTTAAGCATCCCTTCTCCTATGTTCCTGTCTTCCCCCTCCTCCTTACTGCTGATCATACCAATTTTGTATTAATTTTTTTCAAGACAGCCACTAATTTTAAAACATTCATAACCCTCACATTCAAACATACACCATTCACTTAGTGCTTCCCCTGAGGTGTGGCTTAAGCCCTCCTCCCTTTTCTCTCTGATATCACCCATATTTGGAGCAGTTTGAGTGCATTGGAAATTGATTAAAATGACAAACTATCACTTTGTGTGAGGGATTTCCTGGTCCAGCTTGCAGACTAGGGGACTCTGAGGGAAGCCATGTGACTTGGGTCGTCTGAATCAGTTAGCAGACAGCCAACCTGGAAAGAGCCATCTTAAAATAAGGGGGAATGGGGTGAGTTGTGTCTTGCTGCCACAGAGAGCAGTCTGTTTTTTCTCTTTCTGTTTTGGGGTTTTTGTGTGTTATCAATCTGAATTCCTAGAAATACAGTAGTGTTACATTTCAGACTTCCAGCAAGAGTATTTTATGTTTGCATCCAACTTCTGTGTGTGTGCTGTGAACATAACAGAGATCACCCCTCTCCTAGCATGGGTCGGGTCTTGAGTTCTTTTTTCTTCGTGCCTAGTGCCTCCTCTCAAAGCAACTTCTTACTGTGACAGATATATAAGGTGCTTCCCCTGGAGAAAATCAACAATACTAGTACCAGCTGGCAAGGAATGTAAAGCCAAGATGACACTAAAGTAAATAAAACAACCCCAGCAAAGGAATAACACACTAAAAATAACTGTATAATAGAGGCAGGACTTTACTGGGAACAGAAAAATAAGATCTGGGAAAGGGTTAAGGTCAATTAATAAACATTTATAAATAAGCTAATGCCCCATTTCCTAACACTCAGACACTTCCAAACCCCACCTACCTACTGCACCTTCCCAAGGCTGCTGGCACAACTGAAGTTACATGTCCTGAGATATAGTGTTGAAGTGCTGTGGTATTGACTGGCTTAAACAAATGCCTTTTTACTTTTTCTTCGCTCCTGAGTGGGGCAGGGTTCTATCCAGACCCCAGCTTGGTTCCTTGGTCTGGAGTCATCCTGGGGCCTTGGCTGGCTTTTTGGAGCCGGTGCAGGGTGAGACTTCTCTCTCCCTCTCTCTGGATGCTGGTCACTTCAGTGCTGAAGCTGCCTGATCCATGCAACTAGTCTCAGAGCAGTACAAATATTCCCTTTGGGGGAAGCTGGAATTCAGCAGGGACTCCCCCCAGCCACGCTGTCTCTCTGCCGGCTTCCAAACCTGAACTCTCATTTTCTCTGTGCCCAATGACTATGTAAGTATTTATACAAAGTGAAACAGCCTCAACAGAAGACCCTGAGAAAGACCCATACTAGATTATACCATAGCCAGCAGTTAGGGCACTCTCTGGCAACATGCCCCATGTCAGACAGGAGCAATTGAACCTGGGTCCCCCACGTCCCAGGGAAGTGACCTAACTACTGGGCTAAAAATTGTACACTGGGTGGCCCCTCCACTTCTGGCCATTTTGTGAATGGCACCTAAATCCCCCCACCTCCAAAAAAAATTTGCTGAACCTATTTGGTGAATTCAATAATACTGTTGGATTGGCTGAACCTGCTATTTTTTGGATAAACTATTCATCTGAAAACCTTTGTCCAGCTCTACTCCCGTGAACTGCCTATTCAAATCACCCTAGGCAGGAAGCCCCCCTATTGGCCCCAACAGGGACTTCTAGTTTCTTCTGTCCCCACTACTGATTCTGAGCATGCTGGCAAAGAATCAGAGGGCTCTGGTAGCCTTCTTAGTTGTAATCCTTTTGGTAGAGCCCCTTAAAGGCTCAGACAGGCGCTCCAGAAGCCAGGGCACAGGGGGATATATGGGGTGGCCAGGCAATGATTTCCAGCAGGCATGTGAATATGTGTTCATGCACAAACACCCATATTCGTACGAATGAAAGCACCTAGCAAACACTCATGCAGACAAACAACATGTATTTGGGAAGACTTTTCCCCAGATGTTTTTAGCTTATATTTTTCATCAAGCTGAACTGGATTTTTGTTTGTTTTCTGCCCAGGTTTCTAATTTCTGTAGATCCCTTTACTATAATTTCTCCAGCTTTCTGTTGTTCACAGCTCCCCCCATGTTAGTATCATCTGCAAACATCACTAGCCATTCTAGTAATGGATATGTTAAAATCAGAGCAGTCATATCAGCCTGGCACCTGCTTATAACTTGCTATTTTCCTTTTGTTTATGGGCTTTTGGCTAGTTTCTGGCCCATGTGACAGTGTCTCTATCTGAGCCTGTTTGCATTAGTACCTAATAATATATGGAAATATACCTATCTCATAGAACTGGAAGGTCATCGAGTCCAGCCCCCTGCCTTCACTAGCAGGGCCAAGTACTGATTTTTGCCCCAGATCCCTAAGTGGCCCCTTCAAGGATTGAACTCACAACCCTGGGTTTAGCAGGCCCATGCTCAAACCACTGAGCTATCCTTCCCCTCTCACAAAACTTTTTCTTTAAAACCTCATTCTGTTCATTACTCATTGTCCCATTGTGCTCTGGAGGTTTAGGGATAGTCTTAACATTTCTTCCATTGTTTTACCAGAGGTTGGGATTTATTATTTTAATTGGGTTTGGATTGTGCCACAGCCCCTTCCCCTGCATTGTCATGACCTCTAATAGGCCTGTACCTGGAGGAAAGCAAGCAAATATGGAGCGAAAGAAAGGTCCAGTCATTAAGGTGCCAGCCAGATACCTGGGTTCAATTCCTACTCTGCCCAGGCTATTACCTTGGGCAAGTTATTAAGGGTGAAATCATGGCCCCATTGAAGTCAATAACAAAACTCATTGACTTAAATAGGGTCAAGAGCTCATCTATCTTTCTGTTCCCAATCAGTAAAACAGGGTGAATAGTGTTTCCCTACCTCACAGGTGTGTTTTGAGCATAAATGCGTTAAAGATTGTGAGGTGCTTACATACTACAGTGGGGGGTCAGTCTCTTGACCAAGCTGCTCATGGAGCAGTGCAACAACCGCCCTTGACTTGTACCTGATTCCTGCCAGATTGAAAGTATTTGGTTTGGTTGGATCTTGTAGTAAATCGCAAATGTGCACAGTGCTTGTTTAACAGTTGTAAAAAAACACCCTTGTGTAATATGGAAAAATTTATTTATTTGAAAATTAATGCTCAAAATTTAAAAAAAAAAGAGAGAGAGAAATTCGCTGCAAATCTGTTTGCAACAAGATTCAGTTGAGTCATAACCTTTCATTCCAACAGAATCCACGTGGTAAATCAAATCTGATTTTTGAGAATTCCTCATGTCACTAACAGAACTTTTTCACTAGCTGGCAGTGAGATCTGTACTATGTCTTCTTAAATATTGATACACCTGTATTACTGTGGGTCTCAGTTTAGCAAATCCTAATGCAACAGTGTAAAAAGCTGAATGCCTTGGTTTTTACTGGTTAAATGAAACCCGCAGTGTATTCCTAACGCAGAATAATTTGCACTGCCCTAGTGGCTTGGTTGCAGCATCATGAGCTACCACACAGGAAACCTTTGTTCAAGAGTGGGCTTGGATCTCTTGTTCCCCTGTTCAGTGGAGGTTAAGCACACTTCACAGATGAGAACAGCTATATGAGTGGCTCTCAAAGAATGGCAGCCACAGTTTTGGCTGTATGGAAGAGAGCAGACTGCAGCTTCAAAGGAAAAAGTGATGGTATTGAAAATAGTGCAGTAGCTCATACAGCCATTGCTTATGGAATAATTGATCACACTAAAAATAGAGCCTTCCGTTTGGACCACATACACAAAGGGAGCACCCATACTTAGAGTGTGCCCAGACAGGGAAACCACTTCCAATAGAATAGAATAACTTTTAGCCTGTGTTTATTACCCAAGGGAGTATCATGATAACAGCACTGACCAGGGTTTTCCAGCATGTGCTCAGTGTGAGGGCCATAATATTGTCCCTACTGCTCACCCCTGGTGCGCCACACACTTCCATCCTTCACACTGCCAGCCTGTGCTATTCACTTCCATCGCCAGTTTTGTGTATGAGCGGGGGAAGATACCACAGCCTCTCCCTGTAATGACCATACCTCTGGCTCTGAAGGGGCCACCCTTCACAACTAGGCGTGGGGCAGGTGAATTCCCGTTAATCACAAACTAATCAAAACACGTGCCTAAAGTAAAGTAGTAATGTTGAAAGTGGGACTTGAATAGTCTCAAAGCAGCCACTTTAGTTTGGTACAAGTATTAATTTGGGACCTGATCCTGCAAACACTTAGTATTGAACGTATGGTGCTTACTACTATGAGCAGTCCACTGAACTCATGGAGTACATCTACACAGCAGTTAAACACCCACAGCTGATCTGGGTCAGCTGACTTGGGCTGTGGGGCTGTAAAATTGCTGTATAGATATTCGGGCTCAGGCTGGAGCCCAAACCCTAGGACCCCGCAAAGGGGGAGGCTTGGAAAGCCTGGGCTCCGAGCCCAAATGTATACACAGCAATTGTTACCCCCGCAGCCCAAGCCCTGAAAGCCTGAGTCAGCTGACCCAGGCCGGCCATGTCCCAGGTCTTTTATTCCAGTGTAGACGTACCCAGGGAGACTACTCACAGTAGTAAGCACTGTAGTCAGCAGTAAGTGTCTGCAGGATTGTGCACATTTCAGGGCAGGGACCTGTCTTATTTAGCATCTGTAATGCCACCGAGCAGAATGTTGGTGCTATATATGTAATAATAGCTCTCAAAAATTCAATGGCCACCCCCTTTTACACACACACACACACACACACACACACACACACACACACACACACACACACACACACACACCAAAAGTGCAACTAACATCACATTTGCCACTATCACATTGTTCCATCTGGTTGTGTGTGATATCCCTTTCCCTTCATTTTATGTCTGTCTTAGCTATTAGATTGTAAGATTTCTGGGGCAGGGACTGTTTGATCCCTACACAGATTGTAACAGTGCTTAGCACAAAGTGGCCGTGTTCTTAGCTGGTCCCTAGGCACAACTGTTATAAACATGATTATGAATAATAATGATGCGCCTCTGTACAAAGAGCATTGCTATTTCTAAGTATAAGTGAAGTGCTCCTTTTTAGTTCTCATTAACAATGATGTTAAAAATCCATTGTTAAATAGAATACTAATGCCTCACTGCACTGCGTGTCATTTGAATATGAGCCCTGAATGTATTTGATCTTTTTTTTAATCAGGAAAAACTTCTCTGATGTTACATAGCAATGTTTGGAAATGTGAAGCCAATCTATTGATCATTTAGCAGAGCTTATTAAATGAAAGCCTTGGTGTTTATTCCTCTATTCCAGGGGGTTTTAAAAAATGTTTTCCAAATATTATTGTGTGCCATAAGGTCTTTTCCCAGTGCCAGTTGCTTCTCTGGTTCTTGGATAAAAATAATGAATTCCCTGGCAGGCTGAATATGGAACAACCATTTCTCTCTCCTGCCACCCAACACCTGTCCTGTGTTACAGACAGGCTTATTTGTCATTGTGGCAGTGGTGCCAGCAGGCCCCCAGCAGATGGGGGCCTCATTCTGAATACTGCACCTAGCACAACAGGAGACAGTGCCTGCCCTGAAGAGTTCGCAGTCTCAATTGAGATCAGGTTTATCTTCATCCCACAAAGAGCCGAGCTTGTGTGATTTTTCTCCTCAGAGTATGTACAACAATAATGCTGAATCAGGAAATGGCAGTGATAGAAAATACTATTTATATTAAAGAAATTTCTTTTAAACGTTCACTTTTCCCCCTTGTGCCTTCCATTTTCGATCAGTTGTCCACATGTATATGGAGAGCTAGTCTTTACTTCTCCTCCTTACCCTAACTCTTTTCAACTATACTAATGCATTTACTAACCTTCCTATTGCTTCTCATTCTTGTAATCTAATTCTTCTCTTGCCAGGCCATCTCCTACAGACATCTCAATATTTCCTGGGATGATATGCGTTTGGGCCATATTGTATTCTGTACAAAAAATGTAAAGCTCTTCCTTAGACATGTGATTTATTAATTCAACAATGAATACTTCATGGTGCTGACTGACTTTCACTTAGAAAGGGTATTAATAGCCCATAGCTCGGGGAGAGGCATGGGGGAGGGTTTTAACCAATGTTGGAAATGCTCCAGTGAGAGAGGAAGGATGGTCTACGGTTAAGGAGATCTGGGGTCATTTACTGGCTCTGCCCCAGACTTCCTGTGTGATGTTGGACAAGTTTCAATCTCTCTGTGTCCTAGGTCCCAACCTGGGATTGTAACTTTCTCACCATAGGAATGGAGAAAAGAGCTGTGAGGATAATTTAATCAAACAAACATGAGGAGCTCAGCTCCAACAGTGATGAGTGCCATAGAAACGCCCATAAAATCAGTAATCCTCCAGCATGAGGCCAGACTCTTCCAATATGCAACACTTCTGGTTAGACACACGTTGCAGAACTTTTTTTGTTTGGAGGAATTGTTTATAGTGTGAGGGACTAGGACCTCCTGGCTTCTAATTCCAGATGTGCTACTGAAGTGCCGTGGGATTCTTCCAATTTTCCAAAGATCAGCCGCCTTCTGCCAACATGATAGCTTCATGCTCACAGGGCCAGATCCAAAGTCCAGTCAGGTCAGGGGAAAGGGCATTGATTTGAATGAGCTTTGGGCCAGACCCCTATCAAGCAGCGTCCAATGATTTTCAGAAAATTGTGAAACCATTGATACCAGACACTCAGAATATTTTCCCTTCAACTCTCTTCTACCGGTACTATTGACTTGCTCCACTGCCATAGTCCTTCTACCTTCAATGATCCCTCACTTCTCCCAGAGTTCTTGCTTGCATTCATCTCTTTTCCCTGTTTACTGTTTTCCTGTCCTATCCTCCTTTTGAGTTGCTGTTATAACTGTGAGTTGCACTTGCATCCCACCTTCTCTTCTCATCCAGTTTTCACCAGCTGTCGCTTGTCTTTATTAACCTCTCATAAGTAAAGGTCCCTACTTAACCCACTTCTCTGGCTTTATTTTCTTTGGCCTCATCACTGCTCTTGTGGTTGCTGACAAAGTTTCTTTGCAAATATCTAACAGCCTCTCTGTGTCTCCTTCCCTGGACTGGTCAGCAAGCCAGGCTATCAGTAATGTGTGTCATTCACCAAAGTAAAATTACATGTGTACCAAAAAAGGCCAGCATGCAGACAAATTACAGTATGCAGCAAATTGCTTACTTGTATAGGAAACCAAATAAAGCTTACAATTTTCCTCCCCTCCCAAGATAGGTGTTGAATTCAACATATTAAGACTAAGAAATCTTATTATAGCTAAGGGGGTGGGGGGGATTTGTAGTTGCAAAGAGTCAGTAATTATTGCTCCGGATCCTGGGGTGTGGTGCAGCCACTTTGTGCCATACCGCCAGCAGAATTAGATCACGGATTTGGCATAACTGGCCCTGGGAGGATCACACCAGTGAAGGGTGAGCCAGCAGAGAGAGCAGCTCTGGTGCTTCCCTGCTCCCAGTGTATGGGGAATGACTGTCAGAGGGCAACGGGATGTAACCAAGGCTTCGCTATGTCTCACTGATCCTTAGTTGTCACATCAGCTCCTTGGGGCCATCGGTAGCCAATATACTTTAGAGCAGCCCTCAAGTTGTGCGAAATGATGCCAGGATGAACCATCCTGGCAGCCAGCCAGCCCAGGCTATAAGAGAGTAAAGCCTACCTGCATTGTGTGCTCCTTGGCCAATAGGTTTCAGGGTTAAGGGTTTAGATTTTTTTTTTTATTTAACATTTGTTTAACAATTATGTATTTGTCTACTACTGTTGCTACAATGTCCTTGGGAGTCCAAAGCCAGCCCGTCGGAGATTATTGCCAGTCCCTGGGCCAGGGTCTTGCTAACTACAGGGCCATGACAAATCTAGAATAATAGTGTCTGGCCAGAGGCACTCTGTGGGCCAGATCATAAGACTTGGGGGAAAAAAGGGTGAAAGCAGCTTGTAAATCCCATTGGCATAAGGGAATCATGGGGGTACCATAAAGCAGTAGTAGCTAGCTGGCGCTTTATCACGCCCCTTCAACTTCCCTACCCACGCAGGGGACGTCCTGGAGCAGAATGCAGCAGTGTAAATTAAAGCAGCCCCGAGGCTGCTGTAACTTACGTTGGAGCAAACTCCTCCCCCCGCCCCGAGTGAACCCCAGTAAAAAGAGAGCCCCAAACTGACTTTAAGCCACTTTTGTTCCTCACCTGGGATCCCGTTCTGAGAGGGGTTTGGCATGGATCGGCCCCCATGTTTTTATCTTTCAAGTTGCAAAAGACCCCTCTTACATGGTTAATAGATTTTCATTAATCACAGCCTTTTCATCTACTTGTTTATGCTCATCACTATTTTACCAATTTAATCTGACATCTAATTTACAGATGTCCAAATTTAACCTTCCTTCAGTGTTTGTTTAAACATTTATTTATTTATGTTTGGGGCACATGTATTTCAATACAAAGGCTTTCGGCAAGTAAACCAACCTATTGTTTTTACAGGTAGATGGGCTGGTTTGTGGATACAGCAGAGCACAAATGGCTAATTATGGATTCTAGCCTTACTCCAGTTTAATAGCATCTTACTCCATAAATAGGCCCAGTGTCCTCCCTGGAGCTATTTGTGGAGTAAACTGCTATTTATTGTTAGAGAAGAATGGTCCAGTGGTTGGGGAACTAACCTGGGATTCAGTTGCCTTCTCTGGCACAGACTTGCTATGTGATCTTGAGCACTTTGTTCCTCAGTTCCTGCTCTGTCCTATCTTACTGATTGCTTAAATACTGCGCTAATGGGAGGCATATTCATGCCATAGGTAGAATACAGGCATCAGGCTTTGGCCATGTCACTGCAGCATAACATTTTAACTTTGTTCATCACAATCAATACTGTATGATCAAACACACAGTAGCTATCTCCAGAAATAGAGTTTTTATGTTCCTGAAACAATAATGAACCCAACACTGGCATTTTTTTCTCTTCACAGGGGAAAGCGTGTTTATACTGCTGAGGTACAATAGAAACTAAGCTCTTTGTCTCACGTTGTAGTCAAGATTTATTGCCATTTACAAAGCATCATGCAAAGAGCAAGGGTTAATCTGTAGTGGTTTCTATGTATTTTCATTAAAATTACGGATGGACCGAGGCAGTTCAGAAAACCTTGCATAGCTGAACATTGGGGCATCCATATGCATATCTGAGTAAAGACCCAGCATTCCACTGATGGGTCAAGTGTAGCACTTGAGTGAAAACAAAAACCTCACATGGAAGTTAGCGGTGCCATTCATTCTGATGGCAAGGCAAGAGATAACAGCACAGCTTCCCAGCGAGACTCTTGGAGCACTTTACCAATACTAATTGTTTTAACCTCAGAACACCCCTGGCATCCTGACTCCCAGTTGTCTACTCTGACCATTCTGACCACACTAAAAACTTAAAGGAAAAAAGTCAGAACCTAAAATAACCTTCACTAAATAACTGACAGAAATGGTCGATGTCGCTTTTATACTTTCTGTGTACAATGCTCGTCTGTTTTAGCTCTATCAGGAGCCTAACAATGGAGCATGCACTATAAGCAAAATTCGGGCTGGAATTTGTGATCCTGCTTATTTCAGAAATATTTCAGATGGCAGAGTGCGACATGGAGGCCTCTCCTCCCTCTTCCTCCTGGCCAGGCCTCAGCCCTTTTCAAGATCTTCCAAAAACTGCCAACTAGAACTGGTTGGAAAATGAATTTCCCATCCCATGAAAAATACTGAGATTTGGGGGGGACTTGGCGGGGGAAGAGTCCCAAATTTGTGACAAAAAGCCACAGGTTTGAAATATTTCATTAAGCTAAATTCTGAAACATCTTTTGTTCCAGGTCAATTGAAACATTTCATTGAGATGAATTAGAAACGTTCCATTTTGATTTTGACCCTTTTTATTTTTACCTATATATTTAGGGAAAATAAATTTCAAAGTGAAACATTTTCATTCTGTAACTGCTGGAACAGGACAGTCTGATGCTATCAAAACGAAAGTTTGTTGAAATTGATATGATTCCATTAAGGATTTTGGTTGGAATTGCATTTTCTGAAGGAATTTTCAACCCGCTCTGGAGCTGAGAAGTTGCTGTTTAGCCCCTGTGTCTCTAATCTACAGGTTGAGCCTTGAAGGTGTGTTACCCACACACCTTAGTATAACAGCTAAGAAACTGCGGGGATGGATAGCTCAGTGGTTTGAGTATTGGCCTGCTAAACCCAGGGTTGTGAGTTCAATTCTGGAGGGGACCATTTAGGGATCTGGGGCAAAAATCTGTCTGGGGATTGGTCCTGCTTTGAGGACTAGATGATCTCCTGCGGTCCCTTCCAATATTCTATGATCTGCATGTTTTAGCATCTGTGTGCTCTGTATATTCTGGAAAGAGGATAAGAGAGTGCACATGGTCTCTATCCTACTATAGAAAATGTGCTATCAATAGAATTATTAATAATATTCTCTGTCATCTAAGGATCTTGTCACTATTTTGTTGCCTAGCAGTAACAAGCACATTCTGTGACCTGTTCTCCATCTGCTTTATTTAAAAAAAATAGCCTCAAGTAATGTATGATTTTCTAGTCTCGTTGAATAGATGGATGTGTAGAATCCACTGGCATTTACCTATCCTGTAAATAAAATAATCATTCTGGAAACCACTAATAATCAAGTAAGCAATTTACTCTGACTGAGCCTGCATTTGCACATTTACTGTGACTGTTGCATGCAAATGACCTACTAGGTCATCTAATAGTCAAATTCACTTTCAGTTAACTACACCAGCACAACAGTGTTTATTGAATACTAACATTCATAAATCTTAAAGCCAGAAGGGACCATTATGATCATCTAATTTTTTTCACTCAAGTCTCATGCACCACAGCCAATAGGTTACAGTGGAGGAGGGTGATGGAAGACATCTAAGACCCACCTGCAGAGGAAGATCCTGGTGGGCATGCAGGGAGACCCAAACCTGCAGATCCCAGTGGGCATCCAAGCCCACTCTGACCAGCCTGGTGTCCTTGGAGCAGTGGCAAACTAGACTGGATCTAAGAACAAGTGGCTTCTTCCTCTACTCTAGCAGCTGTAGCTCCTCCTCTGGCTGGTGGCTGCAGACGTCACTGCATCACTTCCATTCAGTTCACATGTTCAGCGTTTCTCTTTGCAAGCAGGAGGGGGTGGAAACATTTTTTGTTAAATGAAAGTTGAGGATCTGATCCCAACACTGCACCAACCTGCATGGAGACTGGAGAGAGGAGCCTGCATTGCAGAAGGGAAGAGTCTGAAGGAGGCACCAGAAAGTTACTCTGTGCAGATGGTTAGGAATGCTAAGGTGCAGGAGGAGCAGCTCCAGCAATAGTCGCTCTAATAAGGAGCCAGTTTTGTTGAATAGAAATAGTTTTGGGTGTGTCCAAACTTCACCGAGGGGAGACCAGCTGAGCACACTTACAGTGAACGCCTAGCATAAGTAGCGTCTCATGTTAGTTTCTCAGCTAGGCACTGAATTGTGGGCAGAGCTGAGAATACCACTGTCCTTTTACTAATTCAAGCAGGGCCGCCGGGGAGGGGCGGGGGGGGCAAGTGGGGTAATTTGCCCCAGGCCCCGGGCCCCACAAGGGCCCCCACGAGAATATAGTATTCTATAGTATTGCAACTTTTTTTATGGAAGGGGCCCCTGAAATTGCTTTGCCCCAGGCCCCCTGAATCCTCTGGGTGGCCCTGAATTCAAGCTTTGCTTTTTTCTCTACATTTGTTATTACCCTTGTCTTATGTCTCATAGCCTTGTTAAGCTTGACTACAGTATACAATAAATGAATAACTACAAAGACAAAGTCCTGAAAGAAGATTGTTGTCTTTTAAAGATTTTTCATTTAGCTTCTTAGGCATACAGAGTAATCCATGATTTTTTATTATCTATTGCAGGAACTTGCTATCAGAAATATATTCCTGATGGTTTTTGAGTACCCCTTAAAAATAGCCAGCTGGGTTCTAAAGGGATATTTTCCTCTCCATAACATATTAGACGCAACAATTAATATATCTCCTTGTATTTCAGTTATCCCTTCCGCCTTTTATTGAACATGAAGCATTAAGCACCTTATTTACCCACCACTGAAATAACATAATGGTTCAAGAACCTTCAAGTATGTGTTCACCACCAGGAATAAAAAAATGCAGCTCTTACAAGGGGCTTGCATAACTGTTTGAAAAGTAATTATTGGCGTTCCAACATCTTTGAAAGCTATTGATGTGCAACAAGAAGAGACTCTCACTATATCAGCTACAATGTACTGCGTGTCCTTCAAATGATAAAGTAAAAGTGAGGAAGTCGGAATTTTGTCTTTGATGTGATCTAGCATTGGGGGTCTTCTTACCTTATTGCTTTCCTGAAAAGAAAAAAAATACAGATGAACAGAGAACTGAATCATATCAAACCCTTGAATCAGTGAATGAGAAAGTGCTATTGCAAATATTAATAAGTTTATCCTCACAACACAGTCGTGTGAGGTGGGGAACTTTCTATTAGCCTGGGATCTATGCAATACCTATTTTTATTTGTTACAGTGTAAATAGCTTTGTGTTTCAGTGAATACATGACTAGCTGTTGTGGTTGCAAAGTAAACCTTCCAAGTAACAAATGTAGTGTTGTTTCCTTGAGTCTCTTTACAGCCTGAAACAATGGCTTGGAGAGATGTGAACTCCCTGCCTTGTCCCCCGTTAATCTTATTAGGGTGTTAACTCGAATGCCCAGTGATGATACTTCAAATGTGCACATGAACTCTTTCACTGCTGATGATTTTACTGAGCAGAATAGGGTAGGTGAAGCCCACTGATGTGGGAGCTGCTGGAGGGAAGGACTTATGTTTGTCTGTGAAGTGCCTAGCCCTTTGTTGCTGCGACAGCAGTGACCCAGGCCACGCTAACTGGGAGGAGAAGCAGAAGCAAACAAGACTAAAGAGATAATGTAAAAGTTTTAGAACTTTGTAGGAGAGAACCCAAAAATTGTAGCAGGAGCATAAATACTATAGACTCTTACCAAGTACTGACTACAAAGTATACTAACTACTAACTATACTATAGTTAGTATAGTTATAGTATAGTATAGTTATACTAAACTAACTATAATAACTACTAACTATAAGTTATCACCTCATTAACCTTGGCGAGCTTGTACACACCACTCTGTGTGCAGTTACCACTAAATGCATCATTATTAACTAGAAGAAAAGAAATGGCTCAATGATATATTGTATCATCAGTTTTTCCTCTCCTTGGTGGTAAGGCCAACTCCACTCTTGCTGTCCTCTCCTTTGGTTCTCTTTGGCTTGTCCTGCTCCTTTCATTCAACGTTCCTGTGGCTGTACTTCTTTTCACCGAGTTTATCCATGAGCAGGATTTCTTCGCCTCATTTTTCCATTAGATACCTTTGAACTGTATTCCTTCAACAGATGATCAAACAGTCATTCTCTCTGCCAGGGGTGAAAGTAACTTAGCGGACTTACCGGTACGCAGGGTGGCCAGGCAAGGTGTGTGGGGGGGCAGCTCTGGGCCCCTGGGAGGGGCGGGGCGTGGGCCAGACTCCCCCAGCCAGCCCTTCAGTGCTACCCAGCCCGCGCTGCCCGGGGCTCTGATGGCGATTTAAAGGGCCCGGGGCTCCGGCCACTGCTGGGAGCCTGTTGTATCAAGCAGCAAGGTACTAACAAGCTTCAACAGGACTTCCTTTCAGACTCCCAAAAGCCAGTGCTCCCAGTTCTAATAATACAAGCAGCATCTAAACACCACAGAGCCCCAGGCCCTTTTAAATCGCCGACGGAGCCCCAGGGTAGCGGTGTTGGCGGCTGGGAGCCCTGGGGCTCCAGCGGCAATTTAAAGGGCCCGGGGATCCGGCCACTACCAGGAGCCCTGGGCCCTTTTAAATTGCCGGGCCCTGGGACAGCTGCCCTTTTCCCCCCATCCATCAGCGGCCCTGCCAGTACAGTCGGCTATGTACCGACAGCCACTTACTTACCAGTACGCCGTACCAAACCGTACCAGCTTACTTTCACCTCTGCTCATATACTTCAGGTCCTTTTGTAGTTGGGCTTCTTGTTTGCTGTTTTTGGGACCTGTTTTCATCTAATGCAGCTTTTTAATCAATTCCTTTTTTCACCAATTACATTTCCTTTCAGATTTTTTTCCCTAGATACTCCTCAGTACATCTGTAGATTTTAATCTCCCACTACATGCCTCTCTAATAGTGTCTGCCCAGTTCTATTCTTTCTGCTTCTTCTCACCTGGAACCATTTCTATTTTCCTTCTTCTCTCTTCCCAGTCCCCTACTTTTATTCTCCTATTCTTCTCTTACCACTTCACCTCCTGCCCCAGCTCTGGTTCATCCACTAACTCAGCATCTAGATTCTTCTCCTTCCCTCCTCCTTCTCTAGCCTTGTCTCGCCTTCCAATGGCATCTGAGCCCCTTCCCTAGCTGGGGCTACTCTCCCCCATCACAGCACTTCATAGCACCTTGCGAACTCTAAACTGCAGCAGGTGTCAGTGCTGAGGCAGGGTTACTACGTTACCTTCGTAGCAGCCCAATGCTGTTCCATCTGAGGCGCTAATGTTGTAAGAAAAAAAATTATTTCTGAAACAAAAGGTTGTTTTCACTAGCATTTTTAAAAAGAATTGAATCGAAACATTTCTAAGGTTAGTAAAACTCTTTTATTGGTACAAAATCCATATTTTGGGCCAAAATCAACCTTAGGATAACCCTGTTAAGAACAATTCTGTTTAGGTGCAGCCGAAGGATCATTATTATTTTCAGGCTTTGTTCAGTCATCTAACGTACGAATTCAAGCACTACCTGAAAACCTGGGGCCCAGTCCTACACTTAGAATTTGAACCTGCAAATACTTAAAGCACCTTAGTAACTTTGCCAACCTGAGTTGCTAAGTGCTTTCAGGATTGTGGCAAAGGGAATCTCACCATTGACTTCATTGGTGCCCAGGTTTTACATAGAAATATATGGGCCTACATTTTCAAAAGTGACTAGGGCCTCAATTTGGAATGTCTAACTTAAGAGCATATTAAAGGGGCCTGATTTTCCAAAAATGCTGGGAACCCCCCCACCCATTTCTACGCCTTTGAACAATCCAGACATGTATTCAATAGAACAATGAATCCTTCAGCTTTGTTAACAGCCTAAATTTTCATATGCTGTTCAAAGAAAAAGTTGTATACAAGTGAATAAGTATTTTTCTCAGATACGTGTAGAAATTTCTTTAAAAAGTAAATCATGAAGCTTTCTCCCTCTCCGTAAAACGCCTTTATACAGTTAACACACTGAAGAATGCAAGAGTCACCAACGGAATGGAAGATGATGGTGGCTCATGAGTGCCCCCTAAAGTTCTTGCCAAATACAATGTATTTCAAAGGATGGCAGAGCCAGGCTATCAATTCAGGTAATAATGAAAGACTGGCTGGTAGCCAAACAGTAAAGATGCCTTGATAGTGAAAACTGAATGTAAAATAGCTTAGAAAATGTCAGCAAAGAGATTTTTAAAAGCAAAAGATAAGGAAAGCCAAAAGTCTGAGTATCAGTTAACAGCAAACAAATAAAAAAAGACACTTCCCCTACCACTGAGGTTACAGCAAATAAAACTTTCACCTATGTTTTTATTCCACTCAGTACATGCTCTATGTAAGGATGAAACGGTTGTCAGTAAAGTCTGATTTAGTCCTCTGACAGTCACCGAATTAATAAACAGCATGAAAAATATCCGTATTTACTGAGAAGGAATACTCTTCTTTGCATAAAGCAGCCAAACAGCTTTGTCTCAAGCTTTTGGGATCAACATTTTCGATAGGCCATAGTTGCAGATGAGCAGGAATTTGAAGTTTAGAAGAATGGAACTCATCTTTGGATCAAAAATTATAGTCACATCGTATTAAAATGTAGCATGCTGACATTTTTCAGCCTGTCAGTCAAATGCGTGCTTAGGAACATAGCTCTGCACCAATCTTAATATAGTGCCATACACCTACTAGAGCCAGGAAATTCAGAGTTTTAAGGCTAAAATTTTGTGTTGATTGGCACCAATTTCCCCTCCCACAATGTTGTTATGTGCTATAGCATTAGCTTTCCCTTTGAATTTCATGGTTTGTAACACAGTATTAATGTTGTTTAACCATGAATTTTTTTATCCACAGATTTCTGCTCTTTTAATATTTTCTTTTTAAACCGTACTTTTTAAATAATGTCTATTAAGGCACAGTACTTACAGTATCCAGGAAACTGGGGAAAGTTCCTTTAAAGTAATTTCAGTGACTCAGGTGGTCATGTATAGACAAATCAATTTTATTCAGACGTCAACTATCCAAAATACTCATTCATTAGAAATGAAGTAATTTCCCCTGGTATTTGTCACATAGGAGAGAGCCCCCCATGTACATGCATGCCAGCACACACACACAAATGTTTTCAAAACCCACACCATTATTCAGAATATTTTTTTTTGTCTTCCCACACTTATGTGCTTTAAGTTTGACTATGTTTAGCATTAGTTTGAATCAGTACAACAAATGTGTGTGTGTAACATTAAAATTGTGTATTCTGCCCCTGTTTATCGTATATTGTTGTGTATGGACATTATTCACCTGAAAGCCTAATTATTCTGTTTGTCTAACTCTATATTTTGTACATTTCTAATTTAGAACCTGTTTGATATTTATCCTTTTTATGGTAATTTAGTAATTATTTTGTTCACTTAATATCACACTATCTACCCAATGGGTTATAATGGCTCTTTTTTGGAATTGCTAGAGTCACAGAAACACATGTATGTTTTCACCTGATAGGTAGTCATAGTAAGATCTCTGAAGGAACAAGTATGGTCTATCATTTCATTTCTTCTATTTGACCTATATAAATTAAATTAAAGGAGATATCCTATCTCCTAGAACTAGAAGGGACCTTGAAAGGTCATCAAGTCCAGCCCCCTGCCTTCACTAGCAGGACCAAATACTGATTTTGCCCCAGATTCCTAAGTAGACCCCTCAAGGATTGAACTTACAACCCTGGGTTTACCAGGCCAATGCTCAAACCACCGAGTTATCCCTCCCCACATATATTTAGATGCTAAAATACTTAAAATATTTCTGTTGCAAAATGAGTGTCTAAAAGAGCACCCTAATACATAAAACAAAGGTTTCAATAAAATAACCTGGCTGGTTATAAGAACTTGGATAGATAGAGTAATCCACATTTTGGAGAGCATTAGCTCACATGTACATAGCAAAAAAAAAAAAATGTGTTTTCATAAATCAGCTAATCAAAGCATCTCAGACCTTTTTCTTCATCCATCTGTATGTAAATGAGTTATTTTGTTAAAGAATACACCTACACTGAAATCTCCCATGAAAAATTTCTATCCAGAGCAAGCTTAAAAGGCCAGGTAATAAATTCATGTGGGGGAGGAGGGAACTATAGCAAAACGCTAACTACAGTTGTGGTGTGAATTGTGCTGTTATGTTAGAGTTCTATCTGGTGAGGTACTGAGCACTGAGCTACTACTGATGTCAGTTGGAATTGAGAATGCTTTTCAGGATTGGACATATAGGGGCAAATTTTGGCCCTATTGAAATCATCAGCAAATTTCTGACAGCAAGTGGGACTCGTGTCACATCTTTAATGATTTATGCAGTAAAGAAGCATAATACCTTAAAGAAACATCTGTTTTTGGTTAATGTACATTATAGAAAAATTATTAATTATATTTTTCTTTCTATATGGAGATAGGTTACTTTGATTGTCCAAAAATGTCAACATACAGAAAAAGCCCACACTTCCATAATACACCTCTAATTCCAGTGCTACCTTTTTTTTTATTCTCTTATAAAGAAAACTGAAACCACCCCATAAATTAGCAGGAAAACCATAAATACTTTTTTCGTTAACCACAAATGGCTCTTTTCACAAAGAAATAGCTCACATATGTCCTAAATATGTTCAGTTTCATTAGGCAGCGAAGGCACTGTGGATTTGATAGTTTATTCAAAAAGAAAACAAGGTGCACATATGCACAGTGTAAGTTTACAAGAATGGGTATAACTGAGACATTTGCAGATTACAAAAGAGAGATACTTGGGCATGCCAATTAAATGTAGTAACTTCGTATATCGTTTCCACCAGAATTAATAATACCTTAGCTCTTTTTTTCCCAAGGGGAGGGATAGCTCAGTGGTTTGAGCATTGGCCTGCTAAACCCAGGGTTGTGAGTTCAATCCTTGAGGTGGCCACTTAGGAATCTGGGGCAAAATCAGTACTTGGTCCTGCTAGTGAAGGCAGGGGGCTGGACTCAATGACCTTTCAAGGTCCCTTCCAGCTCTAGGAGATAAGATATCTCCATTAATTATATTATTATATTTAAATCGCAAAGCACTTTACCAAAAAAAAGTCAGTATCATTATTCCCATTTTAAGAATGGAGGAAACTGAGGTACAGAGAGGTGAAGCGACTTTTCTGAAGTCACCCCTGGCACTATGATTAGCCAGATTAATGTAAATTTTGGTTTTACCATAGAGTACCCATCCTTCACACCCAAAGGAAACAATTTCTCCCTAGAGCAAAGGACAGGCTAGTATATTTTTTAAAAATATATCTGTTGTTACAGCAACTTCATATCTAAGAGTGAATTAAATAAAATGACTTGAGTTAGCAGATTGCTGCAAAATGAATGTTCATTCTAGCACCAAACAGCTTGATTCCCTTTTTATCCACTTTTTATCCACTCTGGTCAAAATTCATCTCTGAGCAGAGGGACAGCACAAAGGTTATGCATCACTTATGTCAACATAATATGGTGTAGGTCGCACTTAGCCTTGAATAGTCTATCTGTGTAAGCGTGAAAGCGTGTCTCGCTCACCAACAGAAGTTGGTCCAATAAAAGATATTACCTCACCCACCTTGTTTCTTTGATATCTGCACTAGTGTCAATTTCACTCTATATAAACATGGGTTTTGTTCACACAAACATTTAAGGACTGGTTGTTCTTTGTACCAATGCCCTTCTTTGCAAACAAAGGTACTCCTCAGAACTCAAAAATTTTGTAATTTGAAATATTGGTGAAATTTCAAAATTCTCTCCAAAATTGGGGTGGGGGAAATTTAGTGAATCTTTTGCAATTTTTCCCCATTTATAGAGTTCGTTGAAATGTTTCAATGGTTTGAAAATTCATATTTTTGAATGTTGAGAAAATTTTCACAAAATGTTTGCCCTTTCTTTTGAGCAGGTCTTGTATTCACTATTGACTATATGTTGTTTAAAATGTTTCAGTCATCCAAGCAGAAACAATACCATATGATGTAGATGACATACCAACCCCACCCTTCAGACATATTTAAACAGCACCCGTGTTCACAATGCAATAACCTTGTTGTGGGGGTCTAAAACCAAACTTTTAGTCCACATTAAAAGATATTCTCAGCAAGTTAAATCCTGCCTCATCAAAATAAATGGGAGTTGTGAGATCGATGTCAATAGTGCCAGGATTTCACCCGTATTCTATTAGAGCTACAGTTATAGGACAACTTTTTAGTGATCTGAAATACATTTGGCTTATTTTAATTAAATTACTGGTGGAGGTTGCATTGTTCCTCAGTTCCCATCACTTTTCCTAAAAGACAAGTAGCATTGAGAAATTTTATACTATGATAAATGTTTGATTTCTTGCCACATCCACACTAACGATTGCCTTTGAAAATACCTATATAAACTTGGCTTTTTTGAGCTACCACCTACCATACTGCTGGAACATGGACACATCTACAGGTAGCAAAGCGCTAGAGTCAATATTTGATTCAAAATTCTAACAATTCAAACATTGTCCAATTTTGAGTACATAATCTTTCCATGAAAAATGCAACATTTCTTTTACATTTTTTCATATATGTGAACATTTTAAAGCTTTGCAAAAAAAAAGTCTTTTTGCATCATTCTAAATCCAGCAAAAAATGTTAATGTGGCTTTTGGAGGTACATTCCTGAGCTGGACTAACTGAGTTTCATCACATGATTGAAATCAAATGATATTTCTTTGGCAGCTTATATTGTGGCATCAAAGACCCAGTCTGGATCCCACCTCTGAAGCTTGAGCCCTTCTCAACTGCACTCAATATAAGGGACATTCTGAGATAAAATGTACAGCCCACACGGGAAATAAATGCCACAGAGACCTTTAAGTGGGGCCCATACAAGGCAATATTTTTAAAAGAGATGTGCTAAATTGGGCATAAAAGCATATCAAGCACATGGGTAAAATTTACATGGCAAAGTGGCCTTTCTGAGGTGGAATAATCATTTATGTTTAAAGGAAGGAATTGCTTTCTGAAAATATTCATATGACAGATTTTTCATATTATCTGTAGCACAAATCTAACCACAAGTTCTTTAGTACAGAAAGGGAAACCCATTTGGAAGGATGAATGATAGGGAAATGTATTGTATGGCTAAAATGTAATCAGTGAAGTATAGCAAAGAATCTTAAACCCACTCTAGATTTTTATACTATATTAGCAATAAGTTTAAATAGTGGTTGCCGTACTGTTTAAATGTACCTGTTAATCTTAGTCTGCTACAATAACGTTCACACAGAAAAGCAAGATGTACAACCGTGACAGCCATGATCTTAGCCAATACCAGAAATTGAACCAAAGACTGCATGGGTTTCAACAACTTGAGCTAAACAGGCTCTAACAGCTTCATATCCTCTATGGATCAGTGCCTCCACAATTCACTGAATCAGATTCATATCATCACTGAAGCCATCCCCCTCACGGTCCACAGCAATGTCAATTTTTTATTTAAGATATTTTTGCTACAAGCAAATAAACCATTGCAAGTCCAATATAACCACATTTACAAAAATAAGGCATAAGATCCTGTCAGCAGAGCTTTTACTCTTTGTATCACCTGCTTTCTTGGTGGACAACTTGTTCTCAGGGTTTTCTGGGGCTTAAGCTTCCCTTTGTTTAGATTTTGCAAGCGGTCTAGGGTCTCTTTAACTCTACATTCATCTGAACCTTAATGCCTGATCCTTCAGTGGCCACACACGCATAACTCACATCTCTCAGTGACTAATGATACATAGACAAGCAGAAGGATGAGAGCTGGCTGAAATTGTCTCTTTTTCTCTGAAAAAAAGAAGGGAAAATTTAAACATTTTGGTAAAATAGAGGGGGGGGGTGTTAAAATCTATTTTTGAAATCCCAACATTTTTAACTAATTTTTTTGTTATTGAAAACAGTTTTTTGAAGATCAATTCCCCCCCCCCAAAAAAGTCCGGCATAAAATAATTGATTTTTTAAAAACCAACTCTAATAAGAACAAAAGGTGGCGTGTGCCAGTGATTTGATTCTGGGAGGCAGCGCCAGACAGAAAATAGGGGGTACTATATTTTATGGTTTGTTTCACTTCACCTACTGATTTTTGGGCAGGTGTGATAGAGAGGGAGAGTTGCATAGTTATGCAAGGGCAGACATACTTGTACCAGAGCTCCTATAGGGCTTGCTCTAGAACCCACTGAGGTCAATGGAAAGACTTGTATTCACTTCAGTAGGCTTTGAATCAGGCCACCTGCCTTGAGTGTGTCACAACTTTAGTTGGTCTTTCTGTCTCCCCCAGTCAGTGGGGCCACATGAACCATGGAAATGAAGCATGTACAGCCAGACGGCTGCGAGATTAGAAGTGCTGCTGTTATCTCAGCAGGCCTGCACGTGCCCATTCTCCTCACACAAATGCATGCCATGTGCTCTTTCACCCGTTTTTTTTATCCCCAACACTGTACCCACAACTGGAGACTAGTCGCCACGCCTCCCATTCCCACCAGCTCAATGGTCTTTGGGAAGGGGCATCCGCCTTCCTACTCCCAACCAGCCCTTTCTGTCTCCACCCTGAAGGAGAGAAGATCCCCAAATGTTTCCTGTCGGGAAGGAACTCGGCCAACAAGTATTTCAGGTACCATAGGGGGCACTATGTTTAAAAACAATAAACTTCTTTAGCAGATCTGGCACCAGCACTCAGGACTACATGGGGATTATAGAATTATCTACCCAGATAGACAAAGTGCAGAGCCATAGTGATTCTTTCATTGCCAGCATGATGCGGCTGATTAGAAATCATGGCATGCTATAGGCATCTGGAATCCTAGAAGATCAGGAATCACGTAGATTTGCTGAAATGGCAACAGCACTATCACTTGTTAAGAGTGGCATGTAAAGAGCTACTCACAAGAACCCATTTGTGATGCGCACCAAGACCTTTCATTGGTCCTACAGACCCCGGGAACAACCCTGCCTATTCTTGAGCGCCATCTGCTGGCACCTTATCTATTAACTATTTACTCTATGCATGTATCGCTTTTGTAGGGCACAGCTGCAATAGACTTTTGACCCACTCAGGCAACATGCATGATACAGTAACACATTGGTTGTTATGATATACTACATACGTCATACTACAGCTGTGAATTAAAAAAAAAATTCTTATTTAAAATTAGTATTGATTTTAAGCTCTTTGGGGCAGGGACTGTCTTTTCATTGTATGTATGTGCAGTGCCAAACACCATGGGGACTCTGATCCCCTACTGAGATCGGTGGGTGCTATACCAGAATACAAAGAGCATATAATAATAATGCATGTCTGGAGGGGAAAAGCAATTACAAAATCATATCAAAGTGCAACCCATTAAAAATCTCTTGGACACTGTTGTTAAAATCATCAGTAGCGTTTGTATGTCCCCTAGTGACTGCTACTGAAATTAAAGCCCCCCACCCCATCGCGAATTTATTTGATTAAAATGTTTATTTAAAATAAGCGCTCAGTGTATTTTACAGTAATATTATGGTGGCATTTATGTCTACAACTTCATCCCCTCTTTAGGCCTGTAGAGACTCCCCACCAAAGCTAATGCTGCAGGGGTCAGCATCAACATAGGCAAGTTTTCTGGCCAAAGACAAAACACCCCTAATGGAGGGGAGGAGGTGTGAGGTTAGCAACCAGTGAGGGACTATAGGGGAGCAGGGCCAAATTCTAGTGAAACAGGGGAAGACTGAGAGCATCGCAGAGACACAGGACTTTATGCAGCTGGCCTTGGGGTCCAGTGAACCCCCTGAGGTCTGTGGGACAATGCCCACTGCCATTTCCAGAGGGTGGGACAAGCTTCTCACTTCCCCCTCCCAGCCCTAAACACTCACCCTCTGATAGAAGCTCTCCAGGGAAACTCAGAGTGCAAACACACGTGATTTCTGTACACGCTCGTGACAGGGTGAATGCTGGCCACAGTAAATCCCAGCTGTCACCAGGTAGCAGGTTCTTCCACAATCATGAAAACAATGTTTTTATTTTTCTTCTGAAAAAATACCATTCTCTTCATACACTGCACATACTTCCAATCTGCATTAGTTACTGAGCGGGTATTAGGTCTATCTATATTAAGGGGAAGTATCATACATAGAAGTGTCTACCTACCATCCAGGCACAACTCCCTACATTTTCAATATGGTAGGTGGGTTTAGTTCCATGACTCACCAAAGTCAGTGGAAATTTATGAGATTGACCCTCCCCCTACAAGACTTTAAAGATGTGCCCCGTGTCACACATGTAACTATTCAGGTGGGGTGGGGGGAATGTGGGGAGAATTACGTATTACATGCATAGAGTCTTTTTGGTTTAGTTTGGGGTTTTGCTCATTTATTTTGCAAGTCAAGGGCTAATGTGCCAAATTCCTCAGGATTTACCAGGCAAACGTTGCCCATCTCTGAGTTTTGAATTATACCAAGTAGCATAAAACTGGAAAAAAATTCATCATTGTCAGTGGAGCTGTACCAGGAACTAATGTGTCCCCTGGAGTTCACAGTTTGTTTAGGCAAAGGCCATGCTGAATTTAGTGCTGTTGAACACACAGAAAGTTTGGTTAACACAATGCTAAAGGAGCCAGTTTCTCAGATGACTTTTACCTTATGGCTTGAAGTGCTATGAATACTTTGGTGATGGTTCTGTTAGTCTTAAAGATGCCACAGGACCCTCTGTTGCTTTTTGGTGATGGTTGTTATAGAAAGCCCTAAGATAGATACATGCTTACCAAGCTATTCCCTTTATAATATGGCTGGACTCAGAATAAAAAAGGACAATTTATGAGTTCTTCATCACAAAAAGGTGGTTTCATAGAATTTATTTATTTTGAAAATTAGCATTTCAGAGAAATTACAGCAGCCCAGGATTTGCCTCATGAGTTGCCTCATTTAAATCACTTATATGGCGCACATTCCTTAGAAATAAAGAAAGCACATTCCTAAAATATACAGGGAACAGTTTTCTAAGGGGCTCCAATGAAAGGATTTGTAAGAAATGACTCCATTATTATTTGTTGACGGTATAAAGCCCTGTTATGTTTTAGACAGTTTGGACGTTTGTGTTTAAACAGCTGATTTGTGGCAGAAAGGCAGTTGTACAACAGAAAATCAGATGCGCTGCGTAGAAATTCCTTTACAAGAATGACCAAAGATCAATAACAATCAGAATGTCTGCAGCAACTTATTTTTTCTAAAAACAGGCATTAGATTAATAATGTTTTTAGATGTGCACTGTTTGTTTCATAATATTTGTGAAATGCTTTTGAGTATTCCTACCCCTATCAAACAGAGTTTAAGAAAATCCAGTTGCTACTAATAAGAATTCAGGAAGCATGGAGTTAAATAAGTTTGCCTTTTTCTATATCTGAACAATTGGAATCAGCAGTTTGCATTATTTTAAAAACGAATGCTTAGAATCAGCAATTTTCTTTTTCGTTTTTTTTTTAAAGATCTTGAGGGTTTTTTTTATTTAAAGTGGAAAACTACATTAAGTGCAAGGCACTCAACAAAGAAGCAGTCATAAAGCCTAAGTATTCTTAGAGTTATAAAATATGTCCGTTGTGGCAATTCTACTGCCAACAATGAAGTTTTAAGCATTAATATGCCTTCATTGCAGTTTTAATGCCTTAATATTGACTCTATAGCTCTTTTGGGTAATTTTGCTTTCTCTGGTACTTGAAAGGTGATGATGTCAGCGTTCTTCCTACTGATTCATATGCAGGTTGATGAAGCTGAGTTATTTATTGAGTTCCATTATATTTTCTATAAACATTAGTTCTCAATAAACAGAGACATTTAGCCGAGGGTTTATTTATTAAATAGGTACTGTACAGATGGTTTTGCCACACATGATGTGCTGCCGAGGATATTACTCAGGAATAATCAGCTGTGTTATAGCTTGGCTAAATTAATAAGATGATAATGATGAAATTGATGCTTTTGAGCTAGGCTTGGTAAATGGTTTTTGCATAAACAAACTGATAAATTTGAGAAGCAATTACTTGCTTGTCAAAGATAAAAACACAACAGGGCCCATTTATAGTTAGGTCCTATTTATTTTTAAAGATTGTACCAGATTTTATGTTTAATACGCTGCAATTAAAAAATAATACTTAAATGAAGAAGAATAAAAAAACTAACTTTCTGAGTTCTCCTTCCAATCTAAAGATGCAGCATTGCTCGGTTAGACAGCAAGAAAACTTTTTCAAGGCTTTCACTGCATCTAGAGAAAAAATAATTGGTTTATGAAAAATGCTGTCTTGAGTTGTGCTACATAGACTGTAAAAATGTTTTCTTTGCCTATATGTGTTCCAACAGTAGGCTTATTTCATACAAAGAAACCACACCTCTTATTATGTGTTAATGCGAATGCCATTGTATTGATCACACACACACTTTTCATACCAGGTCCCAGTAAAATAATTCCAATTAAATGGACACGCTCTTTATGACTATGAAGACTGATCATTTTACATGTGTCCTAGAAAATTAATACATTTACTACAGCTTTATATACTAGACAGAACTGAATTGGCCCCGAGCAAACATGTTAATTCATAAAAAAGCAAGTGGACCAATTAAACATAGCCATATAGGTTCCACGCTGGAGACAGTAGCCCAAAGCTGTGAAAAAATTGATTTTCGACAGTGGCTAATAACAGTTTAAAGTTACAGTATATAGTGGCTTCCAATCTGAGGATTTAAAAGCGCTGAACATGGATTTAGCCTCACAACATCCCTGTGAGGTGAGTATTATTATCCTAATCTTACGGATGGGGAAAAAATGAGCCAGAGAGAAGCTAAGCAAGTTACCCAAGGTTACACAGTGAGTCAACAGCAGAACCAGGCATAGGCTCCAGATCAGTCCCATTTTCTAACCAGAGGTGTGTGTGTATACACTGCTGTCAGAGGTGTGACGGCAGCTCATGTAGGTGTCCCTGCACTCGCTCTAATGTGGTTAGTGTGAGTAAAAATAGCAGTGCAGATGCAACAGCATGGGCAGCCCACCGTG
This sequence comes from Terrapene triunguis, assembly GCF_002925995.2. Lineage (NCBI taxonomy): Eukaryota > Metazoa > Chordata > Testudines > Emydidae > Terrapene > Terrapene triunguis. Next base: position 54,607,368 of record NW_020664413.1, on the reverse strand, counting down.
AATCCTGGGTACAGCTCGAGTTGCTCGCCCCTGCAGGGGTCTGTGCCGCCATGTCATCACTATTTTTAGCCGCACTAGCCAGATTAAAGCTCATGCAGGTATGCCTGCCTAGCCACCTGCAATCACCGCCCTACAACTGCAGTGGAGACGTACTCCAAGAGACTCTTTCTAGGGACATTTTTAATTGACTCTCAACCTGTGTGGGGCTGCAGGCTTCTCCGTGTCAGAGGCATGTCACCCCCTATTTACATCAATGGGAATTACACTTCTGTAGCAAGGCAGAACAAGCCTGGTGTGAGAGGCACACACACACACTAATGTGGAAGTATACATACTAAGGAGTTATGTCATGTTTGGGCACATTGAAAAGAAGGGCCAGCACTTCAAAGCAGAGACTCTTCTGTGAGATGGAGCAGTCCTTTAACTCTATCAATGCAGTGAAAAAAGAGAGCACTCAGTACCTCTAAAGGGCCCAATCCTGCTTACATTGGTTGCCAGGCACAGTGCATACTACCATAAGTAATCCTGTGGGGCCGACTCCAATGGAACTACTGATGGTTGTAAGCACTATGGCCCCGATCCAGCAAAGGACTTATGCACACATGTACAGACTCCAATTCTACAAAGACCTACTCACATCTACCCTGATACATGCAAGTTGTCTCCCTTCAGTGGGATTATTCACATATATAAATGTAAGCACATGCGCACGTCTTAGCAGAATTGAGGAGTGGGGTGGGAGGATGGATAAGCAAGAATAGATTTGCTACCATTACATTTTTTAACATATAGTAACTAACTTATTTTGGCAAACCTGGTAGTGAAATATTAGCATGATTTATTACATTACCTTACTTATCTTGGATGAATAATTTCTCATCTTTCTCGGAGCAATCTAAAAAGAATTTAAAAAAGTTGAGAACTCAAACTCCCATTCTGGAAAAGTATCCACCGTTTCTTATGATATACTAATGACAAAGTAGAAAATGCATGCAAATCATAATGTGTTCAGGTGACATCGGTAATACTCACTGTCCTTTACCAATCAGACTACTTAGTGATTTTTTTTTTAAATTAACAACAATTGTGCCATGGGATTAATTGCAGCCATATCCTGACAAAAGGAACAACTAGGTCTTTGGGTGACCTGCAAAATTAGAAAACAAAGTTCCATATATTGTTTTCATGAAATGAATTTTTGCAGTTGTATTCAATGATGTGGTGAGATTTAATAGTATAATTCTTAGCTTTCCGCTAATATCACCTGGGAGCTGGGGGAGACCTAGATGCCTTTGGTCGCAACCTGGCAAAGCATTTATGCATGTGAGTAATCTGGCTGAAAACGATGTGATTACAAACAGGAATTGCCATCCTAGCTAAGACCCATGGCCCATCTAGCCCAGTGTCCCACAGCTGACAGTAGCCAGCATCAGCTTCTGAGCAGGGCCGGCTCCAGGGTTTTGGCCGCCCCAAGCAGCCAAACAAACAAAAAAAGAAAAAGCCGTGATCGCAATCTGCGGCGGCAATTCGGCGGAAGGTCCTTCTGTCCGAGCAGGAGTGAGGGACCCTCCGCCGAATTGCCGCCGAACAGCTGGATGTGCCGCCCCTCTCCGAAGTGGCCGCCCCAAGTACCTGCTTGGTAAGCTGGTGCCTGGAGCCGGCCCTGCTTCTGAGGACGTTGCAAGAAACCATGCAGTAGGAACATGCTTCTAATGAGTCTACCCTTGTGTGTAAGTATTTGCTGGGTTGCAGCCTTAGTTACCTCACCCTATCTTCTACAAATTAACCTTCATTCATGTATACGTTTGGTCCATGATATCACCTGCTTTACTGAAAATTACTGAATGAAATGGGTAGACAACAGTTTCTGCTGTAGTAAGAAAATTATTTGGCTGTAATTTTGGCAAATAACATGTATATATGATGAACAACTTTTCTTACATGACTGAAAGCTTGTCTCTCTCACTCACCAAAGTTGGTCCAATAAAAGACATTACCTCACCCACTTTGTCTCTCTAATATCTTGGGACCAACATGGCTACCGCACCACTGCATAAAATTACTCACATCTGTGCTTGCAGGGTAAGGTTCCCATGATCAGTAAGTGCTATATTATGTGTATACAGAACTAAACTACACTGAAAAAAATCTTATGATCTTTTGTTTCCTGTTGCTTCAGTTTCAAACCTTGGCCTCTCTGTAGGTGCTGCTAATAGAGGAGCCAATTGTGAATATAAATTCTGTCATGCAGAGAGTTCTCCACTGGCCCACGTCCACCAAACTTATTTCATGTCAGACACCAAGCAGCCATCAGATGGTAGCAGGTTCCAGTTAGCACTCAGCTGGATCAGATTAGAGCCATTCTCAGATGGAGCTGTTTCAGACTCCTGGTGACAAATGAAATTATGTCCCTTGTGCTCCCCCACAGCACCTTTTTTAGTTCTATAGCTGTGTTTTCCTTTCCCTCTCTCTCCTTTTTAACTTCTTACCATTCACCCAGGAGTGGAGTGCTTTTATTGCCTACTGGAGTGGAATGCAGAACAACACTAATTTGATGGCAGAAAGTGAAAGTAAACACATTCCATTTTCTACTGCATGGTAGGAAAGAAAGCAGCACTCCTGTGTATATGTTCCACTCCAGCAGGCAGAAAAAATATTTTAGACATCAAGGGGCTAATGAGTGCTACTTGGGTGGCTAAAAAGAAGGATTTGTACAATTAAAGATGACTAGATCTCTACCATAGAATGTTCCTGGGATAATTTTCCTGCATCTTAAAGAAAAGAAAGCAAAAAGGAGTTAAGTGGATATTGAGGGTCAGATTTTGTTCACATGCAAAATAAGTATATGCACAGTTTGAAATCTGAAAAATTCATCAATAGTAATATTACAGTAGCATCTAGAGACACCAGCCATGACCGAGACTCCATTGTGCTAGGCACTGTACATACACCTCATAAGAGACAGATCATGCCCCAACGAGCTTACAATCTAAATAGACAGGGAAGAGAAAGAGTGGGGGAAATGACGTATTGTCTCTGTTTTGCAAATGGAAAATTGAATCACAGAGAGATTGTGACTTGCCCAACGTCATACAGGAAGTCTATGGCAGGCCCAGGAATTGAACTCACGTCTGCAGAGTCTAGTTCATTGCCCTAGCCACCAGACCATCCTTTTTGAGTCTGTTTAAATAAACAACTTACAATATATAGATAGAAATTATTTGTTATTCATAAAAATGCTTAGCTACATGCTTAGATTAGCATGCACATTTATGAATGTTCACAAACACTTGTGACATGTGTTTGTTGGTTTGTGGCAATATTTGAAAACGTGTAAAGTCCATATCATTATAAAATAACACCTATGGAAGTGCAGAATAATTTCCCTCATTGGGAGACTTTAAAAGGGGATGGTTACTTTATTGGGTTATCTCCTGAAGAGTCTAATTAATGTGAATTGCAAAGGCTACTGCTTAATCAAGACATAATTTGCAAAATTTAGCAGTGAAGCAGTCAGCAGCTACGTTGTGCTTAACCATGTTGTAGTTAAGTGTGAAATTCTAAGTTCCTGTCTTTTAGGATAGGCACGTTTGAAAATCCTAAATGATTTAAGAGTATGCATCCTATTGAAAGTCAATGGGACTTTTAGGCACTTTTGAAAATCCCACCCTTTATACTTGTTACCATTATTATGGCACTACAGAAGTTTTATTAAAGAGAGCTTAAGGGTAGGGTTTTCCAGTAGCGCTCAGCATTAGCTTATTCTGCTCCAGTCAAAGTCAATGTTAAAACTTCTATTGACTTCAACAGGAGGAGAGTTAGTTTTGTAAGCCACTGGAGATGATCCTGCTCAAAATTAAACTGCATATATAGAAATATGAGTCAGTAACTATGTCAAATGTCTAGTGGAGATGCATTTTTACAGGGTTTATGCTTGGATTATTAAAGCAGCCCGGGGAATTAGGTGTACAATTCCCATTGAATGTCCCTTTGAAAATCCTAGCCTTACACTTTGAAAAAGTTTCTTAGCAAAAGCAAATCAGACATGGCTGTGTTTGAAGAAAGCATCAGTTTAACAATACTTGGTTAAATGTACAGAAATAGAGTAGGAGGAAGCAATGCAACAGTCACTTGGCAGCATCTAGAATTCTACAAATCTTACCACATTTTTGATTTGTAACACTTCAGAATAATAAACTAGTTCATTATTAATTACTTAAAATAGAAATCCTAGCGCTGCATGTTGATATCATAAATCATGTGATCGTAATTAATACCAAAGGAATAAGCAATTATTAAGCTGTGACAGACTGACAATACCGTGTATTATCCTGAATTGACTTTACTGAATTAAGTTAAACCTTACTGAAGTAGGGTTAATACCTTTGGGGTACATTGTATTGGAAATGCACATGCTTATATACTATTGTGAGATTGTATGGACTTGATTAGTGGGAAAATAAGATTAATGCAATCTCTGGAAGGGATGAGGAAGTTCAGAGGTCTTTCTGGACCAATACGTGTGAAGTGGATTTCCTTAGGAAATACCTGGAGGTGAGGGGAATACAAATTCCCCCCCCTCCAAAACCAAACATTTGAAGATGGGGAGAGAGACCCTGTGTATACTAATTACCTGTTTCTGGAAACACCCGATAAAAGACCCCAGGATTTGTCTAAAAGGGTGGGCTAAATCTGTTCTGAACTGAAGCTGTGATGAACTTGTAACCACAAGGCCTTCCCAGGGGAGGGGGTTGCAGGACTTAGCCTGCCTAAACCCATGTTTGGGGTGATCTCTGGTAAGCTTTTTAGCCTGCACATAGGTTCTTCTATTGTTTTCATGTGTTTTCTCTGTAATGCTTTTTACCTTAAGAATAAAGGAGATTTGCATGGAAAACTCCGTGTGCTAAGTGATATCTGTAGCAATCACTCTGTTCTCAGTCCCTGAAGAGAAAACAAGCAGGTAGGTTTAGGCAGATTGTCTGTGCTGGGAAATATACAGTGAAGGCAGGAAACTGTACAGCCTGGAAGTACTCTGGTCAGGAGAGAGTAAGGCACGAGTCTCCACTCAAGAGAGGCAACAGCTGGTGAGTCAGAAACCTACAGTGGGTATCGTTGCTGGACCACTGAGGGGAAATACAGGTGCAGTTGCCCTGAACTGTGACACAGGCCATTACTGTAAAGCTTTAGCCTGAACTTTAATGTGCGGCTGAATGTCCACCAGAAACTAACAAACGTGTCAGGGTTATAAATGCAAATTGCAAAACCAACTAATGTCACACTTATTAGGCAGTTATAAAGATCTAAGTGATCCTGTAGAGGTATATTTCCTGTCTTGTTATTACTAAATGCCGGTGTGTATATTCAGAGCAATTAATGTGAAATCAGTAGGCCGCTTCTGTTGCAATACCCTGACACTGCACCCTACTTTTTTTTCTATCTATAATACTTACATGGACCCCACTCCTGTAGTGCCTGCACACCTCAGAATACCCCTGTGACACAGGAAAGTACTGTTACCTCATTTTACAGCTGGGAAATGAGGCACAGAGACACTAAATGACTTGCACACGGTCACACACAGCATGTGTGGTGGAGCAGGGAATTAAACTAATTGTCTTCCAAGTCCTAGGCTAGAGCCATAACCACCCTAGGTGTCCTGCCTCTCTAGAGGAGAAACACCTTCAAAGCCACCGGCTCGGGTCCCTAACTGGCCTGTTGAGTGATAGAAAGCAGTTCCTCCCCCGGAAATGGATTTTTGCTACTTCTACAGAGAACTTCCAGGCCCTACCTGCCTGAAAACCAAAAAGCACCAATGCAGGGACCAAAGGGAGGTGTTTTGCAGCCTTGTACCTCTTCTTTCACCCTCTGTCATAGCCCTGTGGGGCTTGCAGCAAAGGAGAACACCAGGGCAAAGGGCTGCTCTGGCTGTGGTTCCTTCTGCCCTCAGTCCACCCTCAAATGCTTTCCTAGGTCCTCTTTCTCCTGGGGTGAGGCTATTCCTGGGGTGGGCCTAATGCCTGCCCTTTAAGCTGATGCAAAAGAGCCACAGAGTAGCAATGATTCAGGCACCAGATCCTGAAATCGAGTGTACATCTGCTTCATGCCACACCTTTTACTTCTCCCCACATAGGAACAGGCAGCATTTCTTACCCTTAATGGTGGAATGGATTTTTTTCCATCTCCCTAGGCAGCACCCACCCCTCTCACAGTTTAGATTCTGTTCCTGTTCTTCTCTTTCAGCAGGTGGAATACACTTCATCTCAAAGACAAAACTGTGCACCAAAGGGGATGTTTGATGTAATCTTTGATGCCTGCGTACATTGCCTCAAGTGAATTAATTGCGACATGAGCACCACTTTGTGTTGAGATGCCTTCAAATCCAATCTCCCAACAGAATAGTCACATGACTTTTGAGAATGCAAAGTACAATGTTAACCAAGATTCCTGTCTATCTAGATGGCCCTATCGGCAGAGTGGCTGAGAACTTCCCACATATTTAAATATAGAAATAAAAACAATCTCACGCTTTGCTTTCCCAGGAAGAATAGTGCGATTACTTTTTTTAGGCCTTCTAATGAAGAAATTAATGGAGGAAAGCTACTTTGAACACCTGAATTTTGCATTAAGTTCTTAAGACGATTCCATGCAGAGATTTGGATAACAAGGCAGATATATGAACTGGGACTCTGTATTCTAAGGGGAACCAGTGGACAGAATGGAGCACTGGAGAGAAGTGGTCTTGGCAAACTGTAGTATTAAGAACATAGACTGCTCCTGCATTTCAACCTGTTTTTCATGGTGTGTAGCTTTCTTCCTGGGTATAATGAATGTGTGAACTATGGCCAAGTGTGAGTCTGATCGATTTGCTGAAGACATAGGTCACTGGAAGTGACATCTTACTTTAGATGTGACTAGAGTGGGTCAAAGATCCTTTGCCTTTTTTGAATGAGAGCTTTTTGCACAAAAATTTCTATTTTTACCTACATTTTTGATGTGTGGGACAATGAAGAAATGAAACCCTGGCAACCAAAAATGAATCTGTTTTTGCCAACTAAAAAACAAACTGTTTTGGAGTTCAGTTGTCAATGCTAATTTTATTTCAACTTTTTCAATGACAATACAAAAAAATCCTGCAAAATATTTTTAATGTTTTTTTCTTTTGTCAGTTTTTCACACAGAATAAAATCTGTTTCCCAACCAGCTCTAGAGCTGGTTAGAATACGACCACTCAGTCCCTTAGCACAGACCGTTCCAACCATCTATCAATACTAATGCCAGATACAAGTCAGAAAATGTAGGGGTTGAAAACTAAGTTAATCCTTAATCGATAATACAAATTCAAAGGCAAAAAAATGTTTCCTGAGAAGAACCAAGGAGAATCTTTCCTGACTGAATAAGTGGAAAAAAAGTTTCCTTGCTTCATTTTGAAATTTACAAACAACACACAACTTTACTAATAAAAATGAGTCTTTCCTGAATGGCAAAAACCTCACTCTAGAGCTATGCAGTCTCTCACTAGAGGGGTATATGTGCCCTCCTGGGATGGGACGCTTGGTTTTGAGCACAATACCTTAGTGGTTGCTATTTAATTACCAGCTGTTACCGGATGTAAGAAGTACATAGTTTTTGTATAGGCTGTCTGCACAAGGGTGAATGTGACCTACTAGGAAATCAGTGTAGTGGCACACTAACTTTGCTTTACTGGGCAAATTGCTACATTGGTCTGACCCCTGTATAAGTAGGGCATTATGCAATAAGTAGTTTATCCTGCTTACTGTAATACAATTTTTGCCTTGCTAGAGATGACAATGTTGTTAATTGGGACGGGAGTTGCTGCAACCAATATTAAAGATAGAGTTTCCTTAGTTGTTCTTATTTAACATTATGAAGGAGTTTTTCTTTATATACAAAAGCCACAGATTATTTACTTATTGTACATGCATTAGTGCTCTCTGGATGGTTCTTGATGGGGCCTGAGACAGAGATCCTCTGACTGCAAAGCCAAAACTGAAGATCCAGCAGAGAGATGCTGCATAACACTAGAATTTCAAAAGAGCGCCAGGCCAGATTTGCAAGTACTCAGCACCCAAACAGATTTTCAAAAAAAGCTCAGTGCTGAAATGAGAGCTGAGCCTTTCATAATTCTGGCCCTGATGTACCTGTCCAGTTTAGGCAGAGCAATTCAGGACTTCTTTGTAAACAAGAAACTGGATAACAAGGAAGCTGCGTGTGAAGTTATTTTTGCAGCTCATGCTCTAATATGTAATCAGAGCTTTTGTTCCATGGCTTGCACATCCAAATTAATTAGAAATTTATATGACCAGAAGTTCAGTTCAGCCTGCATTTAAGGCAGAGGCCATTATTGTTCATGTTTTTGCTCGCTTCATCGTGGAACAATTATCCGCCCATTTAGAAAATGCAAAATTTGTTTCTATTTTAATAGATGCTTCAAACCATAAAAATATCAAACTGCTTCTTAGTGGCGTCTGCTTGAAAAAACCTCCTAGAGGAAAACAAAACACTCAGTTCCCCATGCACTGGGAGTGACACTGTTGATTGACTTTCCAGAAGGCTACATGGCAATCATTAGTGAAAAGTAAGAGACTGGAGTCAATGGGGGCAGGCAAATCTAACACGGTGCTGGAGGCAACAGCATATTTACCTGGGAGCTCAGGGTGGTGTGGGGCAACAGTAAAGACAGGCAGGCATCCAGGGAACAAGAGCAAGAGTAAACATGGAACTTCAGCTGATCTTTTTTCTTTGTTATTATTATTCATTGATATTAATATGTCTATGCTCAGTAACGTATTTTGTTACAGATGACTCAATGGCTTTAACCATAGCCACCCAGTGTCCAGTGAATTCTTAGCTACGTTTGCAGTTTTAACTGCTTCCTAAATTCAAAGTCAATACTAAAGGCAATCTACAGCAATGGTGGTGAGTTTCTTTATTTCCTGCCAGCCCTAACAGAAGGACAAGGGGTATGTCTACACTACGGGATTAATCCGAATTTAGATAATTCGAATTTGGGAAACAGGTTGTATAAATTCGATTGTGCGCGGCCACACTAAGCACATTAATTCGGTTTTTAACCACATTAATTCGGTGGTGTGCGGCCACACTACCCCATTAATTTAACCACATTAATTCGGTGGTGTGCGGCCACACTAACCCTAATTCGAATTAACAAAATCGATTTTGGCGCTACTCCGCTCGTCGAGGTGGAGTACAGAAATCGATTTTAAGTGCCCTTTAATTCGAATTAACTGGCTCTGTAGTGTGGACGGGTGAAGGGTTAATTCGGATTAACGCAGCTAAATCCGAATTAAAGTCGTAGTGTAGACCAGGCCAAGGACAAGATTTTTAATCATAGTAGGTCACGACAGCGCATGTGGTTTATCAGTGGCTCTTGCAGGGGGCAAATGACTTCAAGCCCTTTTAGTAAAATAGGTCATGGAGAATGGAGTTAAGTCCCTTTGTCAGCTTCCCCACTTCCCAAACACGAGGCAATCTAACCCTAGACCCCAGCATCAGGTGTTGGGGGCCCTCCTGATGTTTGGTAAGCCAATAAGAGCACATCATCAGGACCAGCCAGACCATCCACCCACCCCTGCTGCACAAACATGTCTGCAGCTCAGACCTCCTCCCCCCACCTGGGTCTCAAGTCAGGCACCCAGAAAAAATGAGGCACGTACAATTAGTGGGCATGTGTGAAAAAACTGGTTGCAGTGACTTGCCCAGCATCACATAGGAACACTGTGGCACAGACAGGTACAGACTAATTCCCCAGGAGAGCATTCAACTGCGCTAGATTTTAATAAAAGTTAACTAAAAAAAAAAAGGAATTCTACCATGTGGCATCAGGTCAGCAGCGTGCATGGCACCTTTGCCACGCAAACCTCTGCCACTTGCGCTAATGGAGTAATCGATAGCAGTAGCAAGTTGTCATCCACTTAGGAAGCTAGAGGGGAATGGGCCATTTTGCTAGTGGAGGTTCACAGATATTTGCTGAGAGCAGAGGAATGGAGAGACTCAGGAATTCCAGATTCTTCTGTCCTTTATCCCCTCATGTGACCCCTTCTGCCCCAGCCCCTCCAACTTTTACCCACCCCATCTCCTTGTTCCAGTACCATTCTTCTCACCTAGCCAGTAACAGTCTCCACTCCTTAAGCTTCTCATCCCGGGTCCAATCTCCTTGCCCCACAACTCCTAGGCTCACCCCTTTTGCTCCTCTTCTGATCTCTCTCTCCCCGACACTGGCCTCCAGACCCCACCCCCACTGGCTTCCATGCTGGGATTCTGTGACCCTGGGCTCCTCATCCAATCTCAGCATCTCCCTGGTTCCTTTTCCCAGGCTCTTTCTTCAGCCAATCCCAGTTCTCCCCCTGCACCACAACTCGTCAGATCTGTCTCCCCTCTTCCTTCATCTTCTTCCCCGCCACACTAGTAATTTTTCAGTCCCAGTCTCCTTGTCCAGATGGTCTCAGTCTTCCCCCCCTCATCCACCCTCAGTCCCTCCCTTCTGCACCACCTACTGGCTACTTATTTCTCCATTTCCCTCCCTGGTTTCTAGTCCCAGTCGCCTTGCCCAGCTACTGTCAGTGCCCCCCACACACACACACAACTCCCACTCCCCATTGCTCCCACACACACACCACCACCACCATCAACAAGATTGGTTCTTGTCCCCTCTGCATTTGAATCAGGCAGCTTCCTCTTCCATGCTCGGTGGGCCCATGGGGGCAGTCACTGAAAGAACAGGCGTGACAGGATACCTGGAGCAGCCATGAGCTGAAATTGTTGGAAAGTTCTGCTCAAGCCCTGGCTGGAGCATGCCCAGTGTAGACATGGGAAATCTAGCTTTTAAAGTCTCTACCAAGTATGTGTAAGCTGTGATTTTTTTTTTCAAAGGCTTATAACTTGGGGCAGTTTTCACAAGGATGGCAAAAGGCACAAAGGTCACCCTCCTGCCCAATTTCAGGTCCTTGCTCCAGAGCATGGAAGTATTGGAGCTTTTCAAAGAAAAGATTGCCACAATTTTTAATATAGGCAAAACAAACTATTTTTCCTAGCCTTGTTCTTGGAAAGGCCTGAACTGCTTTGGAAGAAAACGTTAAAAAAAAAAAAAAAAAGTTCAGCATGAAGCAGGCCTGTAAAATTTCAGACCAAACAGTTAATATTTGGCAAAGTTTAAGCAAATTAAAAAAGGGTCTTAAAATGGGAAGTGACTGACAACCTTAATGGGTGGCACTGCTGCAGATAATACATATGGGAAGGGAATGCAAATCTGTGTGAGAGGAAAACAAACTAATGGGCAAACCAGGAAGAAAATGGGGCAGTGGATTAAGCTCATCACCATAAGAGGAGTTGGTATATTGATATAATTCTTGGCAGAACGGAGCTCCAACAGATACAGCAACTGTGAGCCTTTTCGGGCCCTACGTAGTCGTGTTGGCCCAGGACAGAATGGAGCCTTCACTCTGCTGATGGGCTCTGATGTGGATCCCTCAAAGCTTGTTCCCCTCACCACTGTGAAGTAAAAGCACCACTCCATGCCCTAAAGCTTCCTTTAACCCTTTTGAAGGGAGCTGTAAGACCAAATTTCACCTGAATGGCTCCTACTGGCTTTGTAAGATGGAGGTTTCCTCTGGCTGACGTGGCAGAGCTGCTGCTACAGCGCCTAACCTGCTCCAGTATCTCCTGAAAGTTTGGAAAATCTTACCTAAAAACACATGCAAGTGACCCATCCCACCCGAGGAGAAGGCAGCACCGCACTGTCACCATACAGCCAGTGTGGAGAAAACTAATTTCACAGCTTTTGCTCTTGTGTTAACCTTCTGTCAGAGCTCCTTCCAGGCAATCCCTGCTGAACTGACTGAGGGAGAAAATCTGGTGGGGTATATATGTGCCAAACTTGTCTCTCAGTAGAAATATTGTTTTACATTGCTCATTTTGGGCCTGGTCCCACAACACATTGTTTATTTTCAGGCTTTTCTACAATGCTCTTCATCAGAGCTTTTGAGTTTCACATAAATATTAATCTATCCTTACAACACCCCTATCTATCTATCTAATCTTTCTAAGGTACTTACCTGGTCCCCAGCACTGTGCTGTCAGACCACATCACAATCTTTAATGTATTTATCCTCACAACACCCCTGAGAGGTAGGGATGTATTATTATCCCTATTGTCCAGATGGATAAAGTAAGGCATAGGTAGATTAAGAGACTTTCTCAAGATCGCCCAGGAAGTCTGTGGAAGAACCAAAAATATGCCCCAGATCTCCTGAGTCTCAGCCCCTTTTCTTTTACCATATGACCATCTCTTCCTCACTAATGGGTCTACTCATATGTGCAAGGAATAATTACTAGAGTAAGGGCTGCAGGATCCAGCCCTCTCAATTCAGGATTTCTGTTATCTATCTTCTGGTTACCATTTGCGTCTTGTAGCAAATGTGCAAACCAGTTAAGACCCTGAGCCTCAAAAACAACATGTATGAGTACATTAAGTTCAATGGGACTGTACACATACGTAAGTGTTTGCTAGATCACGGCCTACTTCCCTAAATTAAATATCCCAATATACTGTAAAGAAAGATGCATGTTTTAAAAAAAGATTTCTCTTTTTTTGGGGAACTGAGATAGGGGTTGCCTTAGGAATTTCCCCAGAAAGAATCATTTATGAAAAGAAATTGAGTGTGCAACAATAAAACGACTGACACCAAGATCTGGGAACTCATGACAGCCTCTAACCCTGCAGCTACGGCATTAGTGCACGCCATCAGGAAATCACCACTGCCAAGAACAAAGAATTAATAAAATAAAAAGCAACTCTACTTTGCATTATTAAACCTAGAAAATTAACAAAAGGGGACCTCAGATAGACAATTTATTAATATGTAAATAGACTGAGTCAGCAATTAGTCAGTGTGCGGCATAATTGAATAGAACATACTAATTACATTGCCATTTAATTATTGCCTTGTAGTTTAAGGTAAATATTTACAATCTTTTTTTCATTTGACTTTCACATGATACAAGAGCATCTCCATGCAGACTCTGGATCAGAGTTTTCCAGCAACTTTCAGAATATATGTTCCCACCATTATTCATCTACATTATATTTTAAGTGAATCAGTGAATTTAACCTCTCTGTCTGGCAACTGTACAGGGTTGGAATTGGACATGGTATCTATTTTAACAATGTAAATCCAAAAGGCTCACTTTGTTCCAAATGTAGCCTTGTTAAACTCCTTCATGTGTCCTATTTTATGGAATTAGTTCTACCACGCTTAAGCACTATGGATATGTGTAATATTTTGGTTTTATAGGCTATTACTTCACATCTTTCTCTCTTCTATGCCCCCCTTGCCTAACTATAGAGGTTGTATCACCAACTGTATTACTCCGCTTCTGACTCTATTGAAACCCCACCCCACCATAGTATCAGCAAGCAATGTTACTATCACCATTGTACACGGGAGAGGTGTCTAATCTCGGCTATTCAGACTCATGGCAGGTGTAAATATTTAAACTGAACAAATCAGTGCTAATCAGTCTAATCTTTGTGGCATTCTGCTTGTCACCTCACCACTCTACATCCCAAACTGCTTCCTATTGCAGGAACACATGCTCTCTCTGACATCTGAGTCAGACCTTTATCCTGCCAGTTAGCACCCCCACCACCTAAAACACACCATGCTTACTGACCATGTAGCTTAGTCTTTGTTCTTGTTGATGATTACTGTGCAGACAACACACTCATCTGGCTGCGTCGAGAAATTGCGTACAAACGAAGCTATGTGCGGATAAGTAAAATACTTTTGAATAGAGCCTTAGGAGATAGAAGAACATTATTTTAAATTATCTAGAACATAAAAACTAAGTGAGGATTTGGCAACCTTGCAGCAAAAACCTCAAAACCAGTTATTTCTTTTAAATAAAAACAAAAATGAGAAACAGTAACTATTAGAAATCCCACCTGGTGCTTTTTCTGTGTTAATGATGCTTCTTAAATTGCATGTGGGTAAATGGTAATTTTGTCTCACACCATTAAAAACTAATGGAACCCTTGATGATAAGAAATGCCATAGCTAGCTTGTTGGAAAACGTTTAATTAATAAAGTAATAAAATTATTGTTAACTAGTGCAGTTTCCCAGAGAATTCAATGGGATATAAAACAGATAAAACATCCTTGAGAGTTGGTACAAGAAATAAATGCTACTATATAAAATGATACAATATAAAATTAAGCTGATATGTGTCATACTGAATTAAATTAGCTATTGTACTAATAAAATATCTACAGAATTCTTTCACTAGAAATCTTGGGAAAATGAAGCCAGGAGCATATTTCTATGACCAAAAGAAAAGTATATTTTAAATCTAACTTTTGATAGAAGGGGAGATACTTGTTGTTTAAGTTTACAGGAATTACCGTATTGTAAACATACACAAAAAGATGTATTATTATTTTATTCAGTGGGCGTCTTCCCATTGACCTCAATGGGTGTTGAATCAGGAGCTATCCACATTGGATGTTAAACAAAGCCTCCCAACTGTGGAATGTAGCATTACCTTCCATAATATAAAAGACTCAGACAAATAAGTGTTGACAGGTCTAATATAGGCCATTCCCCCTGCTCTGTTTGCTACAGTAGGTTGTTCTTTACTGCATCCAGTTCAGTTTTAAATTACACTAGGGATGGCCTGGTTTGTATCACAGTCCTAGCTCTTGCTGCTATTATTACTTAACATTTGTATTGTGGTAGTGCCTAGAGGCCTCAATCAGGTTGGGATTCAAATACACTAGGTAGTGCACAAACCGCTAGAAAGGAACAGAACCTGACCCAAAGAGTTTACTAATCCACAGTCGGATGGAATTCATTGTAAAGAAATCTTACCTGATAATTCCCCTACATTTTCCCTTGACCATTTTTATTTCATCCCACCTAATACATACTCTTGTGACCATCCTAAACAGTTCTTCGCCCTTTTGGGGCTTTATACCCTTATTTGTAGACTTGACGTCTGATCAAACTTTACATAAGGACAGTAGTTCCTTTTAGCTCCTCTAAATTTAATGAATAAACCTCATTAATCTCTCCACATGTACACACATTCCCTGTCTCTTTAATTTGTTGACACCTGGATGGTATTGAGGTGCCTAGTGCTGAAGAGACTAATTTAGGTGTAGTCTCATCAGAGGCCTATCAGCTCCAGGGAGCGGGAGAGTTAGGCAACCAAAAAATTACATTGTGAATTCTATGGCCACTATTTTGAGTTGTAAACTCATATCTAATTTGTGCTTCATTATGTCTCTTTTGTCATTACTGCTTTCCCAGTATCTCCCTCCTATTGACTACCTGTGTTTCAGATTCTTTTTCTCCAGATACATTTTAAATTGACTATTGTTTCCTACCCATTACCTCTACAGCCCCTTGTATTAGTTCTCAGTCCCCATGCTACCTTTTAATTTGTGAGTGTAACTAGCATGCTGTTTACTGCTCTTCCAGATCGCTTATACAGCTGTTGATTAAGACTAGGCCTAATAGTGATCTTTGCCCCCTTGCCCATATCCATTTGTTATTACCCCTTTATTTTTTTTAACAAGGGTCCTTTGCTAGATGTCAATCCATGTGACAGTGCTCAGATCCCAGACTATTTGAATTTATTTTTCAAGTCAAAATTCACAAGTTACTATGCTTTACCGATGACCACACCCCGGGGGTGGGGGTGAGGGTGGGGGGAAGGATGCATAACGGGAGGAGGCAGAGACATTTTCTGGGCTTGCTAGAGGCAGGGTACCAGTACTTGAGGGGTGGGGTGGGGGAAAGTGAGGCCAGAGGCAGCTGAAAAGAGGGGGTGGGGATCAGCATAGAGACGCTGCCTCATTTCCAGGGAACAGAAGTGCGGAAGGCTTGAAAAGGGGCAAGCTCGAGCATGAGAAGCCCCGTCTCCATGCAGCAGGTGAGGCAGCACCCACCCTTCCTCCCGCCCCTTGAGGTAGCAAAAGTTGCATTGCACGATCCACTCCTTTAAAGGGCTGCTAGGAAGGAATTTTTCCCTCCTCACCAGATTGTCCTAGGTAGGGTGGGGTTTTTTGCCTTCCCCACAGCACATTCAGGGAGGGCTTGTTATGGTGAGGCAGAAAGGGAGTTAGGCCATATATCGCAACTCATTATGCAAGTGCGGGGCGGATGTCCCCTGCAGGTATGCCATAGGAAAGGCATCCAGTGACCAGATAAATAGCTTGGTAGAGGAATTAAAAAGAAGGTGCTGGTTAAAGGAATGGAATAGGGGGAGGTTCAGGGCTCCCCAAGGGGTATGGCAGGGAGCCAACCCCCCTTTCTTATAGCCTACCATAGCCCTCCTACAAGCAATGGGTTGGCTGGGGGATCTGGATGGAAAATGAATGAGGGCTGGTGGAAGTCCCTGCATAGTTATTGAATGAACATGGACTTCCCAGCACTGTACACTTTTATCTGCCAGGTCGTCCCAGACAGCTAATAATAAAGTTGCGGCCTGATTAAATCCATATCAAGTGTCTCCTGTCCTTCAGTCAGAATAGCCGGACAATGACTTGATCCAGTCCAGCTACCACTCTGTAATTCAGTCAAAAATAGTAATCAGTTTTCTCGTGTGTGTGTGTGTGTGTGTGTGCACACACACACACACACACACACACACACACACCTCTACCTACCTACCTTATATTCATAGCTTCACATAGGCTCATAGATGTTAAGGCCAGCAAGGACCTTTAGATCATCTAATCTGATTCTGTGTTTAACACAGACCATAGCATTTCACACAGCTACCGCTGCATTGAGTCCCAATATTGTGTATTTAACTAAAGTATAGCTGCCATAAAAACACTTTAAAATTCCTCTATATTGGGAAGAGATCAGCTTCTGGTGACTGAAATATGTGGCAGGAAACAGGGCAGAGAAAGGAGCAAAAAACAAAAACAAAACAGCTTTCCAGACATCTAGAAATGGTACCCATAGAAATTAATGGCACAGCCTAAATTTATCCATACAGTAACTCCAGTGACTCACAAACTGAAATGAAATGATTCATATAGTAATTGTATTACCCATCAATACAACATCTGCATAGCTGGAGCATTAGCACTGTATCATTTCATAAAATCATTTATATTGATATTAAGTATATACTGGCCCAAAGCTATCCATGTTGTAAATCCATTGAAGTCAATCTCTCCTGCAATGTGTTTAATGACAATGCACTCAATGGAATTATTGTACACTGTGGATGGATTTGGCCCAATGTGTTCAAAATGCAGATAAAACTTGGCTCAAATTTAGCTCCTGTATTTGCACTTGACCTTTCTGTTGGGCAATAACCAAACCCAACCCAAGAGTGTAGTGGAGAGTATATGGGGAACCAATATATATTCCCTTTTTCATTTTGGAAACATGGATGTGTGCATAGACACTTATGGGGCAGCTGTGATTGCTGAACAAACATTCTCAGATAACAAATTCCTGTCTCCCAGACATGCAGAGAGCAAGAATGTCTTCAAAGCCATACACTAAACAGTTCACAAAGTGAGTGCAAGATGTACCTATGTAGTATGCTACATGCCCAGAGAATAGACAGGACCAGTATAGTATATGTCCACTTCTGAAATGACTACACCATAAGCAGACCCCATGATGGAATCAAACATGCATTAATCACTTTAGTATCAGATTCTCCTGGTTTTGCTCCCCTGACAAGTCAGTCCCTCCCTATTCTCTTTTCCTGCATTATTTATCTGCTGCGCCATCCCCACCCCAATATCTTTTCCCTTCCCTATTTTGTTCACTTCCCATGTGCCTTATCCTTTTCCACTTCTCTCCATCCGCCTCTTCCCTCTTGCTCTCTGCTCCTTTGTTCTGTCCTTTCCCCATTTCACTGTCTCATTTTATGACAGTCTGGCCCCTAAGCCCATCTCCCCCACCATGACTGTGTCATTTGCCTACACCTTCAGCCCTTTTTGTGGAAGCACTGATTATACCACTTGGTCCAATTGTCCAGCTCCTCTGCGCAGCACATTGCTCCGCGTATCTGATCGCTGAGCTAGGCACTGAACTCGAAGACCCAGACACAACAGGCCACTATGCATGACAATGACTGTTTTTATGTTTTCTCTGTAATGCTTTTACCTTCAGAATAAATGTGCCAGTTTAGAAAGAGCTGTAACAGCTGGCAATACACAGTTCATAGCCCTCAGAGATAAAGCAAAGCACAAGTACAGGGCTTTGGGCAGACTTGCGTAATGGGGATATCACAGGGTAATGCAGGGAGCTGTGCAGCCTTAACACTCCAGTCTGGAGGGAGAGAGACATGGGTCTCTACCCGAGCGCAGTGACAGCTGGGAGCCCGAAATGTTAGTGGGTGCCCTTGAGCAACTATGGAGGGGGAATACAACTGCGGTTATTCTGAAACGATGACCAGGAGACCATCAACTTAAAAGTCACTTCGCTCTGAAGATTTCTACATATTATGGATACAAGTAATACCAAAGACGTCAGTAACTGAAAAAAGTTGAGAAAAGGAGGTTGTTAATGATTTTGTGTGTGTTTGTTTTGTTGTGTTTGTTTCAGTTTGTGACAGCCTGTTGGATAAAGCACCTTAGTGATTAGGAGCCTAGGCTCCATTTCCCAAAGAGACTGAGTTTAGACTTAACGTCACATGGGCATTTTTGAGAATGTTACCTTTTGTGTATAGCCTGCTTCATTGTTTCCCCAAGAAGCTAGCTAGTGATCCCTGTTGTTTAGTGAGGAAATTTCACACAGCCACAAGGGAGAGAAAACATTTTTAAGCAATAGGAAAATGTGATTATAAAACCACAAAAATTCAGGGACCAGTGTATACCTGAGACAACTTTCCCTCAGGTTTTGAAATTGACTAGCGTGCAAGTTGATGATATCTCTGTAAGCTAGTTATTCCAAATTGAGATAACTTCCTGCTTGAGTGTATTAACCCTTTGAATGTTGGTTTTATGAAAGTATGATTTGATGTTAGTACTGAGGACACGTACCTCACCCGCAGTGGAAAGTTACACATAGTCGCCACTGTTCCTGTTGAAGCAAAGACGACATTTGGGGCAGGACTTGAAAATCACATTGACTTTGGTACAACTATGGCCCCTAATTTCCTTAGCATCCTTTGAAAATCACAGCCTTGATACAAAATCAAAATATGTTTCCAGTTTTGGAGGTTGTCTCATTTCATTTACAGTTTTAAAATAAAATCCTATTTCCTTTTACAAACAAATCACTGCAACTAATACTGCATGTAGCAACATTACATCGAGTACATTTTGGTTAAAGCAAGATATGAGATGAATGCATCTCTTGACTCCTTTCCTGTGTTGTGTTAACTTAGAATGTAAAGCAATATCTATTAATGGACATAAAGAGAATCCAACTGGCAAGGAAGGAGCAAAAGGGATTCTATTACACAAATGACATTTTTATAGAATGAACAAAAGTAATATCATCAAGCAGTTACTTAATTCAAACTATTGTTCAGTTTACTCAATTATCAATATATAAAAAATTGGGTATTTTCCCCCTCAATCAACTTTGTCTTAGTATAGCACTGGTAGATGGGCATTTTAAAAAGATCACACATGAGGGGTATTTTGTTTAACAATGGATTGGACTTTTATAGTGAAAGCTAACGTGTCTATCCTTGCAGATAGATCATCTCAGAAAGAATCTGGCCACATGGAGAAAATTGCAATTGTCCTATTGAGGCAGGCTACAAACAATTACAATGGTACAGTGGTTCATGTTTAAAAAAAACATTTTTCCCCATACCTAGAAAATGAAAAAGTGCAGTGACACAGTAATCATGGTGTGGTAAATGTTGGTAAATATTAACTCTTTACTGGCAAACTGTCGTTGCCATATATTCAGTTATGGATTTTCCATGCTATTTTCGGTAAAAGTTACAAATGACAGAGGGCATCATCCAGGGCCCATTGTGGGAGTCCTTCCACATATTTCAATTAGCGTGGATCAGGTGGAAATTGAGAAATAAATCATTTATTTGGGATAACTATGCCAGGCCTTAACATTAAAAATTGCAAACACCGGTGAAAAGGGAACAAGGGAAATTACATAATCTGAAGTTCTATTCCTTTGTATATGGACGGGACCAACTGAGTACAAGTATTATGGTTTGACTTGCACAGGAGCTGAGTGCCCACAACCCCAAAGACTTTTAGGGTTCCAGACTTCAAGACAATGGTATGATGGGACTGCCGATGATGGATGTGGCCCACCAGCGTTTGCCTGTAGCAAAAATCCCCAATGGCTGGTGACAGGACACTTTGAGATACTAAAAATCCCCACTGGCTGGTGGATCTTGCCCACATGCTCAGGGTCTAACTGACCCACCATATTTGCAGTTGGGAGGGAATTTTCCCCTAGGTCAGAATGGCAGAGACCTGGGGGAGAGGGTTGCCTTCCTCTGCAGCATGGGGCATGGGTCACTTGCACGTTTAAAGTAGTGTAAATGGTGGATTCTCTGTAACTTGGTGTCTTTAAATCATGATTTGAGGACTTCAGTAGCTCATCCAGAGGTTATGGGTCTATTATAGAAGTGGGTGGGTGAGGTTCTGTGGCCTGCAATGTGCAGGAGGTCAGACTAGATGATCATGATGGTCCCTTCTGACCTTAAAGTCTATGAGACATCCTGCATTAAACTGACTAGAGTCTGATGTGCCCTAGGAACATTAGCAAAGAAAATGTCAGTAATTTTGGTAAAATGATTTTAATCTGCTACAATTTAGTGCCAGCACTATGTTTCTGCTGAGAGAGTCCAGCAAAGAAAGCTTCATCTCTCTACTTCTTTCCATATGGTTCCTACAAAATAGCAACAAAAAAATTGAGACCTAAATTTGGAATTTTGTTTAGCAGCTCTGTTTTTAGGCTACCCCAATTAGCCATCCCCTTGTCTTATTCACTTAAACATTTAAAGAAGATTTCTACCTTGTCCCTACATCAAATCTACCAATTTTAGGTCCAATATGACTGCGGCAGGGGAGAGGATGGCTTATAATGAAAATTCAGATGCAGTCTGAGATGGAGAGACTACCGACACCCCAAAATAATAATAGTAATCCCCAGCAAGTATGCTATTGCACTAATGGAGGCAGCATTACATTTTGTATGTAGAATTGCCAAGTTATTTCTGCTCAAGAACAATTCTTACAAAATTTAGAATGAAATAGGGGCAAAATACTGCCAGAGACTTAACGAATGAGTTGTAGACAAAAGGCTCAACCAGCCGGAGAGAAATAAGAATAAGACATTAATAAGCCATGTGGAATGACACATAAAGTGCTCATTTCAAAGGCTGTCTCACTATTGAAACTTGTAGCTTGAATCAGGTGCAAGCAAAGGGCTTCATCTCAAGAATGTACTGCTGTCTGTCAAAGTTATTTTATAAAAAATGCCATGTTTTCTTTGGCAGATGGGAACAAGGCTTGGAGAACAAATTTTCAAAGGCAGACAAATTGGTTGCTTGGAAATATGTGTGTACACACACACACACAGAGAGAGAGAGAGAGAGAGAGAGAGAGAGAGAACCTGTTGAGTATCTGCATGTGCTAGTAGAAAGCAAAATAAGACCACTGTACAGCCAGCACCTTTCCTCAAATACATTCACTCCAATCTATCATTCAGCCTCCAGGGACAATATAGAACCCTAGCCTACGTCTACTGGGTAAGAGCGAAACAACAATTCTCACCTAAGATTTATTTTAGATACCATTGAAATTGCTTTGTCTCCATCTTATAAAATTTCCTTGGTGGCTGTTTTTCCAGCCATGGGATTTTACCAAAATGGAGGTCTTCACCTCTTTCCTCCTGGCTGCCAAAAATTCACTTGCCAGCAAGTGAAAATGATAATTACACTGTAGCCTCCAATTGATCAACATCTTAATGCTCTTTACAAAGATGGGCAAATATAATTATCCCTCGTGTCACAGATGGGAAAACTGAAGTGCAGAGCTGTTAAGTGATTTGCCCAAGGTCCTAGATCGGCTCACCTCTACGTCAATGCCCTATTGACTGGACAATGCTTAGACACCTAGATATTCCTGGTTTGGGGGATGAAGAAAATGCTAGACTCCAGCCCCATCTGTGCAGCCAGTTTGGGATTCTAGCCCTGTCAACTCTCCTCCACCCTCAGCGCTCCATCTCTTCCCCACTCATTGAGCAAGAGTAGGTATGGGACTAGCTAACTATGCATGTAGGGCAGTTACTGACACACTGGAAGGTAAATGTAAGTGCGCCACAAAAACGCATTTTCCATCTATTGCTGAAAATCTGCCAGAAATCAAAAGCTGGCAATATGGTTTGACAAGGGACATTTTTCACACAGCGCTAGCAGAATGTCGTCGCACAGATCGTGCCCCATTACCTTCACAACTGAAACTGTCAATCTGGGACGAAAAGCAACAAAACAGTCACTTGATCCCTTTTGTGCCATGCATCAGTTCAGGTCTAGGTCCTGTTATAATTCCAGAAGAAGAGCTATGAAGCAACAGGACACAACGCATATTTCCCTGAACTTGTACAAGGTTCCCTGATAGCTGCTGCATGATACATTTTAAGACACTAGAGTGGTTAACAGCAATTTACAGAAATACAGAGTTGAAGATCTCCTGATAAAGGAGTGCTCTGTAGATAAGATGTCTGTCTATATACATAAATAGATAAGCTGCCAGGAGACAGTGCTTAAGAATACGTAACATAGTTCCTGGGTTTTGTAGGACCAAATTCTTCTTGTGCACTGGAAATGTCGTCAGCTTTATGTGGAGTTTTAAACACCTTCCTTCATTGTCACACTAAAGTATTGGACACAACAATTCTTTATCCTATCTCGTTTTATCTTTTAGGCATCCCTTTGGAATTTTACTTGAGGAGACCTTCTTCCATTTTCCTTTGCATAAAGAAAGAACATTAATTATAAATATTTTTGAAAAGTCAGAGAAAATGAAAGACAAGTGTTAGAAAATATTTGTATAAGGAGGTTAATATGCCCAAGCCCTCAAATCCCTAATCATGAGTTTGATGTAATATTTGCCCTAATGGAAAATAACTGGCAGTATTCCAAAGCAAACCTCTAAGACTGGAGCGATGAAACAGGAAAAATGCTAGCTTGGCATTTAAAGAGAGAGGAGACAAAGAGAGAACTGCCACCTGGGATAATAAGGAATTAACCACAAACCCTTTTTTCTATTAAGCACAAAAAACTCTATTAAAATAACCTAACCCTCTTAAATATTTAAAGAGTTGTATCATGTTTTAGCTAAGCCGCTTCCATATGTATCATTTGGAATCACACTGCTAAAGTCCCATGTAGTCAGCCTTCCAAACTATACCCTGTAATGTAAGAATGTCCCAGCTGGGCTGAGAGTCACGAAACTTGTCCACTCACAAGGGACTGAGTGCCAACAACTGCATTTGAAGTCAGTGGTAGATGTAGGTGATCCCCACTTCTGTAAATTAGGCCTACCGAATCTGAAAAACCACCCAAAGGGTGTGTGTAGCATGATCTAAGGCCCCCGTGGCAAGCTGTTGGTAAGACTGGATGTAAAAATAGGTTTTTGATGAGAACTAATTGTTAACAAACCATTTTCCCCGTATATACAAAGTGCTTTTCCTTCTGTGATGATGTGTACATAGCTCAACTTTGTTTCTATAAAGCCCTGTGGGAATCCTGCACATAGTTAGCCCATAGAGTCTTACATTAGCCCTAAGAATCCATTTATTTTGTAATTTTCTCTCACTTTGTGCCTGCAGTTCAAGCCAATAGGAGGGCAAGAAAGAGTCTAACCGTACTACTTAGCATTATAGGGGGATTATCAAGACACACTGAGTACTGTATACACAGGAAATAGGAGTTATTTGGTGACAATGTACAGTAATTTCTTATTTTTCCCCTCTAAAAAAGTAAAATATCTAATTTTCATTTTATGGATGGCCTGTAGGTTTGCAGGAGCTGATTATGATGATACACCCCAAATGACTTTCATAAGACAAGAAATTAAGAACAATCTGCCCTCAAATCATCTTGTGAGCCTAGGTATTGCAAGCAATATATATATACACACTCACATATATATATACACACATATAGTGTGCAATACCTAGGCTCACAAGATTGTTTTGTAAAACAAGCTAATTTTTGTAAAGCATTTTTTTAGAAACATACTAGGGCTATCACGAGATTAAAAAAAGTTAATCATGATTAATCTTGCGATTAATCACACTGTTAAACCATAATAGAATACCATTTATTTAAATATTTTTGGATGTTTTCTACATTTTCAAATACATTGATTTCAATTACAACACAGAATACAAAGTGTACAGTGCTCACTTTTTATTTATTTTTGATTACAAATATCTGCACTGTAAAAAACAAAAAAATAGTATTTTTCAATTCACTTCATACTAGTACTGTAATGCAATCTCTTTATCATGAAAGTTGACCTTACAAATGTAGAATTATGTACAAAAAAAACCTGCATTCAAAAATAAAACAATGTAAAACTTTACACCTTACAAGTCAACTCAGTCCTACTTCTTGTTCAGCCAATCACGCAGACAAACAAGTTTGTTTACATCTGCAGGAGATAATGCTGCCCATTTCTTGTTTACAATGTCACCTGAAAGTGAGAACAGGCGTTTGCATGGCTCTGTGGTAGCCAGCGTCGCCAGATATTTACATGCCAGATGCATTAAAGATTCTTATGTCCCTTGATGCTTCAACCATCATTCCAGAGGACAGGCGTCCATGCTGATGACAGGTTCTGCTCAATAACGATCCAAAGCAGTGCAGACCGACGCATTTTCATTTTCATCATCTGAGTCAGATGCCACCAGCAGAAGGTTGATTTTCTTTTTTGGTGGTTCGGGTTCTGTAGTTTCCGCATAGGAGTGTTGCTCTTTTAAGACTTCTGAAAGCATCCTCCACACCTCGTTCCTCTCAGTTTTTGGAAGGCACTTCAGATTCTTAAATCTTGCGTCAAGTGCTGTAGCTATCTTTAGAAATCTCACATTGGTACCTTCTTTGCATTTTGTCAAATTTGCAGTGAAAGTGTTCTTAAAACAAACAACATGTGCTGGGTCATCATCAGAGACAGCTATAACATGAAATATATGCAGAATACAGGTAAAACAGAGCAGGAGACATACAATTCTCCCACATGGAGTTCAGTCACAAATTTAATTAACACATTTTTTTAAAATGAATGTCATCACCATAGAAGCATGTCCTCTTGAATGATGGTGAAATCATGAAGAGGCATATTAATCTTTAACACATCTGGCACGTAAATAGAGAATCATAGAATCATATGTTGCAAATATTTTGCGACATCGGCTACCACAGTGCCATGCAAATGCCTCTTCTCACTTTCAAGTGACATTGTAATTAAGAAGCAGGCAGCAGTATGACCCATAAATGTAAACAAACTTGTTTCTCTTAGCGATTGGCTGAACAAGAAGTAGGACTGAGTGGACTTGTAGGCTCTAAAGTTTTACATTGTTTTGTTTTTGAGTGCAGTTATATAACAAAAAAACTACATTTGTAAGTTGCACTTTCATAATCAAGAGAGTGCCCTACAGTACTTGTATGAGGTGAATTGAAAAATACTATTTCTTTTATCATTTTTACAGTGCAAATATTTGCAATCAAAAATGATAATATAAAGTGAACACTGTACACTTTGTATTCTATGTTGTAATTGAAATCGATATATTTGAAAATGTAGAAAACCTCCAAAAATATTTAATAAATTTCAATTGGTATTCTATTAACAGTGCGATTAATCATGATTACTTTTTTAAATTGTGATTAACCTTTTTGAGTTAATTGCGTGAGATAATTGCGATTGACAGCCCTAAAACATACATATAAAAGAATTGTGCTGAGGTGTTTGTTAATATTGTTTAAAATAAAGATCACTTGGTTGTGTTGCTTCTTACAATTTTGCAGTTTGTGAGACATAAAATACATGGAATGGGGTTAATTATTTAAATGTATTTTTATTATTTTTTTTATTTTGAAGTTCTAAATTTATATACATAGATACATACAATTTTGTGCATGGTAAAATCATTAAATTCTCAATTTTTATATTGATGTTTATAAGAGCAAAAAAGAGAGAAAGAGAGAGTATCATACCATAATGATACATTTACTGTAGTTGTTTCCTGGTAGGTCATAGAAGCCTTCTGTTAATTTCCTAATATATGTTTTGAAATATACCAATGGACACTTGTTTTTAAACCTGGCATTGAAATAGCAACACATCTGACCCAGCATTTGTAATCTGTACTGAATTCAATGCACTACTACTTCAGGTGCAAAGTACGGTCAGAATGTATCCCAGGCTGCCATTAACCTCAGTAGATGATGACATCTACTGTGTCAATGCATCCTTGGTGATAGTGATCCATGAATCAGCGAAACAATAAACTGCAAGGCTCTTGGAACCATAACATCTCCTTTGTTATTTCTCATACAGGGAATGAAAGGAACAGAAACTGAGTTCAAAGCTGCTGATTGGAGAACATGAGGGGAATCAAAACACAAAAGAGGAAGGTTGTGGAATCAGGGGACACTTGATATATGCAGTATCAAGCTGAGACTCTATAGGGATTGTACTGTAATATTACTAGGAGTCATTGGGGGTAATACTACAGACAGGCTTACACATTCTGTTTAACTGAATGTATAGGCAGTTAAACCTTGGAGAAATTCTGGTTGTGAGTTGTGATGCAGTTCTTTTGAGCAGATATATTTATCATTAGCAAAAAAAATTTCTCTCTCCCAAAGTTGTCCTGACTGCTATCAAGATTCAAAGTGGCTACCCTTCAGGATAGCAAACAAAAACACCGCTGGTGTCAAACATATTTCTGAAGTTAATGCCAATTGTGAGGATTAACTGTGGTTTTTTTCTTCATGGCTGGAAAAAAAGGAAATAATAACATGTATTTGCTACCTTGCTATAAAATCCTACTGGAGACAAGACGTAGTTTTTATCATGAGGTAAACTAGGTGAGATCAAGCAGAGGACAGTGTTGACTTCACATAGCAATCTTCAGGTAAAAGCTACAGGTGCCTTGTCTCCACTGAGATTTTACACTGAGAGAACTATCGTGCATTAGTCATTTCACTATCTTCTTTAAGGTAGCGAAGATTTGGACAACGTCTTGGTCTCTGCCGTCAGAACATCTTCCATGGGACTGTCGTAGAACCAGACACACAAGCTACAGTTGGTACAAGAGTGCTGGTAGTGTGGCTCCCGCATGGGACACAATGGATGCAGGAAGCTCCTCAGAGGATCTGGACCATCATGCAGAAGAACTTGTCTTTCAAGGATGCCCCAAGATCCATGTGATTTTTACATGGGTTAAAAGGATCACGCCTTTTGCCCAATTTGTGCATGTCCAAACCCCATCCTCTGAGTTACATAGTATAACGGAAACTCTGCAGCCTCTTGCACACTGATACTTCCACCTCAATTAAATTGCACATTTCACTATGGCAATGTAAAATCTAAAAAGGGAATCTTAATCCACCAATTATTGACCCAGTAGACGGACGTTGCTCCTTTTCTTTATGCCAATGAGACTTTAAATCAGTTCTATTTAGAAGGCATTCTGACCTAACTTTGTTGATTAGCACACAGGGAGACATTAATCATTTATACAGAGTAATAAAATGTAACAATTCCTTTGATACTTTCTTATCATCAAGACCTTTAATACTCAGTTTGACAAGACAAATTATAAGAGCTCTGAAGGAGCTGTTCTAGTTTATTGAGTCAGTGCTCATTTGTGAATTAGTAATTCCCAAAGTACCAATCAACATGCTAAACCAGAAAGGTGTCCATCTAATAAGATAACATAGATATTTAATTTTAAATATGCAGTTGTATTTACACATTAGGCCAATCAATCATGCTAATAAGAGCTTATTTTAAAAAATATTCAGTGCTATATGTATAATACACTGAGCATGCCCTGTAAGCATGTGAATTATAAATCCTTATGAAAAAAAGCAACTGCAAGTGCAAGTCAGATATGGTACATTTTACACCTAAATTTCTCTGCCCTTTTCAACTTGTCTTAAACATTTTAAACATATATACAAAGGGACTCTACTCCACAATGTTATCAACTAACTGCCTGCAAAATCTTCCAGCTAAAATCAAAGCTGCTCTTTGAGCTATGCCAGTGTGAAATAGGAGTGTTAAACATCACCAGCACCTTTCCCGTGATCTAAATTTAAAAATGCCTATGCAGAGTTAAACTAACTATTTATAGTTAAAAAAACAACAATTCCAATATAAGACCTTCCATGCCAAGTACCAGCCCAGATCAATTTTTAAAATGATTAAAAAAAATAAGGATATGTTTAATAAACTATTGTAAGCTACAAGCTCAGATCTTTGAAACATGTTGTGAGCAGAGGTAAACTTATATTTGGTTCACATGCTCCTAAAACTATACTGTCATAAAAGGGGGTGGGGAGCATTCTTTAGTAGGTAAGAATTCTTAGTGTTCTAACAGTTATCTTCACATTTAAATCAAATTAAATCCCTGTTCCAGTCAGGTTTATGGCTGAATTATACATTCTTATTTGATTTATTAATCACAGTTTGCATGCATATTAGAAAATATTATTTTTCCCATTATTATTTGAAGTATCTCAAACTACTCTTAAATCTTATAGTTCTTACTGATCTTTTCTTTATTATATTTCTGGCAGCAATTTCCCAGCATCATATTTTCAAGACCTTGCTTCCTAACTGTTATCGTACGGCTCATTTTAGCCTATAATTAGTACTAGTCTCACAGTTGATCAGAAGAGTGCCCTTGCACCACAGAAGCATCAAAATGATCCCCAGGGCAGCAAGTATTGTTCCACTGCTTCAGATTGTGCAGATACCTAGAGTAGTTTCCTAATTTGACTTTCTTGTACAGTTGAATGAGTAATTCCCAGTGAATAATTTGATTAATTTTGCAATATTTTTTCTGTTTGTGACTTGTCCACAAACAGATCATCCAGCTCTTGAATTTATGTAATGTCTGAAAATATTCTCAAATTTCTGATGTTAATAATTCTTGGCCTATGGACGTTTTGTGAAAAGTTAGTTGCAAACATATGCAATTCAAAATTATTGTTGTGTTGGCTAGTTATGCAAATCATCCAGTCAGGAGACAAACAATACCACATGACTTGTACAACTAGCCAATGCACTGCAGATTGAAACTTTTTTTTTTTTAAATGAAAGATATAATTTGGAATAGCTGCTGAGTGCAAATGTGCTTTTCTTGAGTATTTCCAGTAGTGAAGCTCAAGTGGTTAAATGTTCAGGTGGATCCAGTTTCTTCATTGAATATGGACGTCAAGGTTTGCAGGACAGTGACAGTGTAACAGTTAGAGCTGGTCAAAAAATTATTGAATGAATAAGCTGCTCAGAAAGTTGACTGAACAAAATATAAGGGAAAAAAATCATATAATTAATATGATCAATAATATTTTACCAGCTCTAATTACAATTACAAACAATGATATCCAGACTCATCACTCAGTATTGCCAAATGAAACGTTTCCATGTAGACAACATACTAGCTCCAGCTACACTAGCCCTTTTTCCTCCAACCTTCCCACCATTGAGACCACCAGTGCAGCTCCACTAGCAACTCTGAGAGCTAGTGTACGCAAGCTTCCTGCAGCGTCCAGCCTGGTCCCATTCAAGTTTTACCATTGATGTTAACGGGTTCGGGGTTTGGCCCAGAGGAGGGTACAAAGGCATGGAAGAGCAAAATGCCAGAGTAGAGCTGTAATCACAATGGCTGACTGCCCCTGCCTCTACTCAATCTATAGAAGACCAGCCTTTAGAATCAGATGTATCAGTACATAAAGCTGCAATGTGTGTGCGTGTGTGTGTATCATCCTATGCAAACAATAGTATGCATGTTACACTAGCCCTGTGCTACCTGGGAAGGTGGGAAAAAAGTGTAAGTTTCCTTTTCTCACAAACACAGTTACAGATGACAAAATTTAAATGCATCGAGAAATCAGTCTGTACAAAGAAGCAAAAGCACTGTAACAAGTAGCGTATGTTTCTTTTAGAAAAATGTTCTTTATCTCGCAGACAGAATGAAGTGTGTGGCATTCAGATGGTAAAATTTTTACACACTTTCATGAAATACTAAAGAGGAAAAGGGGGGGGAAAGCCCATGTCACTTTTCAGCTAGTTTGGTTATGGCTGCCTATGAGCTACCATAACATATGCACTTTCCCTATTGAAAATGTATCAACGTTGTTATTTTGGAGGTGGGATAAACTCTTATTCATGCATATCTTATGTTTTAAAGCCAAGAATGCCTGAGATTCTACGCTGGATATGCACATCAGATGCATAAGTGATTAGTGACAAGTGACACAGAAACAGAAAATGTTCTGTGTTACGATGAATAATAAACACATACAATTTATGCAGAAAGAGTCTGGAGATGGCATCATGCACTTTTTCCATCTAAAGCATGTGAATCTCTTAGAAATGGCTCCAGGTCGAAAGGGGAGTTCTTTCAGTAAGTTGACTTTAGGAGTCACCAATTATTGGTTTTGGGGTATAGTATTGATAAAACTACAAAGCAGAGCTGTGAGCTAATGAGTTATTTATAAACATTCTATCAACTATTTGGTTCTCTCAGTTTTTGTTAGAAAAAATATAATAATGAATCTGCTCCTTTAGATTAGACTAAAACCAGCAGAAAATAGCAATGACACATTGGGTCAGAATTTTTCATTTGAATTTTTTTCTGACAAAAATGGTCTATTTTCAAAATGAAAAAAATTACTGAGAATGTTCATTTCTTTCTAAATCTTCTGGGGGTTTTGACAAGAAAACATCTTTTTTAAAATTGTATTTGTTTTTGGTTTGGTTTTTCCTTTGATAACTGAAAAAATGTGTATTAAAACTTTTTTAAAAAAAATTAAAATGTGTTTTTCAAATTTTTCACAGAAAATCCTTACCATTTTCCAACCAGTGCTAATAACAAGATGACAGACTTATTACACCAGAGTTCCATGAGCAAGCTCTTATGTTTTTAACCCCTTTGGAGATGGTGCTCCTGAAATACCACACTGAGCCAGCCTCTAGCAGGAATGGTTGGAGAGGCTCAGAACTCCATTTTCCGGATTGCCTAGGGCCCATGGCGGAGATAGAATTGGCTACCAACGCTACCAGGACCAATCAGAGCCAGAACTTTGAGACAAAGGGTATGGTTTTACTTTTGGTTTTGGAAGACAGAGATGTGTCACAGCCCAGGAGGACCCTTCTACCCTCCACATTCCTACTCCAGGGAAGAGTTTGAGTCATTTCGGGATTTCTGGGACATGGAACGGTGTCATCTCAGCATAGACCAGAAATCCAGGAGACTGAGGAGAGTCACAGTCAGGCTGCCAAGAGCCAGTGAAACTGCACATTGGAATCCAGACCCGAAAGCCACAAGGATGAGCCTACCATCGTGGTGTGGACACTTTGTAAGAACACCCATTTGTTTAGTTTGCTATTTTGTTTTAACCCACTGACTTCAGCACTGCACCACCCATCAAAGACTGAGCCTAAACCCACTATTTGCCTGGGCAGGTGCTGGGAGGGAGCACAGGGTAGTTTGTACTGGCTACAAATGTTGAAAGGGGTAGAGTTCGTGTATTGTTTTTGTCTTAATCCCCTTTCCCACTGTCCTTTATCCAGAGTTGCCCATACCTAATAAAGCCCTGTTTACTGTTTTATTACCTTGAACATTTTGACAAGCTATTTTATTTCTGTGTGCAGGGACTGACACTCCGCTGTATGAGATTGTGTGATCAATATTTTCCCAAGGGACAAGCCCTCTGTGTTCTCTGCACCAGGAGGGTTTTCCCTGTGTGGAGGCACCAGGTGCCCTTATAGGTGAACCCAGGACCCATAACCCTGAGGAGAAAAGGGAGAAGGCTAAAGCCATGGCTCAGGGCTGGGGTTACATGTTTAAAGAACAGGCTTTTAGGCCCAGATCATCAAAGCTATTTCAGGGTCCCTTCTGTGGGCAGGTCATAGGGGAACAACCTCCTTCCCATGTTAGTGTTCTATGGAGTTTTATTGTCTGAAGGGATTTTTCTAGCACACACAATCCGCTCTCATTCCCCAAGGCTGAAGAGAAAGTTTTTCTGTGCCATACTCTTGTTATATGATGTGAGAAATAAATTGATACTTTTGCAAATTCGGAACTAATGAAGCCTACTGAATCTCCCGTAGTCTCGAAGGGAAACTAGAGGTAGTCGCAGTGCTTCCAACTTTCTCTGGAAGCAAATGGCATTAAAGGAAAGAGATAGCAACTAGTGGAGCCAATCAGGATCATGGTCCCATGGAGAAAGGCCCGAGAAGAACTGAGAAAGTAGCTCAGAATTATGCTCTATTAAATATAATCTATGGAACGAGTTTTATTTTGGCTTATTAATTTTCCATAGATAATCCATTATGTTCAATGTAACATGTGTACCCTTAAAAAAAAAGCCATGATTTAAGTTCAGTAAACTTCTGCACCTACCCCATTCTCCTGATTCTAAGCAATTTTTTCACCCATTTCTTAAAGCACCTAGACTGTACACAATTCAAAGAGAGGCATTTCAAGAAACCGACATATCTGAATAAAAGTTGAACTAAGAGAGAAAAATGCATATGCTGCAAAAAAAAAGTTTGTAAAGTGTCTAAAAGATGGATGTATAAAACAATCAAACTCCTACTTTAAATCCTTCTCCAAGCTATATAAATTGTACTGTGACAATTACCAA
Organism: Terrapene triunguis; assembly: GCF_002925995.2. Taxonomy (NCBI): domain Eukaryota; kingdom Metazoa; phylum Chordata; order Testudines; family Emydidae; genus Terrapene; species Terrapene triunguis. The sequence continues at coordinate 54,574,478 of NW_020664413.1, read as the reverse complement.
GATCCGCAAGATTAATAAACAATTACCATAGTAACTGCACCATCGTATGAAAACTGTGCTTATACATTTTTAAAGGATAAATGGAAATACAAGATGATTGAAAAAGTCTCCTACTGGTTTTATTCTTAGAAGACAAGAGAGATGGATCCATTAAAGAATCCCTTGAAGTAATTTTTTCATCTACCAGTTTCCACAACCATACATAGTACATAATATATGTAAGTTGTCCAAACTAGTAAGGTCCATTATTTAAAGTTGGTTCTACTGTAGAAAACATCTGTGCAAAAATTGCACCTTTTTACTCAATAGCTCTGCTTCCTGTGTGCATTCCGAGTCACACCACTTTACTATTGTGACAATTTTTTCAACTCCTTTTTATTCCAGCAAGCATTGCAGAGCCACAGTGAGTGAGTGTCTATATCTCCTTGTGCATCCTCAACAGACCTGTTTACTAAGTTCTAATTAGTTATACTGTGCAAACCCTTTGAAGACAATTTTTGGGGGGAGAGGTGCAGAATTTGGCTGGTAGACCATTTTTATTGGCCAGAAGGTGTGAGAAAAGCCCCCCAGGATGCATTTACATGATTATCAGTTGGGGAGTTGGGGGAAGTCTCATTTGTGTTCTCGGTACATTTGAGAGCAAAAGTGGAACCCTATCATGCCATTTTAACTTGCCACAGTATTATATTCTGATATTTTGAGAATTTTTACTTCAAAATGTACAGTAGATTCTGGTACTGCTAAAAAATGTTACAATGCACACTACAATATATTTCCCACAAGCATTGACTTGAATTTATCAATGAATTCCCTTCAGTTATCTTCATGTCATTTTCCTTTCCACTTTCCATAAACATTAAAGTGACACACTTGTAGTTACATCAATGACCTACCTTTTCAAAAGTCACTAGTGATTTTGGGTTACTTATTTCTAGGAGCCCAATCTGAGACACCTTAAAGGGGCCTGATTATCTGAAAGTGCAGAGCACCTGCCGTCTAAAAATCAGGTTCCTTTAAGGTGGATCAACATGGGCACCAAAAGCATTAGTCATTTCTGCAAATCTGATTGTAAAGCAAATGTTAATTTCCAGCATGCTTGAGTATTCACACTTACCCTGATGAATGAGATGGGAAGTTGATTTAATCCAGGAGAGTGCAAAACCCTTTGGGCCCTGACACTGAGGTACTTAAGTGAGACAGACAAAGGTCTGGCTGCCTTTTTACAGCTAGGATGACACATGCCTATGCAGTTAGCATTTGTCAACAGCTGTAGTGATGGCAAAAATTAGTAAACAATCAATGCAGTTCATACATTCATAGATTGTAAATGCAGCAGGGACTAGTGTAACTATCTAGGCTGACTTCCTGCATCAGACTTCCCTGAATTAATTTCTGTTTGAAGTAAAGTGTATCTTTTAGAAAAACATCCAATCTTGATTTGAGAATTGACCACAACACTTGGTAAGTTGTTTCAGTGGTTAATTATCCTCATTGCTAAAAGTTTGCACCATATTTTGAGTCATAATTTGTCTAGCTCCTGCTTACCACAATATCTTATTATACCTTTGTCTGCTAAATTGAAGAACCCCCTATTATCAAATTTTTGTTCCCTATGTAGGTACTTACAGAGTTTGAGCAAGTCTCCCCTTAATCTTCTCTTTGTTAAAGTAAATAGATCGATCTTATAAGGCAGGTTTTCTAATCCATTAATCATTCTCCTGGTTCTTCTCTGAACCCTCCCCAATTTTCAACATCCTTCTTGAATTGTGGACACCAGAACTGGACACACTATTCCAGGTACTGTTGCAATGCATTTGGTGGGGTCTACATGCTGAATTCACTTTGAATTTGCCAGCTTCTTACACTGACCTCCAACAACCTTGTCAGAAAAAAAAAATAGGTTTTTTTAGTTGTTCCAACTAAAGTGTAAAGGGAACATAATCTTGGAGCAATATTTCTGTCTTGCACACCAAATTTCTCTAGCCCATTCATGTGGTACATACCAAACATGCCATTGCTTGTTCTCAAAAGACATCATCTATTAAGTGTAATGTACAGAAATACACTCCAAACTTATCAAACAAGAGATGGGAAAACTGTGCATTTCCCCCACCCCCCAGTCACCATCAGCTCACATATTTTACTCTCATGGTTGAAGATCTTGATTGAAAGACGCAGCCTTCATTTTAAGTCTTAATCTAGATCAGAACTGCATTTACCGCATCTTGCAATTGTTCCTTATTTTAAAAAAAATCAAAATTCAAAGCAACATTATTATATATCAACCTGTTGATAATTTTGACAAGAAAATTACTCAAAAAAGGCACTAAGTTAAAAAAAAATAAAGTAATATCTAACATTTGGGGCAATATTCTAAAACATTAGGCGAGCCCTCTAACTTTAAATTTGAGCCACTCACTTTTAATAATTTTCATGATCTGAAATAATATTCCCTCTTACACTGAAGCATTCCTTAAAGCACTCTAATACTTAGGAAAGCCATTAAATTCTTGTAGATTGAAGGTAGAAAAATAAATTGTTTGTATTTTAGACCTTGAATGATCTTTCTATACCGACTTTAGAGAAAAAAACTATGACGAATTCTGCAATTTTAATCTCCTCAGTAGATTCCTATTACTAAACAAGCAGAACGCCACAGTACAAATGTAGATGTTACATGTCATCTTGATCTGCTGCTTTTTTCTTTCATTAAAGCTTTAATGCAGCAATTATGGCTACGTTGCCCTATAAAAAAAGGAAGAGGCAGTTTACTTTAAAAAGTGAAATTGCATAGCCTACTATTTAATTATACACAAATGTAAATGGCCTATTTTTCCATAACTGGTTATTACAGCACTGTTTTACTTTCTGAGTTTTCACAATCTCTAAAACCTACAACGCTTCCTGCTATATAATTGTTTTGCTACATTATTGTTTTCATCTTATTTTTTCTTTTAATGTGAGTTCAGCGGGATAAATCTTGGTTTTAAGCCAGCCAGTACTTCATCTACTTAAGCTTTTATAGATGAAGATTGCTGTAATTATCAGAATACCCGCTTATTTCTGAAGTATTATCTTGGCAACCTGCTGGCATTTACAACCAATTAACAAGCTTTGCCCATTAGTTGCATAAGGGGTATCACAGAGTAAACCCATTGTGTGCTAATTTTCTATTTTAGATAATCAGTTTGGCCATCCAAAATGGAAAAGGGAAGAAAAGAAAGGTTGACACTCAGTGGCAGACATGTAGAAATTATTACGTGCCTCCTAGAGACAAAGGTATCCAGCAACTTCATGATTGCTTCACTGTCGTCACCACTGGGCCTTAAGTATTTATTCCCTTTGTCTCTTTGGGAAGATAAAATATAAAGTACAGCTTCAGCAAAGTAATCATGTCTTCTTTTTATTTTTTAAACAGACTGGCTTCTCCTCTTGTGCCTGTAATTTCACCAAATTGTACAAGTGTTACACATGATTAAAAAAAAAGAACACTGCCCGCTAGTAGAAAAAGTAGCTTTCAATGACCTCCTTTTGTAATTAAAGGGAATTAATGGGCTGGGCTCCCTCAAAATGTAGCCCCTCTAAGTTATCCCACACATGCTGCGTTTGGTTAAAGGAATATGTTTTGTGGAGTTTTATTCTTCACGTCAGTATTTTTAACCAGTCTCTGATATTCATATATAGGTATTCTGATTCTATTCTATTCTATTCAGTCTCTTAGGCCATGCCCATCACCATGATATCTGATCACCTTCCGGAAGTGTCGTCAGCCATACAACTAGCATCTTTCACGTGTGGTTCTTTCCTTTCTCCGATCCTCATCCCAGCGTGAGGAATATTGTTACAAAGCCTGTATTGTATTTTATTTATTTATAGTATTTTATCTCGAGGCGGTTGGGAGTTTTCCATCGGTATTATTTTCCAATGGTAAATTTACTTTTTGCAAACTAAAAATTTTCAGTGGGAAAATTTCAACTTCCTGTTGGAAAATCATTCCCGGCTCCACCACTCCTCAGCAGCTGCTGGTGCTCGCAGGGGTCTATGACTCTTGGCAGCCCATAAGTCCTGATGCCCAGGCTTCTTGTCTCTCAGCAGCCCAGAAACCCTGACTTCCAGGCTACCTGAGCTGCCTGGCTCCCTGTCTGGTGGCTACTGGGGCTCCAGGCAGCTTGGGGAGCCTTGTAGATGTTTTGAAAAGATTGGTATGAAAATGTCATGACAACTTTTTCAGAATTCCTATTTGGTGGGAAAGACCGGGTGCATAGTGAGGCAGAAGGCTCCACAGAAGATAGCAGCACGCCTCAGGGAACACCAAGTGAGAAGGTTCTGACTCGTATTCTGTGGAATGGTATTCTTTGTTCCAGAGATGATTCCCCAGGGAGAAGGGTGGATGCTAGGACAGCCTGGAGAGAGGAGGGGTTTATAGTTTGCTAGTAGGACTCATGGGGGCTGCATGCACGGGAGCTACAGGTGATGGCTTATGACAGGTGGATTCCAGGGATACTGCAGACATTCGGAATTAGTCCCCGGGGTTATGGAAGCTGCTAGAGCTTCTTCTAGGTTTTGCCAACTATTGATTCCATAGGCAGGCTCCAACCTGCCACCTACATGCACAGGTCTGGGTCCTAGGAACTGCTGCTCTAAAATAACCCTTTTTAGTTAACTAAATTTCCATTCCCTTTTATTGGGGGTGGAGGAAGAAAGTTGCAATATTTTCGTCTCAGTCCACAATTAAGGAGGAAATATCTCACGGTGCTATTACATGAAATGTTTCTGTTCCTTCATTTTTTGCCTCAGAATAGTCTCTTGTGCCAGATTTTCTTGCATTGCCTACAAGACTATTCTTTTCGCAGAGCAGGGCAAGGGGTTGTGACAAGGCATGTGCTATTTCCTTACTGCAAAAAATACTCAGAGCCTACACATTTAACTTTATCAATTTCACATCCATTCTTTCCCACTCTCCCACCTCAAACATGTCCTTGGTGACATAGCCCTCTGCACCACCCCAACTGATCACTCAGTACCCATTCACCCCAGTGACGGAATCCCTTCTTTAATCTCCCTCCACCTCATCATCCACCCTGCCCCAAATAAGAGGGCATCACACAGCCATTCCTCTCCCCTTCTCAAACACAACCTTCCACAGCTCCATCAGTGTGGCCAAGTGGACAGGGCACCGGACAGGGAGTCAAGAGCCTTATGACCTATTCTCTCCTCCAACAAGCTGCTGTGTGACCCTGGGTGAGTCACCTTGCCTCTCTTCCCACCTTTTTCTAGTTAGACTGTAAACTCTCTGTGCCACAGATTGACTCTCATGCGTGCGTGTGTAGTGCTGACCAAAATGAGCACCTCTATATAAATAACAACAAAATGATTATGCCAGAGACAGCAGGGTTTGCAAACTTTCATGTAAATAGAATTAGATGTTAGACCTGGCTACACACTCCTCTGTTTTGTAATCTGGATAGAACCTAATCAATTTAAAGACTTCAGCGCTATCCTTAAAGCCTGGTTAGATTCCATCTATGCTGCAGATTGGAATGGTTGAATGGTTCCAGCTGTAAAATGATAGGAAATGTATTTTATACACTGTAGCAAACTGTACAATGACCTGTTTTATTTTCCTCCTGTGGTTTAGATTCATATTTTGCCTTAGCATAAGTTAAACAAAATTAAGACTATGATTATTCTTAGAGGATGCAGCGATTAAAGGAAAAGACAGAAAATGTTGAACTCCTCAAAGTCATAAAGAATTATCAACTGTGCAATTAGTAAAGACAGAGCATGCACACTGAAGTCTATTAAGTCATAAATGAAGGAGAAAATGTTGTGCTTGGCAATTTGATGTGTATATTTGGTTTAATTATTTTAAATTAATTGCTATTGGCTACAATCATTAGAAAATTAAAGATTTAAGGTACGGCAATGAACACGCTCCTATAAAACAAATCTGGTTATACGGCCAAACCGTTTGTTTAATTATTTAGATTGAATACTAAAAAGGAAGAAGTAATAAGGGTTGCCTAGCAGAACAGTTCAGGAGTGCGAAGACTGATCCAGCCACACTGTGGCTCCCTTGATTCAGAATCAGTGCTTGACTACTTTGAAGAATGTTAATTCTCTGCAAGGAACATTAGTCATATCAGAACAATTCTCAGTCCCACCAGGAAAATACTAGCAGGCTTAGAGGGCGCAAACTTTCCTTCAATAAACCAGTACAGTGCTGGGTACCTTAACTCCTACCTTAACTGCAAGGCGTCGCTTCTCCCTTCTTCCCCCATTTCAAACTCCACACGTGGATCCCTTAGCTATGGCATGACTATTTATAGTACGTAGTCAAGAACAAAGCAAAACATTTCCAGTGAAGCCCCCTCAGTATAAGGCTGTTGGCTCCTTCCTTCATTATGGCTAGGAGAAAATTATTGCTGAAATGAGGAACCACATGATAAGATTCCTCAGTGCCTCACCCCTCCTGCACAGCACTCGCGCCCTTGGGAGACAGGGAGAACATTTTTTGTGAGAGTCCCTTATAAAGTATTGGCAGCTCATCAGTGCATCTGTTCACCTAAGTGCTGGCCAGAGAGTTCTGTAAGTATCTGTGCACACAACGGATGAAGCAGCCTGGGAAAACCTGCCCTCGCTCCTATTGCTATTTTAGATATCTTCAGGCCCTTAATTACTCTTCCTTCCTTAGTTTGGCTGACTTCCGGAATGGGGCCGCTTCCTGCAGAAGATTAACATCATGCTGCATTAGGACATCTCTGAGCATGGACAGTGTGGTGCTTCCCAATGTCATTACCAAAAACCTGATTAGTGGTAACTGGAGTCGGGGAACAAAGAAACTTTAATCTTGGGGAAAAAGCAGTGCAGGAGGGCCCATTACACATTCTACAGCTACTAGAGAGGAGACACTTTCCTCCAGGACTCTAAGCCCCATGACTATTAATGAGTATTAAGTATTCACATATCACCATAATTTTGTATGCCACTTTGCAGAGGATAAAAGACATGCACCAAAATAAAAAAATAACAAGAAAAAAGTTCTCATTCTCTAGTCTGCTCTATCGGAGCTTTCCCTAAGGAAATGGAAAGGACACCCAGCTGAGGAGTTGGCGTGAGACTCAATGGACCTTGCCTTTCTCCTGCTGGAATGGTCTCCTCTTACCTACCCTGCACTGCTAACATGACCTGCCTTTATGTACTGCGCGTTCCTGCCTAAATCCAATCTAAACTCTTTCTCAAATGGCAGGGGAGGAGGATGGCAGGGGAACTGGCAGGCGAGGAAGAGCACAGTGACAGGGAATGCTGGGATAGGGGAGCTCCTAGCAAGGTCGTTAGGTTTGGGACTGAGGGTCGTTGGGCAGGATGAGGGACACTTCTTCATTTTGCAATAAAGTATTGTTGGGATTGGCGGATGGGTTAGGCTGGTGGGAGTATAATCATCCCACATGCTCAAAAGTTAAAGACTCTAGGTTGGTCTTCTAGTTCCACCTTTTCTTTTTTTATTCACAAACACAGGTAGTGTGAAGAATATAATGAAAAACGTATTTTTGGTGGTTCTTTTAAAAATAATCTTAACAATGATGAATGGCCTTGAACCATCACAGCAAATAACGGTTTGCCCAGGCACAAACAATAAATACCTTTATATACAAAACTCTAAAAGATTACAGTGATACAAACAATTAAACATAATCTTCCATAGATATTTGTACAGCTCTCCCATACTATGGAAGTAGCATGAGTGGTGGACAGAGGGCAATATATGGCTTATATATATGGCAAATCAGTTAAATTAATTCGCCACGGATAGCCTATAATTTTACTATAGACCTTGTATAGTACTTATGTACAAGGACCAGGTTAAGCATTCTGCATTAGATACATAAATGGGTATTGTGAGACTCAATTAATGTTTGTAAAGTCCTTTCAGATCCACAGAAGAAAGGTGCTATAGAAGCACAAAGTACAGTTATTTCACTGCATACAAAAGAGGAGGTGAAAAGAAATGTCTCTTCCTCACACATGAAACTACTGACCACAACATCTGCCTTAAAATAAAAACAAAATGTTAAGACAGAAAAGAATTCTGACCATGAACCTACTTCAGTCTTCCTCTGTGTCTTTTTCCTCTGATTTCTGGTTGAGTGAAATAATAAACTATTGCATTGCTGTAAACTCTTTGTAAGTAGATTTGACTAAGACAACTGAGTTCAGTGCCAGCAGCTACTCCAATCATTCTTTTAAATGGAAATTTACCGTCTGCTGCTTCACATGGAAACTATACAGAACTATTTTTCACAGCTTGTTCACTGAACAGATTATCAGAGGGGGAAAAAAATAAAAAGGCTTCATTTTCTACAGATCCCAAAATTTCAGTGAAGAAAATCTTGGCAATTTTCTTTTGAAGTGAGACAGATTTTACTTTCACATTGATATAGGTCATTTAGCAATGGTATCATCTTCCAAACTAAGGGCCCAATTCTGCAAACAGTTCTGCACATAAGTAGTTTAGCTCACATGGGTAGCCGCATTTGATTCGAGGGACTTATCCATGTGAGTAAAGCATAAGGGTTTATAGGATTTGCTCCTAATATAGAAACACTACCTCTTTGATTTAATACAATTTTTAAAGCTTCTCAACCACTTAAGTTTTATTTAGCATGTCCTCCAAAAGCTACAGGTAAAATCTCATGAGTCTAAACTCATACAAACATGAATGAAAAAAAAATACTGTTATACCATTTATGTCTTTTTCGCTAAATATTACCTTGACACAATTTATATGTGGATTTTAACTCAGGACTCCTGCACCCTATTATATTTACCAGGTGCCTATAAAATATTCCAGTAAAGTTGCCTCCGTGCAATATAAAACAAGAAAGAAAGAAACAATGTGTTGGATAAGCTAGGTCTTTTCCATACCTCTCTTCAGACAGTCCCTCCTCCTTGACCTTGCATCAGTCCTCAAGTAGAGACGCTACTTAATTCTCCTAAAATACAAGAAACATCACCTCTCTCTCTTACCTCAACAAGATCCTAATCCAAGCACTGTCATGGAACACAGAGGGAAAAATCAGAGTTCAGGATCCTGCATGTATTTTGAGACCAAAGGAAAATAAAAAACAAAGAAAATGGTTGTGTACCTAATTCTCCAGCTAACTTATCTAGGGCTAGGATGGGGCAATGGGGCACAATCCTGTGCTAGAGGCGTTGAAGAGCTTACTACCCATGCTCCTGAGCAGGGCCAGAGGCTGACATTTAGAGGAGAACAGAGCTTTGGCCCTGCCTCCGCCCCACCCTCAGGGGTCTTGAGAAGGCAGCAAAGGGGAGGGATAGTGGAGAAGCAAGCCTGACTGTGCCTTTTTTGAAGGCTCAAGCCTGGAGTTCCCAGGTGTGGGACAGGTGGGAACTCTGCTCCCCACTCAACACCGAGGCACTGACATGGGAAGGCCCTAGCACCTCCACCCCCAAATGAATGATGAAGGGGGGAAATTAGTGAATATCACCAAGGTGTTGATTTTAACCACATCACCACAAAGAAATGCTGACATTGGGAAAAAATTCAAGGCATGGTGGAGAAGTAATGGCAATAACTGAAGTAGAAATGCTTATAAATAAAGTGTAGTAAGTAATGGCATAATGTATGAGGGAACATAATTATGCACAGTGCTTTTCCTGAATATCCTGTACAGTACCCCCAGAACAATGGAATTTAGACAAATAATACAAGGAAGTGTGGGCTTTCAGAAGAGTCCTCATAGAAAACTTTTCAAAGTTGGTCCTGACTAGGCAAAGTGGTGGGATTTAGGTCAGGCTTAACTAACACATGCCAGCAAAGCCCAATCTAAACTCACCCTTTCTCTTAGTCTAGATTCAGGGTAACACCTTCAAGTCAATTTTAGCTGATAGTGTTAGCTAGTGTTCTAGCTTAACGTAAAAAATATTAGTTTAGGAATAAACTGTTTTAGGTTCAGTTAACACGGCCAGCTAAAACAGAGCTAAAAGCATTACCCTGCACTTATGCTAAGGAAAAGGTCAAATTCAGGCCAAGCTTAGCTGGTATGCGTTGGCTAAATGCAAGCTAAACCCAGCCACTTTTCCTAATCAAGACAAACCCGAGTTCAGTGTGACTACTCTTGTGAGAAATTGCTCACCAGCATGAGTAAGGCTTGCATAATCAGGCTTGCACTATTTGTTTAAGTGAGGGTCACTTAGCCGAGAACAACTCCCATCACTGCACGGGAATAATGAGGTCTTACCAGTGATGCTGCTGGTAAAAACATTGCACTTTCAGGAGTGACAGAATCTGTTGGTCACTTTTCTTTGAATCCTTAGCTCATTGTTGCACTGGGAAACACAAGGGGGTAGGGAAAAACGCATTGGTGTTGTACAGCACAAAACCAGTATTTTAAAAATAAAATCCAGGAAGAAAAAATGTCTTCTGATTAAGCTGAAAAGATTCTTCAACAGAACATTTAGTTAATATCAAATTCAAGCCGAAATCAACATGGTTAGTGAGGAGCATCTAAAGAATCAGCTTGTGTGTCTTCAGCAGATGAAGGACTAACCTCAGGCAGGAAAGATTTTTTTCAGGAGTCTGACTTTCCCAACAGTCCTTGGAATTTTTTGAACCCAAAGCAACATATCATACACATTGAAAACCCACATGACTCTGAATCTTATATTATTCCAAAATTCTATTGCCACCACCACAAGTGAGCTCAATTTTAGTGACACCATCCCTGCCAACTGAACAAGGATGGGACTCAGGGTACGTCTACACTTACTTCCTGGTTCGGCGGCAGGCAATCGATCTTCTGGGATCGATCCCAGAAGTGCTCGCCGTCGACGCCGGTACTCCAGCTCGGCGAGAGGAGTACGCGGCATCAGCGGGGGAGCCTGCCTGCCGCGTCTGGACCCGCGGTAAGTTCGGACTAAGGTACTTCGAATTCAGCTACATTATTAACGTAGTGCACGCTTTTACTAATCACTTTCCTGAACGGAAAGGCTTCTGCCGGGTTTGTCAGTCATCTCTTGGAAGCTGAACGTCTTCCCCAGGAATATTCTGGCAATCATAATATAAGTCTGCCTCAACGTTTGATTTAGTTTGGATGTATAGCGTTCACGGAAGAAGGCCCTTCAGAAGGGGAGCAAGTCAACAAGTTTAAAGGACTATCAAGATCTCTTCCAAACAGTAGGAAACCTAGGGTTTAACCTATGCTGCCATGTGGCGGAGTTTTGCTAAATGCAAAAGATAAAGCTGTCAGGTGATTATCCCACCAATGGTAATGTTTATCGCATAGTCAAATTGATCTTTTCAATAGAGTGTTTACTTTTTCTTCCCCATTTGGTTAGAATGTGCATAGTAAGGAGAAATTAGGTGGAGCTACCCTCACAGACTTGTCAATATACATTTGAATATTGCTTTTAAACTGAATTTGTCTATCAAATGTTGCACTGCTCCATATCTAGGACCTATTGCATTCACTAGCTTAGCTGCTGCTGCTTCTGCAGTTGCCTCAGTTCGTAAGGAAATATAGTGGGGGTTGGGAAAAATCCATGTTTTATTCATTCAGAGCAAAACAGAAGTAATTTACATCACCAAATCAAACTTTTCTTTTTATCTGAGGTTAAGCAGGGAAAATATTCTACCAATACTGAAGAGATTTACATAGGAGAACAGGTATTGCACCATCATATGAGCAGGATTTGTTAGCCCAACTTTTGAAGCATACGGTTTCAAGAACACATACATGGAAGCTCTATTTTCCATCAAATAAACATACAGGGCTAGTCTCAACACTCCACGTTATTTAGTATCAAAGGTGCAGCCTGGGTTTGGGAGTAGTGCGCTTGGAATTCTGTAGTTTGGCAGAAATGTCTGCTTGTGCTCTCTCCCTCAACAATATACTTTGGATGCCTCGCATCCTCTTTTGACAATGCCACATGTATTTGACATAATGTGGCTCTGGCATAATCAGACTCTATTGTATCTGAGTATGTTAGGGATGTATTAGTCCAAGAGTCTTTTCATGACAAGATCTGAGAAAAGGACAGGTCAAAAGAAGGGACCTGCCAAAGCATACGGACTTAACTAAAGCAACTGCTGTATGACATCACAGTCTTCCAAGCCTATCCAAAAACACAGACATGTTGGGGAAAAGGCTATTCTGAAACACAGGGCTTTTTGTAAAAATACTTTTGCTTTAGTTAGGCATCTTAAGGCAATTTTTGGACTTCATATTCTTTGAGCCAAAATCTGCACCAGATTCTGGAATCAATGGGATTACACGGGATTTAAATCAGTACATAATTTGGCAATCTGTACAAAATTTAGGTTATTGCTGTTAGCTTTCATTTCCCCCAAGTTCCCTCCACCCCCATAAAATAGTATAGCCAGAATAGGGCTTATATTCAACAAAGGATGTATTTACCATGATTGTTGCTAACGTCTCCATATGTGGTGAATCTATATATTCTATTCAGTGAGTCAGAAAACACAGGTATAGGCTCCTCAGAGCTGCGTGTATTAATCATATTGCATCCTTTGATCCCTAGTTGGCCACACACTGATTTTGAAATTCTCATTCTTAAAGTGCATATAAAGCCTTCCATGGTTTTACATTATCTTATATGTTTATGCTTCTCAAGATATATTCTCTAGCCAACTCTTTACATTCTTACATTAGACCCTGAGCCCAGCCATCAATAGGTTGCTGATCAGGGCTTTTCACATGATGCTGCTTTATCAGGAATGCTGTTTTAGATGCTTTCAGGGAAACGCTTTCTTGTAGTTTTAAGAATGTAGTTAATTTTTTTTCATTGAAGATGACACTTGAGCTCTGCTTTTCTTTAAATGTATTGCTTTTATTATAAGATCTTAGCTAGTAATTTGCCTTATAAATGCTAATGTGTTGGGGGGAAAAAATCCTGATTTGCCCCTTTGTCCTTGGATACCTTATGAGACGCAGCAGGGTCCTGAAAGGCAGATTGATTTTCTCTTTATTGTCCACAATAAAAAGTTTCTTCAAAGGGGAAGAAAGAGGTGCAAAAAGAAGTCATGCATGCCTAATGCTGAAGAAAAGCCTGCTTGCACTTGATACACTGGAGAAATTTTTCAAGAACACTTCATCCTCGTGTAGCCATTGCCTGCACTTCTGCCAAGGTTAGGGAGACCTTGGGTTAGCTGCTCTTTGAATATTATGTACTGGTGTCAGTTTGAACATGGTCAGCTGACTGCTTAGACGTTTTTTCCCTTTATTATTTCTTTTTTCCTCTTGTGAATATGATGCATCTTACGGATTTGGGGCCTGATTCTGGAACTGCTCAGTAAATAGCTCTCCCATATCACACACATTGCAGAGCGCTTGTAGAACTGGGACCTTTGATTGTACCCCTGCCCCAGTCTTTCTTCTGGAGTTCCATACTCTTATTAATTTACTAGCAAGGCACCCAAACATTAGGCTCTTTACAGAATACAAAGTGATAGAGGGGGCCCTGCCCCGCAGGGCTAACAATCTAAGCTAAAATTGACATCCAGGTGGGGGTGACTCCAAAGATAAGGGCCAGTTCTCCAACCTTACTCACTTTGAGTAGTCCCTTAAGTTATGAATAGTCCTGTTGATTGCAACAGGGCTACTTGCAACTAAAGGTATTGCTCAACATGAGCAATGAGATCAGAATATGGCCTTTTTTGTACTGGGGGTTTGACAAGAGCCAAAAGCCTAGGTAGTTTTTAAGAGAGATGCGCAAGCTACATCACATTATTTTTAAAAGGAAAAAATGGGATACGTCTAGAATGCATGGTCAAAAAATCCATTGGGCCAGATCCTCAGATGATGTAAATTAGTGTCACTCCATGGACTTTGGGGGGGCAATAACAGTTTATATCAGTGGAGGATCTGGTCCACGTATAATTGCTGAGGATGCAATACCAGTCTGGAGCTTATTAAATATATTGACTGAGAAAGCCAACAATGAAAACTTGACCCTTTTATATCAGAAAATAAAGGGGGGGAAGGGAGTATATCAAACATGGCCATAGGCAGGAGAAACCAGGTGCAAATGTCTGCTCCGCTGGATGGAACCCTTGTAATAAGGATATAGCACACACAGAAGGGCTGTCAGGAAAATGGACACCATTTCCTGGCCTCAGTCATATGACCCAGGTCACAGTTCCAAAGGCAAATGCCCCTGTCACATGACAGGTGTCAGTATCAACTGGGTCCCCTAATCCCCTCCTCCTTCTCCTCCGTACAGAGATGGGATGAAGACAATGCGGGGGTGGGGGAACTTGAGAGCCCCAGCAGATGAGGGAGTAGGGTCCCCCTCCAGCCATGAGCTCCAGCAAGGAAACATGCAGCAGGTGGCTCAAAAAATACTGTCCTGACTACCTGTGCCATCTGTCCAGACAGACCTTTTCTAGGGGGAGTGTCACATGAGCTGGTGGGATGCTAGGGAATTCCTTCTTCAGGTGGGCAAAGAGAAGACTCTGACCCCCATTAAGGTCCAGGCTGAGGTGGGACTATTCAACCAACAACCAATGCCAGACAGCCTCTCCAATGCATTCCTTTCCCCCGACCACACACACACACAGAACCTATTCTTACCTCTACTGCTGTGTCCCACCACCCCACCCTTCAGTACACTGACCCTTCGCCTTGAATCCCCCCTCCCCAGAAAAATCTTTCCTCAGGCCTGAGTGCAGCCAAATCATGAAGTCAGATGGGCTGAGTCCACATTCCCATAGGCCTGAGGAGCCCTGGCTCCTCTCTGCCGAGTTGGAGAAATAGTAGAGAAAACAGAAGACACAATGAGTTCAATCCCAAGGAAACTTTAATGGCGCTTGAACATTAAACAGAAAAAAATATGAGGCCCAGTTTCTTCTGCGCCGGTAATAACTAGCACCATAACCAAACGCCCAATATATTAACACACCTTACCACAGCTACGCTGACATCTCTGGCCTGGTGTGCATGTGTAATGCTCTGGGAGGAGCTGCTGTAGCAGCAATTCTCATGCTGACAGGCTAGGCCTATAACAGGGTTTAAAAGAGAACTGGATAAATTCATGGAGGTTAAGTCCATTAGTGGCTATTAGCCAGGATGGGTAAGGAAGGGTGTCCCTAGCCTCTGTTTGTCAGAGGGTGGAGCTGGATGGCAGGAGAGAGATCACTTGATCATTACCTGTTAGGTTCCCTCACTCCCTCTGGGGCACCTGGCATTGGCCACTGTCGGCAGACAGGATACTGGGCTGGATGGACCTTTGGTCTGACCCAGTACGGCCATTCTTATGTTCTTATGACAGGACATGAAAGGAAAAGAGGAAATAAAATAACCCCCCAAGAAAGCTACCAATTCACCAACTCTGCAAATTCATCCCTGCCCCCCCCCCAAATAAACATTAAACCTCCAAGCTACCATCCTCTGGTGCCCCTACCACCAGCCCATTCCCACAGGGGACCGCTTCCACAAGCATGTGATGGCAGATAGAGTGGGGAGCTGGCTGGCCTGGAAAGCCATATCCCAGAGACTCACAACCCTCATGTGTCCCTCATCACTCCATGCCCCTCCTATAGCCATGTACTTTTGACCTCTCCCCCCCCCCCCCATCTCTCTGTACTCCCTAGTGCTGGAATTGGAATCAGGGAGGAGGGCTGGGGAATTGGCCACCCCCACCACTCATGCTTCCCCCACCCCAATCTCTGAAGCACGGAGGTAGGCAGGAACAGGGGAGGGGTGCTGTTTAGCACAAAGTGGGACAGATGGGAAGCCAGCTAACAGCTCATTCTGACCCCCTTTCTAATCCCTCTGCAGGGCGGAGGAGCTTGTGCAGGGCTTACAACCATTGTCCTCTGTAGCTCCTGCTGGTGGGAGGCAAATATAAGCATCGTCAGTCCTCAGAGCTTGTCCAGGACTCTGCAGACTGAGTTTCCAAACCTAAAACAATCCCGGGCAGCAACCAAGAGCTGGCAAGTGATGGCGATGGCCCGGAATTGCCATTGACTCTCTGCAGGCTCACCAGTCTACGAACCAACCTCCTCTTCATTAGTTGCCAACTCCTGTGACTCTTGCTAGTGTTCGTGTGTTTATTAAAGCCCCATATACTGGAATCAAAAGATTACAAGCGAATGCCATCATTCATTTGAAAAAAAGAGAAAAAACAGCAAATTGCTGGCCCCCACGATTATGGAGAAAAGCTTGAAAACGTGAAGTGAGTGTGACTAACGGCTCAGAAAGCAGAAGGCAAATAGAAAGAATCTAAATGTATGGTGGGTTTTTTTAAAGTCATGATTTTTTAATCCTTGAGGTTAGCAATACTGTCATTAACAATAACAAAGGACTTAGGAAACGTTGTGGTTTCTCACAGGGAGTTTTTCCTGATGCCTTCCTTAGAAGGGAAGGAGTTTTGGGGGGTCATGGAGGGGACAGGCGGTGTGACACCCACACCCAAACCCAGTGAACTACATGGACTTCAGTTCCCATCTCCAGGGATCTTTTCCAGCAGCCAGAAGCCCTGTCTCCAAAACCAGGACTGCTCAAGAAGAGGCCATTGAGAGGGCTTGCAGCAGGAGCTAATGCTGATTTGGAATGCTGGAATTCATGGCATTGTCAGGGGAGCTTGTTGTGGGGCGACGCAGTTCCCAGACTTCATTTTTCCCACCTCTGGCACAACAATGCAGCCCTGGGGTCAAGGAGGGTGCCATGGGGCCAACATTTTTCATCCAAGGTCCCTAAAGATAGGCACTTAATTCTGTATTATAGTGTATTGCTAATCTACAAAGCAGCGCCCAAGAGCTCTGAAAAAGTGAGTTGTCTATAGCTTCCCTTCAGAAAAAGACTGCACCTTGTGCCAAATGAAGAAAAACCTCCATGTGTTACAAGCGAAATACCAGTCAGTTCTGTTCAGATGAAGCACACTACTTCCAGCCTATTCACACAAAGTCATCAACATTCACTTCAGGAAAGGTCCACTTTTAATTTAGGAAATATTTTAATATTGCTCAGTTCCCTGTAGATTCCTAACTTTTACCACAAATACACAGCAGTAGCTGCAGAACAGGCATTCCAATAATTGCACAGTTTTTAAAAATTCCTTTCAAAAAGAGGGGTTTCCCCCCTTCATATGTCTCCTGTTTGAGAGCACACAATCTAAGGGCTTGATCCAGAGCCCATTTAAATCAATGGAAAGACTCATGTTGATGTCAATGGACTTTGGATCAGACCTGACAGAATAGTTGGTTTTATCTTATTAAACACATGCAAGTTATTTTTAAGCCCGCTCTATTTTAAATTTTGTCATTCCCAAATGTTTTTGTTTAACTTGGAGCAGAAAAAAAAAAGTGCAGAGAAAAGGAAACTATTCTATCATAAGCAGTTTATATGGCAACCAACAATATAACAAGAATAAAAAAAAACCCTAACTTTTTCACATTTTAGCAAACTTTTCAATTAGGATTTCTTCCTGGCTATTTAAATATGTCTAAAGTAATGGTTTTCTGTAATTTGTACTTTTCCTTTGGAAACATACCATGCTATTGTCAGCTTTAAAAAAGAAGCAATTTTCTGACTTTTGAGATTGAGCAGGTCAGGGAAAAATTACTACTGTGGGAACCCTATAATTAAATAGAAAAATGCAGCTGCACTTATGAGAAACTAAAATTAAGTTTATTCTATTAATACTTGATTCTGGAACGGTATTTGGTATTTTCAGGCAGAGGCTTCATTTAAAGCCACACCTCACCTGCAGCATGTTACCAGCTGCATAACTATTTTCCAAAGCAACAACACATATGCATGATATGGTGCATAAAAATATATTGCTAATTGCTTCTGTCCAAAAATTAGATTCACTGCAGCAGGATATTTGTTTACATATATACCTCTCTTTTTTTTTTGTCCCCGTATTGGTATTTTCATTTCATTTTTGTACATTTTTAAAATAAAAAAACTTGAACAGGAATAAGATTGAAAAAGAAATACATGTGAATCTAGCAATATTTATAATAAGTGAACAGGAATAAAGTATTGTCATACACTTTTGAACAAAATTAGACTGTACATCTGAATCAGATGAAGATTGTTTTCTAGCATTCAAGAAAACTTGACATGTTGACAAAATTTTATATCATACTACAACCCAAAAATGTTCAGGAGGTGTATAAAACAATCATCTAAATCTGTTTGCATGTTTGCAAATTAACAGAAATAGATTTTGAACGAAATCCCATTTGAAAGATCTAAGGAATATTTTCCTGCTCCCCAAGTTAGATTAAATTAAAAAATCTAAAATATTTAGAATGAACAAAAGTATCATAAACAGAATGGATCCACTTTGAACAGTTTGTGAAGCCATAATATTGACTAGTCATTTTAATGAGGTATTTTCCAAAAATGGAGATGTCTCCTAGAAAATACATGCCTAAAAATTTATAAAAGACGTATCTAAAATTATAAAGAATTGAAGAGGGTCAAAACATTTTTTAAAATGCAATATTTATCTTATTTTAATAACAGTAATAATTCACTGTCTTATTTTTAAAATTGCAGCTGGATAATGGGAATTCAGGACTTTAGCTCTTTAAGGCTTTCTCAGTTTTGCAGAGGAAATAATGCAATATTCCGCAACTTTTTCTACTGCATGATGTCACAGAAATTATTTAATACAAATAAACCTTAATATGTTGCACAGTAATTTGCAAATTTATATTTTCCCTAAAATTTCACAAATTCCCAAAGCAGCTTTTTTTTTTAAAAAAAAAAGGAACTGTTAGTGGTCAGTTTTAGCTTCTTATCTATTATGGAGAAAGTAAGTAAGCACACCCATTATATAAATATGTATATATATTATGTGTTATACATAAAGAAACTGAATCCTGGCTTTAAGTGCAAACTCAACTCAACCTTAATTAATTGTTTGTGTGTGTATCTGTATATATATTGTTTGCAGGTGTGTATATAATATATCCACATACACTATGATGAGGTTCATGCAGAAACATTGTATACAAAATGAGGAAGGGGTTTTTCTTTCAGAAATGAATTGTGAGCTAGGCTACAGTTGGAGAAAAAGACCACTGAAATTGTATCGTCGTGTGCATATCTTGACTGATAAGACAAGTGAGCTAACAACTCTTAGCATAATTATTTCGAATTCACGCATACATCTTGCTTTCTCTTCTGCTTGTTTGGTCAGTGGGATACTTGTTTCTTGCTGCATGCTGTGGTGCTAGAATTCTATTTTCCAGCTACATTTGTGACACGGAGAAAAGGAAAACTGATCCATGAAGTTCCTATTTGCATAAAATGCCGAAACATCTGTCACAAGCTCCTTGTTGGGGGAGTTAGGCATCAGGAGATCTTGTAGTCGATCATCTGCTCTTAATAATATTAGCTTCTGTTGCTGTCAATAGGAACCTATAGTGAGTGTCTGGGGAGGGCCAGGGATACATTTGCTCAAAGAAGGAATATTTACTATTATTAATTTTAAATGGGAGATTACTTACCTTGCACTGCCATCCACACAAAAAATCAATTCTACCCCTCGGTCAGCAAATGCACTGATGCCACTTTCTTTGTAGATATGGTTCTTATAAAGATAATAACGATCAGGCCTCCAGTAGATAGCAGCATTTGCTAAACTTCAGTTAATGAATAATCTGCGGCACTGGAGCTAATGTTAAGAAACATGCCTCTGCATTGCTAGATCAAGTTTTAATTTCAATTGCGGATCAAAGCAAAATGGTAAGAATGGTTTATCTGTGTTTAGAATCAGGAAAACCTTTGTTCTGTTTTTGTATATATTACATATGTCTATAATCATCAGTATCAGGTAGAGCAGCAATCATTTATATAGAGAGAATATAAACTCAGTGAAATGTAACTTCAAAATCAGAATATTTTAAAACCAGAATAACTATGTTAGCTTAAGTAAGTGCTATTTTCAGAACCACTAAGTAATACACAAGATTCATATTTCTGCACGATACTTTGCTCCTTGTTTATATACTACTTTTTAAATGACCTAACTTTGTATAATTTTAAAAATGTAGCGCATGGGCTGAATTCTGTTCTTATTCGCACCACTGTAAATCAGAAGGAATTCCTCAGAAATCAAGCCAATCTATCAAGCTACAGTATGTATTTCTAACAAGGCTCTCGTCTAATCTATACTATGTAATGAAATTATATGAGTGTATGCCCAATGTAAGTGAAAGGAGAATCAGGATCTATATATTTAATTGTCATCTAATTATGTCACAAATATCTTTGAGATGATCAGCTTGGCAAGATCCTTTCTACCACCAGCATCTACAAGAGTCCAGGTTTAATATCTCATTTAGTATTGTCCTGAAATGTACACTATGCTAACAGCTAACCTGTGGAACCATGCATGCCTATCTGTTACTTTCCCCATCCCTTCTCCACTCCCTCCATTTGTTGATTTCACACACTTGGGGTGCCTGCCATAATTCAGGGAATGCCTTACTGTGTGTTTGTATAGTGTCTGGATGAGACCCCAATCCAATTAGGGCCTCTGGGTGGTTCTGTGACACAAACCCAAAACAATAAGAGTAACAGAGCCTCTAAAGAAAGTAAAGTTGTATAAAAAGTTTCTCTGGCACTGGTTCATCAGCAAGCAGTAATCAGCTAAGATACTACTTTGTAATTTTTCTGTTTCATAAAAAATATAGGCGTTTACTAACAGGAAGTTTGTGGGACACAGCAGTAAACAGTCTAGTGATCCATCTGTTATTATGGAATCCAAGAAAGCTGAATCAGGATCTTTCCAAGAGGACTATTTTAGTTGTTTATGAAATCAAAGATGTTTGGGAAATGAGTATTTAAATCATTATTAACAAAAAAATAAAAGAGGTCTTTATTTCCTTGACTCAATCGGACCATTGTCTGTGATTTTACTCATCAGTCTGAGTGTTTCAGTGGCTACAGAGGGTTTGTAATTAAAGCAAACACAAAAGGCAGCGCAGTTTTAGCAAATATTAAATGTTCAGATGATGATCAAAAAGACATTAGCACTGTATAGAACTGCTCCTAAATAAAAAAAACCCCACATTTGTTAGCATATTTGTCAGAGATTTAATGTTTATCAGGGAGTTGAAGGTGGGGGTTTTTTTTGGAAGAAAGAGTGTGATGGGGAGAGGTTATACTGACAGTGCTTCTGTGCCAAAGATAGAATAGACTCAGGGGAGGTTGAAAAAGAAATATCTTTTCCAGGGACAGACTGTTGTATTGGCATTCTTCTCAAATGCCTTTCTTTCACCCTTGATACGTTGCTTAGAACAGAAGGCTAGAAAGAGAATGGAAGCATGTGTGTAAATTAGTCACCATTATTACAAAAGCAAGATTTCTTTTGGGGAGGGAGAACAATTCGATTTCACATCAAAGATTACTTATTTGTAGCAGTAAAGGTCCATATACAGGACAGAAAATTGTTCAAAGAAGTTAACTTTTCAATAGCCAAGTATGTAGTTGTATCCTTCATTGAGGAGAAATCGTTGTGTTTTTAACATTCTAATAAGAAAATGCAGTTCTGTTATTTTTCAGCCTGTTCTAAGTATTGTTAAAACCTACACAACACTTGGTTTGGGAAAACTCTATGATTTTATTGAAATACTCTATCAAAAACAGATCAAGTAGAAAAATAGTCTGTGATTAAAAAAAATTAGATCACTTTTAATAGGATATAATGGCTAACTGTGTAGTACGGTGAACAGAATCATAGCCTGTAATGTAAAGAACTCCTGCTATAACAAGTAACGTATAGATATGATACTCTTTTTCTTTCCATTTCGCAGTCCTACTTAAAGTCTGTACAATAACAGCATCCACCCAGATGGGTTTTGAATAAATTTTGAAGAGCAGAAAAATACTCATGTGGGGACTGATACCAAGACACTTATGCACATGAGTAGCTTTGGCTTCAGTGAGTCTATTCCTATGAGTAAGGTGACTCCATTTACATCTTCAGGAAAGGGCTCACAGCGAGTAGGTTATTGCAGTTCAACCTTCTCCCCAATGTTTGTGCTATAACTTTGAATGTTTGTCCCCCTAACCCTTACAAGAGTGCCATCTTCTGGCTGTCCATATTAACAACATCCTTGCATTTAACTGAAATCTTTGTTTTACAAGCATAAAAGTGAAAAACAATAAATTCAAATGTGCTCGTACTGAAAAATCAATCAAAAATTCAATAATAGACTAATAAGCCCCAAATCAGGAAAACATCCCCATTCAGGATAGCACTTAAGCACATGTTTGAGTGCTTTCCTGAACCGGGACCCTTGGTCGAATTGTTGCAAGGATTTTTCTGCAGCCACAAGACTATCATGCAATGACTTGAATGTAGTTATAACAATGCTCAGAGGGTATAAAATTGCTCATCCTTCACTGTCTCCCAGACTACAGAAAATTACTGTGGAAAACAACAAGAAAGTTCTCTACTTTGTGCAACTTTCTGCGAGAAAATGAGTAAAAAATGGGCTTGCACCTACCCAGAACATTACCTTTAACAGGACCATAAATGACTGCCAGTATGTAAACATTAAAAACATGAAGCTTAAAGTAATGTAATACCAGTATCTCAGGTTTACATGTCTTGGTTTTCCATTCCTGCAAACTGTTCTCAATAGAAAGGAAACACACCTTAATACCATGGAAAGCTGAATGCTATACATTGTTGTGCAAAGTGTGGATGCCACGGCAATAAAACACAAGAGACAGGACTGTGGCAAATTAAATAATCTTTAAAGTCATATACAGATGGGATCCTGGTTATCTTTCTATTCCTGATATCTCAACTGTGGAGATCTTCCAGCTATTAGTCCCCTGGTTTAGCTGGGCCGCTTGCTTGGCATTTTCAAGCAGGGGCCCTTGTATCTAGTACTTTCCCTCCTCCTAGGTCCAGCAAAGCTGGAGTTTGTTGATCTTCCTGGCACACTAAAAGGCCTATCTGGTAGGGAAAGGGAAAATGGTCATGAGAGTGGAGGAGGATTCATAAATCCTGGCTCGTAGATGGAGTGAAAAATCCAGGCTTGTAATTGGTTTCTATTTTGATGTGTTTGGTTTTTAATGTACATGCACATGGGGCAAAAGACTCCGTGCAGGTTTTAAGAATGGAAACATTCTGCAGAAATCAACAGACTATATTGCATCAAGATTTGGTGGGTTTAATCAAAGCCAGGGCATACGCCAAAATGGTAATCGTACCAAGGAACCCTCACACATCCCCACCTGCATGTTCCTCACTACAGCCTGCCACTGTGCCACCAACCCTGCTAGCAAAGTTTGGCTATCGAGATTGACAATACCAGAGTGATGATGCCCATCATTTGCAAGGAGGCTGGGGCAGTTGCATGGCAGGTCACAAGTCCATGAATACCTAAAAGGAATTTAGTCATTTCTACCTCAATCCATTTTTAAAAGCCAAACAAGTTTGCTACAGGCACATCCTTAGAATCAACGTGAAGTACTTCGCAAAGAGATTTGGTGCTCTCTGGTGGCTATCTGCAGTTATTACCGATCTTTGTTGGGCTTTATCCCATAACGTACCTCTCACAAAAAATTCCACCAAACAGAAAAAGCAACTGAGAAACAGATAAATCAGTAGCCTAGAAATGCTTCCCCCTGATTTTAAAATATTAGAAAAAACACAACTATTTTAAATGTACACATGGAGTGTTGAAAGAGCTATATGACATCCCATACTCCAGCTTCATCTTCTTTCTAAAGCAACATAGGACAGTGGATGACCCTTGTCCTTAAGTTTCTATTTTTGGGAGAGACTTCTTCGGAAGGCATTATACTAACCAAAGGATGACATGTGTTTTTATTATTATATCCTATGATAATATGTCAAAGATTGACAAATTATCACATAGAGCGAGAAAAAGACACAGACACTAAAAGATCTGCCACAAAAGTGACAATAAGATCTAACATATGAGCCTTTGTGGTTTTCCTAATTTCTTCATAAATGAAATAAAGACTATATATGACCATTCTTAAGAACACACCATAGTAGCACAATATAATATTACATTATGTAAGGACTTCCAAACCTATACATTTTCACAGGACAACAGTACGTTAGTGACCAGATCCTTTTAAGATTTAGACATATTCAATATTATTTCTTCAAGCAATAGAGGCAGTTTACCAAAAACCTATGCAATACTTTTAAAAGCTCAGAATCTTCTACGTAAATGATCCATAGACAAAGGGGATTTGACTAATCCATCTCCTGCTAATCTGCACTCATCATTTAGGAGAAAAGTTAGGAAACATACTTCTGAATCATTTATATGTGCTAACTATCTGAACACGTAACATCAACTACTCCACAGAACCAACTCTCCCCACATAGATTAGAGAAAATGGTCCAAATGGCATTGGAACTCCTCTGTGGGCTGCTTCAGGCATACGTGCTGGGATTGTAACCTTTATACAAATAGTCTAAGGAACGGTCCTAATGCAAGTCAATGTGGTTAGGCATTTCCTCCTGACTATCTGCATTCATAGCCCTGCTGAGTGCTGCAAGCGATGTCTCCACTAGAAAAATTGAGCCCTTCCTTTGCTTTATTTTGATAGCTGTGAGACTTGGGATTGCTGCCAAAAGGTCTGATTTTGTGAGTACCTGGTTCAAAGAAGTAGGGGACAGCCTTAAAGTGGAAAAAGGAATTAGAAATAGTCACTTCATCTTAATCCCTAAACAGCATTTACTTCTTTTGCCAAGTCTAATGCATGTGCCTGTAAACCAGAAAGTCTTTGATCCATATTCATGTGTGGTGTTTTTATCTGTGTGGGAATTGTTCTTGGAGGCCATTATCTTTGTGTTTTGGGGTGGAAGGGTCTGTTTCAATTTCCTATTTACTGTATTTATTTTCATACTCAACTGGGTTCACTACCTCCTCAAAAACCCAGTCAGTTTCCAGTCTCTGTTGGTTTTATTTCCCAGTAAGGAAAACAGCAAAAAACAAACCAACATAAAGTCTCCATGTGACAGAGAGTGAGTGAGCACTCGCGTACTGCTCACAGCATGGCCCATCCTTCAGAAAGGAGGGGAGTTAACTTGCCTTTAAAGCTGCAGTTCACAGACAGGAAAATAACACCTCCCTTATATTTATACCGCAGGAAGGGAGAATTGAGGCAATGCAGCAGACTCTCATTGGAACCCCTCAGAGAGCTCTCTGCCCAGAATTTCAGATGAGTTATGGGGCCTGAGCACTTAACTCTGCCATATAGTTTATTGCTCATGAAATGTTGGTCATCCCCATACTCAGTGACACTGAGTTTTTTGTACATTCTCATTAGTTGATTCTGGCATGGTTACCGTCCTCTGTTCACGGCAACCAAAAATCATGCAAAAGGAGGAAAGAAATACGTTTGGTGAATTTGAAACTTGAGAGACTAATAAAATATTATAAAAAAATTGATCAAACAATAATATTAAATAGGCTGCGAAATGCAGCATTTCACTCCTTGCTAAGAATCACACCAATGAGAAGGAAATATCATTAAGACCAGCTGGTATCATCAAGGGGACAAGGGCTAGATACCTACAGGGAATGCAATTCAGTTTGGCAAAAACCCACCAAAAATCTAGAAATCAACCGAACTGATACAGCTCTAAGGGTATGTCTACACTACGGGATTAATCCGAATTTACAGAATTCGAATTTTGGAAATAGACTGTATAAAGTCAAATGTATGTGGCCACACTAAGCACATTAATTCAGCGGTGTGAGTCCATGTACCGGGGCTAGCGTTGATTTCCGGAGCGTTGCACTGTGGGTAGTTATCCCATAGCTATCCCATAGTTCCCGCAGTCTCCCCCGCCCATTGGAATTCTGGGTTGAGATCCCAGTGCCTGATGGGGCAAAAAACATTGTCGCAGGTGGTTCTGGGTACAGCCTCACCCCTCCCTCCATGAAAGCAACGGCAGACAACCATTTCGCGCCTTTTTTCCTGAGTGAACACTGCAGACTCCATACCACGGCAAGCCTGGAGCCTGCTCAGCTCAAGACAGCAGTCATGAACATTGTAAACACCTCGCGCATTCTCGTGCAGTTTATGCTGAACCAGCACCAGAAAAACAAGGTGAGGAGGCGGCGGCGACGGCAGCGCAGCGACAAGAGTGATGAGGACATGGACATGGACATGGACACAGAATTCTCTCAAACCATGGGCCCCGGTGCTTTGGCGATCATGTTGTTAATGGGGCAGGTTCTATCTGTGGAACGCCAGTTCTGGGCCCGGGAAACAAGCACAGACTGGTGGGGCTGCATAGTGTTGCAGGTGTGGGACGATTCCCAGTGGCTGCGAAACTTTCGCATGCGTAAGGGCACTTTCATGGAACTTTGTGACTTGCTGTCCCCTGCCCTGAAGTGCCAGAATACCAAGATGAGAGCAGCCCTCACAGTTGAGAAGCGAGTGGCGATAGCCCTGTGGAAGCTTGCAACGCCAGACAGCTACCGGTCAGTCGGGAATCAATTTGGAGTGGGCAAATCTACTGTGGGGGCTACTGTGATGCAAGTAGCCAAAGCAATCACTGAGCTGCTGCTACGAAAGGTAGTGACTCTGGGAAATGTGCAGGTCATAGTGGATGGCTTTGCTGCCATGGGATTCCCTAACTGTGGTGGGGCGATAGATGGAACCCACATCCCTATCTTGGCACCGGAGCACCAGGGTACCCAGTACGTAAACCGCAAGGGGTACTTTTCAATGGTGCTGCAAGCACTGGTGGATCACAAGGGACGTTTCACCAACATCAACGTGGGCTGGCCGGGAAGGGTTCATGATGCTCGCGTCTTCAGGAACACTACTCTGTTTAAACGGCTGCAGCAAGGGACTTACTTCCCGGACCAGAAAATAACCGTTGGGAATGTTGAAATGCCAATAGTTATCCTTGGGGACCCAGCCTACCCCTTAATGCCATGGGTCATGAAGCCATACACAGGCAGCCTGGACAGGAGTCAGGAGCTGTTCAACTACAGGCTGAGCAAGTGCAGAATGGTGGTAGAATGTGCATTTGGACGTTTAAAAGGTCGCTGGTGATCGTTACTGACTCGGTCAGACCTTAGCCAAACCAATATCCCCATTGTTATTGCTGCTTGCTGTGTGCTCCACAATCTCTGTGCAAGTAAGGGGGAGACCTTTATGGCTGGGTGGGAGGCTGAGGCAAATTGCCTGGCTGCTGATTATGCGCAGCCAGACACCAGGGCGATTAGAAGAGCACACCAGGAAGCGCTGCACATCAGAGAAGCTTTGAAAACCAGTTTCATGACTGGCCAGGCTACAGTGTGAAATTTCTGTTTGTTTCTCCTTGATGAAAACCTGCCCCCTTTATTGACTCATTCTCTGTAAGGAACCCACTCTCCCCCTTCAATCACAGCTTGCTTTCAAAGGAAATAAAGTCACTATCGTTTAAAAATCATTTATTCTTTATTAATTGATTATAAAAAGAGGGAGAGAACCCGGGTGGGGTTTGGGAGGAGGATCGGCGGGAAGGAAAAGGCCACTAAAAAAAAGTTAAAAAAATGACAGCCTTTTGCTTGGGCTGTCCACTGGGGTGGAATGGGAGGGTGCACGGAGCCTCCCCCCCCCACCCCCCGCGTTCTTACACGTCTGGGTGAGGAGGCTATGGAACATGGTGAGGGGGGAGGGGGGTTATACAGGGGCTGTAGCGGCACTCTGTTATCCTGCTGCCGTTCCTGAAGCTCCACCAGATGCCGGAGCATGTCTGTTTGCTCACGCAGCAGCCCCAGCGTTGCATCCTGCCTCCTCTGATCTTCCTGCTGCCACCTCTCATCTCGAGCGTCTCTCCTCTCCTCACGTTGGTCCCTCCTGTCCTCACGTTGGTCCCTCCTGACCTCATGTTCACTGGCATCTTTCCTATACTTTGAAACCGTGTCCTTCCACTCATTCAGATGAGCTCTTTCACTGCGGGTGGATTCCATGATTTCCGCGAACATCTCGTCTCGCGTCCTCTTTTTCCGACGCCTTATCTGAGATAGCCTTCGGGACGGAGGAGGGAGGCTTGAAAAATTTGCAGCTGCTGGAGGGAGGAGAAAAAGGAGAGAATTTTTTAAAAAGATACATTTTACAGAACAATCCTTATACTCTTTCATAGTGACCAACACTATTCACATTACATAGCACATGAGATTTCTGTGCATTTTGCCTCTTAATATTGAGTGTCTGTGGCTTTGCTGCTAGAGATCACAGACGCAGGTCCGGGCAACAGAATTCGGCTTGCATGCAGCCATGGTAAGCCATTGTCTTTCGGCTTCTGCGCCCTCCTTTCCCACATACCAAGCAAAGCCCGTTGAGTGCTGCGGTTTTCCTGTTAACCTTCAGCAGCAGAAAACAAACTAACCCCCCCAATCCAATTCTCTGGATGATCGCTTTATCCCTCCCCCCACTGCGTGGCTGGTATCAGGGAAGATCCCTGCAGGAACCAAACTAACACCCCCCCCCCGCCATGAATTCTCTGGGATGATCGCTTTACCCCTCTCCCCACCGCGTGGCTGGTATCAGGGAAGATCCCTGCTAGCCAAACGCAAAAAACTCAGGGCCAATTTCCCCCCCCACACACACTTGGCTAACTGCAGGGAAGGATTTCTTTTCAGTCACAGGCAAACAGCCCAGTAGGAACGGCCACCTCTGTCCCCTTAATTAAATTCCCGTATTTCAACCAGGTTACCATGAGCTATATCACTCTCCTGAGGATTACACAGCGAGATAAAGAACGGATGTTGCTTGAATACCAGCAAACACCGGGACCATACACTGCCAGGCTTTGTCATGCAATGATACCAGATTACTTGCTACTAGCATGGCGTGGTCAAGTGTCCTACCACGGAGGACGGAATAAGGCTGCACTGCCCAGAAACCTTCTGCAAAGGCTTTTGGAGTACCTCCAGGAGAGCTTCATGGAGATGTCCCTGGAGGATTTCCACTCCATCCCCAGACACGTTAACAGACTTTTCCAGTAGCTGTACTTTCCGCAAATGCATCCCAAGTCCTCAGGGCAAAGTAATCATTAAAAATCGCTTGCTTTTAAAACAAGTTTTATATTTTAAAAGGTAAACTCACCTGAGGTCCCTTCCATTGGGTCATGGTCTTGGATACTGGCTTGGGAGGGTACTTCAGTCAGGCTGAGAAAAAGATCCTGGCTGTTGGGGAGAACGGAGTGCTGTGTGCTCTCCGCAAGCTCATCCTCCTCCTTCTCCTCCTCTTCCCCGTCCGCAGAATCCTCAGGTGTGGCTGATGAGATTACCCCCACCTCGGAATCCACGGTCAGAGGTGGGGTAGTGGTGGCGGCCCCCCCTAGAATTGCATGCAGCTCAGCGTAGAAGCGGCATGTCCGTGGCTCTGACCTGGAGCCACCGTTTGCCTCCTTTGTTTTTTGATAGCCTTGTCTGAGCTCCTTGACTTTCACGCGGCACTGATCTGAGTCCCTATTGTGGCCTCTCTCCATCATGCCCTTGGAGATTTTTTCAAAAGTTTTGGCATTTCGTCTTTTCGAACAAAGTTCTGCTAGCACTGAATCCTCTCCCCATATAGCGATCAGATCCAGTACCTCCCGTACGGTCCATGCTGGTGCTCTTTTTCAATTATCGGCCTGCATGGTTACCTGTGCTGATGAGCTCTCTGTGGTCACCTGTGCTCTCCACGCTGGGCAAACAGGAAATAAAATTCAAATGTTCGTGGGGCTTTTCCTGTCTACTTGGCCAGTGCATCCGAGTTCAGATTGCTGTCCAGAGCGGTCACAATGGTGCACTGTGGGATAGCTCCCGGAGGCCAATACCATCGAATTGCGGCCACACTAACCCTAATTCGAAATGACAATATCGATTTTGACGTTACTCCACTCGTCGGGGAGGAGTACAGAAATAGATTTTAAGAGCCCTTTATTTCGAAATAAATGGCTTCGTTGTGTGGATGGGTGCAGGGTTAATTCGATTTAACGCTGCTAAATTCGAATTAAACTCATAGTGTAGACCAGGCCTAAGAAAGTCCCTCACCATGAGGGACATGAGATCTCCCAGATCCTCCCAACTAGGATCCTATGGACTCACCAGGTTTTTCTGTCTAAAGAAAGGATGACGAGTGTTAGTAGTAAGCAGAAAACTCTCACTGCACGGGAACCTGCTCTAACTGTTTTCCAGGGTATAGCACATCCTACTGTTCAGGGAGCCAGGCTGAGGGAAATCAAGGGACCATTGACTTTCTTATTACGTGCAAAGAATGACCTAGGTTTGATCCTGCAAGGTTCTGAATGTCCTTTATGCTCAGTGTCATCAGATATTGCCAGATGTGTTTTGCACTGAACAGAGAGTGACTGGTTTTGAAGCCTGAGAAGTACTAACCATGGGTTCACTCATGGATAAAGACGAAACCATGATAAAATAAGTTGTTCCAATGCTGGTAACATCAGCAGTGGAAGAGACAATATGACAGCATGTGTCCTGATCAGTGATATCCACCTCATGACTTTACCTTGGGCCCAGTCAGAACCAGAGCCTTCTAGGTCCCTGAAATCTGCTTTGGACCCACCACTAGTAATAAGAGTATCTCCAGGAGCTTTAATCAAATCAACAATGCAATTTGGGCAGAGGAACTATGTATGCATAGGATGGTGGAACAAATTTCAGGCCCCTTCCCCAGTGAGCAAGGAGAACACCGGGCAGTAGCCAGAATCTTATACAAGGCAACAAGCCAAGCTATGATCCATCCACCCACCTCCCCAAAAGAGGGAGTTTGGGCCACGGAATAGTCCTGATTGTGCACTAAGTGACAATGCATCTACCAACCCCAAAACTCCTCCATCCAGATAAAGCAGAACTGGCACAGACTTCGCCTCCATATCCCATAAATTCCCTCTGTGAGCTTCCTGTATCCAGCAGCCCTGCCCAATCAAACTGCGCTGGCTCTCATTGTCTGCCAAGCATCATAAATCCAAAGAGCTGAGAGCAGACAGAATTTGATCTGTACTGCAGACTCCAACCATTTCTCCCTGATGTGCGGGGTAAAATTCCTAATCCCGTAGTGACTTGGTTCACAGATTTTTAACTGTGTCTGAGCAAATTCTCCTCCTTCAAATCCCTCCTCCAGATGTGTTTCCTCTAGTAATGATTTTCCACACCATCCTCCCCTAGTCTCATCTCCCCTGACAGGGCCCCCTCAGATGATTAACAGAATGCATTACTGATCAAAATGTTAAAAGCTTGACTATCTACAACTATAAACACACACAATTCACAATGCTATACTCACACAGAGGACTGTCACTCTTCTGAACCCTGATGAGGCTTCAGGTAGTCTGACACCTCTCCCTGATAGCTGAAAAGAGAGACTCAGACTATGTATACACTGCACACCACTAGCGGTGGCATGTAGGGTACACGTAGCTACACACCACAATGAAAACCAGGCTTGCGTCTACACTGCAGTGTGTAACTACATGCATCAGTGAAAGGCTCTGGCAGGGAGGAAGCAGTGTAGAAAGGCTCTGGCATGCCCCCCTGCCGGAGCCTTTCCCCACTGCCTGCCCCCTGCCAGAGCCTTTCCCTGCTGCCAGAGTCTTTCCCTGCAGGAGACAGGCTCCCAAGCAGCTCCCTGCAATGGGCAAAGACTCCTGCAGAGGGGAAGCAGCAGGACACTACACTAGCAGCATAGAGGGGAAGGCACTGCTTGGGTGTGTAGAGAGCCGTGTAGGGTACTTATCCTAAGTTTCTGGCATGTCTTGTACTTCATTCACTTAAGCACCTTCTATACTGCTATTTATACCTGTGCTGTGGGGCATGCAGTGAAAGTACTTGACACACTGCCATAAGGCGTGTGCAGTGTAGACACCCTAATTGATAATAAGTGATCATCGCTTAATCAAGGCATGGAAGGTCCAGCATCCTGACTGAACTCCATTGGAGTCAGTGGCGTTTACACTAGGGATGAATTTAGCCCTGCAACACTGTTCTCTGAGAGGCACCATATGTGTTCCTCATATGCCCCTCCTCTTTTTGATAATATCAGAGGGGTAGCCATGTTAGGCTGGATCTGTAAAAAGCAATGCATGCGTCTGACGAAGTGGGTATTCACCCACGAAAGCTTATGCTCCAATCCATCTGTTAGTCTTAAAGGTGTCACAGGACTCTCTGTTGCTCTTTTTGATAAGGCATCTTCTAACTCTAGTTTAAAAATGCACCACTGCGCAGATTCATTCTCTGACCCCGCTCCTGTTGCTGTTATTTTTTGTGAGACCCAGCCTAAGGCAGGACCGTTTGGATTCTTTATTTACCATCTGCCTTTCGATTTCTTGAGTCTAGGGGATTTCATAAAAGCAGCAAACGGAGGTAAATTCAGAGCTATGGCATGAAAAAAAAATCAAACAAAATATTATATTAGAAAAACTCTGACAACTTAAAATTCCAGCCAAAAAAGGACTTAGGGAATCTGTACAAACCATCGCTGAGGAGCTGTGTATACAGGAGATCACACAAGGGAAAGGTTGATTAGTACCCATGAAACCTTTACCATCGCACAACAGTTCAGATCTTTTAATACATTTTGTGTGTGAGGAAAAATTACAGCAACAGGACCTTTGGGATCCCTTCCCCCAAACTCTGGGTGTAATTAGGCCCAAAGCTGCAGGTTTTCAGCTCTTCTCATCCCCTCAGCAGAGACGCCCTTCTCTCCCTGAGCTGGGGGAGAGTGAAAAATGAACGTACTACTCACCCATAAAACAAAATGAAATTGCCCCCTTCTTCAGGGCGGCTAAAGGGGGTAAGTCAGTATCTGGCCTCGTGAGTTTATTTCTGCACATTAAGAAATCAGATGTAAAACTCAACTGGGCTACATGGTTGCAGTTCAGCCACAGGGGTCAGGGAAACCAGCAGCTCATCTCTAAAACATGAGCTCAAAGACACCGGCTGAGTTATTCCAGCATGGAGGAAGCCCATGGGCCTTAGAGGAGAGAGCCCCAAACACCAACTAAAGTCAGCTAATTCCAGGTAGCCTAAGATAGAAGCTGTCATGGTCCTTGGAGCCACTCATCTGATAGTGGTTAAGAACCCAGACCCTGGGAAGGAATCCCATGTTTAGGGCCAAATGCATCACTAATTGGTGACAAGCTCAGGTCCAACTTGTTGTGTGGACAGGACCTTAGGAAGTGCTGCATCTCTGCCCAGAATTTCAACTGACTGCACTCTGGGGACTGGGATCTTAGCTCTCCCCTAAAGCTTGTTCATTATACATGCATTGATCACATACACACACACACACACACACACACCCTGCCCCTTTACACACATATACAATGTCACAGTTATTCTGGGTTTGATGTCCATTCTCCTTACTTGACTCTTGCCAATTTATTGTCTTGTGTCCTTGGTGACCAAAATCATGGATTTCGTGAATTGGAAATTCAAATAAAAAGTGTGGGTTTTTTTAAAATATCAAGACAATTAAGTGGGCTGGAAGATTTATGATCTCATTCTTTGCTAAGAGTCAAAATGATGAGAAGGAGGCAGCAATGGGAAACCTCTGATGAATCATTAGGACACACAGGTGCCAATAGGGCATGGGCAGGACATCTGCAGG
The DNA here is from genome assembly GCF_002925995.2 of Terrapene triunguis. Taxonomy (NCBI): domain Eukaryota; kingdom Metazoa; phylum Chordata; order Testudines; family Emydidae; genus Terrapene; species Terrapene triunguis. The sequence goes on along the minus strand of NW_020664413.1, from coordinate 54,540,858 downwards.
GGGCACAATTCCCCTTAGCACTGTCTAACCCATTGAATGAGTCTAGAAATCGACAGCCAGGCTGATACAGTGTTAGAAAGATCACTTTCTATGTGAGGTAGAAGATCTTCCATGTTACCCCAGCCCCTCTAGATCCATGCCTCTACCAGCCTAAATAAAGGATTAAGAGAGGTATTGGTGCACAGCTCCCTAGAGCAAATAACGCGCTAGCCCTTGGTATGGGCCGTGGAGATGCAGGCTGTGGTGGGAGCCAGACACGGGGGCATAGACAGCCTTAGGACGTGGGAGTGATCCTACAAGGTTCTTGGTGCCCTCACCTCTCAGTGACATCAGTGGGAGTTGAGGACACACAGCACATCATAGGAGCAGGCCCTTAGAGAGCTGTGTCTGCAGCTAATGCCAGATACGAGGGAGCAGTGTCTCGCACCAAGCAGACAGTGACTGATTCTGAAGCCCGAGAAATACCCGGGGAGAGGCAGAGTCCCTCTTGGACACACCGGAAGCCTTGGGGCTGACAGAGGGATTTGAAGAGAGGGAGGGTCTGGGCAGAAAAGAAGCTGGACGCAAGTGCAGGGCTGCATGAAAGTGAGAAGGCATCGAGGTGAGAGTGGGAGACCGAGCATGGAGGCTTAGGTGGAGTGTAAGAAGCAATGGGGGAGGGGGAGGAGGAAACAAGAGCAGAGAGGGAGGCAGGGGAAGTCTGGGAGGAGCCTAGGAAGGGATAGTTAATGTCTACCTAAATCCCATCCTGTGGTTCGGTACCTGGAAGAAACGGTGGCTCTTCATCTCCTCATCCTCCTGCTCCCATCACCCCCAGGGCTGCTGCACGTCTCTGGTAAACATTGTGGAGAAGGTCAGGACAACCACCTCCCCCTACGCAGAGGATCCATCTACAGGCAGTCCTTGACTTTACGATGTTCGACTTATGACGAACAGCACTTACGAGTTTCTGTTATTGACACCCTGATTCGACTTATGCCGTTGGTTTCAACTTTATGATGCTCAGTCCGCAATGGAGTGGATTGCGGTTCCGAGTTATGACGTTTCGACCTACGACACAATTTTCAGGAACCAATGTCCCAAACTCAACAGCCCGGATCTCAGGGGCGGAGGGCCTAGAGACAGAGAGAAAGGCCTGATTCCAGTTGGAGGAGAAGGTGCCGTGAGGCCTGCAGTGTCCACACACACCCCAGCCTCAGTTACTGCCCTCCTATCACACATTGTGGCTGCAGGGTTTGAACCCAGCACCAGCAACACCGGTCTCCCGCCCCTCCCCCGAACGAAAGGAGTGACCCCTTCAGCAGTGAGCGAGTAGCAGGACATTTGAGTCACTGGGTCTTGCAGAGGGAGACAGGGACACGTGCCCCAAGGCAGCCTATTAAATTCACTTAGAAACAGCACGTTCTACCATACTGGCTGTCTCCTGCTCCTCTATTTCCCACTCCCATTGTACTCCCTCACGTTCTTCTACTGGCCCATGTTTCACAACAACCGTCTTCTGGCCAAGAAAGGGGGCTGGACACCACCCCACAGAGGCCCCAGAGAAGATGCATCCAATTCCTGGAGTCCAAGGGCCCAAACTCTTATCCCCTTGACCTGACAGTTCACTTTCCTGCCAGTAGATGGCCACAGATGGAGCTGGACCAGAGTCACTCACCTTTCTAAAGGCACCAGACGTGAGCTTTCCCTCTCTTCTCACCCTGGTCATTATGGAGGTTACCTCTGCTGAGGGGGACTTGGGGTATCGGACCTCTGCCCACTCTCCACCATGATCTAAATGTCATCTCCAGAGAAGGGGTCCTGAGATCAAGGAGAAACCAAAGTCACAGCTCAGACTTGGAAGGGAATGAGGTTATTTCACTAACATATTCCAAACAGAGGAGATGCATTTTCAAGCCTGACCCTGCTATGTCCCCACTGAAAAACAAATAAACCAGCTGGCTGCTTCCCATTTTGCTGGGCTTGGGTGGCTTGTAAATGTCTCCAAACACCAAAGAAAGAGAAGGCCCCAGAATATGTGAAATGTGGGTACAAGTAATGTGTAAAATACTCTGTTACTAAGCAGAAAAGCACCAAACCTCCTGGACCCTGGCTGTGGCAGCTCCTGGTTTGTCTGTGTTTAAACCCTCGAGTGATGATTGCTACTTAGCAAACCCTCAAGAATGTCCTCTGAATCCGGGAATCTTTAAAAAAAGAGTCTTAAGGATTCACTGCTCAGGTTCTTGCTCAGTTTGTATAAACCTCAGGCTGTAGCTTCGATCTGGTGGTTTCTATACAATCAGGGCCGAAGCCTGGTAACTTCAGTCAAAGGGAGTTCTGCCTCTGACTTCAGTGGGCTCAGCATTGCATTCCAGATGCATCTATCTATTTACCCCTAACCAGACATATCTATCTCTCTACCCCTAACCAACTCTCATGCTTGCACTACAGTCCCCAGCTCTGCTACTTGTGGCCTGTTGCCCAGAAAAGCTCCCACTGACCACAATGGGCTTTGGATCAGGCCCTTAATCCCTAGATAACTGATGCCTGCCTTGGTGAATCTCTAAAGACTGAGGGAAGGTGACCTGGCAGCACTTTCCTTGTCCCCAGTGAGCTACCACGGCCATTCCTAGGGCGTCCCATCATTTTGACTCTCTTTACTCTTGTATTGCTCTTTGTGCGACCATCAGGGGCAGGAAGTGGATTCAGTCTCTGTGTCCCGTTCAGTCCTTGGCCTCTCTGCTGACACTGCCAAAGAGGGGAACAATTGGTGTCAATGATGATGGTGGGTTTGTGCTGTGGCCACTTCTCTGCTAGGATATTTTTCATTGTAACGACCACCGCCACTTCTCTACTGACAAGAGCGGGAAGATGGGTTCAGCATCCGCCCCCTCTGGCCATAATTAACCTAGTTTCCCTGGTTCATTTGGAGAGTGAAGATCTAGCCAAGCAAGTCCCAGTCTTCAAGGGCTCCTATGAAGTACACGTACCAATGGGACACCACATTTTACTCTTGCTATATCAGGTTGCATGACTGGGGAAATTCAGGGGTATTATCAGCGTGGGGAGGGCACTGGTGACCTTAAGAGCTCTATTTTACCCTATTATATTTACTTCCTGTCTAATAAAATTATTCTGTTGAATATATTGTGTGTGTTTGTGTTATTCCTTGGGAATCTCCAACTATCTGGCAAGTAACGGGAATTTACACTGTGGTTAGAATCTTCTTTCCAAGGGGCCCTGGTGATTCTGCCAGGAAGGAGTGAGGGGAGTGGAGGAACTGTCAAGTAAATTCATAGCGAAAGAGAATAAGGAAGTTACTTGCTGAACTGGAGGTGAGATCCAGATGAACTCAGGCCTCTCCATTAAAATCCATAAGGAGATCGACACTGAAGGAGGTAACCGGGAGAATAAGGGCATTACACAAAGGTTAAAAGCTGGGAAACAGAGCTCAGTAAAATGCTCTAATGGGATTTCCAAAGCACTGAAGTGATTGAGGAGCAGAAGTGCCACTGAAAACCATTGGAGCTGAAGTGCGGAGATGACTTCTCTTGGGCAACATCAATGTGTTTGGAAATCTCACTCTTAACCCAGTCCCTGGAAACAGGTCTGGCTCTGGCTGTCTGGCCGCCCAAAGAAAAAAAAAAAAAAAAAACGCGGCGGCCAGAACAGCAAAGCAAAAAAAAAACCTGTGGCGCGGCCGGAGCGCAGATGCAGGGGGACTCCCTGCTCTTCAGACATGCCCCGGCTAGCGGGGGGAGAGAGAGAAGAGGGGCGGCCAGGGCTTCAGTGGGGCGCTGCCACGCGGCCCCTCCCGCCGTGCCCCCTGCCGGGAGGTTTCCACACCGCTCCAGTCGGCTGGGAGGGAAGGACACGGGGCTGCCCTGCCGGGCTTGCTGCAGGGCGCTCCCATCCTCCACGCCGCTGCCCCCTACAGGGCAGCCGGAGCGGAACAATAAACAACAACAACAACAAAAGCGGCCGTGCCGCCCTAGGATTGGGCGGAATGCCGCCACCTACAAGCTGCCGCCCCAAGCACCAGCTTGCTCGGCTGGTGCCTGGAGCCGGCCCTGCCTGGAAAAGCCCTTTCTGAATTCAATACACACTGTCAAGGCACCGGAAAACCTTCACGTAACAGGAATTTGCACCTGATCTGAAATTTAATATACGCACTTCCTGTGCAAGTCTGTATTGTAGAGAAGTATCAAATCCCACACACAAAGCTAGTGCACCCCCAAGTCAGATGCAAATTTCACTCTCATTTTTCCACCTGAAAAAAAATAGCACATGCTCCTGCACTTACGGCTCTAACCACAAGCTAGTTGAGAATTATTCCAAGGCCCCTCCAGTCTGCAGCTCTGGAGCATGGTTCCCCTTTGAGGACCTCTAGAGTAATAGTGTCATGGGGTGCCACAGATGCTGTCCATAGTGTTCTCAAAACCAACACCTGCAAGAACGAGAACATCCATGACACCAGGCAATGCCCCTCTAGCCCATTCTCTCCTCCGTGCACTATGCTCTGGGGCTATACTAAATATTAGAGCTCCTGCTACCAGCTTTGAGGAAGTGAGAATTACACAAAGTTCCATATTGTGTAGCTGGAGTCCTCTGATCTGTAACAAAGCAACAGAACCACTCGACCCCATTATAGAGGTTGGGCAGGCTGGTGAGATGGAAACAAGGGGAGGCAAAGCTGATATACAAAGACATCTTCAGAGGCAATGCACAACTGTGGGTGAACATGACACTATATCTAACTCATTGGCAAACCCCACCCTGATGCCTTCACTGTTTGAAGGCCAGAAGACCTGGGCACTGCAATATCTATTACAAAGCAGGTGTGAGCCCAGGGATGAATTTAAATTTTAACAAACCATAGTTCCTTAGTGGACAGTAATTCACTGTACAAGCTACTGGGTGCTTTAGCAGCATTATAATGGCAGAGAAGATGGGGAGGAGTAATCCACTGAAGCTGCTGCATTTCAGCCACCTGTCTGATCACTGTTATTCCGGCCTCCTAGAATCATGCCTTTGGAACACCCCAAATAGTGAGTATTTTCCAAAATGGTCCCCTCAGCGGCCTCAACGGCGCTGCTCTCTGGGGAATCCTTGGTATTTATGCCTTACAGTGTGACTTTAAATGTCCTTTTTATCAATCAGTTAGTGTTGCTTTTGCCTCTATTCTGGTTGAAAATCCAGTTGGGCATTTCACACCTGTGGCATCACGGGAAGGGTATTTAAAAATACCAGTTAAAGCAGAACAACTAAACAAGTGGGGTACGGTGTGATAAGGTGGGGGAGGTCATAGCTTTTATTGGACCAACTTCTGTTGGTGAGAGAGACAAGCTTTCAAGCTTACACAGAGCTCTTCCACAGGTCTCAAAGACAGTGTCATGTTTCCCCGCAGTTGTGCATTGGCTATGAAGATGCCTCTGTGTATCAGCTTTGCCTCCTCTTGCTTACACTTTACCAGCCTATGCAACCTCTGTAATGCAGTCGAGTGTTTAAGCTGCTTTGTCACAGATTGTAGGACTCCAGCTAAACACCATGGAAAATGCATCTGCAAAGTGCCCAAGCTCTGAGAAGGCAGCAGGGTGACCCATGTGAATAGTCAGATCCCTTCTTTGCGGAGGCCAAAATCGGTTCTCTTCACAAACCTGTCTGTTCCCAGCGGCCGGCTGATAATTTGAGGTCCCAGAAAACAAAGTGAAATGGAAAAGGACCCAGTGGGAGGTCTGCAGTGGGATCAGGTAGGAGCCCAGTCCCAGAATAGAAAGATGTTGCTGAAACTGATAGGGGAACAGCTCAAGGTCCCACCCTCAGATGGGATTTTCTCTTGTCAGTTTGCTCCCTGACTGCTCCTATCCCTCCTGCTGCCCACCAGGATTCCCTCTGGGCAGCACAGGCTTTCCCGGTGCCACAGCATGAAGAAAGAAATCTGAAGCCTCCCTCCTCCCCAAATTCCTCCCCTCTGATGCCATGCTAAAAAAATTGCATCAGAATCCTGCACTCTCTCTGACCCTCTCACAGGACTCCCAACCTGGCTAGAGCACCATATGCCCCCGGGAGCAGAGGGATCGGTCAAAATTCAGTAGGAAAGGGTCCCAGGAATTGTTTTCCCCATTTTTCATGTTCTTTTAAAGTCCCCCTCCCCAGGCTGGAGGATAAGTCAGCCCAAAACTCTGCACCCCTGGGAAATGGCAGTAATTTTGTGCATCACAACCACAGATTTATTTCCCATTCACCTTTTTATGAGGTCCCCATCCAGTAGCTCTGACTTCTTCATGGTTTTCAGAGCTACCATTTTCCTCAGAGGCCTGTATTCCACCAGGAACACCTGAAAGAAGGCATGGGCGGGGGAGTTAGTCCCACAGCTGAGTGTCTGCTTTTTAATGGCCACTCTAGTAAGTCTTCAGGGAGATGGGCCTTTCTAAACCAGCCTTTCCCTAGAACAGCAGAGAAGCAGAAGTGCCAGAGCTGCAGGGTGATGCTCTGAGATCTGCAAGACACAGAGTTAATGATGAAAGGTTTAGAGCATTCCAGCAAACTGCAAATTGGGGAAAGAAACCATAGACAAGGCCAGATAATGCTGCAGTTCTTGTCACCTTCCCTGCTGCTCAGATTCCTGGCCTCACTCTGGGGATGCCGGCTGCTTCAGTGCTGCAGGAGCTGAGAAAGCAAATCACTTTGGTTCCTTACTGCCTAGGAGTTTCTCTGTTTCTTACAGCTGTTGGTTTGGCTCACGTGGAAGCATCTCCACTCTCACGGTGCAGTAGGAGGGGAAAACTGGCTGCAACCATTTCTTTATGAGACAGATCTGGTTTGATTTATCCAGTGATAATGATAGATGGAACAGTTCTCTCATTCTGTACATTTTAATTGGAACATGGTTAACATCCCCAAGTAAGCCTAGGACGCAATTCTAATTTGACTCAGTGCAGCAGTTCCACCTCCAGGGGGCAGGAGAGTGATAAACTTTCCTAACAAAGACATTTCTGACATTGCCTTCCAAAATGAAGTGCAATTGCATGTTAAAGGTGAAAGGAATAATTCGAAGAAAAATAACCTGTCTACTGACTCAAAGGCAGACTACTATGCTTTTAAATACCGGGCTCCAATCCTGCAAAGATTTATTCATGAGCTTAACTTTGACCTCAAAGTGCATAAAGCTAGGCATGTAAGTAACTCTTTGCAGGATCATCACCTATATTTGACAAAGCCTTTCCTCCTTTAACTTCAAGCCAAGAAAATACAGCTGGGATTCCATCTTTCCCCTGCTATAGTTGATTATATGAGTATAAAATAGTAAAAGGAGACCAGCTCTCTTGCCGAAGGAGCAGAACTGAGAACAGTTTGTACTTTATCATCATGATATTTAAACAGTGGATTAACAGGTCAAATTGCTAATAGCAACGACTAATAACACCCAAGTATTTGATTGGCAGAAGCAGGGGATTTTGGTTTGGTTTGATTTTTTGTTTTGTTCTCCATCTCTCTCTATCCCTTCCCCCCAAAAGATCATTTGTGAGCAGGAAAATGTAGGAAAACATGAATGGGTAAAAAATGAATAAGATTCTCTAATCTTTTTGTTACTATAAATAAGAGAAAATGTGCACAAATAATGAATTGCCTCATTGCTACAGAATCTTTAACCCTGCTGTTTATGTTGGCACTCAGGTGCCAGAGAATTCAAAAGAGCCCATTTATAGGAATAGTGGATTTACAGTAATGGAGTAGGTTGGTTATCCTTTCAGCAGAAAGTGAGAGAAGAAATTCCCAATGAATCGTTACTGCTAAAGAGCAGGTTGGGGTCTGTACCAGTGCTCCTCAATTTATTAACTCCGCCGAGACTGGAAATAGAGAATCTTTTGCCTTAACTGCTGTAATACAGGCCCCACAAGGAGTCATTATAACAACATGGCAGGACTACTGAGAATTCTGAGGCTTGCTGGCCTGAATTTGCAAAAACGACTTGTGATGTTGGGTACTCAATGTTCAGAGGGGGAGTACCTACTTTCTGAAAACCTGGGCCCTTTAAGATGTCTCAAGTTGAGCACCTAACATTGAAGCAGCCAAAATCACTACATCTTTCAAGAAATGTAGGTCAGTCTTGGCTATATATCTATGAACTTATTTTAAACTTTCCATTTATCATTAATTGCAATTTACACTCAGTCCATCTACACATTTTAGTTCATATAAATAAATGTATTCCAACTAAGAAGGGTGATACTGACTAAGCCTCCAGGCCTCTTAAGTTTAAATCTTTATTATATCCTGTCAAAATAGACAGCAAAAAATATTTTGTAGCATACGTTTATCAGGGTATACATTTGCCTTTTCTACACACACCAACTCTCTAAAGAGACTAAATAATTCTATAACAGAAAGAGGTGCTGGTCATAGACTTTGTCAGAGCAATATATCAAATACATCTAATCAGTCCTGTTTATCACAAGGTACTTGAGGTACATTTTAGCCCATTGCAAAATGCCAATTTTCAATACTTAAGATCTTTGCCATGGCAACCAGTTCATTAGTGAGCCGTACACTAGTGTATAATATTAGAAATAAGTTCTGGGAGCCTAGGACACATCAAACCATTTGAATCAGAGATTCTGTTGCTTTTATATTTTGCTCATAAAAGTATTTCTGATGTAATTGCTCAGTTTTCAACACAGCAGTAACGATGCACATTTTCTTGATAGACAGAACATGCAGAGTCAGGCTTTCCTAGTTTTATGTTTTAACAGAAGTAACAATATTTTCTCGTGCACTACAGGTTTCAAGGAGTCAACATAAAATTGCATCTCTTGGCAATAAGATCATTTAAGATGGAGCCATACAGAATGATTCTCCCTGGACCAATACATCTGTGGCACAATCAAGGGAAAACGGTTGGTATGCTGGAGTTAGTCATACAGTATAACAATAAGGGAGCCAGACTTCCTAAAGAATGCTGAGGATTTCCCATTCATTGTTGTCCATGGGGCTATTAATTGCATCAGTGATGGAAGATTTGATATGATCATGAAATAACTTGAGTGACCTAGGAATAGAATATAAAATGGGAGTGACACAAGTCAACTTCTTAGAGAGCTTCTGAGGAATTTTTATAGATTGTAAAAGTCCAGAAGGGACCATTATGATTATCTAGTCTGACCTCGCCCTGCATAGCACAAGCCATAGAATTCCAACTAATGATTCTTGCAGTGGAGGCTGTTATTCTGTCCTGCTACATAAAAGATAGAGACTGCAGACCAGTTTTAATTATCCATTATAATCCCCTGTTTTCTGTAGCTGTGGGGATGAACCAGGTTGTGTAGTGAATGAGGCCGTTGCCTGTAGGGTCTCTGTATCATTCGTTGCAGAAGCTGGAAGCTGTCTAGTTCTTTTTTGAACGCTGTTTAATAAAAAGCTGTGAACCGCACTGACATTTGCAAGTTAAGGAAAACATAGGCTAAAGCTCTGAAGCTGCAAGCTGAAGAACCCCATACCCACATGGAGCCCCAATGAAGTTTAAATCGTGCTGGTGAACAGTGGTTCCGGGGCACTGCCCACCAACAGCAAACTCTATCACGCCAGGGCAATCCTCAGGAGGTGAAACACCATCAGTTTCTATCCCCTTTGAGCCTCCAGACCCATGTAAACATGGGGGAGGGCAGAGGGGGAGAGAAGCAGGGGAGAGCACCTGACCACAGAGTTTAACACACACACAGCTGCTTGCAGGAAAACTTATATTATCAGAGAATATTAAAATAATCACAAATATCCATCATTTTCTTTGGGCTTTTCCTTCCACAGGTCATAACCATTGGCGTTTTGCCATTCAGATGAAATTACTAGTATTTATTAAGAAAATATATTTATCAAAAAGAATGTTAGTTATCATTACAGCATATACAGTGTAATCTATAGGGTGTCTTATTGATTGGTAATAAATTTGCTGTCAGACAGAGTGGGATGAATTTGGCTGTACTAATAAAGGCAGCAAAAATTTCTTTTATTTTCACTTTCTGAAGAAAATAGTCTGGATTTTTTTTTTTTTTTTAAAAAGCACAGATTTAGGTGGAAGATGTTTAAATCCCTAAAATACAGCAGATTTAGCGCTGTCCATTTTGATCATCTCAGGACTGTATGAGCATCTCTTACCTGGCATAATGTGAAATCAAAATTGAAACCAGATGCAGTTACAAACATTTTCCCTACCGGTATTATTAGAACAGTGCAAACTCTCTTGAAGAGGAAAGCTCCAGTATAAAGTAACCAATATCCTATTAGAGTTTCAAGGCACTCAGAATTGTGGCAGCTGTGTGATACCAGTAATTGACATGTGCCATGCTCAATGAAAAAATATTGGTTTCCCCTTCAAACAGCTAGATTTGCTTCGTACTTTATTTTTTCCAGTAGGGGGCCACAGACATCAGGGCATGGCAAAAACTGCCAAAGGACCTATTATGAAATGCTGTCATCTGAGATAGTGAGAAGTCTTCCATTACAAGCAGTTACAGAGACACTGCTATGCCAGTAACAAGTTGTCGCTATTCAGCAAGAGTTTAAAAGGACGCAATCAAGTTAAATTTGTGCCAATAAAAAATAAATTTAGAAAACCATAAAACCAGTAGGAATGTTGACACCATTTTTTTAAAGTCGCAGTGAAGACTGTAGTTGTTAAATCAACATCCCGCTGTAGTGTTTGAAACCTAAACATTGCAGCACTAGTAACCTAAAAGCATAACTGACTATAAACATGTCAAAAACTTTTATTTTCATTTCTCTCTGCTTTGACACAACAAAAAATAAACAAATAAATAGTGATGAGTGGATTTCTGAAATCCTTGCACTTGTAATAATCTAATGCATTATTCATAAAGAGGTGTTTACAATATGTGGGGCTAGATCCTCACCGGGTGTAAAGTGATGGAGCTATGCTGATTTTTACACCAAAGATCTGTCCTATGATTTGTTAAAGGGTCCCTTTAGGTCTTTTTTTTTAAGATTGTAAATTGTTCAGGGCAGGGACCTTGAATGAAATCCTGGCTCCACTGAAGTCAATAATAAAGCTCCTAGTGACTTCAGTGGAGTCAGGATTTCACCCCTTTTCTTCTTGTCTGGAAAATGACTAGCACACTTTGGGTTCCACTGTATCTAAAATGACACTTAGTGAGATGACTGTTCTTTCCAAACATGCGGAGGTGCATTTTAATAGTAGATGACTGAGTGTTTCTTTAAGAAGGAGAATCTCTTTTGGGTAGCCAAGACTTGGCTGCCTCAGCCCAGCATGGGTGCTTGCCTATTTTGAAAGACACCAGGATCACATAGACTGCCTAAGAATGTCTCTAATAGGTCTTCAAAAGTGGTTCTGCCCTGAAAAGTGACGCTAAAAATACTATTGTGGGCTCCACTCTTATTGTGGCTCCCCTTTCCAGATCAAAATTACAAGTAGAATTATATTTCTACACTAATGGCCAGCCCATTGGAATTTGAAAGTCTCGCTGGGTTCTTTCTGACTAATGCATCAGCAACAGTAATATCCATTCTGCAAATGAAGCCTTGTTAACAATTCGGTCGATAGTATACAAGCTGGAACAGAATCAAGCTTAGTCTCTCCTAGAAGTACTGTATTAATTGGACTTGTTAAAACTTACTTTGGCCAATTAAATCAGCAAATAGGATTCAGATAATGCTCTGGGAGCACATCGGTGGAGTAAGAAGGTGCCATTTTTACAGTGTCACTTTCTGCCCATAGCCACAAGTTGGATTTTAGGAATCAGGTTACATTTCATTAAGCATCTTCTGCAATCTGGAGTGAGTCAAAAGTAATATAAAGAAACGGGGCTGCTTCTGTTTGCTGTTACTGGCCAGACCAACACTATCAAAGCGAACGTGTTACCCAGAAGTAATTATTTATTGCATGGATTCTTGCTGGCAGGTTCATCAGAGCGCTGGGTCCCCATGCACACGAAGCCCATAAATGCATGTATAGTTTTGGTGACCCCAGTTGCTCAGGACTCTCAGCTGTAGATATCCAAATCGATCTGTGTTTGCATCCTGAGGGAGGTAAAGAACCAGACATGTGAAAACTCACTGGTTTGTTCCTTAAGGACACTTATGAGTTGTTAAGGGACAATGCCAGATTCTGGCTCTGATGTCCCACCAGCCTATGAAATGGTTTGACTAGGAATGGCCAAGGCCCATAAACACAAGAGAACAAAAAAAATAGCAGGGTTTAAAGAGGGCCACTCTCCAGGAGAGGGAGAACCCACAGGGAAAGCAGAACCAGACCCAGAAGCCCACTGGGAGGTCTGGAGAAATGAGACCTGTCTAGGTTGCCATCATGGGATGGTAGGAGTCATGGGAAGGTAGATGTGTGTAGGCTGGGTTTTTAAACCCTTTTCTCTAGTACTTTGTTCCTACTGCTAAATAAATACTATGTTTGTTTTAAGAAGGTTGTTTGGTCACTGGTTCCCAAAGGCAAGAACCACAGGTGCCCGAATTCAGTCAGCCCTTCAGGGTAATAACACTTGATCCACAGGGTACTATAGCATGGGATAATTGCAAAATGGGATTGGTAAAGGAACAAGGCCTGACACCAGAGGGGGTCACTCAGAGAGAGACCAGAGAGGGGACCGAGGGGCTGCTAGCCCTGTCACCATGACAAATATTTTTCTGCATCATGGTTGGATCAAATGAAGCAATACATTCTTCTTCCAGTTTCAACTCCAACGCATACCTCCAGCTTGAATGTTTGGACAGGGAATCCTTCCTGATCATAGACAAACTCCCCTAAGAAGGCACCTCCCTTCTCTCCAAAGCCTTCTTTCAGCCCCTAAAAGAAGAAACAGGAAGGGGATGGAATTTCAACAATTCCAGGGCCAGAGACAAACAACATGCTGATCAAAGGCTACTGCAGCGTGCCACAAATCCCACTCTGGAGATTTCCATTACTTGCATCTGAAGAAGTGAGGTTCTTACCCACGAAAGCTTATGCTCCCAATACTTCTGTTAGTCTTAAAGGTGCCACAGGACCCTCTGTTACTTTTTACAGATTCAGACTAACACGGCTACCCCTCTGATACTTAAATCCCACTGTGTGATTGGCCCTCCGTACCAACCAGCTCTGACATGTGAGCGAGCAGCAAGCATGCAGAGGTCAGTTTCTTTACAAAGGTAAGAAGGTTACTCACATAGATGGCAAAGTTCTTTGGGGCACTGGATATCTCTTCCGTCTGAGAGTCTTCCTTGGCAATGTGATCCAGCGTGACAGCAAGTGGATGGATGACTCTGGATAATTTAACCACGACATAGCCACGAGAGCCACGCAGGGCCCAGCAGTTCCCTGGTGTGTTATCCCGCTGGAACCCATACAGAATATAAAAGAGTGAGTCGCATTTCAGACATGTCTAGATGACCTGGTGGTCCCTTCGGACATGACAGTGTGTGACTCTCTAGCTACATGACCCCATATCATGAGCAAAATATTTGGGTGGCAAAGAAATTCCAAGTTGTCAATGTCCCTCGCAAAATATTAAAATGGGGAACAGAAAGATTTTGTGTGTTGTGAAAGTCACAAATCAGAGTAGATGGGCTGCTGGCATTTTTAATATCAGGTCAATTAGAGCTTTTCTGGGAGTGCCAAGGGGATGGTGTTGAAAATGCCATTGATGGACCACACACACAAATGAAGCAAGACACGCAGGTAGGTTGTCAATCAAAACATGTAATAACCATGAACTGTTTAGCTCAAATCATGGTAACAGTCCAAACAGCAGATATTTAGCAGCAGGCCCTGAGTAGCTGCACACACCCAATGCTGTCCACACCTACAGAGCCTTAACCAGGAACAGAACCACTGAGTTCAGGGAGAAGGAGTAGGAACAAGGAGCAGGCTGCAGGAAGCAGGAAGGCGACACGCACACCAGTCATCACCATTTCCTTCCCTTCTCCCCAAAAGCTCAGCGGTACCTGGACAGAGGCACCAGCCATAGGTTATGCCTCTGATGCACTTCAAGGGGTGGATACTGTTGCTGTGGCACAACTTCTCCAATTGGACACATGACATCATCATACACAGAAAATGTTCCCAATCTGTTCCCCTTGCAGCAGGCAGTACGTCTTGGTGATTAACGTCACGTTCTCCCCAGGGTAAAAGTGCTCATCGCACTCCCTGCAGCCACGTCATGAATATCAAAAACGCTGCCAGACCCTAGCCTAACAGACACTGCTTGTCCAGGATAGAATGCCTGGAATCTTGCATGGTTACACTTGTTGAAAACTCATATTTCCTCATCTCAAAAGTCAGCTTCAAGAATGGTGAAAGGGTGGGCTGTACCTTTTCCATCAGCATAGACAACTTGGTCCTCAGAGGCTGGCTGAAGAGCCAGTAGAATGGGGTTTCCCCAACACTTTTATGAGATTACTCCGAATATCATATAAAGCATGAGTTAATGCAGTATCCAGTAGGCATGTACAGGTCTGTCGCATCTTACGCACATTTAACATGCGCGATTTCAACTTTACGCGGTCGGCAAAAACAAAAACAAAACAAAAAAAAGAGAAAAAAAACAGTTTTAATACTATACCTGTAGTGCGGGCAATGGGGTTTTGGCTATACGCAGTTTTCGCTTTATGCGCTAACCGCGGAACGGAACCCCCGCGTAAGATGAGACAGATCTGTAACCTACTTCTTCAGACTCCCATGCAGTCTCTCCACTACCCTATTTCCTTGGGGATGGTACACAGCTGATTAATAATGTGTTGTACTAATACCCATCAGAAAGCGTTCAAACCTTCTTGATTCGAAAGGCATCCCATTAACTGAAAGAAGGCTTTCTGGCAAGTCAAACACAGCGAGTCAAGGGGTTAGGCAAGAAATGAGTTCTGTTAATGCCTTGTGAAATTATGATTTCAAAGGCGTAACATGAGTAATATTCTATAACAGTCAATAGTGTGTAACCATGCAGTGCAATTGAGAGGCCAGTAACATCCACTGCAATTCTCTGCCATGGTCTGTCTATGACTATGGTTGCAAAGGGGATGAAGGAACAGTAGTTCTGTGCTGATCATTTGCCTATTCTGGGTGCATCAGAGCAGAACAACCTGACCCACTATTAGCAATGCTGAGAATTTTTAAAGCCATTTCCTTAGTGCAGACAGGACCTAAGAGAGTCGATCCACGTCTTTTCCTCCCACCAAAGACTATCATACAAACTGCCTCAGATGCTCTGTACCTAGATAGGTCCACTATAAAACAGGAATAATAATAATGCGTATCCATATTTGTGAATTGCTTTGAGATCTGCAGATGGAAATGCACTAAGTATTATTGGCCACATTCTCAGAGGGATTAACCAAGGCAGAATGACATTAAGTGATTTGGCCGGGGCAATTTAAGACTTGGGTTCCACTCTTAGGTCTGATACTTAATTTTCTATGACTGTCAATACTTTTTTACCAACCTTCATAGTAAAGGTCGGCTGTGGTACCTGTAAATTTGTGGTTAACGCAACTACTATACTGAATCTGCATCTCTTGTGTAATGTGAATTGATTGGGACAGGTCAGTGCCAGGGCCATTATTAACTTGACCTCAGTCACTTACTACTTTAATTGAATAATATGGATGCCCACTCATCCATTTATCTAAAACAAAGTCTCATTTAATTGCACAAAATAGAACACGAAATATTTATTTAAATAAGTGATACCCAGCTCAGTTCTCAAATCAAAAGACTTCATTTACAAAACCCATTAAGGTTTCTAAGTAACAACAATGTAGGTTCCATCACTTTGCAAAACGTAATCATCTAACAAGCCAGGAAATGCATAGTGAAGGACACTGCTGCCCACATGACTATCACATTCTTATCAAAAATAAAGAAATATATACTCCATCACAACAGCCTTATTTCATACCCATAATAATGGAAGTGTGCCTGCATAATTTTATAATGTCAGTCTTACAAACTTTTCTTGTTATGCTACATATACAAAGTTATTCTAAACAAAGTTATAACCATGCATTTCTTTGTTCTGGATTAGGATGTGTCCCTATGTGTTTTCTCAGCAGAAGATTTATGATGCTCTGAACTAGAAATCAGCTTGCTTTTTAACAATTGACTTTTGTAATTGACGCGATAGGCGACCATATTATCACTTTAACAACTTTAACATTTTTTTAAAAAATGCAGGATTTGTTTTTGTGTATTTGTTTTGGAACAAAGTAAAATATTCTTCTAAATTATTCTGGCTCTGTTTTGATTCAATGCTGGTCTAGGGCTTAAATTTCAGAATTATTTTGATCCCTATAAAGCAAAATATTTGAAAAGGGCCTCAACTGCTCTTCCCTTCCCTCCTTCCTCCTCTGCCTTGCTTCCAAGACCCCAGTTTGAGAATTCTTTGTTTCCTTGGCAACTAGAAATGACATCAAAGTACCAGAGTGGTACAGGGAGATGCTACATTCAATGCGACAGCAATATTCTAGGATAGGAAAGTAGACTGGCTTCCCTATTACAAAAGCCTCTCTCTTCCTAGAGCATCAATTTGGAAGGACTCATCCCTTCTTAACTGTGGGTAGAGGTAGTTTCTGTCTTTTTTCTAGTGTCCCAAACTTGAGACAGTTGTGAGCCTGGTCTCTTGAGAACTTTGTTTTTTAAAGGAATATCCTCATCTGAAATGTCAGCCATTAGCTTTGCATTTGGCTCTCTGATAGCGGACACCCCTTTGAGATCTCTTAGCAGGTCCTGCTTCCACTCACATTGCTCTTGCTAATGAAGACAGCTGATCTAATCTGCAGGGGTCAATTCGCTCAGCTGGAGACTTATGTTTTGTCTCTTACTGGACAGGGGACTCTGCCTTCACAATATCATGTGAGGGCTGGTTGAGGTGGTGGGGGAAGGGAGGATCAAGCCACCAAAAGAGAACAAACAGGTGCAGTTTCATGGCATTCCTACCTGTAGAATCACATCTGGAGATCGTGAATATTCCCAGCAGAGTCCAAACATACAGATATGTGCACCTGTCTTGTAGCTTTCGCTGTATTTCACAACAGAGGCACCTGCAGATATTACAGCATGTGTAAGAACATTTTACATCCAGACATACCAGAAGACATAAGGAACAGCTCCAGAATAAGTTGCATTTGGACAGTAGCATATGTGCACCAGACAGATATGCAATTCCCTAGTGTATACGGGGAATAGACTTTGAAGTCTATTCTTGTGATATAACTCTTGGCTTGCTAATAGGAACTAGGCTTGAGCATTTATCTTCCATTCACCCCCAATTAAGAGCATCTTTCGCTGTGGAAGAGTAGAGAGCCCATGGTACTTGAGTTTGGCTTACCCAATGATTTCAGAGCAAAGTCCTCCCTCTGCATGCGGTCACTGTTGCCCTGTACCCAACTGTCCACTGACCCTACTGGATGCTGTGAAGGAGACACCAAATGAGGGAACGCTGCATAGAATAACACCTAGAGGTACCTGAATGGACACATCCCATCTGGGCTTAGGCAGTTATTTTCCAGGGTCTCTGCTCAACAAGTCAGCAATGATGCCTGCATTCCACACACTGCAGCACAAATGTGGTATCCATCAGCCATCCTCATAAAAGGATTCTTTGCCTTAGTCCTAGTGGACAGATCTCCTAGACTATCAGCATAATTGGTGCTAATTAGCCTCCTTGTGAAGCGCTGGAGCTTGGATTGGACTTTCTCTGTCCTGTGCTGATCAGCTGTTTGTTCCACCTCCTCCTTCCCCTTCCCTCAATCTCTTAACCTCAGCTTCACTCCACTCCTGTCCCTCTTACCCCAGCCCTGCCCCCCCCCAGCTCCTTTTCCTTCCATGTCCCCTCTCCCTTTACTTGGTTTTCCATTTAGCATATCTCCTCCTAACTAAACCCACCTCCCACAAAATAAAACTCAATGTGGCACTATCACCATGTTTGCCACCATCGTATCATTCACTCTGATTGTGTGTTCTCCCCCTCCCCCCACATTGTGTCTGTCTTCTCTATATATAATGTAAACTCTTGGAGGAAGAGACTGATACTACTCTGTTTGTATAGAACCTAGCACCATGGGGCCCTATCTTGGGTGGCCCTAAGGCACCACCATAACAAACATGATTCCTAATTAATAACAACAAACAGGACTGAATGAGTCACATGAACTGGACTCCTCTGTCCAACACAGACGTGTTCTCCAATAGAAGGGCGAGATGGAAGGGTATGTGGGGATCAATAGCACTGTCATTGCCCAGGCTATTCCTCCTCTGTGGATAAATAGGACTCCAGCCTCCAGGACCTGCCCGCTTGCAAAGGCCCTCTAGAATTTAACCAAGATTAAATCAATATGGTTCTATAGAAGTTATTCTAAAAACCTATAACATTTCATAGAAAGTTATTCCCTTCCTATTGTTTTGTTTGAGCCCCCTACAGAATTCAGTAGCAGGGCTATCCTTTACTATTCAATTCTATAGGATGGCTCAAAAAAGCCCTCGCAATCGGATTGCTTTCTAGAGGAATGGGTGGGTTTGGTACCTTCACTTTTAAAGTACATGTAACGTAGAAGAAAGCCATCGTGTAGCAGGAGGTGAAGTTATGACACTAATACAAAGAAGCTCAAAGCAGTGGCATTTGGGCTGACATGGATGGGCCACGGCTGTCCCCAGACAGTTTCCACGTGCCTGAAAGGCCCTCAAAGCCATATAAACGTATTACCCACCTGGACTTAGATCCATTTTCTAAGACTAAAATAAAAAGCAACTACACACGGTCTGGTCCTCACTTTCTTTGTCCTCCAACGGTGCTGTCTGTGGGTCTTTGCTAGAGTTGTTACTTGGATCTGCAGCTCAGCGATCTGCCCTCGGAAGTCATCAATTTCCCGCTGAAGGTGTTGCTGAAGAATCTCATTCTGGTGTCTTTATAAACAGACATCAGGAAATGCCATTTCAGACTAAGCTGTCACACAGTGTGTACGCAAGCTACCCCTGCCAGTGGCACAGAGAGGGGGCAGAAAGGAGACGCCTTAGCACATAGGTGGAAACAGAGAGAGAAGGTGAGCCACAAAGGTCAGGATTTCAGGCCTTCCACACCTCTCTGCCCCTCTCCAGGCCATTTTCTTCAATGTAGACTTATGGGAAGAGCTGCCTCCTGGGAGGGTGCTTTCTCCAGGGCTCTCATTCTGGTCCCTGAAGTAAGGGGCACTAGGGTAATGACCTCAGTGTGCCCCAATGGCAGGCAGCAGAATGTGATAGAGTTTTCCTTTCCCATAGGCGCGTTAGTACTTCCCTTTCCCCTACGTATGGAGCACATCCTGCATGTTACCACAACCAGGCCTTGAAGCAGGAAGCTGATGGTCTCTCAAGGCAGCAACTGTACCAGGTGAGCCAAAGGGAGACTCTTCCTGGGTCAAGCAACATGAGAAGAGAAGAGAAGAGAAGAGAAGAGAAGAGAAGAGAAGAGAAGA
>NW_020664413.1:54453644-54521405 GCF_002925995.2 Terrapene triunguis | reverse complement strand
GAGAAGAGAAGAGAAGAGAAGAGAAGAGAAGAGAAGAGAAGAGAAGAGAAGAGAAGAGAAGAGAAGAGAGCTGGACTTAGCTAGAGCTCACCTCTCCCAGATCTCAGCCAGTACATACAGCTCCCACACTGCAAAGCTTCCAGCCCACACACCACAGGTTACGCATTTGAGAATTCAGAGGAGAAACTTGAACTAGGGTCTGTTGTGTCAACCCCACCACAGCACAAGCTGCCAGGAGACCAGTCAGAGCTCCTGGGACTGTAGTAACCACATCGGTGCTTCACCCTTTTCCATGTAACCCGAGGTTATGGTGAGCAAAGCTCACTTCAAAGAATCCTTTTTACCTGAGCTTCAACTGCATCTGCTGCTTGCAGGTCTCAGAGGGCAAGCGAAAGCCATGCACAAATGCTAGAGAGGAAATAGCTAGGTTAACAGTTTTCTGCATGCGTCAGCAGCTGTATATATATGGTGCAGGATTATATAACTGTACATAGCACTGTTCACTTTCTAAACATCACAACACAAAGAATGTAAATTTTTTTTGGTTTAGATTGATAAAAGTGCCCTGAAAAGTTGAATACACACACATGTTAGCTGACAGGTTTTTTTGCTTTCCTGGAAAAGGAGGGAGGAAGACTCCTCAAATAACAGCAACCCCTAGAGTCAATATATTTATCTATTAAAGCGGGACTAAAGAATTTTAAGTCAGAAGTAAATGCCAGAGCTGCCCAGCCCAGGTACTTTTGGGATGATGTTGACCTGAAGGGGAACATTCATAGTTTCTAAATCCAGAAGGAACTATTCTGATCGTCTAGCCCTGCATAAGCATAGGCCATAGAATTTCATCCAGTCATTAAGCTCTTATCTCGTGGCTGAGCGACAGCATATTTTTTTAGAAAGGCATCCAGTCTTGATTTAAAGACCTCAAGTGATGGATATGACAAAACAGCCCTTGATAAATTGTTCCAGTGATTTATGACCCTCACTGTTAAAAATCTGTGCCTTATTTCTAGCTTGAATTTATCTGGCTTCAGCTTCCAGCTGCTGGATCTCATTATGTCTTTGTCTGCTAAATTAAAGAGCCTTCTACTCTCAGAAATCTTTTCCCTATGATGGCACTTACAGACGGTGACCAAGTCACCTCTTAACCCTTCACTTTTGATAAGCTAAATAGATTGAGATTCCTAAATCCCACACTGAAAAGCAGGGTTTCTAAACCCTGAATCATGCTTAAAGCTCTTTTCTGAACCTTTTCCCATAACCTTTTTGAAGTGTGGACATCAGAATTAGGCACAGTATTCCAGTAATGGTCTCACCAGTGCTGTATATAGAGGTAGTGTCATATTCTCTGTTTATAAATCCTAGGATTGTGTTTGCTTTTTTAGCCAAAGCGTTACACTATGCACTCGTGTTCAGTTGGTTATCCACCATGACACCTGAGTCCTTCTCAGAGTCCCTTCTTTCCAGGATACATGTCCCATTGTGCTCCTCTGACAGAGGACAGAAGTTTCACCGCTGCCCCTCATAAGTCAGATACAAGATTTATGGAAGAAGGAAAGAGAACTGGATTGGCAGTGGGATTATGAGAGTCTTTCACTACTAGTTTGCTCATTTACATCTAGGTTTGGTTTAGCAAGGACCCAAAATCATTACCACCTATCAGCTATTCGATGATAGGCTAGCTTCTAGTGGATAAACTTTGACATCACAAATAGCACTCTCAGCAAGGAGCCAAGAACTGAACTGGCCCAGGAGACTAAAGTACCCTCTCACTTACAGAGGCAGTTCTTTTGGGTAGGGAGTAAGGCCTTTTGAAAGGACAATCTACATTACAGCTGCTGACTCTACTTTCCCTGTGGGTGAGGGGGAAGAAGGGAGAGTTCATTTTCCAGGTCTTTCATCAGCACCAAATCCAATATAATAAAAATATTTTGAAAGGTGAGGACCCAAAGGACTCCAGTTTTAAATGGCCTTAGCCATGGGCCAGGTTTTGGCATGAAACTAAAACAATTCCTTGACAGATAAGAGGAATTCTGAGCATAGCAAGAAAGTTTAACCCTGACCTCAAATCCTTTCAAGCACTCACCAGAAAAGATGCCCAACAGGAATATTATTGCCGGAAAAGCAACCATCTTCGTCACTCGCCTGGACTGCTCCTCTGGGGGGGAAAAACAGTCTCACATGGAAATTGGTGCAATGCATTCTTTATTCATCTTTGTCATTAGAACTGGGCCAGCAATAGAAGACTGTAATCAGAGTGATCCTGCAGAACACTATGACACTTGCTTTGGCGCAGGAGACTCATCCCTGGCATCAGTGAAGAGCCCGGGGATTCTTTCGGCTTTGATCTGGTAGCAGGGGCTGGAAGAATGGATTTCACAGTGGCTAGTGGTTGCACAGTAGTATCTGAACAGAAGAGTGCAGAACAGAATCTCAGCATCCAGTTGCCTTAATGGCTGCAGAGCAGATTGTCATGTTGGTAATGGGACAGATGCAGCCAGACACAAGAGGTAGCTATTATTCCTTGCTGCTATGAGGGAAGGACAGTGTGAGGGTGTTACAGCAAGGCTATGAAGAGGGTAGGGAGAAATACAGCTTCTAAAGGAAGCCAGTAGGTTTAATATTGAAGCTTTACTTCTCAGACCAGTTAACTCTGAAATCCTGAATAGTCAGTGATTTTGTGACGGTCCCCTTGAAACAAGAAATCCTCTATTGGAACTGACCTATGATCCATCTACTCTAACATACCTAACGGGATCTGCCCTTCTTTGTGCACCACAGGGGGAGTGTTGGTGGTGTCTACCAACATGCTGGTTTCAGGAAGACATTTGCTGGAGCAGCTGCTTCCTTCCTGCAGCTCTGTACCTGTCAATTAGATAAATGTCACTTCAGTAACACTAACGAAGGGAGGCGGGAATTTAGACTGAAAATCCCTTTGCAGCAGGGTCCTCGTGCTGTCATTCTTTACTCTGAAGTGCCTAGCACACTTGAGGTACGAGTAAGTAATTACTAACCGCTGGAAAATCCAGGGAGAAGAAATGCCAAGGTGCCTGGGGTTGCTCTATTACTGGACACAAAATCCAAGAGGCCATGTGAAGGATTAGAAACTCTGACCCCACTCTACACCCCTGAGATGTATTTAGAGCTAGCCAGAAACAGGTTTCCAAAGCAGGGCATGTTCCATTTGAAAGGGCTTTTGTTTGTATCCAATAGTCACACCCTTGCATGCTGTACAGATTTTATAGCTGCCAGAGCCACTATCAAAGAAACAAATCAACGTACTTCACAAGATCTGTCCCTGGTTCTGACACATCATGGCCCTGGCATTAGTGCCTACCAAGGTGCTGCTTTGAAGAGAATATTGGCTGATGAGGCTGTTTCCCTGCTTCCGTCTGCACTTATCATAGTAACATCACTTCATTAATTCAGCCTCCATTTCAAACAGGAGATACTTTCTCCATCCCTGTATTTTCTTGGTCTCTCTTCTACATTATAGCCAGAGGAATAGGTAGCACTGGCATATCTGGCCTGCTAGCTTACTTATGGCCCATAGTTTTGCTAAATGCACAATGTAATGGGACAGATCCTGGAATCCAGCTCTTCTACACCTGGGTTAGATTGAGATGAGGATGCAGTTGCAAGCCATTTTGTGGCCACCTGATCCTTGGCAGAGCCAGGGAGCCTGACAATTTAAGGGGAACCTCCAAGCATCTCAATGCCACTTCAGGTTACACATGCCTTTCATCGGCACAACACCTTTGCCATAGGAGAAAGACAGAGAGATGTACAAACTAACTGCAGGTAGGCTGCTCTGTTGAGTCTTCTGCATCACTGTCGCTGTGTGGACAACGGTCCTGCTCAGGGCTGCAGTCTCGTTTCAATCGGGTGGCACTAGAAGAGTGCTTACTCCTGTACGGTCTTCTGAAAACCCTAAGGAAGAGAGGAGACCATGATGACAGGGACCCTCTCCAAGGAAAGTGAAGACTGTGTGGTATCCAGTGAAAAACTTTGCATTTCCCCTCATTAAAGGTCGTGACCCTTTATCCATGCACACTCCTCAAGGGGAATTCTCTTAAGGAAGACATGGCACTGAGATCCCATGTAGACAGTAGACTGTTGCTGAATGTTCCAGAGTCGATTTACCTTGCTACAGAAGTTCTAGGGCTATCCCAGCTAGTATACATCTTCTTTACTGCCCAGAATTTCAGGTGCATGCTAGTTTTCCATTGATCATAATGGGATGTCCACATTGGTCTGGCTCACTGGTAGTTTTTGTGCTACCAAATAAAAAGCCTTCAAGCCAACAGACAGTGATTATTATTGGCAGGAGTATCTGAGCTACAATGGCTAATTCCTAGTTTAAGCATTAAAACAGTGGTATCTCTGGTACTACTGCATAGTAACCCAGGAAATGTTGACTTTTTAATAGCAACCACTGCAAAATAAATGTAGAACCCTTGTCAAACAGGTTTAGGGAAGTTATCAGATTCCTTTTTGCCACATTCAAAAGTGTCTTCAAACCCCAGGGAAATGGGATAGAACCCCTGCAAAGAGGAGCTCATTTCAGACTATCAGTTTGTACACAGTGCTCACACTTAAAACTTATGCTGTTTTGCCTTAGGCTACGTCTTCACTACGGGGGGGGGGGTCGATTTAAGATACGCAAATTCAGCTACGCGAATAGCGTAGCTGAATTCGACGTATCGCAGCCGACTTACCCCGCTGTAGGGACGGTGGCAAAATCGACCTCTGCGGCTTCCTGTCGACGGCGCTTACTCTCACCTTCGCTGGTGGAGTGAGAGCGTCGATTCGGGGATCGATTGTCGCGTCCCAACGGGACGCGATAAATCGATCCCCGAGAGGTCGATTTCTACCCGCCGATTCAGGCGGGTAGTGTAGACCTAGCCCTTTGACAGCATCACCGCCATATCAGCAATGCTCCTTTAGGGATCTAGGGAACACAGAAAACATTACAGTAAAATGATCTAAAAGCAAAACAAGATTAAAATTTTAAACATTGTCCCTTTGGCAGCTGTGAGTATCAACTCCATAGCTCTGTCTGGGTACTGCAAATGCAACAGAATTTTACTAATGACTTTCAGAACAATTCCAAACAAGCGGGTCCTGTATATGAACAAAAACAAGGATAATGCATCATAAGTGTATTTATAGTAGAATCCATTAGAAAGTTAACATTTGCCAATGGTTGCTATTGGTACAAGGTAAAATCTGTGGTTATCTCAGCTAGCATTCTTTACTAACTGTTGACAAGGGCTATCTTTCTATAATTCATTTTTTTTTTTATTTAGCTAAACTGGGTAGTTTTACTTAGGATAATTCATGATATACCAGTACTTGTAAATGTATTTTGTAAGCATAATGAAGTCCTCGTTATATGAGACCTCATTATATCACTCTGTTATTCAGTGTGTGATAGATCTCTAGCTTTTTGTGTAGAATATAAAGTATCACATCCTAGGTTAGCTGGCTGAATGGTTTAGCACTATAGCCCTTGACTAACTATGTCAGAGGTTATGGGTTCCAGTGCCAACAGGAAAATAATCATTTGGCCTCTTTCCCCACCCTATCTGTACCCACCAGACTGTCTTTAAAATGTTAGGTTCATGACACTAGAGTAGGTGGGGATAGGAAAGAAGGAAATGCCTTCTCGTGGATGGGCAAGAGAAGAAAAATTTAAATAGTTTCAAATCCTATAAAAATCAGGGTCACAGCAAGTTGAATGCCAGTGACTCTCCTTGTACATTGCATCCCCTTTCCCCTTCTCTGCACCCTGTCTTTACAGGTTGTACTCTCTGGCTGGCAGGGACCATCTCTTCCTACGTGTGTCTGTATAGTGCTGAGCACATTTGGTGTGCCACTGCACTATAAATCAGACCTGTATAGTCTATAGAGACTGGTTGTACAGCATCTGCAAGACCACTAATAGCAATAGCATGGACTGAAATACAGAGTGGATATACTGAAGTATTTTCTAATACAGTTCTTAAAAACCAACATATGCTGACAACCACAAGGCCCTCTCATACCTCCTCACCCCTGTTTCTCGGTATATATTGGGCTTCTGCTTTTGAAGGCTGGCCAGTCTTCCACTGCGCCTTTCCATTGTGTTTCCTCCAAAGAAACTGCCCTGCTCAGCCTGGGAGAAAAAGATCGGGATATTTTAATTAGTTCAAAGCGATCAATACAAACTGGCTTGGATCAATGAAGCCTGTAAAAAAACGTAGGATGACAAGAAACATTGTTAAATATAATCCAAAAGTCATTGAGGAGGAGATTACAACAGACCCATTCCAAGTTAAGGAACAAAATGATAACGCTTCATCTTTACCTAAAACGTTGCAACGTTCTTGGCATAGGTTAATTGTCTTACTAGTGGGCTGTGGAAAGAATCATTAACAGGCAGTGTCTGAAACAGAGTACAGTGTAGCAACGGATACTAACATACCTTTATTCATGCTCCAACAGCTGTACCCCAGCATTATTGCAAGCACTTTGGTCTAGATTGTGATACTACTGAATGCAAGTAAGGGTAACTGGGACGGGTTCCCCCCCCCCAGGGTACAACCTGGAACCGGGGTATCACTGAGCCCTCTGTCTCACTAGCCTGGGCTCCCTCTCACACTGTGCTGCTGTGACAAGCTGCAGACCGCTCTTGGGCCTGTACTCACACAGACCTTTACACAAGCAGGGACACACCCAGCTCCACAGCCTAGGACACCAGAGCGGTACCGTCTTGCTCTGGTCAAAAGCCTGACCAGTAAAGATTATTACCCAGTCCGCCCCTCCCTCAATGTGGAGAGGACAATGCATCAGCCACTGGTCCTCAGCAGATTTCCCTTTACACTTTAAACAACACACTGTTTTAGGTAAAAAATAGAAAACAAATGTATTAACTACGGAAAGATAAATTTTAAATGATTATAAGTAACAGGGTACAGCTCCAAGTAGATTACCATAGGAAATAAAACAAAATGCAATCTAAGTTCTCTAAACTGGATAGGATTTGAATCAAGCAGTGTCTCACCCTGTTAGATAGTACAAACCGTCAACCAAGCTTCCGTACACAGGCAGGTTTCCTTCTTTCCTGCCTGGGACCCCACTTCCCCCATTCAGTCTTTGTTCCTAAGGTGGTTTCAGGTGCTGTGTTGTAGGGGGAGTGAGGCCCCTCGGTGATGTCGCTTCCCTCTTTGATAGTTTCTTCCATATAGAGGGAACTTCTTTGTTTCAAGCCAAGTCCCCAACACAGTTTATGGAAAAATTCAGGCACTAAAATGGAGTCCAGTGTCACCTGATCTGGACACATGCCCTTGCACGCTTTGAAGAGTCATGGCAGCCATTACCTATATTTTGGCTGAAGTATCCACAGGAAAGCTCATCAGGTGAGGATAAGCTTTTCCCATGGCTCATTGTCTTTCCTGATGAGCCATTACCTTGGATAGCCCCTTCACAATGTGCTGGCTAGACTGGATGTAAACGAACTTTGTGGGTGTTACCCAGGAGCAAACACATTTGAAATACAGATGCATAGTCAATATTCATAACTTCAGATACAAAAATGATACATGCATACAAATAGGGTAATCATCTTCAGCAAATCAGAACTTTTCCATTGACACTCACATGACATATTTTGTACAAGATGCATCATAATTATGTCGTAATCATAACACAATCATACCACTATGGTGAATATGGGGGGCAGTGTCACAGGAACATACTTTATAAGTAGCTCCTTTGATTTCACTGGGACTACTCTTGTTGAATAGCACCCTACATCAGGAGTAAGGACATCATAATTTGGCCCTTTGGGTGTATGACAACATGTCTGGATACAGCAGAAACATTAAGCACTGAGCCATGTAATTAAACAACAGATATTTGCCTCTTGCAGGGAGCTCCAAAGAACATGTCTACACAGGGGACACTCAGGAAAATAAAGCCAAATTAACTAAAGTTGTAATGTTAAATTGCATTAGTTAAGGTGCATTAAGACCCATGTGTGAAAGTTCTCATTCAGAAATAAAGTGACCTTAATTTGCTTTAGCTTAATTCAGTGAGTGCCCCTGTTTAGCCAAACCCAAAGTTTTAAAAGTATTAGACACTAAAGTGATAGGAGATTCAGAAAAGCCTAAGGCTTGGTCTACACTTACCCCCCAAGTCGAAGTAAGGTACGCAAATTCAGCTACGTGAATAACGTAGCTGAATTCGACATACCTTACTTCGAACTTACCGCGGTTCAGACGCGGTCCACACGCGGCAGGCAGGCTCCCCGTCGACTCTGCGGTACTCCTCTCGTTGAGCTGGAGTACCGCAGTCGACGGCGAGCACTTCCTGGTTCGATTTATCGCGTCCAGACCAGACGTGATAAATCGAACCCGGAACTTCGATCCCCAGCCGTTGAACTACCCGGTAAGTGTAGACTAGCCCTAAGATAGAGGTGAGGGCCCAGTCTGGTACCCACATAGGGGTATGAAAGTCTTTCCACTGATTTCACTGGATTAGGGACCAGGGCCTGAGTGAAGCCAGTCTCTGTTCCCAATAAATTTCATTTCCTTCTGGGAAAATACAGGCACACAGTAAAAAGATTAACCCTACCCCAGAAAGCTCAGGCTGGGATTTCTAAAGGAGACTAAGGGAAAGAGACTCCCAAGTCTGACTGGATTTCGATGGGCTTGGGGATATTGTGCCATTGCTTCGCTCTTATCATGGTCCTCATGGGGCACCTCATTTACATTTTAAACAGTTCCCTGGCAGCAGCTCTGAACTGTCTCCAGTACTGCCTGGCAGGGCATGCCACCATGTTTCTCTGCCATCTGCCTTTGAAAGGCATCCAATAGGCACCATCAACAATGAGCAGTGTCATGTCACATCACAGGGCCAGATTCTGACATCGTTTACACTGGTGTAAATCCAATCACTCCATTCAAGACCAGGAGAGCTGAAAATCAGGCCATTTTTATTTAGATGCCTAAATAAGGATTGAACTATCGCAATTTAGGCTCATATGTCAAAGGTTTTAGCCTTCCAGTCCAATAAGTGTAGGATGATTGTGTAGCCCTGAACTCTACAAATGTAAGCCCACTGCAGTTTTTCCTTTGGGTTTCATTCCTTGTATCTGGACCCCAAATATTTCATTACCCTCCTTTTTGTCACTGTAGCCAGAGTTTTGGAAATAGTGCTGCTCTTGCACCTCTCCTTCCTGTTCTCTCTCGTATTATCTGTACTGGCAATGCAAGAGAGCAGCGCCATCAGGCTTGCAATTATGCCCTCCTCTATCCTGCTCTTGTTCCCACTCCTTCCAGTTGTGTACAATTCAGTAAATTAAATAACTATTTTACATAAAAAAGCTGTAACGTTCTTACCTCGGAAGAAACCCGAACCTTGTCCCACTGAGACCAGTAGTTAAACTTCCATTGAGTTCAGTGGGACAGGATCAAGGCCTTGGTCCGTTATATATGTCTCAGTTCTTTGAGGGAAATGATTGCATGTATTGTATAGTGCTGTAACACACTGTGCTCTTTGCATACTTCAGTAGTGGCATCTGTCTCTAATCAAATAGCTCAACAGTAAGAAAAACTAAATGCTTTGTATGCCCCATGACCTCACAAAGACTCGCTAGTGTAATGTTCAGCCAGGCATGAGGTCACACAGCAGCTGACCAGTTTCTAGCCCAAAGCACAATAAAAATGATACTCTGGTTAAAGAGACATAACTTTAGTCAAATAAAGATTTCCAGTTTGTTCTGCTACAGACAGTGGTATCCTCATTCCCCACTAAGTCTCTAGCTTATCAGAGAAGCTGTGTATATGTGATCTGAGTCGTATCGCAAATTGTGCATATGTGTTATACCTTCTTTCCAACATAGTGTCATTAGCACTTTCTACCTTGTGTAAACCCTACATAGATCAGTTTTGTAAAGCCCTCTAGAAGAAATTTGGCTGCATTAGATACTATATGCACCACCTGTCATCCACCTGTAATTGAAAACCCCACTACCTGTGTGCCTACTCCTCCAATGCAACAGATGCATGTGGGATGCCTGAAATCAACACTGGATCTAGAGCAAGAAGTGACATTTTATGAGTTTACAAATGAATGGGGAGACAGAGATGCCTCTGGTGCACAGCTACAACCTCTTACCCTTAAGAGAGTCCGATTTTTATTGGCAATGAGACAAGTTGGTTATCAAGAAATCTGAGTCTAAGTACAGTAAAATTTTCACCAATTCTCATTAGTGACTGGGAAACTGAATGTTGTGAAATAGCAAGTGAAATCAACAGTTGAAATGGATGACAACACTTCATCATGCACTAGTAAATGATCTGCAGTATATTTTATAAAAGCTATTAGGTCTCAGTAATGTGAGACCTCACTACAGAACTCAGAAAGGTGGGGAAGACAACAGTTTTGTGAACAAATCACAAGGTGTGCAGAGTAACAACCATCTATTCCAGTGTATTTCCGACGTTACAAGAGAACATGTAAACCCCTAAAGGGTGATATATCAGTAAACACACAGAAGAACATTTTTAGTGTTTCGGACATTAGTGGTCTTAACGCTGGGACACAACCTTGAACCCCAAGTCTTTGCCGGGGGAGCTGATTTACAAAAGATTATTTTTCAAATGTTGGTCTAAAATTTAAGTCAACGCAAATCACTAGTTTGGGATCTTAAACTCTATGATCCCCAATTTTCCTCTCACATGCACTGTTGTAGGTCAGGAATAACTTCATGGAAGACAAAATGTTCCATTGATATAAACCCAGTGTGAAAAGAGACTCAAGCCTTTTTCATTTAATTTTATGAAAAAAAAAGGGTTGGCCATTGATCTTTAACCCTTTGTGATAAGGATGGCTCTGAAATGGCCACCAATGATTCCTTCACCTGCTGCAAATAGTGACCCTCAGCATGACTACCACAATAAAAATAACATCTTCATCATCACACTATTCTACAGTTGCCACCTGTGTTTTAAATGCTATCTTGTAGTCACCATCAGTGATTATGAATATCATGTAGGCTTTACCCTTCTATCACCTGAGGCTCTCAAAGTGCTTTACGAGTAATGAAATAACCTGAACACCTAAGCACAGCAGGCAAAGATTATACAGCAGCATCTTCAGCCCACCCCTAAGAAATGGCAGCCACCTCTTGGGTAGAATAAAACAGCTGTTTAACAGTGCACAGCAGTATTTCAGAACAGTTCGGAACAGAATACAAAACAAAGAATAATATTATACCCAATAGAAACCTCAGGAGGAATTTATTTAGACAAAATGTAAAAATACACAAATTGGCTAAGTGAGATCGGTCAAGACACCAGGGCTAAAACTCTTTTGAAAAGAGTCGTAGGATCTTTAGGGTTCATAATTGCTGATGAAGTTCTTGTTTTCCATCACAGCTGAAATATTACTGATACGATCTGCCTTGTGATGCTTAAATACCACTAGATGCCATAACTACCTTGGTAGATTAGATACATCATGCAGTCATATTTGATTCTTGTATATAAGATCTGGGCTTATTTTTAGGTTGCTGGAACTACTATACAGAGGGGTTTTTTAAGAGAAGGAAATAAAGACTTATGAGTTGAAATGAATTAGTGCAACGGGAAAAAATAGATCACAAAGCAGCAATTTTGATCAAGTCACTAGCAGTTCCCTTGTTTGATGTGAATATATTCCTTGTATGGAAAGTAATTTCTTATACCACACCTCCAGACATCTCAATTTTTACTAGCATCTAATTTCTCTGATGGGGCAGGGGACTCAGTCCTGGACTTCTGCATCTTATAAGGATAAGCAGATGCTCCAAAGCAGCCCAAGGAGGAATAACAAGAGATCTAGTTAGAGTTCATTTCACCAAGAAAGCTCAGCTCAGTTGCAGCTTTGGGTTTTCAGCAAGTTTTCTATCTTTCCTGCAAACTTCACAGCTGAGCTGGTTTCACAGCTTAGGAAACGGAGGCAATTAGTGGTACCTTAGAGTTCATTTTGGTTTCCAGCCAATCCTTGGGCAGTGAAATTACAGAAAAATGGAGCTATGGGACTGAAACAATGCTTAAGAGACCTAGTTAGGGTCCCATGGATATTGGTGAAATGAACCAATCAGCTTCAGGCTTTCCATTAGTGTGTGTGCAGGGTCTGCACGTAGAAGACAACAGCATGTGAAAGGCAGAACTGGGGAAGGGAGACCTTGCTAATAAACGGTAGTGGAAAACAAAATCGACTGATCTCCAATCTGCCCTACCATCCCCCACAAAGCCACGTTTGGAGGTTCTTCTTGATTACCTCAT
Organism: Terrapene triunguis; assembly: GCF_002925995.2. Taxonomy (NCBI): domain Eukaryota; kingdom Metazoa; phylum Chordata; order Testudines; family Emydidae; genus Terrapene; species Terrapene triunguis. Next base: position 54,509,091 of record NW_020664413.1, on the reverse strand, counting down.
TCAGTCCTGGCAGGTCCAGTGCACCCTTACTGATGGGTGAGGCAGGGCTCATACCAAGTAATGAGCAATTTTGTCTGAAGCTTCAACAGCATTTCTGCCAAAATGGAGGGTTGTACCACCTTAATAGGGTGTTTGCAAAACACCCTGCTCACATCAAGCGCTTAGATTCTGTTTTTGAAGGGCTGGGCGTGCATGTCATGTGACTGATCTTTGGCGAGACACAAACTTTTTCTTCAAAATCGCTTGGCACAGTTAGCTTCTGATTTGAGTGCAGGAATGACACCAGTAGTTTCCTGAACCTGTTTTAGGCCCTCCCCGACAGTTTGTCAAAACTCTGGACAAGCTGGAGAGGCACCCAGACTTCTCAAAAGGGAGTTTTGTGCTTTTGGCAGGAAACTTTAAGCCAGAAGGCATATGGGACTAGATTTCCAGGTCCCTATAAGCTTTAGGTAACTCCATGCAGGAGGTTATGCCAGGGCTATCAGGGTTGTCAGAGAGAGCTGTGTAGTTGCCTGGCACTTAGCAGAATACACCCAGATTTAGAAGTGCTATAACATAACGAGAAATAAATAAATTTCACTCTTCGGGCAGGAAATAGGGAGGCATTTTGGTTCTGATTCGTATTTGGCAGGCAGAGGCACTTTCAGCCTAAGCCTAAAGATAGTACTTCAGTCTGCCTGGGTATTATTTATTCTGTCTTATGACACTGGCACACACAAAACTCTATGTAAGCAGTTCAGCAGATGCTGCCTTCATACAAAAATATACAATCCGTTCCTGAGAAAGTGGCAGTATTTCCCAGGAACCGGCTGTGGGCTTAGGGCTATAGCAGTGTTGTTATCCACTTCCGAACAAGGCAGTTTAGGTATCCTCAAAAAAATCTCCAACTACGTCAGCAACGTGCAACTGGGACTTGAAATCACTGTGCAGAGATAGACATCTGGAAACAAAATGGTCCAACTCGGTCTAAAGAGACTTGGCAATACTGATTCGGGTGATGGCACTGTGACACTTGGTGACCGTGATCGAAAAGGGGCATACACTGACAATAGCTTTTTGTTTGCTATGGAAGGCCTCACGGTGCAGAACCTGAATCCCTGAGAGATTGTGGATTTGCCCAGTAACTCATTGCACAGCTATTCTCAGACACTGCTTTCTCTAACTTGGAGTCAAAATGCAGCTACTTCCATTCACTGAACTTGCCAACATGCTGCATGACAAAATATACAGCACTTATTATAATGAACAAATTAGCACCAAGTAACTAAGGGAGGATATTAACAACCACGCAGCCATTAGTTATTTGATCTGGTTTGCAAATCACCAAATACAAATAGTTGATCTTCACATGTATAACTCTGCATATTAAGATAACTAGCAATGGAACATTTTGATGAAAAAGAGTTATTTTCCATGTAGAGTCTCTTCTTTCAGTGAAATATCTTAATAGCCTTATTCTCATCCAGCAGAGGAATTTCATTATGTATTAAATAGGACAGTACATGTCTCATTTAATAATTATTCATCTGACAGAACTACAGATCTTGGATTGATTATATTTAACTGTTTCATATACAAGATCTGTAGCCTGTTCCTGGTACAAACTACAGTGAAGTTAATATAAGTAAATATTGTACATGGCATACACAAACATGATTTGATATTGAAGTTGGTATTGAATTCATCTCATTTTTTCTTTGCAGTATGAAAATTTTATTTAAATAAAAACATTTTAAAATAAGCTCTTTTCCAATCAAAAAATTGATGGACATTTTCAACCGGCCTAAGTTCCATGTAAGACCCCAAAATATCTCTTCAGTGGCACATAAGCCTTGTGTAGCAGTGCTGACATAAGCACCTCCCTTTCAGTTTTATTATGTTCACTGTACAATGATCTACTGATACACATGACAGGAGAATGAAACATCCATTTTACTTGCTGTCTCATGACAGGGCCATAACAAATCCAGATCAGAATCTATTGCTGGTATGAGTTCTACTGTTCCTTAATCTTTTATGTCTGGTACCATGCAGATTTTCTGATAGTTTGGTTTACGTTAGCACAGTATATCAGAGAATTTGCTCCATAAATAGCAAACTTTGTCTTTGTGGTCCATTTGGCTCTCTCTCTCTCCTCAGTCCTCAATTGTTGTCATATTTCTGTTCCCTCCTTATGAGCACTTTGAGATTTACTGATCAACATATAAATGAGACTCTCCTGAGTTCCAGATTGCACAAATCATTCAACTAGCATCACACTGTTTATTGCATTGCTGCTAACAGCTCCCTTAGCCTTATGTTTCTTCTGAATGTTGTGACAAACTCCTTTATATGCACAAGATACTCACGTGGCTTTGAAACATGTAGCAATAATATAAACAACAGGCCACTCTGGGTTCATTGAAGGATCTAGGGATGGCCTTGTGGCTAAAGCACAACTAAGAGCCAGGAGAAGGAAGTTCCATTTCCAACCACAGAGGTGTGTATGCATGGGCAAATTCCTTAACGTCTCTATTTTTCATCTTCCTCCTGTGCATAACAACAAGGATAATACCACTTCCCTCCTAGGAGGCTAAATCCATGAACAGCTATAAAGCACTTTGAGCTCCTCAGATTGAAAGTACTATGTAAATGCAAAACATTCTGATTCATCAGCTTTATTGCTGAGTGGCAGATGATTCCCTACAAGGAGTATTTACAATTTCCCCATTGTGTAACTTCACAGGGTTAGAAAAATATTGCGAGTATAGGATTTCACTTAAAAGGCTAGTTCCAGAAGGGATTAATCTGTCCCTGACCTTTATTTTCAACCTTGTTTATCCTTTAGTTATGGACATAAGTCACATGATTTGATGACACGAGGATCATTGAGGAAATCCTCAGCTCTATGTTTTAACTTCTAGGCCTGGTGCGATGCTTCAGCGCCAGTTTTTAGCTACATTCCTTTCTGGAATGGTTCCCTACAGAGGAGCTCTTATTGGTTTGTCAGCAAATCACTTGGTGTATAACGAGCTGCCCAGAGAGTCATTTCCAAAGTATTAGAACTCTAAATAATGGAGTACTATTGCAGAATGGACTAATGAACAAATGCTCGGAGGTTGGTAGGTCCCGCTAAAATGCCAAGTTTCTGCCAAGTCTAAGTACCGAAAACGGAAGATGTAGAGAAAGATCATGATAAGCACCCAGGCAATAGATGCAGGATAGTGCATCTAAGATAGCTTGTTTCTTTAATTAAAAGCACACATTTTTAATGTTCAACCATCCCCACATATGCAACATTCAAAATAGAAGGAGAAAAGTGTGCTGAGTTCTTTTGAAACCAGTGGCCAAGATTTCCAAAAGCCAAATCCTGGGCATCTCCAGTTTTGGGTGCCCAGCGTAAGGCACTTTTAAAAGGGCTGAGTTTTCAGTAAGTGCGGAGCACCTGTTCTCTGAAAGCCCAGCCACTTTAAGGGGTCTCAAGCTGCAGCCCCAAACTTGAGCCACCCACCATTATGCGTTGCTTTTGGAAATCTTCGCCAAAGTGTTTAAAAGAATTAAGAGCTAAATTTATTTCTGGACCCAAGCTCTGTGGCACCTTTGCACAAACAGGGATGGGTTCAGCTCCTCATTCAGGTTAATAGCACCCTCCGGGTCTGTCTGAACTTGCACCTGACTTCCAACAGCTCCTATGGGCTGTTCCAGCAGCTAGGAAAAGCTTGGCTGGAGGAATTCCCTGGCCATGCCTCCCTGCCCAACCCTGCACCGGGGAACACATGGGTGGCCACAGACACAACTATCTCAATCCTACACCTACCCAGGACTCTCCACTTGTCAGGGAAATCCCATGAAGGCCAGTACACCTGTTTTACAGCCACTCTGCATCACCAGAGCCAGTGAAAAGCTGCTGTGGGGCAACTGTGAGTCAGGCCCCAATAATTTGTAGTAGTCACATAAAGAAATGTTTCTCATTTAGACCAAAGGAAAATAAAATTAGTTTAAGAGCTGCCAGTTTCCTCTTCATTCATGCTATTCATAATAATAATAATAATAAAGTCCAGCATCTCCTCCCCAAAAAGCCCATTGAGAAGTCAGGAATCAATATGTGGAACCTTAAGTAGTATTAGGAGTTTGGGGAACTCAACATTACACACACAGACCCAAACACCCACTGTAAAGGCCACCAGCAGTATTCTAGTCAGCTAGCACCTGAAAATTGCAATGTGTGGGGTGAAGTCCTAGCCCCATTGCAGCCTGCAGGAGTTTGCCATTGACAGCAATGGGGCCAGGATTTCACCCATGCCATCAGGGTGATAAACTTTGAGCATTTCGAGAACTGCACCATCAACCACCATTTTAGGGAGAGAGAGAAAAAAATGACTTCTGTAAATTCTGTGGAGATTTTGCTCTTTACAGAGAAAAATGCAAGAAGTGGCTACTTCATCTAAAGCTTTTGAGGCTACAAACCTGACCTCTCATTTTCAGGCACACAACTGTGAACATAATTTTTCCATAATTCCTAAATCAGTAGCATCTCTGCAATGTGCCTGCCATTCATGCAAGAAATGTGTGCCCAGATCAGAAGACAAATGGACTATGCAAAGGAGGTCGTATGGGTAGAGGTAGACATGGAATATTAATCCAATATATTAAAAAAAATTCAACTGAGATCATGGGAATATCAGTGAGCCAATGGTGAGAAGAATCAATTGTTATTTACTCAAGCACTTATTCAGTTACTAATACATATTTGGAGATGAAAAGGGCTAACTTTTAAAAGGGGGAATGTTATTCCACATGCAGTGACTGCCTGTGAGCTTGCACAACACAACCAGACAGGAGCTTCCGTGTTTCTATGTGCAATGGAAGAGTCCAGCGCAAGTGAAAATATGGGGGTTTGTAGGCTCAGATGGATGTTTAATCAGATGCACAACTGCACGCTTCAGGTCTCTATCCAGCCCAAATTTGCATTCATTATTGCTAGCTCCTTGAGTCCCTTGGCTGGCATTTGTCAGACAACAACTAAATTTCAAGGAGTCACATAGTCCCAAAGCACTTCTCTCCCTGCCATTCAGTTCTTAAAGACAGCTTATACAAGGAGATAAAGATGTATCATAAAAACAGAGCAATTACTACGCCTTCGTTCCATGGCCACTAGCAGTTGAGGGATTTCCTCCTATTGTCCTGTAAACAGCTCCCACCAATAGCATACCCCAGCAGGCTGGTACCAAAGATGCATGTGAAAGATTTCTCCATTCTGCGTGTAGAAGGAACTGATGACTTTGGCCCTCTATCATCCTGAAATCACCACAGCCCCATCCAGCAGAGATTCACAACTGCTCCATTTGCCAGGGAGGCCTGGGAATGGGGATTTGTGTACATACTCAGTGTGAGGTAAAATCAGTTAGACTGTCACTCTTTAAAAGAGTATATGAAAAGGAAAAGGGGCAGCGAAGGTTGTGCCCTACATTTTCCTTGTTCATCATACACAAAGGCAGCCTGAAAGGTTTGGGGATTTATTCTGAAAGGTTTTTGTACTTTAGAAGCACCATGAATATCAGATCTTGCAGTTTCTGGAGATCTGCTTGGAGTAGAGAGAGGAGTGGATTGGAAACTCTCAAGCCTTATTAGAAGCGTGGGGCTGTTAAATCTTTAACGGAGAGCTAGTTCCCTTTAACACTGAATGAAAATTACAGTCCATCAAGTTTTACTTGTTACCTCTGATACAATAATCTGACTACATCTCCAGTTGTACATCACCTTCCAGAAAAAAAATAAAACAAAACAGGATATGTACGACCTGGATTTATAGTGCAAAATACAACAGGTGAAAAATATTGCCCATTTTTATTATTTTGTTAAAAGACACAATAGTTTAAACCTAAACATATATTGTCTCCCTGAAGCATGTTCTCTCTCTCTGAACAGCCTAACAAGTGGGGAGAAGGAGTGAAACAATCATATCTATTTAATTATGAGTTTATTCGACAAGACCAGGCTCTATATTTCATCAGTATTACGTTCTGCAGTTCAAATCATTTAATAGCCATTCCATGCACTAGGCTCCTACTGATGTTGCTTTGAGTTTTACGTACTGTTCAGCAACAGAATCGGGCTCACTATGTTGACTAGCCAAGCTGTGTTATGAAATGGCTGTACACAGTTTACTACATGCTGTAATGTAGTAATTACGTCTTGATGTGAATGCCCTTTATATTTCCTCGTTTGGCCTAGATCATTCTGTCCTTTTAGGGAGGTAGTTTGGACATACTTTGCTTTGTTTTTGTTCAGTTGCACGAGGCATTCTCAAACGTATTGTCATTTAGACTACACCTGAATACACAAATGGACCGTGTGCTCTCATTCACAAGCATGCAGACAATCCCGTAACATACTTGTGGCACCCACAGCAGTTGTTTACAAGGAACAGTAATATTAGGAAACTATTCAGGGGATGTCTAGCTTCTTGCAATGCAGTTAGCAGCTGGAAACAAGGAGGGAGCGAGCACCATGTGACCTGCCAGCTCTCCATGGGCCACCAGCAAGTGCACCATAGACTTCTGGTGGCTGACAGATCACTGTCTGGGAACCATTGCAGTGGTGCAGTGATCAAAAATTCACTCACGGGGAGTAAGGCAGATGCTTTAGATCCAAGAGATAGTCTTGTTTGGAGGGACACAGCTGAACAGAAGCGCGGCAGGTAGCAGCACAAAGCACAGTTAGCTACTGCCATCCTGCACCTGCCAGTGCAGGTAGGAAAGCACACACCGTATTTCAGGCACTTCCACCTCAAGTTCACACCTCAAGTCACACCTGTGTCACATTGTGACCTATTGATAAATTGAGTGAAAAGGGGCAATGCAGTCCCCAGGAGCGTGGCTGTGTGTGTGTGTGTGTGTGTGTGTGTGTGTGTGTGTGAGAACAACTCTGTAGTGTGAGGACATAACCGCAAAGAACCATGCCTCGAGCAGCAACGAGACAACTCCCTGACTGAGAAGTGCCTCTCTTTGTTAAATTCCCCAGCAACAAATCATGGCCCTCTCTGGTAACTGTGGAGGACCAGGAACTCTATAGTCATGCCACAAACTCAAGCACTTACCACACTGCTGGAGTGGTTGAGAACAAAGGGAGTGCAGACTAGATAATAGCATTAGCACAAGGAGCACTGAGAAATGAAAACCACGAGCTTGCCTAGCGTGAAGCTGGCTTGCCCCTTCTCTCTCCTGTCTGGTCAGCCTCAGGCCACAACTGGAACACAAATGAGAATTTGTTTAAGGAGGAAGGCAAGAAAAAAAAAGTTTCGGGTCTTTATGCTGGAGCTAGCATCGGTCATGCCAAGCAGCTCACCTTTCTTGTGGGAGAAAAGGCGAGGTCTAGGAGAAAAAATGAGGTGTTGGAATAGTCAGTTTCAGCAGAGTGAGAAGTTAATGTGGCACAAACAGAGCCATGGTATTCACCCACAAATTCTAAATGTACTGGCGAAGTATAAGCCTACCAACATTTTGTCTTGTAATAGAATTAGGCTCACCTTACTGCAAATGCAAAATGTCTTTAAAAAACCAAAGCCTTTGAGATGGAAAAGATAAAGAAAGGCCTCCTTATGCTGTGCTCCTTGTAGCTGACAGGCACTGAGAACAAAGAGTTAGGAGGTCTATATGTTGTGAAAGAGTCTGCCACTCCCCAATGTTTCGGCACATAACCAATCATTATGATGCACTGCTAGCAAGAGAACCAGTCTTTTGGTTTTGCGGTTTGAGAGGCCATCAAAATACTGGTGCTCAAACTTTGTTATTAAAGAAAAAATATTGTTCCAAACACCACAGCCATGCTGGGTTTGTAAATGATGGTTACGTCCCTTTTTCCAGGGGGTCCCATGCCCAAAGAAACTGAGGATTCCGGCTCTGGAAAAAAGAAATGCAAGAAGGGAAATGCCAGTGGTTCCTACTCACTGTAAAATGCATCACCTGTCTCAGCAAGCTTGATTAAGTCTAAAGTCACTGTGAGAACATACCATTTACATTGCAAGCCTGGAACCAAATGTTTATTCCTTCCCAAGACAAAGGGATTTCTGAATACGATTTCAACCATTTGTGCTGTTTAAGGGACGAGGGCCTAAGGAGCCCAGCACAGATGTCAGAGTTGGGGAGCGTCTATGTGCTGAGAAGGGGTGGGGGAACCATCCCACCTTAATTTAACCCATAAACTAGTGAGGAGAAAAGAGGCACTAATTACATCCTACAAAGCAGCAGCCCAGCACTGTCATTTTGACAGTCTGGATTGTGAGGTGAAAGATAAGACATCCTCATTCTGTTGTAAAACCCAACAGACCTGCATGCCTGACAACAATGAATACATTTCATAGTCAATGAGCTGGCAAGCGGCAAATTAATTTGGCAGTGTTGTAGCAAGCTAATTGACTTTACAGCACTGGGTAGCTGGACAGGTTTTTATTTACTTAAAGGGAAAAAATAGCTATAGGGGAGATTTTCCAAAGGCACAAATGAGAGTTAGATATCCACTACCCGCTGACTTCCAGTGGAAATTGTATGCCTAAGCCAAAGGTGGAAGGAATTCTAGGTTTTTAGCTTGAGTTTCAACTTACTCATCTATGACAATATTTCCTTTGGTATAAGAATGCTCCCAAAATTTGACACTTCCTACACTCCCGTAACTAATAGCGCATCATATCAAATTAACCATGGATATAGTCATTTATATGTGTTACTCATTTTAGATACATAATGCTCTCTCTCTCTCTCTCTCTCAGCCACTGTTGTGGCAGCCAACTGAGCGCCACAGAACCAATGGGTCAAGTCGACCCAGCTCTTCAGTGGTTCTCTCCAGCAAATTTATTCCATGTCAACATGTGTTTCTAGTCTCCTGTTCCATGCTAAATCATTTTCTACGTCCTGGCTCAGTACTGTTTACAAAAAGTTGCTCTTGTTTGTGATTTTCTTAGTAAGGAAAATGTAGACAATGTTATGTGCGGCTCAGTGAAATGTGCTGTGATTAGACTATCTTGCATACATTAGAAAAGAGATATACAGAGTTACAAAGATGGATGTGGGGAAAGATTTAGGCCAGCATTATTCAAAAGACATGGATGACTTAAAGCTATGATTATGATATTACTATTATTAATTATTACTATAATAGCTAGGGGCCCTTGTCCGGGATCAGGACTCCATTGTGCTCGGCACTGTACATACACAGAACAAAAACCGAGGCACCTAATCCATATTTAAGTAGCTAAATATTTTTCCCAATTTTGTTTCTGATCCAGGAAAGCACTTAGCATGTGTTTAAATCCATCCCCTTTCAAGACAGCTCTTAAGCATGTGTTCAAGTACGTGCGTAAGTTCCATTAGCATTCAAATACTCAAGTGCTTTTCTGAGGAGAATCTGGGCCTTTCATAGGGTTGCCAGGTGTACAATTTTTGACCGGAACGCCCAGTTGAAAAGGGACCCTGGCGGCTCCAGTCAGCACTGCCAACCGGGCCGTTAAACGTCCGGTTGGCTCCACGGAGCTCACAGAAGCAGCAACGTGTTCCCACTCCGGCTCCTAGGAATAGGGGAAGTGAGGGGGCTCCACGTGCTGCCCCTGCCCCAAGCACCAGTTTCACAGCTCCCATTGGCCGGGAACCGCGGCAAATTGGATCTGCGGGGGTGGGACCTGTGGACGGGGCACTGCACAGAGCCGTCTGGCTGCACCTCCATGTAAGAGCCAGAGGGGGGACATGCCACTGCTTCTGGGAGCCACTTGAGATAAGCGCTGCCCAGAGCCTGCACCCCTGACCCTCCCCACCTTGCCCCAGCCCTGATCTCTCTCCCGCCCTCCAAACCCCTCAGTCCCAGCCAAGAGCTCCTCCTGCACCCCAAACCCCGCATCCTCAGCCCCACCCTAGAGCCCGCACCAACAGCTCTCACCCCCCATGCCCCAACCCCCTGACCTATCCCTGATCCCCCTCCCACGGTCCAAACCCCTCAGTCCCAGCCCGGAGCACCCTCCTACACCCACACCCCTCAGCCCCAACCCAGAACCTGCACCCCCAGCCAGAGCCCTCACACAGCCCCTCACCCGAACCCCCTGCCCCAGTCTGGAGCCCCCTCTTGCACCCTGAACCCCTCAGCCCCAGTCCAGAGTCCCCTTCTGAACACCAAACCTCTCATCCCCAGCCCCACCTGGAGCCTGCACCCCCAGCTGGAGCCCTCAACCCCTCCTGCACCCCAACCCCCTAAGTCAGCCCAGTGAAAATGAGCAAGTGAGTGAGGGTGGGGAGAGTGAGCAATAGAGGGAGGGGGGTGGAGTGAACAGGGGTGGGGCCTTGGAGAAGGGGCGGGGCAGGGGTGGAGCAAGGGTGTTCGGTTTTGTGTGAGTATAAAGTTGGCAAGCCCTAGCCTTTCAGAGGTTCTGAGAACCCATAATTCACACTGAATGAATGTAAATCAAAAGCATCTACTAGACTGGGAGATGTGGGTGCTCAGTGCCTTTGAAAATCAGGACACACATTTAGGTGCTTTAATGTGTATTTAGGTGTCTAGCTGTAGACACCCACATTTGAAAATGCTGGCCTCACTTTATTCTTCTAGCCTCTGATCCAGCAAAGCACTTGCACATGCTTAAGTGGCTGAATAGGGATGACATTTCTCACATACACAAAGTTACTGATATGCTTAAGTGCTCTGCTGCATTGGGGCCATAAAGTTTCAAATTTGTGTTAAACCTGGTGTTGAGAGCAAGGCCAATGCTGCATGTTGCTGGCCCTACTTTTTCACCTTAGATGGTCACTCTTCTCTATGTAGTGTGTATCACTTGCAGGAGCAGACAGAGGTGTGTAAATTAAAGGCATCTCAGCAGGACATGCCCCGCGGGCATTAGATAACTACTGTACCAAGAGTACTGTTTAGGGATTTTACCTTGAAAAGCAAAAGCACCACAGAAACAAAGAAAAACCACCCAGACCCAATCAACAGCAGCCTTACACAAGGTATCCTTTATGGACAAATTGTCCAGCATTTTATAGAATAGGGTATCTTTTATATAGGCCTTTTAGGCCATTCTATACAATCAATATAATTCAATTATATCCCTGCTATTGAATGTGGTAGAGTGGTAAAAAGGAACTCCATTCATTATTAGATTTCATTAATTTTTAGAGTAACTCCTCTAGAACTCCACTGGCTTCTTTCCTATTACATTTTAAAGGAATATTCCACGAGTGATGGAAAATTCCCCTCCCACAACAGTCCCCAGAGGCTCCCTTCCCTCCTATGCCAAGCAATGAACCAGAGAGTCTGGCCCTTACTCAGTAAGGGCCAAATTGTACCAGGCCGCTGCAGCCACATTTTATTGCTTCACATGCCCTAAGTGTAAGACATGAGACAGACACAGAGACAGACAGATAGATGGGGAGCACAAAGAAACAATGAGGCGATACTGATCAGCATGACACGTAGTGCTCAGCCAACCAGTTGCTTAGCCATTGTCAAATTTATCATAAATACAGCCCTTATTCCCATTTCTTAAGAGGGATGCAATCTGGTTAGCCTCCAAAACGTACAATACAATGGAAGACAAGTCCCATACAGTATCCTTGGTGGATGATTTTTTTTTTTTTTAAATCTACAGTATTGGTTTAAAAACCAAAAAACTATTGCAGTACATAAATCTATTGCTTTCTTTCACAGCAGCCTACAAGTAATTTAATTGAAATATATATATATATATATAGGCATCCTGTATGGGATTAAAAAAACAACAACTATGCTTGTTGATTTTAAAACGTACACAAGATCATCACCATAGAAATGGAAAAGTAATACAAATAATGGCCAGAAAAATGTTTACAGATGACTGACCTAGCCTAAACCTGGTAGTTCAGAAGGAAAAGACTCCAGATGCATAGGATTAAATTCTTTTGAGGAGGATAAAATTGCCCATCTCTTACTATCTGTTTTTAAATGATGAATTGAGAGAAAATCCTTATGGAAATAGAGTTGGCCATTAGCCAAATTTTGCAATGTGCTGAGCACCTCAGTTGACACACAAGACAGTGCGTTAGATCTCATAGGATCAGGGTCCCCTATTTTCATGGAGTAATTCTTCTCCCCCACAGCTCTGACTTTTGATTCCCTATATACTGACCACCACACCATAGAGAACTCTGCCACCATAATCGCTGCACGCGGTGTAAAGGTTGCCACTCCAAAACTCAGATGTTTGGGTTGGAGATAATTTTTCCACTGGCAGCATCTTGCCTTCTTTAGAGGCTCCACAGGCATGAGTACGCATGGGTCTTAAACTACCCATTCAGGTTTCTTACGTGTTTGTGTTACTGTGTGCTTGGCTCATTCGTCAGAATGCCAGTTTAACTGCATGCACTAACGTGTGAGTAGTTACTGGGCTGAGAACCAACTCCTGGGCAAATTCCTTAGAGGATGCATGGACCCTTTTATAGTGTTTAAATAAAAAGGGTCTCATGATTAATCCGGAAAGCATTTAAATAGTTGGCTTGCCTCAAGACTTGCCCCCCACATGACCGTAATGCATTGTCATAACCATAGTTTGAATTTATCTCATACTATGTGATTTTTAATTATGGATTCGATAATAATCAGATGGTTCCTAGTGTACCATGAAAATTATGACTTGCACAAAAAACAAGTACGCTTTAACCTTCAAGGGAAAATGCAGTCCCCTACATACTGGGTATTAATCTTCAGCTCGTGATTAAAGACTTTGCCCTGTAACTTTAATTACAGCACTGCTCTTGGAAATGAGAAATTGGACAGCAATGGTGGCACAGAGAAGTCTGGTGCTGAAGTGCTACATCACTTTTGATAGAATAAGAACAAAAGTTCTGTTCATGAAAAATACATTACAGTGCAAGGCAAAAATGTAGCTGGGTTCATTCCTTTTCTAAAATTAGAGGTGTAGTGTTTATTAGAATGCCATTAAAAGTTGTTTTAGAATACGTAGTACAAGGGCCAGCCCCAGCTTTCAAGTGCAAAGTAAATTTGGTAGGGGCCTCAGCTAGCACTCTGCAGCTTGCATAGCATATAGGGAGGAGTGGATGGGGGAATAAGACAAGTTTGGAAGAGAGGATAGGGACAAAGGAGATTTTCATGAGAAAACGAGGAAGGATTTAAGCATTGGAGGGAGAGGGGATTGCTTAGATCCATGTACGGTCATGAGGTAATTGGAGAGTTGGATTATTTAGAAGAGTGGGGTGGGAGATCATGGTGAGCTCACAGGCTTGCATGATCCTAGCTATGTCTTGAGAAGGGGTTGCTGACAGAGAATGGTCTCCCCAAAAGAACAGGGTCTTATGCAACACCACACAGGACACAGGTCTAGCGGTTGTATTGACCAATACAAGTCCTGCTGCAAGGTAACTGGTCCCTTTCTGGCCCTGCAGGAAACAGATTCTCTACCACCAGCTTTGAAACCAGAAGACACTGTACTCAGGACAGTTGCACTTTTCTGAGAGTCTCACCCACATTCTTTTTTCCACTGGGACTTGAAAAGGGTTGTTTCCACATGACTGGCTGCAGTAAGTGGGGGTATTTCAGTGTAGGAAAAGGATTCATTTTTATTAAAGAGGATATTAAACTCATGGAAATTCATAATAAATATCAACACAAAGCCAACATTCCTGATGACCCTGGAACTTCTAAAGCTGCAGGAGGGGAAAAAAATCTCTTTTACATGGATATACGAGCTCTACTATGGCAGCCATACTGTGGATACAACTCCACAGCTACTGTGCCAAAGGCAGTATATGCAGGATTAGAAATGGGGGGTGGGGAACAGAGCCATTATATTTAAAGATACTGCTGGGGCCATGTATCTTCTGTTCCCATTGACTTCAGAGAGATTACTCGGCCCCTCATGGCTCAGGAAAACTACATAATCCTGTAGGAACATAATCATTTCAGTGCCTGTCTGAGATCTGGGGGATGGTCCCTGTTGTCTTGGAGATCCACCCCATTTATGTTGCGTTACACTGAGGTACAGCTGACAGCCATTAGAAAGTTGATTGTTTCTGCAGTGAGCTACATGGAGCTTACAGAGTCTTTCACAAGTTACCCTGGCTTTCCCCAGATAGTAACTCTACAGACCAGAACTCCACTTTGGCTGGATATATATCATGTAGCATCTGAACAGTAGTAATTCAGTACAGCATCATGCCAAGCGAAGGACAGTTTTAGAGCAAGGTAGTATGATTTCCTGCACCCTGCGGTATTCAAACCCAACAGAATGCATGGCCAATAGTTCTTACATGGGCATCGAAGGGAATAAGTGAGGGATGAAGATTCCAAGTCTGTCATCCGTGTATCCCCACAGATAAGCCAGTTGGCCAATGGTGTTGTGATGCAAAGAGTTAGTTCTACTATATGTTTTTAAGGCTCAAATGCGTACTCCATACCCATGCAGCAGTCACCATACAGAGGGAAAGAGGTTAGGGTGGGAGCCATGGCCAGTTGGTTCATATGCTACATGGACCCAATCGTCAAGTCCCCTACATGGCAGCAGCATGGTTGCGGGTACTAGAATCACACAGATACTGCACAGCTGCTTTGCACTCTGGCTCTAGGTTGGGCTTGAGGGGGAGAGAAGAGGAGAATTCCATGTGTGACAGGGTAATAACGTAACACAGGGCTAGTTTTCTCTGGGCTTTTAAAGAGGACATGAACATTGTTTAAGTACCAGGTGGGAATGAACTGTTCTGAAATGGGAGATAAAATCAGTCTATTTTTAAGTCAGGAACTCAAGGATGACCAGTAATATGAACCTATATTATAGGCTCCCCCTCTAGCAGAGTATATACACTATACTATGTGCACAAACATGATGGGAAAAATGTGTGATTGCAAAAGTTGTATGGAAGTCCTAAGGATGGTCCTGCTAACCAGCAAATGGTATGTTCGGCGGGTTTTAAGTTTAATAAAGACAAATAATGCAGGTGCTCCTTTTCCAGTTTTACCGCCACCCACAACCCAATATTTGCTTACTTTTTATAGCATTCACCTTTTGGAAGGACACTAGTAGTTTGTGCTCTAAATTTTAGAATTATTTTTGAAAGCAGGCTTCATGAAAGCAAGGTTTATAAAAATGTTTTGATGTTTTCAATTTTAATTTCAGTAAAAGATCATTTTCTGGATTTTAAAAAGCTACAGTTTACAATTATAACATAAGGCTCAAGAACCTGAATGCGAAATTAACTAGAAACTGGGCAGTCCAAGGGCCCGGTCCATGGACTATCCAATAGCAATCTTTCCACTGATTTCAATAGGCCGTAGATGCATTGCCAAAGCTGAGAAAATTGCAAAAAGTAAACAAACATGAGATATGAAGAGTACATTGAATTTATTTTAAATCTTTCCATTTCAAGAATCAGAGATGTTAATATCACAAGGAGAGAAACTATCAGGGTTTTAAAATTCTGAAATCATAACAAAAAACCACTCTAGTCTGCCTGTAGCCCTTTCCTAGGTTACACAGACCCTTGCTTGCCTCTCACTCACTCTCTCTCTCTCCACTGTTTTATTAAACCTAATTTTCTATGTTTATTCCCTAAAGGTCTAGCCACTTTTATTGTCTTAGTCCTGTGAAGTGGGGGAGGGGAGGAGGTTGGTCTCCTTCTGTCAGTTCCGTAATTCTCTCTCTCTCTCTCCTGAGCATTTGGGACACCAGGCAGACTGCCTCAGAATGAAGTGGCAGCTGAATTCCCTTCAGACTGGTGAAAAATTAGTCTGTAGGAAGGTAGAACATGCACACAGTTCGTTTCTTCAGGATTTCTGTGCAAAAATACGTCCTTAATTTAAAATAGATTGTTTAGTAAAAGAGGAAGTTTGCTTTACTACCCAATCCCAGTCACCTCTGCTGATTTATGAGTTGGCTTTAATATGGGCAAATGTCCCCACTTGGAGAAATCAAATAAAGAAAAACCATGTAAGTATTAACATTCCTGCTCTAAAGCCCCAGCCCTGCAAGGTACTGACTGCTCAAAGTCCATTGGCCTCAAGAGAAGTCGAAGGCATTCAGCACTTTAAGAGGACACAGCCCAAACTGAGATGGAGGAGAAGACAGGAGAGAAAGCAATGCCACTGGCTGGCTGGAGGCAGGCTGGCATGTACCCTCCCTTGGAATGCATGTAATGATGCCAATTATGCTGTCTAAAAGCAAGACGTTTGCTTTTCTGAAATGTCTTTAAAGCAGACAGAAACAGCCTTGGCAGGGATGTCTTTGCAACATCCCTAGAGAGAGAGAGAGGAACTCCAGACGTTGGCAATTCAAAACCTGCTGTTTTGCACTAGAACTCTGATGTACAAAGTGGCAAACAGATATGAAAGTGAAAGGATTTGCTGTTCCGAGGTGTTAAAAGCATTCATACACTTCTTGAGTTTGACTGAGAATGTGGGCTTGGGGTCATTTCCTTAGTTTGATTTAATTTTATATACTTGGCAATGCCCCTTTTTAGCAATTAAAGCCTCGGTTACAGGGTCCACTCACCCCTAGGTTGCCTCCTCCTGGTAACACTGGGGATTAGCTCCTCCCAGGTGCTGAGCCCTCCTCTGGTGACCCGTCATCCTCTTACTCTGCAGCCCCTCTTACTCCAGGAGCAGCAACTTGCCATTCATGACTTGGCCCTCCAGCCAGGTCATTATGGGCCTCTCCTTCCAGAGCAAACTGTCCCTGGCAGTCCACTCTCCACCACCTGGTCTGTGCCACTTCCCCAGTGGCTGGTAGGGGAACCCAGGCCCACCCTCTACTCCGGGTTCCAGTTCAGATGCGCTCTCTTCAGCGCCCAAGGGCCGCACTATCCCATGCCTTGCTGCTTTTCCCCAAAGCCTTGCCTACCGTTCTTGCTTTCCCCCCACCTCTCTGGATTTGCCAGCCCAAATTCCCTGCTCCCAGGGAGTAACCAGAGGCTACTTACTGCTGTAGCCCCGAAACACAGCTCCTTCCTCCCAGGGAGTGACTGCAGACTACAACTCTGCCAGTGCTAGCTGCTCTCAGCTTCATACAGGCCCCTCTTGTTCCCATCCAGCTAAGCCTCATCTAATTAATCCCTGCTCCCTGGCTCCTCCTCCAGGTGCAACCGGGGCAGTAAATTGGTCAGCCTAGCCACCATAACCCCTTCCGGTCTTGTGTGGGGTGGACACCCCATCCCAGCCTCACATATGTGCCCAAACTAGGGCTGGGCAAACACTGCCAGAAATTAATTTTCCAACATTCATTTATATTCTTGAAAAGCTTGTACTTTGACAACGCTTGTGCAGCCTGTGAGCGGAGTGACATTCACCCTCCTGCAGAGGCCCAGGACATGGCCTAGGCATCAATTAAGAGCCACTTAAGACCTCAACTTTTTACCCGCTGAATGATTCGTTGTAAGATTTTTGCCTGAAATGTTCACTGGAGCAATATGCACAACTAACCAGAGCCAAACAGTTTGGCATAAAACATTTTATTAGTTTTAAACAGAATCAGGATCTGTTCACAAATTACATGTGACCAAGAACAGTAGCTCAGAATACACGGTTCACTATGGATGTCCAAGGCATCAAGTAGCCCATGCAATCATAGCAATGGTATACGAGGTCAAGCCAGGACATATTTAATGGATGTCCTGTTTTAACTAAAACAGAAGTCATTTTAAGTCAGTCGTCTAGGAAGGCCAGGGAAGCAACTTCACCTAAGCTGCGCTCTAAGCAGCACAGAATTTTACTCCAGATTTTCAGCAGGGCTCACCACCCAACAGCTCCATTTGGGACACTTATGCTCAGATTTTCCAAAGCCGCTTATGTCCCACATGCCCAGCTCTGCTGAAAACCTGGCCAGCTCTGCTGGTACCTAACCAGGAGCGCCAAATTCTTTTAAAAATCTGGCCCTGATACACTTCTGCTACAATTTCTTGTCAACTATTTGGACAGTAGAAGACAGTTGAGTACACTGCCTGCCTCGCCTGGCATGAAGTGTTCGCAGTAAATGAACAAAGAATGTGTTACAAATTAAGGGCTAGAACTTGCACACAATTACGCACCTCAATCATTTTACTCACAGGGATAATCTCATTGAATTGAATGGGATTCCACATGGAAGCAAAGTTGCCACAGTCTTTGCAGGATAAGGGCCTAAACAATTTGACTTACTCTGCAGCCAGGTTAAAATGGGGCCCATTTTCTCTCATTCTGCCACCCTTGTTTTAAGCTATTTGAGTGAGGTAAAAGTATGATATAAAAGACTAATTGCAAAGAAATCTCTTTCCATACAGTTTCAGCATGTGAGCCTAGGAGCTGGCAGCAAGTTCAGAAGAAGTGAAGCATCCAAGTTCTTTTCCGGTGTGTCTGAAAAATTTGATCCATGCCATGGTTTGTGTGTGTCAATTCATTTTCATTTGGCAGGCAAGACAAAAGGGTTCCTTCATTTTCAACTAAAGCTTTTATGCAGAAATAGCCAGGAGATTGGTGCAAGCAGAAAAAAGACAAGCTACTACAACCCCAAGGCAAGTCACAGTTGATGCTTGAAACAACTATTTCATTTCAGGAAGGAGAACTTGGCCAGAGGAAAGCAAGGAAGAAAACGGCACACTCTGCTCAAGAGCTTCCCAATGAGGTTTCCTTGTAGGTTGTTGTTGTCGTCTTCATTAAGCTGTGGACATCTGTCTGGTATTTTGCTTTCTGATATATTTGTAATTTAAACTAGTTGTGCACCTACCTGCACTATTAGTGTGAGGCTACTTAGCAAATGGAGTTTAACCCTATCAATAAACACAGCAGGGAGAGAGAGTAATTGGGGCTTGAAAGCAATTAGTACCCTGATGTTCTTCAGCAGCAGGAGCACAGGGGTGCTCAGCACAAGTGCACGTCCCTCGAGAGGCTAGCACTCAGGCAAGCCCTTGCTCTCCTGAAGGGACAATTAACAATGCTGTGGTGCCCAGTCAATGCAGGGGCACTGTGGAGAAGCAGGAAATTCAACTCAGACAAAAAAATAAAAAGACCCTTAAGTTTATTAGACAAGTTTTCCCCTTGGGATTGGGCCTGAACTCCTCATGTCTCTCTGCCCTTTGCTGTTGGCCTGCAGGGTTTCTTTTAAGCAAGGACAGAAGCACTAGCAGCGCAGAGCATGCCTGGGAGGACGAGCGGAGGGAAAGCTCTTTGGAAACTACTAAATGGCCAGCAAAGCCGGAAGAACCAACCCAAGCCAATACACCTTCTGCTGCAGCTCGCTGTAGCTTTATTTTCAGCTCCAGCAACATCCTTCAGCACAGAAGTGACAGTATTAAACCTGTCATCCCTAGCCCCAGAGCTGCCACATCAGCAAGGGCACCAGGTGACAGGGAGCCTCTTTGTCTCAGCTGTTAGTTCCATTAGCTACCATGCTCCGGAATACTAGAGAGAACACGTATAAACAGCTGTTTGCACCATAAACATAGACAAGCCAGCCAGAGCAGGGGGGGACACACACCCATCTTTGCTATGTCAGAGAGAGTTTGATGGCTGATCGCTTACATGAGTAAATATGAGAAGACGGTTTAGATTTTTCCATTTTGATGCTATACTACCAGTGGGCCAGCAGCACTGCTAGGATAGGAGAGGCCAGGCTCGGGAAGAGATCTGTAGGACTTAACTCACATACTAGATCATCACACAGGGGCAGGACAAGGACCAAAACGATCTTTAAAACCATAAGGACCAGGCTGACAGTTGATGTAAGTTAGCTTAGCTCTATTGCCTTCAGCACATAAGCCAACGTATCTGACATTGATTTTATATGTATCCATTTAAAATAGTGGATATTTTCCTTTATGCAGGGCAGTTTTGTACCTTAAATGTATTGTATTCTAATTCGTTATGGTGTATTATGGTCGTGCCTAGAGGCTCTGACCAGGATCAGGGCCCCAGTGTGCTAGATTCTGAACATATACATAGCAATAGACAGTCACCGCCAGAAAATGCTTGCAACCTAACTAAACAAGACAGATTATGGAAATATTATTACCCCCCTTTAAGAGAGGTTCAGGGAGACGAAGTGGTTTACCCAAAGTCATGCAGGAAAGCTGGGAATTGAATGTAGGCCTCCTGAGTACCAATCTAGTGCCTTGCCAACAAGATGAAGGCTTCATCTCTGTAAATTGTTTTGGCTGAGAATATTGTTCCCCACATGACCACTTGGCAGTGCCAGTCTCATTGGACCCCTTAATACGACAGTGTTGGGGACAGGAAGGAATAGGAAACCTCAGAACTCTGCTAAAAACCTGAAAGTGTATCCAAAGAGAAGGCGAGACTCTTGTGCAATAGCACGACCTGGGCTTTTAGCTACTCCTTTGGAACGAGGCTGTTGCTCATCACAGAACTTTCCCATTCAAATAGGCCTGCTAAAGTCAGCTGTGATCATAACTTCTCTTTCCTGCTTCTGCCTTATCTTTGTACGTCTTCCCTGTGACTCCCTGCAGAGCAGAGATAAGCATCCCCCTGCAATCCTACCTTTAGCTGAATTCATTATACTTATTTGATTAATTTTTTTTTAAACAGCTGAATGTAATGGGGTCTCAGCAGGGCCCTCCCGGCTCCTGCCCCCGCTGGGCTGAGAAAGTCACACAGAGACCTTTTGGTGCAGTGCTCACCTGGTGCTTTTATTTACAGGCTGTGCTCCCACCACCTTTCCACCATACACGTAGTCCCCTTCTTACAGTCCACCAGTAGGAGAGAGG
The DNA here is from genome assembly GCF_002925995.2 of Terrapene triunguis. Classification (NCBI taxonomy): domain Eukaryota; kingdom Metazoa; phylum Chordata; order Testudines; family Emydidae; genus Terrapene; species Terrapene triunguis. The sequence goes on along the minus strand of NW_020664413.1, from coordinate 54,488,395 downwards.
GGGACAAGCTATCTCTCTCTGCTTCCCCTCTCTGCCTTTCCTCTACTGCAGTTCCCATCTTTCCAGCTCCTCTCTTCTGGCTTCCTTCCCCTGGGGCTTTTATCCAGCCCCAGCCTGATGAGGCAGCAGCTGTTCCAGCTTCCCCAAACAGGGCCAGGTGATCTACCCAGCTCCAATTCACCTCCCTTAATTGGAGCCGGAGTGACAGGGTTGGCTAAGCAGTTTTCTGCTTAGCACCCTGTCACACTGACCTACTGACTGATACTGCACTCTAGGTTTGGGGTAACCTCACCTTCATTTTTTACCTCCTTTATCCCCATTCAGCAGCAGACAAAACAGATTAACCCCGAAATCCCTGTCAAACTCCTTTTCCCCTATGCTCATTTTTTGACGTTTTAAGATTCTCCCCCCACTATGATCATTTTTACGATATGAAAGCACAAACCTTTCTGCAGGTTTGTCATGGGCAGAAAATGTGTGTTATTCCAATATTTCTGCCTCGTTTGCCTACTATTTATCAGATGTGGTCTAAAAACCTGGCTCTGTGGTGCTGTTATTTCCATAGCATTTCAAAAGAAGGAGGTATCTGTCTGCTCAGAAAATTCTTTTAACAGATGTGCAGAGCAAATTAATGTTTTGCATACTGCATTTTCAGCAGACAAGTCTTTGAACAGAAAAAAGTCTGGGGTTTCATAATAGCTCGACTGCTCAGATTACTCCTGCTAATAATTTGTTAAAAGGATGTAGAACAGACTTCTGGAAGGCATATTGATCTCTTTGAATCAGCAGCCTATCATCCAAGATAATAACCCTGAAACAGCTTGGCTGTAGCTGCCAAGTAAAAGTCATTCTTTCAAATAATCACATTCCCAGGGTCAGCAAGGGATATTTAAACCTTCACATTTCTGTTGTTTTCCATATGATCACTTCCCCCAGGGGAATGCAAATAAGTTTATATGGGAATAGCTATCCTCTCTCCCAAAACAATAGTTAACAGTGCATCAGATATCAGTGCATCAAGCACCTACAGGTAGTGGCAAACTAACACCAGAGTCAAGGCTGGGTGATACAATGTGGAAAAGAGCTGATTTTTGTTAAAGACGTACCTATGTACATTACCTCTCTCCAACCATCTGCTCCCTACATTTGCAGATATCCAGTAATGTCCATCAGACATTCTAAGCAGCTCTGGAAGTCCTTACAGGGTTAGCTGTGACCTTCAGATTTCATGCATCATGGAGCTTCCACAGGATCCAAAACTTGTAGTGTATTTTCAAGGAAGACCTAGAGTAAGAGAGATTTGAAGGCAGAAGGTAGATCAGGGCTTTGGTTCCTTCTTTCATTGCATTAAGACTAGAGCTGGGCAAAAAAATTTCAGCGAGTGGTAAATTTGCCCCCCCAAAAATGCATTTTTCAGAACACCAAGACTATTTGTGACTTCAGGTCAAGTTCAGTGAATAGTTTCAGTGGAAAAAAAATTCAGCAATGTTAAAACATTCCGAACTGTTTTGACATTTCATTTCAAATCAACATTATTAAAATGAAACGTCATCTCAAAACGACATTTGAAATGTTTCCTTTGATCTAAAACAATTGTTTTTGTTTTGGTTAGAAAAAAAAATCAGTTTTTGTTAGAAGTGAATTGATTATTTTTCCCAGATTTTTCAGTTCTTCCACCAAACTGACAAATCCATTATTGACTCAGCTCTAATTAAGAATGCTGAGAGTAGCAGACTGGAAAGAAACTCATCCCCAGCTTAAGGATACAAGGCTCTTTTTTTCACCCACCCCGTTGGCAGGAGTAAGGACCATGCACAGAACTGATGATAAGCAGGGCTGACTCATTCTGGGCACCACAGCTTGCTAACTCCAACCAGGATATATTGGGATAGGTGAAGGTGAGGGCACTCTAAGTAGACTGATTCTTGCCGGAAACCTTGGGAATGGCAGTGTTACCGACCCCAAGTGCTCAAAATACATGGCTCAGGGCACCAAAACTTATTTATAAACCAAATAATATATGTTGGGTTCTTTCGATTTGCTGTTTGCTTTTGAACTTTTGAGGCACAGTTGGGGCACATTTGCAAGCATTTCTCTGCAAGCTTTTCACTACAAGCAGAAGGGCTTTTTTTTTAATGAAAAATGAGATTCTGAGGGACTCCAAGGGCTGGGGCTTTGAGAAAAACACAAAATGTGGCAAAAGTCACAATAAAATCACAAGTATTGGTTGCCCTGGAACAGCCACGCTTAGGGAGGCACCTTAGGCTGAGGTTTATGTTCTGTTGTTATATAGAGAGTTACCCGTAAAGCCAGACCCCAGGAAAAGGGGGAAGAGGGTGTGTAGAGGCTGTTTGGCATGTGCTGGGAACACAGCATCTACTAGGGTTACCATATTTCCACAATCAAAAAAGAGGACACTGGGGTGGGGGGAGCCCCGCCCTAGCCCCGCCCCCATCCCGCCCCATCCACTCCTTCCCACCCCCTGACTTCCCCCCTCAGAACCCCCAACCCCCCAGCTTCTTGTCCCCTGACTGCCCCCTGCTGAGAACCCCCCACCCTAACTGCCCTCCTAGGATCCTACCTGTCCCCTGACTGCCCCAACCCTTATCCACTCACCTGGGTGGCAGGGATGTAGAAATTTTGGTGGTGCCCAGAACCCGCCCCCCCCCACCTGCCTAAGGCTCTGGGAGGGGGGTTGGGTGGGGGGAGGAGGTCTGGAGTGCAGGTCCTGGGCTGGGGATTAGGGTGCAGGAGGGGTGCAGGGTGCAGGCTCTGGGATAGAGTTTGGGTGCTGGGTGCAGGCTCTGGGCTGGGGCCAGGGGTGGGTGTGCAGGAGGGGGTGAGGAGTGCAGACTCTGGGATGGAGTTTGGGGGTGGGAGGCGCTGCAAAGGGGGAGGTGCAGGCTTTGGGAGGGAGTTTGAGGGCAGGAGGAGGTGTGTGGGAAGGGGAAAGGGGTTTGGGAGGGAGTTTGGGGATAGGAGGGGGTGCAAGGGTGAGGGCTGTGGGGCTGAGGATGAGGGGTTCATGATGCAGGAGGGGGCTCAGGGCTGGGGCAGAGGATTAGGGTGTGGGGGGATGAGGGTTGGGTCTGAGGATGAGGGGTTCATGATGCAGGAGGGGGCTCAGGGCTGGGGCAGAGGATTAGGGTGCGGGGGGATGAGGGCTCAGGGCTGGGGCAGAGGATCAGGGTGGGGGGGATGAGGGCTCTGGCTGGGGCTAGGGCTGAGGGGTTCATGATGCAGGAGGAGGCTCAGGGCTGAGGCAGAGGATTAGGGTGTGGGGGGATGAGGGCTCAGGGCTGGGGCAGAGGATTAGGGTGTGGCGGGATGAGGGCTCTGGCTGGGGCTGGGGCTGAGGGGTTCATGATGCAGGAGGAGGCTCAGGGCTGGGGCAGAGAATTAGGGTGCGGGTGGATGAGGGCTGGGGATGAGGAGTTTGGGGCATTGGAGAGGCTCGGGGCTAGGGTGGAAGGGCAGAGTAAGGGCAGCCTGTCTTGCCATTAGTGGATGGGGGGCACTAGGACCCGGGGGCAGCAGACAGCAGTTGCTGCCGGCTCTGGCAGTACAAGCAGGCAAGGGAGAGACAGGCAGGGTGGGGGGGGACCCACGGGTGGGAGATGCGCGGAGGGGGGGTGGCAGGTGGAGGCCGGGGACCCATCCAACCCTCCCCCTGCTCCCTGACTGCCCCCCGGGACTCATCTTACCATGCCCATGTCCACGTGTAGGCAAAACACGCTGCAGGCAGCGGGGAGAGCAGGGGAGGGCTCTGGCTGCTGGAGGCCAATGGGAGCGGCTCAATCTGGCCCAGCCGCCCAATCAGCAGCCGCACTCTGCATGGAAGGGAGGGAGGGGAGCTTTTAAAATCCCGGACCTTTTAACCTTGTTACCAATTCCTCCCGGACGGCTATTTAGAGAAGCAAAAACCAGACATGTCCGGGGAAATACGGACGGATGGTAACCCTACATCTACTCACCAGTAGTCAGTGAGGAGTTGTTCCTTTGGTCATGGAGTGAATCAGAGAAAGAGATTGTCCTACTCTGACTCATCATCCCGTCTGTTGGGAGTGGACCCAAAGGCCAAGTGCCCCATGTTTCCAAGCCAAATGGGTCCAGTCACTGTGTCTAGCCCTGGGATTTTGATGTGCACACCCCTGACTCAAATCTCTTGTCTGAGCCCTTCCTTGGGACATGAGAGTGCAGCTTCCCCAGACTCTTCCCCCAGTGCATCTGACCTCATGAGACCCACCAGTCACTTACACATATTCCCACCTGGGCAGTGGCCACTCTTGGCATTTAGTGTATTTCCTTTGGGAACATGGCAGGAAGCAAAGAGCACAGGCTTAGCCAAGGAATTTCTTCACTTTACTTTTAAAAAGTACTAGAGAGTTATAAACCTCTGAAAAAAACAACACGAGTCCTAGGACACTCCCTCCCCAGTCTGATATCAATCCTTCTGAAGTTAGTCAGGTTCTCAGGCCGGGCAGAGTCCCTCCTGTCCCCTATCACTCCTGCATGTCCTGCTTCCATGTAGCAATGGTCAGCACTCCCTGCTTAGAGAAGCAACCTCCCTTAAATACAGCGGCTCCATTTGCCGGGCTGGCAGCCCTGTGTAGAAAATCTACTATTCCATGGGTTAAGCCATCAGGTGAGAGAATCAAAGACGATGGTTCCAGATTGCTCTGTGACAGCTTCTCAGTGACGGTCCTTCAGTGAGGCATCAAGCATCTTTCCTGAGCAGGGCACCCGTCTGGAGTACATTACAATCACCTGCCTTGGGCAAGGTTAAATAGGTGTTCAGAGCACAATAGAAAATGGAGGTTTCAATTTGGTACAGACGTATCCCACTCTGTCACCGTGGTATTAGCACCATCCAGAAAGTTTTGCTGAAGGAAAGATGGGTGAGTGGTTGCCAGTTCTTCCTGACTTTAGTAGCCCTGGAAAGGTTTCCAAACTCCTTAGCTAATCTTTCCATAGCAAAGGAAGCAAATATTTGTCACATCACTGAGACGGACCTCACAGGGAGTGTGTAGCGTGCCCTGACCTCCAGGATGCTCTCGCATGACCCCCTCTCATTTATACTGAGCCTTCTTGTCTCACTTGCACCAGTTTCACATCTCAGTGAAGTTCGTTCTGGTTTACACAGGTTTCAGTGAGTGCCAAAAGAGCCTGTGATGATGGAGCAGACCCCTGGGGTTGGTACTTGACATGATTTAGTACAAATGTGGCCACCTTTATGGGTGTCTCATCCTGCAGCCTCAGGGTTGTTCTAAGTTGTCTTCGCTAGGGTGACCAGACAGCAAGTGTGAACAATCGACACAGAGGGTGGGGGGTAACAGGCACTTATATAGGAAAAAGCCCCAAATATCAGCACTGTCCCTATAAAATCAGGACATCTGGTCACTCTAGTCTTCTCCAGTAACAGTCCTCAAGGGACAACTGTGGTATGTGGGTTTGGGTACAGGTAGGGGGTCTGATGAACTGATCAGATGCATCGGCTCTAGGATTCTCGGCCTCTGGGGAACACCATACCCCCTCTTGCCCACCTGTGTCCTGTCAAGGGAGCTAATGGCTGCTTTACTCTCTCCACCTTTCTGCTGCTGACAGGCCTGGGTTCCCTCCCCTATGTGGCACTACGTTGCACTGCTCCCTGCCATCTCTGTGGCAAAAGGCAGGGAGCAGCCCCATGTAACGGGGGGGAGAGTGGGAGAAAAGAGGGGAAAGAACTAAAAGGGAAAGAGAGGAAAATACGAGAAAAGCCCATGAGCAGGCAAAAAATAGATGAGGTGGGGGAGATAGAAGTGGACACAAAGAAGTGTGACACAGAGTCACCGGTCTCCTGGGAGTGACCGGACCCCCTTTAGTGCGCTGGGCCCCAAGGTCCCACACACTTCCACAGGGGCAGGCCCATGGCCTCCAAGACTCGACTGTTGGCACCAGCATTTCCTGTCTCTCTCCATGGCTCCCTACAGCAAATCTGCAGCCAAGCCAAACTCCTGCAGAAGGCTTGTTCAGTGCCCCTCCAGGGGGCAATGCCCTCAGTGAGTATTCACAGAAAAACAGGCAGCCTTTGCAAAATAAGGTCACCTGGCTACAGACTCTGAAAGTCCTTCGGTTAGCACAGAGAGGCAGAAGTTAAACCATAGTCCACCCTCATCAAACCAGTGCCCTGAGGGGCACGCCAAGCTGTGACGGACTCCATCTTGGTCTCTCTCTCTTCCCCATTTCTTCCTGACACCTTGTTTTCCAGTTCACAAGCCCCCGCCTGCTGGGGTTTCCTGCTGCTAGGTGTTGCTTGTTCTGTTGTTGGGGCCTCTTTGTCTTGCTGGGCCCTCTGTAGATTTGGGCTGGTTTCAGCCAGCTCTTTAATGACTGTATTCATTGCCTCCAGACAGCAAGGTCACACACACACACACACACACACACACACACACACCTCTCTACCTTTTGTCTCCTTTGCTCTTCCAGAAGAAGCGGTAACCCTTTGGCACCCACTGGTTATCAATGCCACGTACTGAGGGAAACGGAGGCATGCCTGGGATTTATAAAAATACTACAGAAAATTCCCACTTCTTCACACATGGCAACCACATAGAGGATGAGAGGAAATAAGAGAAGGACTCAGGACCTGAATTATCCCAAAAGCAGGAGTTCCAACCAAAACCAGCTTTGGAACAACTATGTTAGTCAAAATAGTCAGTAACTACACACAGTGTTGGAGGGAAATTCAGTTGTTCTGAGAGATAAAAAATTTCCTCATCATTCTCTAGAAGAGGCAGAAAATGAAAGAGGACAGAATAACTTCACAAAGGGCTTTGTCAGAGAGTCTCTGAGAAGCTGACAGCTCTGCAACGCATACATAATTTACAGTCTGAAATATTCATTTTACTCAAACTGCAGATGAATCTTAAACTGAAATGAGAGCCTTGAAATGGGCGTGAACAAATGATAATTTAATCCAACTAAAGCAATTCGTAATGTAAAAGACGACCCATTATCAGGAGGAGAAATGCAGAGGGAGAGTACATTACAAAATAGAGCCCCGAAAGATTTTAGAAGTTGTACAGGGATTTTAGATTTTAGAAGTTGTACAATTGTTTATTCATATTTGCATCAGAGTGCAAGAAAAATTCCAGTTTGAAGGCAGCCTTATTAACTGAGCTTTCCAGGACCCAGAAAAGTTCCACTCTAGAAGATGCTGGGGGTTGGAGGTGAAAAATTATCTCTGCTTCCTGGAGAGAAACTGCATATGATTTTAGCAATTCTGTGTTCCATTCAGCCTGGTCAAACAAGAGACTCCTACCATCAGCTCTCGAGCCATCTCTCCTTTTGCTTCACTGGTCACAGGCCATCTCTGACCCAAGGTGATCTGAGGGACCTAAGCCTGGGGCAAGATATTTAGGAACCTATTAATAGAAAATGTCAACAGTTCATTATAAAATTCCTACCATGACAGAGAGCACCAGTCCTCTAGCCCGCCTGGAAATGTCTCTCAATCATTGTGAAGGGGGAAGGTCAAGCCACAGAATTCTGCTCTTCCAAAGAAATTCATCCTAACCTAGGCAAATTAAAACCTGATGTTCGACTTCCCAGGAAAGGGAACTATTACAAACATGGTCCCGTCCCAACTGGGAGGTCAGCCACATGCCGTGTGAAACCTCACATTACACATGTCCCTCCGGTTTGGCTTGTACTTTCAAATGACCAATCAACGGCAAATTTCAGTGATGGATGAGAGGGGATTGCTCAAGGCTAAGCACAAAGAGTCAAATTCTGACAGGCCCTTCCACATATGTTCATGCAAAGAGAACAAACCAGAGTAATTACAGGGCACAACTCTCTGCCTTCCAGTCCTGGATCCAGCAAAACCCTTGAGTTGATCCTAGGCAGAGTCTCCATATTTCATGGTGCAGAGGGGCAACCCTAGATGAGGATTAAAGATGCAGGGGACATGCTTTGTGCACTGTAGTGTGTATTCCCCTGATCCACCAAAAGCCACCATCCATTCTCCCCTGATTGGATTGCACTCGCCATGAGCGGAAAGAATATGCAATAAAGAAGTTGGAGGGGCCCTAAGTGGCTTAGAAAACAGGTTGCAAATTAGTGCTGTAAAAGCAGGGGCAAATAAATACTCACCTGCACTGTGGATGCTTTGCACCCAGCTACTGGTACAAAGTGTCTAGAAAGCGGGAAGTGCTGGCCATGGGACTACCACCCCATATGTGCGGGGACCCTGTGGTGGCAAAGGATCTGTTAGGCTGTGTGCCGGAGCAGGGAGTGGGGCAGATTGACCTGGGGATGTTGCATGGAAGTTTTATTGAGACTGTCTGCATTGGTGATGGGATACCAGGATGATGATACCTGAGCCCAGGAGAGGGTTGGGGCCAGGTGACACCTTTTGCCCTGAAACTGGACAAAGGCAGGGGGAGGAGCCAGGAGCTGTGGCTGGGAGGAGGCTGCTGGAGGGGTTTTGTAGTTTGGAGCTGGCTGGGGAAATGGAGGGAACCCCAAAAGCTGGGGTCTAAGCTCCCTGCCCCCTAGGGACTTGACTGGGGGGTCCTGGTTGTACCTACAAGCTCTGTTTGGGACTGTGTTCCTGTCGTCCAATAAACCTTCTGTTTTACTGGCTGGCTGAGAGTCACGGTGAATCGCAGGAATTGGTGGTGCAGGGCCCTGACTCCCCCACACTCTGTGACAGGCTGATTCTACATTAGAGCAGCCTGGACTGGGAAGCCAGCCAGACACAGTCAGCCCAGGACTTGGGGGAGTGCAAAGGTGGCTTAAAGCTACCTCTGCACCATGCTGCACTGTCCACGCCCCAGCTACCGCAAGGAATTCAGCCCATAGTGTTTCCTTGTCCTTATTTGAGGGAAAGCTGGAGCGGATCCAGCCGTGAGCCTCGAAGAGCTGAGGAGTTGAGGACTGACTGTGTGTATTGGGCTGCTGCATGCCCACTTCTCCCTGAACATAGATATTTTACTTTTGGCAAGTGATGAAGCCAAGATACCACCTTGATCACTGGGGAATAATAAATAATAGGATGGGGAACTCTAGCCTGGGAAGTAATAACTCTGAAAAAAGATTTGGAGTTTGTAGTGGGTAATCAGCAGAACTTGAGCTCTCAAAATGATGTTGTAGCCAAAGAGCTAATGCGATCTTTGGATGCATAAATGGGAATTTTGATAATCTGCTGTAGCTCACATTTCCATCCAATTTCTCAACACACCAACTAAAGAGTGGATGACTAGCATCATCTCTGCCCCAGAATGAATTGTTCAAAAAATTATTGTCCTATTCTACCATCCAATATAGCCAAATCACTAACAAGCAATTAGATTTGTAAAATTTACTCTAACCGTTTTTTTTTTTTTTTTTTTTAATGAGTGCTTCTTTTGGTCACACGCCTACCGTGCTCCCAGCTTTCCAGTACTGAAAGAGATACAGAGCTTTAACTATGAATTAGCTGAACCAGTTGATTGTAATTGTAGCCTTAGTTGAGAGAGTAGATGGTGTGGATCTGACATTCAACCCCTATTGTCTTCAAATAAGCCTGTATAAAGGGCACTTCTACACAAGAAAGTTGTGCTTGTATAACTTAAAGGTGTGAATTTAAACTAGACCCAAAAGGCTTCTTTCAGTTTAGCTTACGTCAGTTAGGAATAAACTGAAATAAGCCACTCATACCAAAATAAGAGCGTCCACATGGCCTTTGGCTTAACTTGAAAGCTGATCCAAGTTATACAAATGCAACTTTCTCTTCAGGTTCAGAGCTCTATGTAAGCTCCAAAGCTTGTCTCCTTCACCAACAGAAGTTGGTCTAATACAAGATATTACCTCAGTCACTTTATGTCTCCATTATCCTGGGACCAACACAGCTACTGCATAGAGCACAAGATTGTGCTTTATGTTGACAGTGCTCTTGATCTTGTCTCTAAACCGAATGATTCTGTATCTAACCTATTAAATCACCTCTGAGGATATAAAAGCAACTGGGATAAGTCAGAAATTCCGGGTATAAGCAAACATGCTTACAGAGGAACCTCTGATCATCAGCGTGTTAGGTGGCAACCCAAACATACAAAATATTTAAGGATACCCATCCCCAGTGAGATAGAGATTCTGGTCAAAATTAATCTAGAGTCCATCTCAGACAAAGGAGTGAAAGATTTGGGCAGATGGAGAACCCTGACCCTTTGATGGAATATTAATTTTATCAATATGAACGTGCTTCCCATCCCGAGAGGTCTCCCAGTTAGTATTCCTCCCTTTTATTTTAGGAAATGGAATGAAATTTTGAAAATATTTCTTGCAGGCAAGGAGGGCAGCCAAGACTGGCTTCATGTAAACTACAACTCTCAGTCCGATCCGGAGGCTTCTATTTCCCCAACTTGCAGCACTATCATACAGCCTTTATCCTTAGCTAGGCACCAATGGGGCTCTGGAACATCACACAGGAGACCCCGACCTGGCTACTGGTGGAATGGGAGTTGATCCATCCCTTCCCATTGGCAGGAATACCGAGTTCAGCCTATTACCTTTTTGATCTTAAAATGTTCCCTACAATATTGGCTGTCAAACAAACATGGGCCAGCTTGGCTAGAAAATCTAAATTCCACCCCTTCTCAGACACTGACGCTGCACTTTGGGGAAACCCATTGTTGAAAATCAACAAGAAACCATGGGTGTGTCAAGAGTGGGTGGATAAGAGGCTGGTTTGGGGCTCTCAAATGATCTTAGAGGATCGGCTTCTGCCATTCCAAACACCACAACAATACAACCTACCTGGTCCAACTGCATGGTATTACCTACAACTTATGCATCTCTTTAAGGATCTATTTGGTCTTGATGCACTGGGAGTGCCAGCGACACCAATGTGGAGAAAGCGCCATACATTCACCCAACCAATTGCCTGCAACAATTTCCTGGCCCAAAACACCCTTCCTAATTTAGATTGCCTGTTCCTGGGCTGAAACAATGATTGGTGTAGATCCTTGAATGCTAGCCAATATGGAAAGGCCTTGCAAAACATGAAACATTGTACTATCGATCTATGATGAAGCCTGATTAGACAGAAAATGATATTTCATTCACACTGGTCCTGGCATGGGTTACGGTCATGGATCTTGCCAAACAAACTGCCGCTGAAGAGGAGCCACACTGGCGTTGGGCCCATCCCAAGAGACAATCCTTTGGGGCAGATGAACGTAAGAGGGTTAATATGGTAATGGAGACCTCCTTAAAAATTACTTCCAGGACCTGTGTTTTGGGGGTAGACCCTATCATCTTGAAAGCTCTCCAATTCACGGACAGCTTGGCTCTGCAGAGCAGGGTGTGTAGCCGCACAGCATACTGTTCAGATGGAAGAGCAGGCTGCCTCCAGGGATAGCACCTGGTCCAGCGACTTGGCTGGCCTGGCAGCTAAAAGGGAGGTAATGTTGCAGAGAAAAGGGACTTCAGACAATTTCGAAAAGCCTGGTCTGACTTTACCAAGATGTTGCTCTCCTTTCCCCTCGCTGATCCCCTTCCTTCCATTCCTTTCCCTCCCCACATTCCTTTACCTTGCTGGTTTGGGGTTTTCCCCCCATTCTCCCCTTCTTGGGCGGAGGGTTTCAATAAAATGTAAATTAAAACACTTTCAAGTAACATTTTTTAACCTTTAAAAAGCACAGCCCTGAAAACAGCAGCAACAATCGCGCTGCTACAGCAGCAAAACACAGCCCTTATCCGATCACTCGTCCAGGTTCCTCTTGTTGAGTTGCATTGCCCTTAGTGCAGTGTGTCCAGCTGCTGGGACATCCTAGTATATATAGAGATGTTCCAACTGGTGAAGTTCAGCTTGGACCGAATATCACCACCCCAGATCCCACTGTTGGTGTCAACATCTTCCAGGTGGCCAGCTTGCAGCACAACAGGAGGCTCCCTTTGTTGCAGAAGGCACGGGTTCAAGCCCCAGAGCAGGGGGCAAATAGCACAGAAGCCTAGAAGTGGATGCTGCTGAGTAGGGCCCCAGTTCAGAAAGGTACTCAAGTGCATGCTTAACTTTAAATACGTGAGGTGTGCCACTGAACTCAATGAGAGGATTCAACACTTACCCACTTTGCCCAATCGCAGCCTATGAGCGTGCTTTTCATATAAAGACTTCCAAAAGAATTGCCCCCACGGGATGCCCTGGAGTCGAAGCAAAACACACCACTGGTCCCATTTCTAGAACGGTGGGCAGGAGGACTGTGGGGTTGCACTTGTGAGGATCAGCTGAGTCAGTGCAGCTGTAACATGTTGGACTCCCCTCCATGCCACCACTTACTCAGCATGAATGGCGAGGTTCTCGGGGCTTTCCCAGAGAAGGGGCTATCGCAGCAGTTCTTGGATCACTTAAATGTTAGGAGCATTTTTGTCTTTGGAAAGAGTATTACAAGCCTTCCTGGAGGCAGGTGAAATGCCAACAATTATTTTGCATAGTCTAAACTTTCCTTTACTGTACAAGGTTCACGAATTTGGAACAGGCACTTCTAACTGAAAGACACAAACTTCAAGCTCCATCAGCTTCCCCCACTGAGGAATTCTGCTGTTAAGCAAGAACACTTTTATTCCTTGTTTAAATTCTATATTGCAGAAAACTTGTTTTTCAACCCGTTACATAACAATCTGCCTTAGAACGAAAACATAACAGTCATTAATCAGCTTAAGCTTCGCATGACTCTCTTTAGTCTGTTTCCTTTTAAAGGAAAGCTTGTGGTGCATTTACACCCCATATCGAAACCTCCCACTAGAAGTTTAGCTCTAGCTTAGTATAACATTAAAGACTGAGTTTGGAAATCATACTCAGTTGAGCTTCTCAGGCTGGGGAGGAAGGGTATGACAGTGGTTAGGGAGCTAACGTGAGTCTCAGGAGACCCAGGGTCAATTTCATGCTCTGCCACAGACTTCCTGCATGACCCTGGGCAAGTCAGTCACTTAATTTCTCTGTCCGTCAGTTCCTCATCTGTAAAATGGGGACAGTAGGACTTCCCTTCATTAGAGGGATGTTGAGGATAAATTGTGAGGTGCTCAGATATATGGTAATGAGGGCCACAGAAGTAGCTGATAGATGTCATCAGATATCAAACTCACTCAGACAGGATCAACATTCCTTGATATTCAGAGGAGACCTGCAAGACAAAGGCCCTGAACAGCTGTACTACTGCTTCTGCCAAGTACATTTGCTTCCACCGTCACCTTTTCATTACGTTCACTCTTCCTGTTTTTCTCTTAGACACCGGCAGGTAGCTCAGCTAAGTAGTTCTTGCCATGAAAACTAAGTAGTTCTTGCCATGAAAACCTTGCTTGTTCAGCTTCCCATGCACTGATGTGTTTTAAAGAGATTTGCATCCCCAGGATAAGGCCTCCCCATTTTCAGTGGAGGAAATACACCTGTGCAGGGGCCCAGCAGTCTGTGAGATGGGCTAAGCGGCTATATCATGGACAGTCAGTCCCATGGAAAGGGCTAGCGGCTGTTGACCATTCCTCACTGAAAGGAATTGGAACCTGTAATGTAGAGGCTAAGGGTCTTGCCTGCTCTTCAAGGACTGGTCTTTAGGGCCCTGCTATGAACATCTTCCTGGATTTTATAACAAGGTCACCCATCTATGTGGTTTAATCTAAATAAGATTGCCTGCATGTTCTCATTGTTATAGGCTGCTTACGTTGTCACTGTGTGAATAAAGTTGTTTTGGGAAGCTAAACTGCTACATCGCTGTTCTTTTGTTGCAGGGTGACTCTTGGCAAAAATACCATTTGTCCTTTTTCTGGCCTCCTGCATCAGATATGTCTCATTTGCTCTGATTTACCATGCTCAGCAAAGAACTCAGCTGCTTTTCTTCAGCTTCATTGAGCTGAAGAAGGAACTCCTGCCCTCAGCACCAACTTTGTCTCAAGTCTGGATTCTGTTAGAGATCATTTCCGTGACATGGTAGCTTGTCTGAGAATAGCAGTTGATTTGTCAGTCTGCAGGATCCTGAACTTCTATTTATCGCCACACCTGTGTTGGGGGAACACTGAAGTGAGGAATGTTCTTTCTTTCTTTCTCTCTCTCTCTCTCTCTCACACACACACACACACACACATACCCTCCACAGGTCCAAATGGTCCTAGACCATAGCCTTGTTTAGTGACAGGATCATATCTGCACTAGGGAATAGGATGGGAGACCCAAACTCTTTGCATCACTCACGAGCTAGGATTTAAACCTGGATCTTCAGTGATCAAAGGTTCATTTGCTGTGCTCCTCAGTCTTTCTCACAGCAAAGTTTCTTGGGATTTTCAGACAGTTAGAGGATTGCTTAATACAACAGGTAGCTCCAGGGCACTGATCTGGTGGGAAGATTAACACACACACAGTTTTATATGCTGATCACGCCTTTCTTTGCATTCCTCTAACCTGGGGAACCAGGACACGTTCTGTGGAACACCCAATCTGTGGTGCACCCAATCTGTGGTGCACCGAGGGCTCACACTCTTCACCTTGCTCTTGCAGCTGTCAATACTCTATTTCCAAGAGCTCCCCTGACCCTCACTTTTGAATAGTACACTGCAAATTGCTCTGATTCTCAATATGGGGATACACAGGGCTAAAAATGAGGTTTTTTAATAATAAAATTCTGTTTCACTGTGAAATTAACACATTTAATACATTGACATGTTCAGACGAACTGAACAAACGTACCGGTACAGTTCTACTGCATCACTTACATGCAGTCTCTGCAGCTCTCTTCCACACACACTCCTTGCATTTCCCAGGATAGGGTAAGATTCACAGTGAGTTCGGATGTTTGAATGCAAGGGGCCAATGGGGAGCATGTGTACTAAATATGTTGATACATTTCCATCTGAACCTAAATAGGTTTGTCCTTATTTCTGCAGGGAAAGTGCTGAGGTATTCTGCTAACAAATGGTCCCCATCTTGCAGTCAAACAGTTAAGGGGAACACCTCTGTCTCAGCACATTAAGCTCTGCCATGTGGCACGGCACAGAAGAGTAGATGATACCAAACTGTTTTCTCAGAGCTCTTTCCATTGTCAGCCATATTGTGCTTTAAAGGGTGATCCCATGTTTGGACAGTTTTAGCTTTGTAAATGGTCTCCTTTGCAAGAGAGCATTTAATATGGAGAGATTTAGAAATAAGGAAAAGGGAACTGAACTGTGGAGTGTTCTCTGGAGCAGGTTGCTATCCTCTTTCTTTCTACATTATCCTTCATCCTGCTACTTGTAGTGAATGTACCGTATATGTAAACCTCTCTGTATTTCTTCCTGACTGCATTTTCTGGAGTCTAGAGTCTCATCAGTCAGCAGGGAGTTCATTTTAGTGAACTCATCAGTGCTCATTAGAATTATACAAGCCGGGCCCTATGCATCCTTAGGTGAAAGATCCCTTTGTGTACAAAGTGAGGGAGATGGTCTTATGGTTAATGCAAATACTGGAAGTCAGTAGATCTGGGCTTTCTCTCTCAGATCTGCCGCAGACATCCTCCATTACAGAAGGTAACTAATTTAACTCCCTTGAGCCTCAGCACCCAACCTGTGAAATGGGGGTAATAATACCCACCTACTTCATGAGGTATTGAGAGGCTAAAATCATTCATATTTTAAAGATCTGTAGGATCTTCCATCACCGGATTTTAAAGAAGTGCAAAGTTCAGGCTCAGATGAGTGGAGTTACACCAAGGATGAATTTAGCTGATTACATAGAGTTTGAGTTTTGTGATCAAAGCTCTGGCCAGCCCCAACATAAAAGTACCAAGCAGGAAGCATCAGCCATGTGATAATCCTGACTGAATCAGGAATAGTGAAGAACGGGGAAAATTCAAAAGAAACAAAAGTTCTCCATGATATTTTCCATTACAAAAAAAACCCCATTTTTCAACTGAAAATTTTCAGCCAGACCCACTCACCAAACATGGATGCACAGGACTCTCCATGGAAGCCCCTCTGAAGCAGGCATTGCAAACACCAGATATATGAATAACCTTCCTTATTATTTGCACAACTTCCCCACTCTCCCCACACACAAGAAACAGGCCAGCTCCACTATATCTGGAGCCTTCCATGGCTGTGGAGATCTGCCCCTCATTGCAGTATTAATGGTAGCCAAAAATAGACTCTTCTTGCTCCTCTTGAATCCTAATTAATTTTGTTGGTTTGTCTTAAATGTATGCATCCATCAAAGATCAGTTCGTAAAATAAATCTATGGCGGGATTCCTCAAATGGAGAGCTTCATTAAATATAGGCCAATTATCAAGGAACTTTAAATCACATTTTTGGCTTACTTGTATTGACATCATGGGGCAGATGTATCAGTCATACGAAGAAACAGATGGGTCAGATCTTTACCTGGTGTAAATGAAATCAGTGGAGTTAACTCCTGTTTATACCAGCTGAGGATCGGCTTTACCACTTTAAGAAGATATTATACACTACTTATTTTAAGTTTCTCTATAGTATTCGCAGAGGTACCAATACTGCTGTTACTCTCTTTGAAGAGGAGGCAGCATTCATTAGAATTCTGCTAAGAGCCTATTTCAATCGGGTATAGGTCTAAAAGGACTTGCATTCAGAATTTCCATTGCTTTCCCTCACCTGCTATTGTGATGATGTATTAGAGCACACATCTGGATTTCATTAGGATAAGAAATCTAGAAAATCAAACCTGTCCTAGATAGAAGGATACTAGAAAAAGTCTGGTTACCATCTTTCAGGTTCCCAAAGAGAGGACACTGCCGGAGGCGGGTGGAGGGGGAGTTGGAGGAGGGGATGCAGTTGGGCAGTGCTGGAGGAGGTATTTGGGGTGCTGGAGGACGGAGGTACTGGGAGGGGTACCTGGGGGGTGCTGGAGGGAGAATTTGGGGGGGTGCTGGAGGGGTGTGTGTGTACTGGGATGGGAGGGGGTGTTTGGAGGGTGGGGGAGGGGGTACCTGCAGCCTCACTCTCGAGGTGGGAGGCAGTGTTGCTCCCTGTCACAGTAGCAGGGCGGCCCAGGACGCAGCACTGGCTGCCAGTCAGCACCTCCCTTCAGGCCTCTCCCCCTCCCCAGGGCTGGGAGCCAGGGCCTGGGTGGGTGGGATCTGGCAGCTCCAGCTTCTGAGGAGGGACCAATTGGGATGCGGAGCCAGCTCTTTCTGAGCTGCATCGTCTGCCCCACAAAAATCCTGGACATTTCCTCTTATTTGAAAAACCTGCCTGGCCAGAGGATCAAAGAAGAGGAAATGTCCAGGAAACCCCAGACGTATGGGAGCCTGATTGATGTTTTTAGTCTTAGGCTCTGCCTATACTATGAAGAAGGGATGGGATTCCCTGGCTTGCGCACACCCCCCCACGCTAGTGCTCATTGAGCTAGAACAAGTATCAATAGCAGGGTAGCCGTGGTAGCACAGGTGGGGGTGGCAGACGCAGGGCTTCGACATGCAGAGTATGTACCCACTGGTTTCAGGCAGGTTTGTACTCACCCAAGCCTCCACTGTCACTACCAGGGCTAGCATGGCTACACTGCTATTTATACATGCACTAGTGCAAGGATGTGTGCACAAGCAGGATGTGTGCACACCCCTAGCTCGGAAGTCCACACACAGCAGCTGGCCCAGTTCCATGGGGGCTCCCTGTGAAGCCCCATTAACGGAGCATTGGGAATGGGCAAGTCGTGGGGTGAGACCACTGTGCAGATCCTTCAGCCCAATTGCCCCCCGGGGACAGGAAGCACTCGGATGCCAGGGGCTATGCCAGCCAAATGGTACACCGTGGCTGAGGTACGTATTAGGGATAAATTATTTGAGGAAAATTCTGTCTTTGGTGGTTCTCAAAATCTGTGTCAGGAGTGGATCTTCCCAGAATGTGAAATCATGTCTAGGTCTTGTGCGGCCCAGCAGGTCTTGAATGTCACCGAGAACCAGGACACCCTAGACTCTTGGATTGGGGCGAGGGGACAACACATCGCAATCAATCAGAAATGGACTTACCAACGTCAGTACACGCCACAGTTAATTGTTTCTCTGCTTCTCTTGCAATCACTGATTCTTCAGTTTTCACCTATGGGGAACACCAGCGGGCCATTGTTGCTGTGGCTGTTACGAAGTCAGAGTTCGTTTCATGTATAGGGTAGTGCTATCACCTCTCCTGGCTATTGCATGCTACTGCTATGACTAGAAGCTACGAAACCCCTACTGCTCTTCCGGCAGACACCCTTCTCCATCAGCGTGCAGCACAAATAAGCTTCAGCTCCAGCTGCCTGAACCATAATTTTTATCTAGTTTCTAATTGTATTAAGTGTAGCTGGTACACCAGGGCCTCTCTGAGCAGGCATACAAATATTTCATTTATAACCCCTAGTTTCCTCCATGTGCACCTCCAAACAAGCAGGAATAGTACAGCTTTTTCTCTTTCTAATCTCATCCAAATACTATATATACCAAGTATCTTATTTAGCTACATCTTCTGCTGCCACCTGAAAATTAATTATTGACCTGGTATATTCAATCTCTTCCACTGTTCTAAAATCTTGATTACACTCAATTAGGGACTTAACCACAGAGGGTCAGTCAGGTTGATTTTGAGGACTAGTACTTTGTGCAAAAATGATCATCAGCTCTGTCTTAGAAAGAGAACATCTAGATGCATGGTAAGTGTAAGTATCTATGATGCTCTTAATTGCATATTATATCATTTAACTAACAGCAATTCTGGGACTACAAATGCCAGACTTGAAGCAGATGATTAGTTAATGTGTCTCAACATCGATCTGCTTCTACTGCCAGACATTCTAACAATATTGTCTTGAGCAGGAGTGTGATCTTCTGCCTCTAACCAAGTGAAAAGCTTCTTACACACTCAGAGCCACATCCTGAGCTGGAGCAAATCAGTGTAGCCTCATTGCCGCCTTCAATGGAACTGGGCTCATTTACACCAGCTAAGGATCTGACCCTCAGACTGGCCAAGATCCTAGTACTAGTGTGTCTTTACCCTCTCCCTTTGAAGTACACCTCTACCCCGATATAACGCGACCCGATATAACATGAATTCGGATATAACGCGGTAAAGCAGTGCTCCGGGGGGGCGGGGCTGCGCACTCTGGCAGATCAAAGCAAGTTCGATATAACGCGGTTTCACCTATAACGCAGTAAGATTTTTTGGCTCCCGAAGACAGCGTTATATCGGGGTAGAGGTATATGTCTAAATAGTCAGCATTCAGTTAGCACAATGATTTTGCACATCTCTCTTCCTTTTCCAGTTGGTCCACAACAGTGTTTAGTTTGTGCCAGGGCTTGCCAGGGCTGAGTCCTGGCACCTCTGGGCTTGGCAATTCATAGCCCCAGCACCTTTGGACTTGGCAGTTTATAATCCCGGCACCTCTGGGCTTGCTGCCTCAGTTAGGAAAGCAAAAAAAATTGCTTGAGCCCTGACACCTCTTTCATTACAAATTAAGCCCTGGTCCCCAGTCTGTCTACAAGATATCCAGTTTCACTGGAAAATCAGTCCAGAAAGACACTGAGAACTGAAAGTATGGCCATGACTGCCAAGCACAAAGAATTGTTCTTAACCTCCTAGGAGACCCAGTCAAACTTTTGCTGAAGTGCTCTTTCCCGTGGGAATATATGCAAAACCCATCTTTTACCAGTTCGTTGTCACTGCAACCTTCCCTGATGCTCTATCTGGTGACACCATTTCCTCCATTTGGTGTTCAATTAGATCCCTACACGTTCCCTAGCATGTTGTATCTCAGGGATGCTTCTTCCTAATCAGGACTTTAACCTGTACAGAGTATCTCAAGTCTCACACACTTTCCCTGGTATATAATATGTCCTCATATACCATCCTTTCCCCAGTGCATTTTTCTGAATTTGAATCACTAATTCTCAATCCCAAGGATCCTGTCTGCTACCACAGTCTGATTCTGTTGTGTCTTAGTAAATTAATGGGCACCCTGTGAAAGATTTAACATATCTTCCAGCACTACTAATAATTCAAACTTGGCTTTATAATAATTAATTTTCCTTTTGGTGTCCAAAGGACAGCTAAGTGTTCTTAGCAAACAATTTATCTGTCAAATAGAGCTCTTTACTCCGAATGTGAATTGTCTGAACAGACAATGATTTTCACAGATTTGTTTGAAATTGTCCCATGACGTTATTGGTGCACATATTTCAGCCTATTTATTGCTCATAAACTGTTTGCTGAGTATTTGAAATTCATGATTTTTAAGCTGAGCTGTTTGGTTGGGCATATGGTTCATATGACATTTTCAGTTCCTCAGCTGATAGCATGGAACAAAATCAGGTTTCTGGTGCAAATACTCATGATTATGAAGTCTATGCTCACCTCCACACATATCCTGCAATATTAGTTTAAAAAGCAAATATTCCTGTCTGGAAACTGAATCACTAAACATCTTGTGAAAATCAGATGCAAAAAACAAAATCTGAATCTAAGCAAATTAGTTTAAAAATTCAAATGATTGTTCCTGAATAGCATCTTGTGATGTGCATCCCGTTCTGATCCTGAAATCTTTCCACACATGTGACTTCAGCAATACTCCCCAACCCACTTTGGAGATATGTTTCCACATATTGGATTTGGTGGTTGCAAGAAACATTATGGGGTGACCTCACAACTACCCTTCCCATTATATCATTCACTTTGTCAGCCCTGCCAATGACCCGGTGGCATTCTGATACCTTAGGGTTCCCATACTCACTGTGATATTAAGGGACCCAAATAATAGACTGCAGAGAAGAAAGACAAGGGGGAAAGCTGCAACCTCAAAGCCCTACCTCATTGTCTTTGGTTGTAGCAACCCCTTCTTCAACCCCGAGAAGCTGGTCATCTCCTGTCCAGTCTGCTTTGCCCTTGTTGCTATATCATTCAAAAGAGGTGACAAGGAACTTCAAGAAAGCTATTGTGAAACTTTGGCCAGAGTGGGACACTAAACAACTGCTGAGCTGCTGGGGTGGGAGAGGCGAGAGTCCATATTAGTTAACAAGCACTTGCATTCCCATTCCTCCTTCCCCACTGCTCTTGTTCAGCCCTTCAGCCTAGAAAGATTCCCCAACACACACAAGCGGTGTCTACACTTAGAGCTGAGATTTGATTTGCAGCTGAAGGAAACATACCTGTGGTAGCTCTGATCAAGCTACCATGCTAAAAATAGAATGCAACGTGGCAGTACAAGTGACAGAAGGGGCTAGCTGCTCCTAGTGTCTCAGAAGGGGTGAGTGCAGGGCTGCCAGCCTGTCCCACCACCAGCCCTGCTGTGGCTACACTGCTATGTTTAGCACTCTAGTTCAACAGGAACTAATACGGGTATGTCTACCCAAGCTAGAAATTACCCCTCAGTCTGAAGTGTAGACATACCCCTGCTCTCCCCCCATCAGCAGCCATGTTGCTTTTAGTCAGTGTTCTTCACTGGTCCAGCCAGGGAAAAGACCTTCTAGTAAATCTCACCATCGTTAACAGAATACAAGAGCTGGCTCTCCTCAGAACAATGGTACAGGGAGAGCTGAAGAGGATTCAGCTCACATAACCCTGAGCACAGTGCCTGTTTCACTCTGCTGCCTTACTGGGGATTAGCTCGGAGAGAATAATGAAAATTCCAGATACTGGTAGGCAGGAAAACCCCCAAACCAAAGTACTCTGATGTATAATTTCTCAATCACTAGGTGGCCCACTGCTGCTATCAGGCTTCCCTGCAGAGAGAGTGAGAACTCACCCAAGGAGTACCAAACAATGGCACTTTTACCAGCCCAAATAAAATCCGTTTACACTCAGGTATAACGCAAGATATCCAGGGAAACGTAAAACATATAAAGTGTTGTAATAGATGACAAATTAAGAGACACTACTTGTTTGGTAGCTTTAATTCAGCTCTTTCAGTTGGATTCAAGCGTGTGTATTCCGAAGGTGCACACACAGTAAAACACCAGCACATATGAAGAGAATGGTCATTGTGACCCCCTGGCACTCCAATATTCACCACTGTCATGTAATTGGGATATGTTTTGTACAAAGTATGTCTTGTAAGGTGTCATTCTAAAAGTCTTGATCTGTTAGACATTAATATCTTGTTGGATTGTATGTGCTATCATCGTATGTGAAGTTATGAAGTTTGGCTATGTATGTGCTACTGAAACATGTTGTGAGGTTGAAAACACCCACAAGCAGCCTTTCAGGTAGAACAGTAAAAAGGCCAAACAATGTTAATGGCTTATTGAGGAAATGCACACAAGCACAAGGATTACCCCAGGAACTGTGTACAATAAAAACCTCTCAGAGATAGCCCTACACCATGGGAACTGTTTGACCCAGGTCACAGCAAAAAAGCTTACCAGACAGTGGGAAGAAGATATAAAAGGGGGGAAATGACATCATGATGGGACGTCACTCTCCCTACAACACCACACATCTGGAAACACCTGAGGAACAAAGACTGAACTGTGGGAAGTGATGGTCCCAGGATAAAGGGAGTTCTAGACTGTGGATTTCTAGACCTGGGAAACCCAAGCTGCAAAGCCAAGGCAGCTTGTGCCTTAAGAATCTGCCAGCCTTTAATCACTCAGGGTGAGAATTTGCTAATTCATATCCTACTTATCTAGTATGTTAAGCTCAGTTTGCAATTTTGTTTATAGGTAATCTGCTTTGATCTGTTTGCTATTACTTATAATCACTTAAAATATTTCCTTTTGAAGTTAATAAAATAAGTTTATGTTTTAATCCCAATCAGTGTGCGTTTGACTAAGGTGCCTGGGGAAAATCTCATCTTGGTTACCACAAGTGTGCATGGTCCTCTTCACATTGAGGGAGAGGCGGACCGGGGGTTAAACCAAGATCCTGGCCAGATTTGACCAGGGCAGGACGGTACTGCTCTGGGGTCCTAGGCTGAGATGCTGGTGGTTAGAGAGCCTGCGTGTAACTGCAGCTGGGTGTGTCCCTACCTGTGTGAATGCTGGTGAAAGTGCAAGCTTGGAGGGCTTTTCAACTTGTCACAGCAGCAGAGTGTGAGGGGAAGCCCAGGCTGGTGGGTCAGGGGAGATCAGTGGTACTCCAGTTCCAGGTGGCACCCTGAGGGGGAATCCATCACAGTCATAATCTGAATTTATTTCCTAAAGGCTAAATCCTGCTATACTTGCTCAGGTAGGACACCCATTGACGTCAGTGAACAAACCTTCTGGAAGAGACGTTATTTATCTCACACCCAGCAATTAACTTCTTCATCTGCTTTTGCCTCCCTTTTTTATTGATTTGCTTTTATGGCCACAGCTTTGTTTTGTTACTATACATCAGGCATCAGATGCTTTTCCCACCGTACGCACTCAGACTCACACTACTTTAGGAGGAAGCTGTAACCTGTGAAAATCTTAGCATCTCAAAGCTATTCCTGAGCGTCCTGGACTTGGAGGAGATTTGAAGGGACCTAGGATGAGCTGGTCATTAGTCATTGCATCCTATTTATCCCAAGCCTCTCAGTCACAATCTCTCTACCACTTTAATTGTCTTTTTTTCACCATTCCTTCCCTCCAACGTCTCTCTTCTGCAATAGGAACACTTTGACTAGATTTTTCACCCTCAAATTCAGCTCCCTTCCACACTGAAACATGCTGCACACAGTAGAGTACAAATTAACTTGTGAGCAGTGACTTGTACAGAAATAGATGGACAAATAGCACACTTCCTGATACATCTTCTCACTAAAACGAGAACGTGCTGGGTAAGAGTAGCACTGATGAAGTCTCATGCTTTCATATCTTGGTGATTCATCTTTTGACCAATTTTTCCTTATTCTTCTACATCTTCCCATAACTCCTCTAAAGGAGCCATGGTCCAGATCTCTCCCTTTTTTCCCCATCTATTCCAATCTCTTTTTGCCCCGCCCCACTACCCAGTTGCGACTCTTGTACATGTATTTTTTGTGTTTTAAAATAAAGTCAGATGGCTGAGGAAGCATAGCCCAGTGTTTAAGGTGCTAGCTTGGGCACCCCGTATCAACTCCTTGCGCCATCACAGACTTCCTGCATGACCATGGCCAAGGCATTTAGTCTCTCCCGTGCCTCAGTTTCCCATCTGTAAACGGGGATAATAGCACTTCCGTACCTCACTGGGATGTTGTGAGGATAAATACATTAAAGACAGTGAGATACTATGGCAATGGAGGCAATATATGTACCTTAGAGAGATATCTCAAATAAATGTCTCTGAATAATCTTTAGCTTCTTTGATGACATTTGCACTATTTTATATGAACTTTCTTCAAATATTCTAGTAGAAATGTTTGCCAAAGAAGTTTATTTTAAAGAAATATGGCAGAATATTCACTGACTGTGAACTTCACATTTCTAACCACAAGTGTGCACACCCGAAACCTCATGCTAAGAGTTACATTCATCCAATCAGGAAAGATAAACCTACTGTGTCATCTTCACCTTCAATTAAAGTTGACTATTGAACATTGACTACTCTCATCTAACTGCTTGTGAATAGGATACAGATCACAAATTATTAGGGAGAGAATTCCAAGTAACAAATGGGAGAAAACAATGGTCTGTGTTTTGACAAGTCACAAAAAAATGAAATTTGTCCGTATTTCTTATGAATTATTTACTTAGCTCTATTTAAAATGATTATTTCCTTCACTCAATAAATTGAGTCCAAAGTGTGCTTCTAATTTACCCAGGTTCAGATCCAGTGCAGTTACTGTATCTCAAGGACTTCCACTTTCAATTTGCTTAGTTCACAAGTAAAAAGATGGGTTTTGTTCCAGGGCTCTGTCAGTCCTGCAGAGTCAGGCTGTAGTCTTCATCTCGTGAACCATCACCAGCAATAAAAATTCTGCTGGCCAAATTAATTGTTTTCAATGGGGTTGAACAGTCTAACTGTGGACAGTATTTTGCCCTGCAGTTGGAGTTTAATTAACAATTTTATTAAAGATCCATAAGCCAGAGACAATCCAGCTCACTCCCCCATAGCTATTTTGTCTCTGCTGGGCTAACACTAGGTAGTAAAATGTTATTTTAGTCAGTAAAGTTGGCAGATATGATGCTGAATAATCACAGAGAGCAGCGCTGTTCAGTCACAAGGTGCTATAGTCCCTTTTTAGTGTAGAACTAAACCTTCATAGTTTTTCAAAACTATGAGTCCGGCTGATGGACTGTACAATTTCCCCACATAACTCTTTCAACAGACTTGTATTCTGACTGCTCACACTCATCTGCTTTTCCAGTCAGGCACCTCCTAAACAGAGAATTTTGACTAGCTGCAGATTGGTTAGGAGATATAGTCACAGTCATTCCATTCATAATGTTTTTCCCTCTCACATTTATTTCTCATTTCTCCTAAGAAATAAAAAGCAAGATCTCCAGAAGTGAAAGTCTGGTGCATGAAGCGATTATACCACCGTTAGTGCCCAAGTACCTAGACAAGTTTTCATTCTTTGCTATTATTCATTCCTCCTATATACCTAATTTTACAAGAAATAAGACTGAGATATAGTAGTGACAAGTTAATTACAGTTGTGACATCTTGTGGTAGGTCTATTGTACATGTCTGTAACAGTAAGATATGGTACCATCACCATATCTAAAATAAGCACTGGTGAAGAAGAGCGCTCTCCTCCATAACCTCTCCCTTCAGCTTCTTTTATACAACATTTTAGCTTTCAGTGTCTTGAGTGATGACATTGTCTATTGCTCTGGGAATGGGATGGAATCCAAGGAGGTTATGACCTAATGTTTTAGTCTGAAGGGATAAAACGAAAAGATGGGTTATTATACAGGCAAGCTCTCGCTGTGCATGCAGTTATCTGATGACTATATTTAGGGAAATGAGACTTAAAATGGAGGGACATGCAGGGATCTGACATTTGGCCTGAGATGCATTTGTATTTGGAAGCTGTAAGATTATTTAAAATAGCATAAACACCATGGGCAAATAATATCAAAAAAAGTCACAGGGCCATGTAAGGCTGTCATTAATGTTAACCTGACCTCATGTGATGAAGGCACATGTTTATTTCCATTGGCTGAGCCCAGGAGTAGGGCAACAGGTGTGTGAAAATTTGGTAAAAAATTATTTTGATTAAAAAGAGAGAGAGAGAGAGAGAGAGAGAGACTGCAATCTCAGCACCAGAATGCACTAGCAGATGTGCATCCACCAACAGTTTTGGATGAACTATAGACTGCGATTTTACACAATAGCCAGAACTAATTGTACATATTGATACATTACTATCCTTAGTATATTAGAGAGACAAGGTGGGTGAGGTCATATCTTTTATTGGACCAACTTCTGTTGGTGAAAGAGACAAGCTTTTGAGTTTACACAGAGCTCTTCTTTAGAAAGCTTGTCTCATATGTATTGCTGCTGGTTAGGTTGGGCATGATCCCTCCACATCCCTTTCTCCAAGGAAGAGTTTTTATTTTGCTGCGTGGCACATAAAACTTTTAAGAGGATGAATTAATGAGCAGAGGCAGATGAGAGAAGGGCCTGGGCAGGCCTGGGGATTAATCTCTTGGTCCTGTACCTATGGGAGAGGGAGCATGGAGGCTACTCCAGCCATGTGAGGCAGCTCCCCAACTGCTCTACATCCTAAAGCGGTGGGAGGATTTCTCTTTCCCAGCACCCTCTGCCCAGCACCCAGCCTGGCTACTTGAGCGGGGTTTAAGATTTGTTCTTTAATTTCCAATACACTTTATGCACACTAAAACTATTATGAAAGATGGATGTACATGTGATTAGAGGCCTTTCCAACAATCTTCTGTCCCCGCCCCATCTGTATAGAGGATGTTCAACATTGTTGTGTAGTACCTGCTTTTGCCAACTTCAACTTGTAAATCAAGCTCTTGTCTATATTTTACCACCCAGGCAATTTATAAAACCAGAGAGCGAGAAAAAACTTCAGTTCTTGAAGGAGTATCAAATTGACTTTCAAAGTGAAAAAAATTAAGGCTGTTTTCATTTTAAAAGAAAATAGCACAGGGAACAGAGTTCTCTTCCAAAGAAACCCTTCCCATTACATAGATCATTCCTAAAAGAAGTTGTGTTCATAACTGGCATAAAGTTAGCTTAACAGTTTTTGTTCCATTGGACACTAACCTCTGAGCGCCAAGTTCTGTTTGCCATATACATAATTCCTGTTGAAATTGATAGAACAGAATCTGAAGGAAGAATTTGTCCATGCATGCTTAATACATTAATTTGGGCAGGGGTTATTTATTCCTTGACTGGAACCCAAAAGAAACTCCCTCCTGAAGTCACACAAGGAAACTATAATACAAATATATATATACACAAATCAAAGACCTAAATGACTGGTTAACATAGTGTGTGTGGGGGGGGGGAAAAAACAATACCTGGTTCTTACTGTATATAATCAAGTTTCAGGCAACTGAGTTATAATCCTTTAAATAATGGGCTTCAAGACAGGACAGAACCTTATGTACAGCTCACCCAAATTCTAACACATGCTCTTAATCAGTTTTCAGTGTTTGCCTTCTGTGTAAAATCACTTAAAAACATGGGTTACAGTTGTTTCATAGCTTTACTCTCTCAGTAATGTGCAACATGAACATAATAGTGTTATTAAGAAGTCAAAAATAACTTAACACAGGAGCTATATAAGATTTTCAGACGGCCAAACTTCCAACAATTTACCTTTTGTTAAGTTCAGAAAATTCGCACATTTGTTAATCAAATTAATTTAAAAAGTAGCTTTTCAAAATAAAAGCAATGCTTTAAATAAATATAGTCTTTTATAACCATAGAACACTGAGTTCTGTTAAAGGTAACACAAATACTACACTTAAGCACAATACTGAAAAGACTGAAATGAACACCATGAGAATACATGAGCAGGACCCTATTAAGGATGACAGGATACGGATTCATTTGTTGTCCTGCATCTCTTCTGTGTACATTAAATGACAGTACAGTAGCATAATGGAGTTAATTCTCAAAACTACCATAAGGATTTGTTGTGTCATGACATTTATAATTGCTGCACAAGAATACTGGTACCCTGGTTTTTCAAGCCATTTCTCTATGCTACATCTTCAGCAATTCTGCAGTCTTACTTCAAATCTCTAGCAGGGCATACTTCTTAAAACTGACACACTGTGGCCAAATCCTGCTTACTTTACTCACCGGACTTAAGTAGGATCACTGGTATGAGTAAGGCAAGAAGAAATTAACCCATTCTGTAAATGTCATATAAAGCTCACAGTTTGTGAAGTCTATAACCTTCCTTCAAATATTGGCATTCATGAATATTTCAGAATTACTGAAGATCACTGTCATGTTATTTTATCATTGATGAATGCTCACAATTCTCACTTCATAACTAGAGGGCAGAAGCTGTGTTTATTATTACACAAGTTAAATGCATTTCTGCAAAGATCGCAGCCGTTCTGCTGAGCTAAAATGTTGCACTGACCTTCTTGAATGAAAGAAGTTCGCTATTTCTTACATTACTATGTATTATCTGAATGTATTTCAGACACATGTATTTCAAAGACTAGCTAAAATTCTATGAAATGTCCATCTGAAATCCAATCAGGAACTATCTAGAAATTCTGTTTAATATTTCATTTACTTATTTTTAATTGATCATTAAAAATGATGTTGAGGATTTGTAGCAATCCATTAATTTCACCCTTACAACAAATGGTTATTTGTTAGTGAAATCTGTTTTGTTTAATTTAAACAGAATATATTAAAAGTTGTAAATTAAATGACAAAGGCAGGAAAGTCAAACGAAGCACAAAATTGATACAATAAGTATTCTATTTGTTTTGATCTTCAGAATTAACATGTCTGTTCAAAGATGACAAAAGAATAAATTAGTAAATGGATAAAGCAACTCTTAAACGGGCTTTTCTAGGATTCCACACACACGTTCTCTCTCTCATTCACACTCCCCACCCACTCCTCGGATTTATTAGAAATTTTACTACTAAAGAGTTTAACTTAGATAAATTAACTGCATTAAAATACTGACATTGTGAGGAATTTAATACTTCCAACACCCTGCAAGAAGGCATTCCTGTGTGAAATTTTAAATGCTTTAAAAAAATAGTTTAAAGTTATTGAAATATATGACAAATATGACAGCTCTGCCTTCTCTCACAGCCTGCCGTTCTCATCCCCAGTATCCTTCTCCTCTATTGCCTCAAGGCATCGTTTTGATTTTGCATCCATGTTTCCACTTCCAGTTTTGCTCAGTCCACATGACAAGCAGGCCAGCTGGATCTGCTTCATATTCTCTATGGCTTCATTCTTGGCATTCTTCAGCAGATCTCCTTGTCCCTAAGAGTATATAGAAATACACAAAGAAAAAAAGGCATGAATAATATAGATCATTAAGAACTTAAAGTGGAGCTGCTGTTCTCATGTCCTCGTTAAAATTACTTTTTATGATGGAACAAGGTTCAAATTCACCCATCTCTGTTTCAATTCCACAGTGGGGCCTACTATTAATTTCAGCACAGACAGAAGGGACTGAAATCATCTGGCAGCTTTTTAAATGCACCGTACCTTTAGCCAACATAAAAGGCAGCAGAAGCAGTCATAGCAGTGAGTTTGGTGGGCTGGGCCTGCAGATACAATGTCTTATAAACGATTAATTTGAGAGACAAGGGGGGTGAGGTAATATCTACATTCTGTTGGTGAAAGAGACAAGCTTTTGAGCTTACACAGAGTTCTTTCTTCAGGTCTGGCAACAGAGAATGGTCCAATAAAAGATATTTCCTCAGTGACCTTGTCTCCCTAATATCATAGGTCCAACATGGCTACAACAACGCATACAACAATGAAAAATATTTATTGTCAGTAGAGGGATTTTATAGTCATTTATGCCTTTTTCTAGCTAGTTCATTGTTCTGTGGACTATGTTCCAAACTGGCTGAAGTGGCAGCATATTAAGGCGAAGCCTTTGGGAGTGCAGAACCCAAGGGCACCATCAAACCACAGCACCAGTTTGTTAAGCTGATCTCAAGGCAGCAGCAGCAGTGGAAAGACCCTTCTCCATATTAAGGAAAAAATAAACTTGATTTAATAATAACAGGCTAGGAGTTCTCTCAAATAGATGAGAAGTCAATACATTATAGTAGGCCTGCCTGTTTATACCCAGGCCAGTGACAATCCTAACTGAATCAATAGAAGATTGTTCTCTTCAGATACGTCAGCTGGAATAGTGATTCTACAAAACCACCACCACACTGCTACTGCCAGTGGCTCCATTACACCACTCTTTGAAACATTAGATCTTAAATGAAAATATTTAATCATCCCAAATCATATAGATGGGGTAAATTGGGGGGAATTTTAGTACAAATGAAAGCCTTCTCACATAGCCCTGTTAACACGCCTTAGTCATGGCTGGCTATCCAGTCCTAAGCTTCTCGTTGACAGAGGTGTGTTTATGAGATGTGCAAACATTTCTATGCACCATGCTGAATCCATTCAACCCATTTCATCTGTGACCTTCCAGCAGACTAACATGAACCTAGGATTTGATGCACAAAAAGTTTCTTTTATACCATGTCAAAACAGTTCAAAGGTAAAGTCCCCTAAGTTATCTCAATCCAGTTTTTAAACATCAGAAAAAATGCCGATCTTCAAATATAATAAATTGTGCGTCTCATTCTTTGTCAGAGACACAATGATGAACAATTAACATTTTTGAAGATTTCAAATAAAAGTAAATGTACTTATGTTATCTACACTACAACATAGAGAGGCCACTGAGAAATGAGAGTTAGAGAAGTTACCAAAATATAAAATGAGTTTACTCTTTGGTCTATACAAGATCATCTGACCATGTCAACTGTGATTTTAAATAAAAATGTGACACATTATTAAAAAACAACAATCATGCTACCAGACTGACACCTTTTGACTGCTTAGCAGACTTACAATTGTCTCCCTGTGAATATTAAAAATAAAAGTCAGCTACCAGCAAGAACACCTGTGTGTCTATATTTTTTTAGTCATTGTTTGCTTGCTACAAATGCAGAGTGTGGATACCCATAAAATTGGAAAATATTTATCCCCCTCTGAAAGTTTATAAATACATAATTACAACTAGATAGCTGTTTTTAATTTGAGAACAAGGAGAATTATGATACCCAAAAAGTGCACTTAACACAGTCAGAGTTACCCAGTGTAGGACACACACACACTTATAATATCCTTGCCGCCTTCCAACAGTTTTGTCCAAAAGGGCGTGGGGGTGTTATATGGAAGTTCCATTAATATGCTAATGTTTAAAAGTTCTATTAAACTATTAAACAATGAATATTGATAGTTTAAATTGTGTGAAGTGACAAGCATGAGAGATTGGTGTTACAAAATAAATAAATAAAAGCAGGAGATTCTGCTAGATATTAAAATGAAGGGTTGTCAAGAGCTTGAGTTGATCTTCTTAATGTCAACATCAAACCAAGTACAGCTTTAGGTACATCATTGCATACAGCTGTTTATATTTGCATTCAAAATGAAAAGATTTCCACTTGCTTTTCTTGTAAATCCATTTTACTAGTTACAATTTTCTAAAACGATTAAACAGAAGTTATGCCAGATTGCAAGAAGAAGTTCCTTTAAAATATAAGGAAAAACTGAAATCTGTAGGATAACATTTATGAACATGTCCTAGATTGGGGCATAACGGTACTTCAAGCTTCCAATTTTCTAAAGCATCACCCACATAAAGGGCCATATCATTTTCCACTATAATTCTGGCATCTCTCAAGACACAGAGATGCTATTCTGCAGGTCCTCCACAGATAGAACTATGGATGATTTCTCTGGGAGGGGGGCTAAAGATTGTAGTCCTATGGGTGAAATTGGGGTCACAGTGAAGTTAATGAGAATTTTTTGCCATTGACTTCAATGGGATCAGGATTTCACCTCAAGAGTTTCAGTGTGCATGCAATTTGAACCATATCCAATCATATACAGCCTTTCCGATGCAGATTATTATGGTTAGGAGTAATTAGCATGGAGATTTGTATGGGTCACATGGTAACCAGAATACATTGTTGCTCCTTTTCCTGCATTGCTGTGTGCCCATGAAAAGCTAGTTATGACATTTTGTATGTGGAGCCAAGAATTTAGTCATAATACATTAGTTACTGGACAGGAGGAACAAGAATTGGGTGACATGTTTAAAAGCTGAGCAGAGTCACCAGAGAATCCTGCACAGTAAAAAGGAAGCTCCCTGAACACTGTTCAGCTACATGTATAAATGAGCCCTAAACAATGTACTTTTTCAGCTTCAGAACTTGTCCATTAGCATGCACGTAACATAGAATCTCAGGGCAGGAGATATTCTAATGAAGATGTAGGGACAGATTTTTAAAGACTGTTAGATACCTAACTATGCAAATAGGTGCCTACTGGGATTTTCAAAAGCTCCTAACTCCCCTTGAAATCCATAGGATTTAGATTTCTAGGCACCTTTGAAAATCTCACTAGCTATCTGCACCCTTACGTGCTTAAATACTTTTTAAAGATCTGGCCCTTACTGACAATAACACCATCTCTACATCTAGGCAATCTAATCTAGTATCTTGTATGCCATACATGTTGTGTGAGTTCTTATAGAACAAATCATATGTAATGGGCTGGAACCCAGGGTCAGAACCCTGCATATCTTCAAAGGGTGAAGATCCCAGAACCCCTTGTGGTATTCTAAAGGCACCAGATACATATGGGTAAGTAAAAGGCTGTCATGAGGGTGATACATCATAATAATGGGAAGCACTACACAGCTAACATTGCTCTGCTTCTCCCATTCTCCAGCACTGAAACAGGCAGGATTTAGCCCACATAACTTTGCACACTGTATTGTTTTGACCCTAGTAAACAAAAGCAAGAAACAATGGTAGCTGGCAGGGTTCAGCACTGGTAAACAATGTTTGGGAAACAATGGCAGCTGGAGATGTCATCTTAGGCCAGTGCACCAGAGCCTGATTGCTTCATTTCCTGATGACGTGGACTTGTCCTGCTGTACAATGTAAGTTACTAAATAGATGCTAAGAATCAGATTTCATAAGAGTAGCTGTGTGCTATTCCTTACGAAGCACTGAACTATAAAGAGAGAGAAAGCTCAATCTGACAGTTATGGGAATAGGCAGATAGATATACTTAGAAGACTGGAATTCGGTGAGCAGCAAAGGTTTAAAGAAGTCAGTAAATAAAATCTACACCACATACATTTCAGAGAAGTGTGATTATGCTTTTAGGATGAAGGTTGATATTGTGGTTAAAGGCACTAGGATTGGGATTCAAGAGATCAGGGTTAAGTCCATGACACTGCCCCAGACATTCTGCATGACTTGGGGGCAAGTCACTTCATCTGTTTGTGCCTTATTACCCCACCTGCGAAATGGAGTGCTGTGCGGCTAAAGTCATTGTTATTTACAGAGCACTAAGTTACTACAGTGACTGGACCCTTTCCGGGCAAGTACCTAGAGAGATGGACTAGTGGCATCATCTGAGACATAGTTACCAAGAAATCATTACATTAATAATTATACCAAGGTTGATGTCATGAATGTAATTTGAAATAGTTTGTTTTGAATGGGATGAAACATCTAGGCTCTACAATCTTCCATTCCCTTACAATACAGCCCCATCTAATGCTGATACTTGGCATTATCAGGAATATTTTGTTACAGATTCAGCCATAATGGTGTCAGGCTGCCTGATATCACTGCTATGTGCTAAGACTACAATTCCTGATGTAACAGTTTTAAATATGTATTAGTGTTTCACCCTTACCATTTTTTACAATGTTTGTATTTGACTAGTACAATTTGCCAATAAGAAAGACCTCAAGGCAGTGCCTTGAAGGTTATGATTTGATTTGTATCTAATATAATTGTGTGTATGTGTATATACAAAAAGCTATAAAACTTTAGTCCAAAATTAATTTAGTGATTTGATTTTTACCACCTTTAGGCTACATTTTTACACAACACATGATTTGAGAAAAGGAGGGGATCCCAAGCTGCTAACTGTTTAACTCTAGGGAAAGTTTTGTTCAATTAAATCATTCCCATGCAGTAAGTTAAATATGTGCTGTTTGCGCCCACCGAAGGCAATGGGAGTTTTGCCATTGATTTCAGTGGGTTCAGGACCTATTCCCATGGAAGACTCGGAAGCTTGGGAATGCTAGCCCAGAGATGGACCATCATCCTTCACTTCCCATGCTATTGTGGGAAGCTCCATCATCCATTTCAAGATAAAGGGAATTTTCAGCCTGACTGGAGTTATCAGCCCAGCAAGGTGGCTTTGACCTGAACAGCCCAACCCACTTTTAAACAGTGTCCCTGGCTGTATCAGTCTCCTGCCCCCTTCCCATGTTATGTCCTTGTCAAGGCTGGATCCCCACTTTGAACTTTAGGGTTCAAATGTAGGGGCCTGCATAAAAACTTCTAAGCTTATCTACCAGCTTAGCTTTGGTCCGCTGCCACCATCACAAGAATTCCCTCCCTGGGAAGCCTTGAGAAACCTTTCACCAATTCCCTGGTGAACACAGATCCAAACCCCCTTGGATCTTAAAACAAGGAGAAGTTAACCATCCCCCCTCCTTCCTTCCACCCTCCTTTCACCAACTCCTGGTGAATACAGATCCAAACCCCCTTGGATCTTAAAACAAGGAGAAATCAATCTGGTTCTTAAAAAAGAAGGCTTTTAATTAAAGAAAAAGGTAAAAATCATCTCTGTAAAATCAGTATGGAAAATA
>NW_020664413.1:54333045-54453634 GCF_002925995.2 Terrapene triunguis | reverse complement strand
GTCTCTGTACACAGAGAGCTGTTACCCTTCCCTTCATAGTTATGACAGTCCTTGAGGCCTGAGCTGGCATCTTTCCCATGAACTTGACTGCCATGACAACCACATTGGGTGGAGCACAGGCTCCACCTGGGAATTGGTGTTATTTTGTTGCATCTGCACAAGACTAAAGGCTTTGAAATTCTATGGTAGGCAGGAGGTCAGACTACATCATCATAATAGCCCTTCTAGCTTTCAAATGTACGAGTCTAAAGCTGGCATTATGTTAACCACATCAAAGAATGGAAATACCACACAGAATAATGAGTAGTCCTGAAGCTGGAGCTGTGTCTTCCCATGTGTTTGTACTGCACCTACCACAATGAAGCCACACTCCTGGCTGGCCTCTGGGTGTTACAGGAATATAAATGTGAAATAATAATAATTAATAATGGTATGGTGCGAGGGGAGCTCCTGAAGTCCTTCTAGCCTGTGTGTTTCTGGAGATAATTTTAGCTGTTTAGTCTTATGAACCCATATTGCACACAATTCCATGGGGGTAGTCGTAAGAGTTCACACATGCTATGAGTGGGGGTGAATATTTTCCATCAAGCAGGAGCAAAACAGGACAGATGAAATTCAATAGATATTAAAAGCAAAGTTTAAACAGATGGTCTGTGCTGTCTTTTTGATTTCTTCCTTTTCTTTCCAGGGCAAAAGGTGGGTATGGAAATCCTTCTCACGTCTCACTGTAAATCAGGCCTTCGTTCGAGTCTCCTCTGAAAGACCCACTCATGGTATCCTACTTGGTATTTAATTTATCTATCTTGGAAGGATGGCAGGCTGAGTGAACCCTGTCAAGATTTGTATCTGTGGCCCTAGGAAGTCCAACTATTTCACCTTTGATGTTTTAATGCTAAAGGTGATAGTTCATTGGTCTATTGAATATTTAAATAATCAGGTCATTACAATTGATTATGGCTTACAAGTTTATCTTGGCGATGCTTTAAAATTTCTTTTGGATCCAAGAGCAAAACTATACTTCCATAAAATGTTGTTGAGAATCTGGGGAGAATCTAATTTTACTTTCCTTCTAGAAATAGAAATGTACCTACCAAAATATTGCATTCATGTGTGTACTGACTGATCTATGTCTGAGTTTCCTTGGAATTTTTTTTTTAAAACAGCTAGTTCATTTGAGCAAGCTGAGGAAGCAAAAATGATTTTGAATCATCTGTCACAAGAAAATTAATGACAAACTTATCCCTTGTGACAGTGCTGTCATAATTCTAAAGATACCATCAAAAATTTCTGTGGGCATGCTCTGTTTGAGAAGCCATCTGTTTGCTTTGAAAAACTGACTGTGACCATAATACACTTATGAAAAATGTCAGCAAAATTGTGTCAACACCTTAAACTAAATACTGGAAAGAATCTGCAGTAAATTTTAAAAATATAATTAAACTGAAGTGACCTTTATAAGTCATTGGCATAAACTCAGTGTATAGAACAATCCTCTTTACTCTCACAAACAAAGGAATCATTCTCTCTCTCAGACAAAGAGAAATTGTATTTGTCCATTTTTGGCATCTATCTGTCTCCCTTCTGTTATTGATATCAGCAGCCTCTCTGAAAATAAATATAATAAGTGGGAAAAGGTTAAATTCAACATTTGGTAGGATACTAAGTAAAGCTAAAAGTGATTAATCAAACATTTTAGTAGGAAGTTTAATCAAGACTTGAATTTTTCTTCTAGGAATAAAAGTTACAGAATATTAAATGTGATGTTTCAATGTCATTATATAAAAGGCTTTAAGTAGTGTATTAGCTGGACTAGAAAGACACTAGTAATAACTAGAAATGGGCAAAATTGTGGGTTTCAGTTTTATAAAGCCTTGGCCTTTTGTAAAGTCAAACTAAATCAGGTGAGGGTCAGATCCAAGGTCTGTTATATCCAAACTCCAGAATTTGAGGGTGTGTTGGGAGGAAGACGCTAAATAAATGGTTTCAGTTTGGGCCCATTTCTAATAAACACTTCAATTCAGATCCTGTTGAACAAATTAACCTCTGACATTTATTTAATGGTGCCTTACCATCCTTTGAGCAGCCACTGTTACTGATCATTCAGACTCTCACAAACTGATTACAGGCAGTCTCCCCTCCCCCTCCCAGTATTGTCAACAAAGAATGTTACTGTCAATATTCAAGTAATTCTCTGCAGTAACATAAGCAGACTACAAAACAGTCTTTGCAGCCCGTATCTTAAACCTGTTAAAAAGTGCACCGAGATTTGAAAGGCAAAGAGATCTTAAGGATGAATTTGTTTATTACCATTAAAATGGAAAATCTTGAACAGCTGCATATTGAGTCTTACGATCTCTGTGCCTTCCAAAACTGACACTGTTACTAAGCAGGCTAAGTTGGCTGCTAGGGCCATTTTGTGGTCTGTTTATTGTTAAAGCAGACATTCGCTTATCTACTGGTGAACACATTCTTTGACAACTTATTAGAGGAGCTTTATATAATCAATTTCTAAGGGCCTGAGTAAACAAACAATAAGTGATTTGATTTTCCCCCCACAGCCCATCTCACAGCATGTTAATACCATATCTTTGACTTTTCCAAAATAAGGAGGAAATTGCCTGCATACTGCTATTTAATCAGACAGTAAAATCACCATCACAGAACCCAAGATTGGTTGGCTGAAGAAGGTTCACTGTTAAAAACCCAAGAATGACAGACAAACCATCAGTAAAGTATTATGTCAGATGTGTATATACTGACAGATGTACACAGAAAAAGAGTAACAGTTAAAATAATGGTACAGATAATCAATGGTGAGTGAGAGCTGAAAGCAAAAAGTCCTATAGAAGCATCTGTGATGTTTATAGATTCTGTGCAGACACTGAATTTACAGCAAGGGTTTATAGCAACCGTTTTCAAAGTGTTGTGCTGGGGATTTAACTGTGTTTAATTATTAATGGGACAGGTGCATAGTTAAATCACCAAACACTGTTTTGAAAATTTACTCCTAAACAGCAAAGCCTTTAACAGACTGGTTAGGCCACTATTTTTAATTGCTATCAAAAGCTGATATTATTCCACTCCTGTTTTCAAAGTCAATTGTGGGGAGGTATTTGTATGAATTTGATTTTAAAGAATTCCAGTTTTAAAACAGAGCACAATTTATTCAGAACGTCTGTGGAGCATTCCTAGGTTTATGCAGATATATTATTATTATTTTAAACACTTTGTTAAGACATTTACTTAATTCTCTGTGATACAGATTGTGCTGTACTTGTTAAAATATAACAAAAAAATCTTTAGGCAAAGAACACATTTGTCTTAGATGTGATATCTAGAAAAAGGTTGAGCCTGGATTAGTCCTAGGAATAAGGGTTGCAGGATCATTCCCTGGCTGTTGATTTTATGTTATGTAAGAGTGACTAGGTTAAAAATAAATGAATATAGGGAGATATACCCATCTCATAGAACTGGAAGGGACCCTGAAAGGTCATTAAGTCCAGCCCCCTGCCTTCACTAGCAGGACCAAGTACTGATTTTGCCCCCAATTCCTAAGTGGCCCCCTCCAGGATTGAACTCACAACCCTGGGTTTAGCAGGCCAATGCTCAAACCACTGAGCTATAAAGGGAAAGCTTGTTTTTATGACTACTCTCATTACCATAGTATCTAACACATGGGATTGTATAGGCCGTACCCAAGATTTCTCGTTAATATCAGAATGTAACAGTAGCACTTTGAATTTAGGTCTTACTCCTATACCGTTGATTTCAATGAGAGTTTTGCCATTGACTAAAACGGGAGCAGGACTGGACCACCAGTTTCACTTGTGTACAATTTTGCATGCCAAACTGAGCAGCACTAACTTGTTACATTAGGTTCAGTATGGTACTGAGCGCAATAGACCTGTGTCTCAGTATCACAAAGAAGGCTCTTTCAAATATTTTCAAAAATAAGACTCAGCGATATTAATGACTGGAAGGAGTTTGCAATTTTTTCCCAACTACTGGGAACTGAGATGCACATCTGCTTGCCTATTTCTCTCCTAACCTTTGAGAGTGTTATAAAATAAACAAACAAACAAGGAAACTGAAGGGTACAGGGTTGATCAAACTGATTAAAACATTACCATGTGCATATTCATATAGTAATGTGAGCTAATGGTATTCCCATGCATGGAAGGGCTTAACCAATTGAGAGAATTACGTAAATCATATGATGTGTAGTATAATCTCACAAGAGAATGAACCTGTAAAGTTTATCATAGAGAAAATCCAGCCAATGAAGGGCAGTTATGTATGAAGTGTTATATCTCTGTAACCAAAAGCAGGAAAGAGAAACTATACATGGAATATATATGTTTTCCCTGAGGGTTTTGATTACTGTCAGCTTGTAAAAGTATGGTCAGCACAAAGGTTTTTTTAGTACAAGGTTATAACAAAGGGGCTGAATGGTATAGTAAGCAAGTAGCATGTTATTCCTGTGCATTTTTAAAATACAACTATAGTTTCCAGCTCTGTCCCCATAAAAGATATAAGAGAAAAGAATGGCAGATGAAAAGCATGATTATAACATGGAAGAATTCATATATTACACCTGTACACGCTACTGTTTACATTAATAAAACAGAAAATTATAGTTTGTTTTTAAATACATGGTAGGTTATAGCAAGTGGGGTAAATTATGCTTCATGTTTGAAAAGGCGGGTTTGGGGTTTTGTTTTTTTTAAAATATAAAAATTGCTAATGAGTAAGTGTAGACTACAGAAGGGAAGTGGGATATTTGGAAAGTGAGTTAACAATAAGAAATTCAGTTACACAAGATGATTATAGACCAGGGGTCAGCAACCTTTCAGAAGTGGTGTGCCGAGTCTTCATTTATTCACTCTGATTTAAGGTTTCGCGTGCCAGTAATACATTTTAACGTTTTTAGAAGGTCTCTTTCTATAAGTCTATAATATATAACTAAACTATGGTTGTATGTAAAGTAAATAAGGTTTTTAAAATGTTTAAACAGCTTCATTTAAAAATAAATTAAAATGCAGAGCCCCCCAGATCGGAGGCCAGGACCCGGGCAGTGTGAGTGCCACTGAAAATCAGCTCGCGTGCCGCCTTCGGCATGCGTGCCATAGGTTGCCTACCCCTGTTATAGACACAAACTGGAACATTTGCATGTATTTTAATTACATATGGAAATAAATAAAATCCGTCATCCCCCAAATCTCTCTTGATCTAGATTTCATTAGTTGACCGATTTCTTAAGGGTACCTCGACAGGGATGAATCTGAAGGAAGCCTAGGAAGAGATCTCTGATTTGATAAAATGCCGGCTTTTAGAATAATAACATCCAGAGATTAATTTCTCACCTCCTTACAATGGGCTACCAAGTTAAGGTTGGGGTTTTTTAGGGCTATCAAATGAGTAAAAAATAATTAATTGTGATTAATCGTGCAATAATAATAGAATACCATTTATTTAAATATTTTTGGATGTTTTCTACATTTTCAAATATATTGATTTCAATTACAACACAGAATACAAAGTGTACAGTGCTCACTTCATATTTATTTTTGATTACAAATATTTGCATTTAAAAAACAAAATAAATGGTATTTTTCAATTCACCTCATACAAATTCTGTAGTGCAATCTCTTTATCATGAAAGTTGAACTTACAAATGTAGAATTATGTACAAAAAACTAACTGCTTTCAAAAATAAAACAATGTAAAACTTTAGAGCCTACAGGTCCACTCGGTCCTATTTCTTGTTCAGCCGATCGCTCAGACAAACAAGTTTGTTTACATTTGCAGGAGATAATGCTGCCTGCTTCTTGTTTACAATGTCACCTGAAAGTGAGAACAGGTGTTTGCATGGCACTTTTGTAGCCGGCATTACAAGATATTTACATGACAGATGCATTAAAGATTCATATGTCCCATGATGCTTCAGCCGCCATTCCAGAGGACACGCCTGTCCATGCTGATGATGGGTTCTGCTTGATAACAGACCGACGTATGTTCATTTTCAACATCATGAGTCAGATGCCACCAGCAGAAGGTTGATTTTCTTTTTTGGTGGTTTGGGTTCTGTAGTTTCCGCATCGGAGTGTTGCTCTTTTAAGACTTCTGAAAGCATGCTGCACACCTCGTCCCTCTCAGATTTTGGAAGATACTTCAGATTGTTAAACTTTGGGTCAAGTGCTGTAGCTATTTTAGAAATCTCACACTGATACCTTCTTTGCATTTTGTCAAATCTGCCACAAAAGTGTTCTTAAAACAAACAACATGTGCTGAGTCATCATTCAAAACTGCTATGACATGAAATATATGGCAGAATGCAGGTAAAACAGAGCAGGAGACACGCAATTCTCCCTCAAGGGGTTCAGTCACAAATTTAATTAACACATTATTTTTTTAAAATGAGTGTCATCAGCATGGAAGCATGTCCTCTGGAATGGTGGCCAAAGCATGACGGGACATACGAATGTTTAGCATATCTGGCACGTAAATACCTTGCAATGCTGGCTACAAATGTCCCATGTGAATGCCTGTTCTCACTTTCTGGTGACATTGTAAACAAGAAGCGGGCAGCTTTATCTCCCATAAATGTAAACAAACTTGTTCTTCTTAGTGATTGGCTGAACAAGGAATGAGTGGTCTTGTAGGTTCTAAAGTTTTACATTATTTTGTTTTTGAGTGCAGTTATGTAACAAAAAAAATCTATATTTGTAAGCTGCACTTTCATGATAGAGAGATTGCACTACAGAATTTGTATGAGGTGAATTGAAAAATACTATTTCTTTTATCATTTTTACAGTGCAAGTATTTGTAACAAAATATTATCAAGTGAGCAGTGTACACTTTGTATTCTGTGTTGTAACTGAAATCAATGTATTTGAAAATGTAGAAAAACATCACAGTGTGATTAAAACTGAGATTAATCGGGATTAATTTTTTAAATCGGGATTCCTTTTTTTGAGTTAATCACGTAAAATAACTGCGATTAATTGACAGCCGTAGGGGTTTTTTGTTTTTCACCTTTTCTTATTTGTTTGCAGGCACTCCACCTGAGAGTGACGTCTTAAGGTACCTGAGAACAACAGTCTTGGGGGACTCCTTTCATCCCCCGGTCAAAAAGAGACAGTGGCTGCATAAACATGTGTGTTCCATGCTGGTTTTTTGTTGCAGTTTTTTTTTTTAATTGCTTTGTTGTTATTGTTTTTAAATACAGACACTTGGTTCCATAATTCATTATTTGCCTCCCCTAACACTAAGAGTGTGCATGCGTGTGTGCTCACGCATAGTTGGACAGAGGAGGAGCTCAGAAAGAGAAACCAAACTGATTGTCATTCCCCGGGAGAAAACAAAGCACAGAACCTTAGAGATCTGATTTAAACCTCTTTAATTAATGCAAAGCGTTTTCCTGAAAGACTAAAAGGTAAAAATAAATGACAAATCTCATGCTGTAGTAGTGCACCATTGATTTTAAAGTAGAGCTCTACAGAAATCGGTGGGGAGTTCTTATAAATCAATGGCACTACACGGCTCCTAAACTGCTCTCTCTCTCATGCAGCTTTTTCTTCTTCTTCTTCTTTTTTTTTTTTTGGTATAACAAGAGTTGGCTTTTTAAAAAAAAATCTCGTTTCTCTTTCATCTGGGTGTTTAAATTAAATTACCTCATATCAGACTGTCACGAGCAATGAACGTGAACATCTACCATCTGTAAGTGCTAGAGCAGGAACTTTCTGAAACAACAGCATTAATTTGATGTTTTCAATATGCTGTGGGGTGAGGTGTTTGAGAGAGAGAGAAAGAAAGAGAGAGAGATGGGCATTAGGCCTACAGTAGTGGACAGTTTGCAAGCACAAAGGTATCTTTGGGCTATCTCTGTTAGCCCTTCCAAGCTGGAAGTCTGGCTGTCCTGTAATGAAAAGTTTGAAACAGAGAAGGTGTGGCTGGAGACCACCAGTGCCCCAACTGGTACCAAAGAAACCTCAGATCACTGCAGAAACTGAGGGACTGTTTATTATTAATATACTGCTGTGCAGTATAACTTAAAACTATGTGGCTGGAGGTGCATTCAGCTCATATGAAGTGATGAGGACTGATTCTCTCACCTACCCCAGTGCAAATCGGGAATAACTCCATTCAAGTCAATGGGGTTATAACAATGTAAAACCATAGTAAGTAAGAGGAAAATCAGGCAGAAAGGATGTAATTTTCAATATACTTGCACTCTGCCTCTCTGAGCAAAAGTCCTGATGCAGGAGAAGACAAATATGCATTTGATAGTATTGTAGCTAAAAAAAAAATTCCTGAAAAAAATAGGTGACTTTGGAGTCTTTAAAGGTCCCTAGACTGAACTCTTTGGCTCTTTGTTTATAACAAGTCAGACTGCACACCACATTGTTAACTTAATCAACTCAGGACTCTAACTCACATATGTGTGTTACACCTCTACCTCGATATAACGCTGTCATCAGGAGCCAAAAAATCTTACCGTGTTATAGGTGAAACCGCGTTATATCGAACTTGCTTTGATCCACCGGAGTGCGCAGCCCCGCCCCCCCGGAGCACTGCTTTACCACCGCGTTATATCCGAATTCGTGTTATATCGGGTCGCGTTATATCGGGGTAGAGGTGTATTTGGGCAGTATCTTGCTCCCACTAAAGTCAATGACTAAATTCCTATTGATTTAATGGCAACAGGATCAGATTCTTAATGATGCATTATTCAGATCTAGGACCTGATTCTACACCAGTTGAGGTCAACTGGAGTTTTGCCACATTGCAACAGATGCCTATTTAGTCTCCGTAATATGCCTGGATACATCCCTAATATGGGGTGGGAACACTTGCTAGGGAAAACACACAGTGGAGTTTATAACCGGTAAGTGGATCTGTCTAACTTTAATTGCACAAAATTATGGATGTTCTTACTGAATGTTAGCTGTATGGAATAGACTATGCAAAGTTACAGTCATGCAAATAAAGACTTAATTCCTACTTAGAGCAATGGTTAAAATATATATGTGTAACTGTGCTTACATTTTAGTGTTAAGTGAAAAACCTAATTATACTGAAGTACAATTATTTCAGCCAGAGTAATGGAGCATACTCATACAGTGCTTGTTCAGATGTACAGTTCCCTATACACTGACTAGGTCCGGGTGTCTGATTTGCATAATTA
Source organism: Terrapene triunguis (assembly GCF_002925995.2). Classification (NCBI taxonomy): domain Eukaryota; kingdom Metazoa; phylum Chordata; order Testudines; family Emydidae; genus Terrapene; species Terrapene triunguis. The sequence continues at coordinate 54,444,447 of NW_020664413.1, read as the reverse complement.
CTGCAGAGTTATTGCTGAATAACCATACAGTCTGCAAATCCTTGTACTCTGATTGGCTGACAGCCATCACCAACTAATTAGAGTGCAAAAGTTTGCAGAACTACTATTTACACTGCAAAGAGTTTTCAAATCTCCCTACTTTGGCACTATAATCCCTCCGATTTAACTGCTCCCCTGCTCAATTTTCAAACTGTTTCTAGCAAGAAAAGTGTGACCTCAGCTTCGTATTCCCTTCAGCTGAAGCAGAAAACTCCAAAATTTACATGAAGGAGAAGGGGAAAAGAAAGTAAAGCCATCAAACTGCTGGAAGGGCAACTGTTTTTAAAAGACGTTTGAATAAATGCCTTTGAATCATTTCCTTTCCTCAGGTCAAATCCTGTTCCCACTGACTTCAATGGGAGTTTTGCCAATGACCTCAATGGGAACAGAATTGAGCACTTTTCTCTGATCACTTTCCTTCCCCAGAGGTCAGATTATTTGTAGAAGAGGTTTGTTGACCATTAGGGAGGGAGAAACTGAAAGGAAACAGTGAGGTAAGAAGAAAAATTAGGAGGGTCAGAAGTAGGCATGACAGAAGATGAGAACTCACAATGAAAACTGAAAATGTGGGACATAGTAACTAACTGAATATAACACAAAAATAAACGCGACCCAAGGAGTTCCTTTATTGATTGTATTACTCATTTCCTATTGAGTTCAATAAAACCGTAATATAAACTAAGTCAAATTTCCAATCTGTCACAACAGATTGCCATAAAAAAATGGGGGCTTTGCAGCAGAATTCAGTTCAATCTTGCTTCAGAATACACAGGGCCTTGGTAATAACCCTTAACAGTAATTTGTGGGTGTGGGAGAGCTTGTGCTCTTTCCACCACTCGTTAAAAGGCCAAATCCAGGGCTGACATAAGTGAACTCCTGAGCTCAATGGTGTCGTACCATATACGCCATGTCTGAATTTTGATCAATGTCTTTAGTAAGGAACAGAATTATGTGACCTAATATGGACTAAAAGTATACAATGTCATGCATGTGAAACACTTTTCTTTAGACAAAGTAATGGCAGATTTTAAAGGATCTTCTCCTGTCCCCTCCCCCCATTTAGACATTTCTATAAGAAGAAAGAAAAAAGGAAGACTTTGTTATCTACTTCTTTTTGAGGTCAGTGGAGTCCGTCTGGATTTGTACCCCTTTAACTACGATATGAATTGGATCTCAGACTATAAATACTTCAAAGTCCTCAAAAAGGAGACTGCAACTGTCTGTGGGAGTGCATGTATTTTTCTGGTTTGTGTCTTTCTCATTTGCTAGTACAATACAGTATCAGGCACAACACCATATCACATGTTCAAAATATAGCATATAAGACAATGTAAAGTGAGAACATTCAGGGCAGTTAAACACAGTTTTCCTCTGTTCTGTTAATTTGGAGCGAATCACATCAGTTCTGCCTGTCAAAGTGGGACGTATACCCACTTTGGGTGTATAAATAATTGAAAATTCAAGAAGAGAACAGACTACTGTACAGCCCTGTTTCATCCATTTCTATGATCCTCGTTGCTTGTGCCTTTTAGTTCTGCTCTCACTTGACTCTTTCACACACACCATATCTGACGTAAGCAATATCACTTTTTTTTTTTTTGTGGTCTAAAAATAAACGGATGCTGCCAGTTCAATAGATAGTGTATCTTTGTATAGACGTCTTTTCTGCCAAAATACTCATCCTGAAAAATGACCCATTTGGAAAAGAAAGAACCCGGGGCTCATGTATATTCACCTTCATGTACCTTATTTCACTTGACCTAGTTTAAGGAAAACAGTAGTTGTCAAGGATACAAGTGGAGTTTCCTGCCACTGCTTAATTGTTTTTACTGTAAAGCATACTTCAAACAGAGAAGTGAAATCTTTTGATCCAGTTAGCTACTCTGACAACTCCTGTACAAATTTTCCTGAACACCTCCCATCTTTAGGGCTTACAGGAGCTGCCAATGTAACGGGTGGCTCAGGGACAGCAAATGTAAAATAAAACCCGGCTTGTTGCGGAACATTCAGAGCTTTTTTAAAGCAGTATGTGGATCTCCCTTTCACACAGCAAACTGGTTCTCTTCCTAAATCTTACCTGGGGAATCCATGATGCTGCCAGTCACATATGGCATGAGCAAGTGTTTACTACAGAGGCACAATGGTTGGTCACTCATTACTATTTAAATACATAAATATTACCAATCAGTTAAACATCACTTTTTTTCCATCCACAGATCTCAAAGCACTTTACAAATGTGGATGAGCATTGTTACCCCACTTTACAGACAGGAGCCAGGAGAGGTAAAGTGAAATGGCCAAGGTCAAAGCAAATGGCTCTTGGATGCAAAATCAGGGCTCCTAATACTTATGCTCAGAGTAGTATAGAAATAAGCTATGAGAAGGGTGTGCATTGTGAGGCACTAGGCCTTTTCGCTATGCCTCGACATCTCCTCTCTAGCCTAGAAGTTTGTCTGTTCTTTCAATAGCAGTTATACCACCCACCTCTCTATAAAACTGGAGATTTTTTTTTTGCAATTTTTGCCATTTTGTGTATTGTCCTGCCCTTCAGTTTTTCACGCTGATGAAATTCAGTGAAACAGATTCCCATAATAGAATAGAAAACTGTCAAAAATTCAGATTTTTAGCTTCTAATTTGGAAGCCACCTTTTTCTCGGAATCAGCCCCTTTTTGAGTGAAAAGTTCAGAATTCATTAATCCATGTTCATGTTGAAATGTGAAAAAAACCCTCAAATTCTGCTGGAAATGTCTCTATTCAACTCCTTACTGATAGTGATTTGGCATGCATTGATTTCCAGAAATAGACAGAGAGAGAGAGGTCTTGTGGTTAAGGCAGTGGGCTGGGGCTCAGGAGATCTGGATTTAATTCCCAGCTCTGCCACAGACTTCCTGTGTGACCTTGGCCAAGTCACTTACATTTCTATTAATGTCAGTGAGTTTTGTCCCTCTATGCCTTAGCTGGAGATGATAAAATGGGGACGATAATACCCCTGCTCTTGTCTGTCTTCAAGGCAGGAACTGTCTATTACGGTGTGTTTATATAACACCTAGCACAATGGGTCTCCCGGGGAACCTGTAGGTGATACTGGAATACGAATAATAAGTACAAAATTAAAAAATGGATTCTTACTGTCAGTGAAATAGAACTGTAATACTTTCAGAAAATACAAACTTAACAGACAACTACCTGGATAACTTCTGGTGAATTTTAGGCACTAGCCTCTACATTTTCAATGTGGAAACACTTAGATAAATGGATGATGAGCATGTTATAAATGCCAGGTTGGTTAGATACATATTAGTCACATTAGTCCTATTTTTAACTGGAGCGGCACGTGATGCTTTGGAAACAGGGTTGGAGGTTACTAGAGATTCTCATGCAATGAGATATCAAACACTATTTATTTTAGGCAACCAGTGGGGTTTTTTCAGCACTACATCTCTCAGGTGAGAAACCTGTGAGCTTTCCATTGAGCTAACTTCAGTTTCTGTCATTTTGTTGATCTGCAGGGCTTGTTCCTTCATGGACCTGAATCCAATTAATGAACACTTGTTTCCCACCCTCAGGGAGCACTTTATTTTGTAGGAATTGACAGAGTACTTGCATAACAAAGGAGGGGCAGTTAGCCTTACATAATTTATAAGAGCTCTTCAACTGTACATTAAACTGTACAGGGAGGTTGCGGAATCTCCATCGTAGGAGGTTTTTAAGAGCAGGTTAGACAAACACCTGTCAGGGATGCTCTAGATAATACTTAGTCCTGCCATCAGTGCAGGGGACTAGATGACCTCTCGAGGTCCCTTCCAGTCCTATGATTCTATGATTATGTGCTGACAATGGGAAGAGTGGTTGTAATCAGCAGAAAATGTGCAACAAAGATAATTTTTAAGAGAACAAACTTTCTGATAGGCAGCAGAGCTTCCATTCAGACACCACTGAAGACCTCAGCCAACAGTTTCAGACTGGTAACAGCTTAATATGAAGTTTCTGGATATGCAACCAATTAGATTTTACAAGAGAGTTTTTGTAAGTTAAATAAATGCACAGGATACCGATGTGTAATTAACACCCCAATGAGGTCCCTGGGAGTACTGTAGTACACCAAGACCTCTTGAATGTTTCAGTAGCATGAACCAAAAAGGAGAGGGCAGTTCAACAGTTTGGTGAAAGGTGCTTTGTTTGGATACCTGAGCCCGGGGTTGCACTGAGCACATGAGCCATTTCCAAGAGGAAAGGGTCTGATCAGGGCATTGCTGTACTCCAGCAATCCCCTGGAAGCATAATTTAAAACATTTGCTTGTATGGTAATGCCATTTGGGGTGTGATTATTTTATGACATTTTATACTGGCAAAAGCCCTAGCATAGACAATGTAAAACAAAGAAAATCTCACTCCCTCACTCCCATAAAAGTGTTTTTGCTGGTATAAACTGCGCCTACACCAGGAAGGTTTGTCAGTATAGCTATACTATACTGTACCTGTATACCTTAGAGAACCCCAAAGGTGGCCCTATCTTGTGCTGGGGGGTGAACTGGAATTGGCTAGCCCCAGATTCAGAGAAGCCACCTTTGCCCCCACCTGAATCTCACGCATCAGGCACCGCTCAGTCGTACCCAAAACTGGGGGATCTAGAATATTAATTCTACACTGTTAAGCTCTTCAGCTATTTAACAACTGTAGTATAAAGGGACAATAGGAATTTTATAACCAACAATCAATTCCTGAATAGATAAACTATAAAGATAATGCTGCATGATAAGTCTGTCCTAGAGAAACCAAAAGGATCTTTGCCTTGCTGGAGGGCAAGAACAATCATTCTATTTTTATGTAGTTTAAACATGAAAAAAACCAAATAACAAGAATCTAAACCCCCATTTACACTTTGGGATAAATCCAGCTCCCTCTGGACACAATGGCCCTCTTGCAATAGAGGCTGGAGGAGGTCTGAAGCACACCCACACTGCATGCTAATGGAGCCTTGCTTCATGGGGTCTCCCTGTGTGCCGGACAGCAGCCTTTTGGGGCTAGTGGACACACTGCTATGCATATCTATCAGCCATTCCCACCCACACGGCAGGGAAAGTGCAAACTGCATCAAGGATCTTCCAGATCTCAGGCTGGAGTAGGGGCTGTGGTACAATGCTTCTGCCAATCCACAGGCTCGGAGGGAAGTCAAAGCAGATGATTCCTTCCTCTCAAAAACATACCCTGGTTGCTTAGGCTGTGCATTAGGGCCAGGATTTTAGCTCAATGAGGTTTGTGGTGAAATCTTGAAGAATCCATACAGGAAGTTGCTCTTTTCCCTTTTCTATATATTAATACATCTATTGACAGATCAAAGCAAGATTTTGCTGAATCTTATACCATCATTACAACCCTTTAAACTCATCTGGATGCGATAGTAGCTGCCAGATCAGCACAAACAAAATTCCCGACTCCCACACGTCCAAGCTTCCTTTAATTAACACACTGCAGGTGTAAAAGAGTCTTTGATGTCAATGTCCCAGATGAAATGTCACTATTTTAAGAGAGAGAGAGTTGTGACAGAAGCTGTTGACGTTCTTCTGACACATACAGTTAGTATATTCATAACCTCTTCCATACTAGAGATAGCAATTTGATAATGACCTAGTTTTTATACTCAGGAAATTCTCTTCTATCAGGGAACCATCTATACATTATTCCATTCTCTCCTCATTTTCTCTTCCTACCGCTACCAATTTTCAAGTGCAGTTCTACTCTGACAAACATGCACCTTTTTACTCAATAGCTCTACTCCCTCTATGTACTCAGAACATATCTGCTGACTTTTCAGATAAACTCTTAGTACTTTTTAGGCCTGGTCTACATGGGGGGGTGGGGGAGGGAGAGGGGAATCTATGTAAGTTACGCAACTTCAGCTGCGTGAATAATGTAGCTGAAGTCGATGTACTTAGATCTACTTACCGTTGCGTCTTCACTGCGGTAAGTCGACGGCTGACACTCCCCCATCGACTCTGCCTACACTTCTCGCTCCGGTGGAGTATAGAAGTCGACGGGAGAGCGCTCAGTGGTCGATTTATCACGTCTGGACTAGATGCAAAAAATCGACCCCCGCTGGATCGATCGGGTAATATAGGCAAGCCCATAGACATGTTACTGCTGCAGAGTCAACACAGCACTGGAGAACGAGCTGGGTTCATCAGCACCCATTGTCACCCTGGAAAAGACTGCAACAAATGTAGGACTACCTGGAACAGAGCCAGCAGCAAGACCATTCCTGAGTCCCAGCCCGCTGCCTTAACCACAAGACACCTCTCTCTCTCTCTCTCTCTCTCTCTCTCTAGCTACACCCTAGAACTGAGGAATTGTCTATTGAGCATATAGAAGAAATGTCATAGAGAAGCAGCAAGGAAATCAGGGGAGCAACATGGAATGATGGATTGTGGGTGGTGAGTATAATACACAGAAGAGGGAAACAGGAGGGCACACTTTGGGTGTCTCTTTGAGGAAAGGAGAAGAGAAGGTATGTTACAGGGTTCCAGTATCCTGAGCTCTGCTATGGGAATCCAGCATAAAATTAGAGTAGCTGTTGCTGACTCATGTCAGCAGGGAGATCTTATTAGCTTCAACCAGGATATGAAAAGGTTTGGAGAATCTCTGTCTGGCATGGATATTTTGTAAGAATACCCATTTGTTTATTTTGTTTTAAGCCGGCCAATGTCTTCAGCGCTGCACCGCCCATCAAAGACTGACCCTAAACTCACTATTTGCCTAGGCAGGTGCTGGGAGGGAGCGCAGGGTGGATTATACTGGCTGTACATTTCCCAGGGGCAGAGTTTATGTATTGTTATTTTGGTCTTTTATTATCCTAATCCCCTTTTCCATTGTCCCCTATCCTGAGTTCCTCATGCCTAATAAAGCCCCAGTTACTATTTCATTACCCTAGAAATTGTGACAGATATTTTATTTCTGTGTGCTCTGACACGCCGCTGTACGTGATATGTGTTAACTATTTTCCCAAGGGACAAGCCCTTTCTGTTCTCTGCACTAGGACAGTTTTCCTTGGGTGGAGGCACCAGGAGCCATGATAGGTGAATGCCGGACTCATAACCCTGAGAAGAAAAGAGAGAAGACTGTAGCCACGCCCAGGGCTGGGGTTACAAAATTTGGGGGGGATTTTTAGATAGGCAAACTGTAATTAGCCAGTAGGAATTTAGCAAGGGCACCTGAGCTACTCTTGTAAAGCATTCCATTGGAGTTTTACTGGTCACGGGTTCTCAGCAGTTCAGTTATTCTTTTCATCCAAAACCAGAGCATCCCAGGCAATCCTGCAGCATCATGCTGAGACAATGGTTCACTACAAACTCACAGTTCTGCCCACTGAATCTTACATCGCTTCGTGCAGCAGCCTGGTTTTTCTTGGGGTTCTTGCATCCAAATATGCACCAGAATGGCCAAAACGGGAGCTGCTGGCCCATAATGACTACTGGAGTTTAATGTATATTTTGATGTTAACTTTTAAAATGGATAGGATAGTTTTGCCAATGATTTGTTAACCCCTATGTGTTTTCTTGGTTTTTAAAGCTATACACTTAGACATCTGTTTAAGCAGGCTGGTGCTGTTTGAAAATCTCGACTGTTCATTTGTGATCTGATACTAAAATTGGTCTCTACTTACAACAGATCAACACCACAATAATCTGACATGCTCAACACCTCGATTCTAAAGATGGCCTCACGTGAAGAGGCTTTTTGCAAAGTAGTTTTATACTGAATGTAGCTGTCTAGTTAATTTTACCAGGTACTTGTGAAACAAAAAATACCATATGCAGTATATCTGTTCCCCATTTCTCAATCTATTCATGACTTATCATATATGCTACATATATGCTGCATTACTACATACCTGGCCAATATATATTGTAATATCAGATCTATCGTCTTTTTTAATGTGGCTTAGCACCCAAAAGGAAAGGCACATCATTAGACTTCTAAACAGCTCTGGCTTAGCTCAGTCAAAGAAAGCCAGGCTGAGAGAAGGTTTTTCACTTCATTGAATGGCATTTCACAATATGCCACCCTCTGTTCATTGTCCCCTAGTTCTCAAACGTCTCCCTTTTTAGTCCCACAATTACCAACATTCCACACACATTTGGTGGCCCTTCGCTTAGGTTGTTGAAAATTATTTACATAAAAAAACAGAATCATGGAACTGAGGCTAAAAAAATTGTCATTTACACTAAAGGATGGAGTCTGTCACAGGGTGAAACTGGCCCTTTAAAAGGCAGGAGCACCTGTGCCTTATCAGTACACTCCCATTTGGCCAATTGAGGGCACCTTAAAAGAGGACACTGGGGCCCTAAGGGAAGAGAGAATCAGTGAGCCAGGGTTGCCGGGAGGAAAAGAGAAGTGGAAGATGAGAGCTGCTGGAGACTGTATGTAGTTCCTAGGAGAGGGCTGAAAGCAGGAGAGCAACTGAGGAACTTACCAGCTGACATCTCCAGGGCCAGAGAGTTGGACCCAGAGGAACCATGAGAGGGCTGGGGGCAGTGAGGGCTGCTCCCCTGGCAAGGATGCTCCCAGCAGAGAAGCTGGGGGTGGGGGGATCTAACGGGGAAGAGCAAGGTTGCACTCCAGTTGGAAGGCCTGGGATAGCTGTCCAGGGCCTGAGGGACAGAAGAGGACTGACAGAGAGTCCAGGCATGGCCGAAGGTGCCAGTGTGGGGTATGTGGGGCATTGAGGGACAAGCTGTCAGGAAATCTTAACGACTATTTGCATTGGGGGTTATAAATGGATTTATATGGGGACTTTTGCTAGGGAGCATTTGGACAAGGGTTTAATAATAAATCAGCCTTAGTAAGGGGTGTTATTGAGAGAGGAGAATTTGCATTAAGTCCTTGGGTTATATCAGGGGAAAACTCAGGCAGGGTGCTGCAGAGCATCCCCTGGCCAGCAGGGGAGCCCAGGAGGTGTCAGATCCATAGAAGTGAATAATGTTTAGAATAACCACGATTATTCCACTGAAGGTCAGTGGAAATGCACCCAGTTACCCAAGAGCTGAATTTGGCCCATTGTTTGAGAGCTGCATTTTCTATCTGAACTCCTGTGTATGCAAAATCACTTCCAGCTAGTCACTGAAACATGCTCCAGTTTCAGACAAATATGTGAACAACTGATTAATAAGGGATAAAATCTCCTCTTTTGCGCAAACTATGCCTTATTTTTGTGACCTCAGGCCTCAGCCACATATGACCTAAGATATCCTTTTGGAATATTAAAATATCATTAAGTTGCAATAGATTTGAATGTGTGCAGCTGTTGCCTGCCGAGCAAACATAAATTGTTCCTCTTTTCAACACTCTGTACATGCAGATATAAGATCAGATGAAGTTCTTCATACATATTTTAAATACATGTGAAAATTTAATTTACTCCAAATTTAATTCATGTCTTGAAAATTTCCTTGGCTAAAAAAAATGGAGACATTGTATAAAATACCACTTGGCTTTAAGATCTCACATTAAGAGGATACCTAGATTGACACTATCCTGCTTGTTTCAGAATACTGACTACATCCTTCCTGGAGCAACTTTCCTGTAGAATGGCTGGCAGCCAGGAGATATAAGATATTCCTGTGCGTGTGTGTAAATGAAGGCTGGGTACTTGTAACTAGAGTTCTTTAAGATGGTTCTGCATATTCACACACTTACTGGTATGGTGCCACCTTGTGGTGCTTTACGGTAGGGGTAGAACCTTCTCCCAGCTATGTTCATTGCCCCCAGCCCCTCTTTTGGTGTCTCCAAACGTCCTGACAGCCAGACAACATAAGGGATGGAGCATCCCCTAATACTTCAGTTCCTTCCACCACAATGCCAGAGAACAATAAGCGACTAGGACTCTGACAAAGAGGGGAAGATGGGTGAGGAGTGTGAATATGCAGAACCATCTCGAAGAACTCCAGTTACAACTAAGTAACTTCCATCTCTTCAAGTGGCTCTGCATATTCCCACTTCCAGGACAGATTGATAAGCAGTGCTGAAAATAATGTGCAGGTGGGGACAGAATCCTAACTGAAGAGAGACTGCAGCACAGCTCCACCAAATTCAACATCTGTCCTAGAGCCAAATCCAAAGCATAATGCTTAATGAAAGCGTGAACGGAACTCCAGGTAGCAGCTCTGCAAATCTCCACAGGAAAGACATGTTTAAGGCAAGCAAAAGAAGATGACAGAAAAGGGCAGGACAGAGGGTGCACAAGTACTTTGAGGATGGAGAAAAAGGATAAATGAGTTAGAGGGTAAAGATATACTGGTATTATGGAAAAAAGCAACTTTAGTGTTGCTCATCAAATGGCTGGAGTTCTTACTTAAGATCTAGATACTGTAAGATGTCACCTAAATGCCTTGGCAACAATGGGGTTACAAGGGATAACCTATGGTAGAAGTTATTCTTGCAATCTTGCTTCAATATACCAGATGTCCTGGCAGTATGCTCTGCTTCTTTCCATTGTCCTCTCAGTAGCATGCCAAGCAGCATAGCCAGGCTTCCTGCCTATCAGTGGGAATAAGACGTTAAATGGAAATAAATGCAAAAAGAAAATCTTGTTAGAATAACGCCCAACATATTTCTATTTTTGCCTCATCCAATAAATCCTAGACAATTGTTGTAAAATAAATCTTAATTCAGATTAAGATGGTTTTACTATAATGCAAAATGTCCATTAAAAACGTCCACTCTGCATATTATAGGACTTGGAATAAGGATATGAATGGCCCCTATTGCTTCACGGGGATCAGTGGAGACTCCCAGGCTGTGTGATACAGCTATTCATTAGGATCCAGCTGCTTCTGAATTATTCAGTAATCAGTCAGATATGCCTCTTTTTTCTGAAAGAAAAGTTATACCTCAGACAGATGCTAGATTTAGTTTAGTCTGAATGAAGGAAAAGGAAGTACATGGCTGTCTGTGGTTCCATATTCATTGCAAAAACCTAGCTTTTATCTCTGCAAGTAGCCTGGGACTGCACAGCTGGCTTCTGCCACCAAAGGCAGAAAGCTGGACACTGCTGTCCTTGCAAGCAATAGAAGGCAGATTACTCAGGGCTCCGCTGTCACAAATGACAAGAGTATAATTAAGAGAAAGGTAATTCTTGGCAACATTCTCTAGCCATTTGAGCACTATTTAATTACATTAAAAATACTTTCCCCAGAAGCTGACGTTAATTATTCCGCATCATAAAAGCTTCCCCGCTTCTCCAATGCTCACATCACAAAAATGTGAACCAGGTACAGACTGAGCAGATTTCTGAGACACAATGGGAAAGCTGCAGATACGATGCTTGCATGTGTGCGTCTGTCGAGATGACATCATGGATTGTGCTCTCACTGAGAATGAATTGCATTTGCAAGTTAATAGTTCTATGCCTTCTGTCTTCAATAATCTCTCTCTTTAATATGTCTAATCGTTTAAATACAGGCTAATTTGCAGATTCACTGATGGGTAGCTGATGAAATGGTCCCTGAAAATCTAACCACCCAACATACCAGTCCCTGCTTTGACAAATATATAAACCAGGAGTATGGGGGAGAGACGCACAAATTAATATTTGGAAACCTGAATAGGACAGCATAATCTTTTGGCAGCAGCAGTAACATATTAAGGCGGGTAGCAGCATGAGTCTATGAAAATTGAAAACAGTTTAGTGCACAGCTTGGTTTAAAATAATTTGGTTTTTCTTCTGGATAAAAAAACGTAAATGCCACTATCTTCATATTCAGAATGTTTCATTTACAAAATAAGTCAGTATATCCAAATACTTGGCTATTTAATCATCAATAAGCAGGCAAGTATTTAACATTGCTGTTAATAGGCTTCATATGACATTCATCAACAGAGGAACAGACACCCTAATAAAGTACGATAGTAGAGGGAGACAAATATATCCCAGGTATAACTGTTAACTTCAACAGAGTTACACTAGAAATTCATTTGGACCAGGACAAACAACTTCAAGCTTTGCTTGGATGAATTAACAATCCCTGTGAATAGTGGGCATGATCCTGCAGCTCTTACCTGGGTAAAAATCTCACTAAAATCTGTGCTATTTTTGTCTGAGTAAGGAATACAGGGCCACAGTTTGTGGTGTTTTCTGTAGAGCAGGCTGTATCAGAAAAGTAATCAAACTTTGTCTAGAACACACACTACAGCCCTTATTTTTTAAACCAGTCTCAAAATTCAAAGGTGTGACAACTCGACTATTAATTCTGAGATTCACCCAATCAGTGTCACTGAAGCACCCACAGCATCCACTGGAGAGCTACTGGGGCAGTACATCAGAGCATGCAGTGGGAGCAAAAGGAGAGAGGGCTACTTCAAAGTGAAAAGAGGCCCCTGGAGAGACAGCAACCCTATGAAGGGAAGAGGAAGCAGTAAAAAGGAGACAGACCAACTGGTGCGAACCAGACTGAAGGAGCAGAGGGAGCAAAGGAGGCTGGGAAGGGAAGAGGTGTGCAATGGCTGGGTGGGACAATCAGAGGGGGGAATGTCTAGCACTGTGGGAGAACTGCAGCAGCAATGGAGGAAGTCTGAGAAGAGAGAGAGAAGCATCAGCACTTTGGGGAAGACAGCACAAAGCCATATGAAAATCTCCATTCAGAGAACATTAGGGTTGGACATTAGAGAAGGGCTCGAACATCAGAAAATACCGAAGAAAAGTTATGAGCGCCTGAAAAAAGGGGGTTAGAATGGAAACTAAGCAATCTTAACTAAAGTGGTGGCGCCACTTCCGCTATGATAAAATTAACAATTCCACCAAGCGGCTCTGGTGAGTGTGGTTTAATCTGTGTAGCCATTGGAACGCTCAATGAAATTCTGAACACAGAATTCGCTGTTACCTGTTTATTTTGTTGGAACTCAAATAAGTACAGAAAGGGAAATATAGGCACAGAGAAGCTAAGTGCTTTGCCCCAAGTCACACAGGAAGTATAGTGAGAGAGTTGGGATTAGAAACCAGAACACCTGACAACCATTCCTGTGCTTCAGCTGCAAGAACATCTGTCGCTTATTTATTTTGTGTACATTCACCATCTAAATATTTCTGACATAATGTGTCTGACATTATTTTGCATGACATGAAACCAGATCAGATGCAGCCTCTGTGGGAATGTCAACACAAGTTGCAAATAAGGCTGTCTCTCTACTTATTAGGCTGCCACTGAGTTGTATAACCTATTTCTACAAACACTTTTATGTTATGGCACATAGTTTGTCCTCCTACAGGGTATTATTAATATGTAATTAAATTTATATAAAATAAGAAAGAAAATGTTGGATTATTTTGGTTCATTCTTATTAAATACCTCCTAGAAGTACCCCTGGCATTTTTAAACAAGAAGAATGCCCACACTGGTAATTTTTATAAAAATACACATTAATCTTAAACTCTAACTATTTAATGATTTTGTTAAAGGTGCTTTTCTTAATGCATCCCCTCTTGCCTCTTTGCATTCAAAACTTACCTATTTCAATAAGTGTTTATGAATAAATACATTACTTCAATATGCCTTTACCTCACTAGTCAAACTCACTAGGGAAAGGCTATTAATCGTCTGACACACACAAGAATACAACAGTACCAGCTACTGCCCATGGGGAATCCATGAAAACCTCCAGACAGAGCAGACTATTGCTGAGTATATCATTGCTCCTAACAACAGATAGATCCTAAGAAATATCCTTACACTGATGTTTTAACGTACATTCTCTAGATCAGCTCATCCAGTTTAAACAAACTCTGATTTTTTGTTAGCTACTGTACAGTATTTTTTAGTTCTTAAATTATTATATTCAAATCTAATCAAACATCTTTTTATGGAACACCATTAAGAAGAGACAGATGGATGAGGCTGCTGATTTGGGCGGGGGAGGGTTTCTGGTCTCTTTCTAAATAGACCCTTAAATGATGCTTGCATGGAGGCATGAAAAAATGAGTCAGTACTGAACAAAAGATACAAGCCGTAACGAATGAATAGGTTTGTTATTTGCAGGGTCACTGATTTCCAGTGCTCAGCAGAAAAAATATCAAAATGACAATTGACTGCCTGAAATTTGACATCTGGTGCAGAGCAGAAAATAGCCAAGTCTTCCAGGACATGACTTCATTGCTGAACCTGTCCTACCTCAGAATGAAAAAGGTGTCTCCCACTCACTGGATACTAAGCTACAGATCCATTTACGCTGTTCATCTTTTAAGCACATTACCAAATGGTTTGCACTTTCAGAAATGAAAAAGCAGCTTTGATGTTAAAAAAAAAAAGAAACATGGCAATTAGTCCCTAACCTGGGTTAAATGATTTTGGTACCTTTTAAAATAAACCATGTGCCCCAGCTAGTTTACTTTGAAAAACAGCTTCTGCATATGCACAGAAATTACATTTTGTAGGGAATTTCTCTCTCATGCTCTAAATCTGTCTTTATTAATCCTGTCTGATCCTCAAAAGTTTGAAGGTTCAGTTTTGATAAGCATCTAAACGTTCAAATGTGTATAGGAGCACAGGAACTGCTGTCCTGGATCAGAACAGCCGTCTATCTAGTCCCATACTCTGTCTCCATCAGTGGCCTGTGCCAACTGCTTCAGAGGATGGAGTAAAACCCACATAATGGATACACAAGCAATAATATGCGCACCAAGGCTGTTCCTTTCTTAAATCCAAGCAGTCTGTGCTGGGCTCACACCCTTAAGCATGAGTTTATATCCCTGCTAGATTTTTTTCTATCTAATGCAACTGAAGATATTCTTATTATTCATATAAATGTCTGTTCCTTCTTTTCAGTCCCTTTGATGCCTTTTAGTTTCATAGTGGGTCCTCTTAACTGAGCCTATAATGCTCCCATTACCCACTTTGCCTCTTTTTTATGGCTGGCCAAAATGCATAATGAACCTCACCCATCATCCAGCCCCACCCTAACCCTTCCATTCCCATCAGAAGTGACCCCTCTCCCCTTTCTAATTCCCCAAACTCTCCTTTCCCATCACTACTTTCTGCTCTGTTTCTCTTAAGAACATGTGTATCCTCTCTCCACTGGGTCGAAGTGTATCACTTACTGCAGTTTTGGCTAGCACTCTCAAGCTACCCACTCACTCGCATCTGTAACAAGAAACTCTGCAGAAAATGACATTTACTGCTTTCAGCTTGTCCACTTTGGAATGAAAGTAGCAGGGTGTGGCATGCCAGGTTCTCAGAGTCCACTACCTCTGATACCCCATTTAAACAGAAATAGAGGGAGGGAGCATCTCTTAAGGCATAAGGGGACAGAGTTTAGTTTGTGCAGAACAGGCTAGGGAATGGTAGTTGTGGAGTGGCGATTTATCTGAACATCAACAAGTGTTTGCTTAAGGGGGTGGACAAATGAGAGTCCTCCTCCTCCACTCTCCCAATGTCTGTTGTGATTCCACAGGATTCCATCTTTGGCCAACTCCTCTTATTGTCTCATAATCATCTCTGGATCATCTCATCCACTCTCAAGAGCTCAGCTACCATCTCTACTTGACCATTTGTGACTTGTCAACATAGAAATGGTAACTGAAGTCTTATGAGTGGATGAAATCATAGAGAGATTGGGCTTTTGCCACAGAGGGGGAAAGACTCACTTTCACCAATCTCCTGACCCAAACACTCGTTTCAGATATCTATCTTTGGTACTTATATGGCCCCCAGTTACTGTAATGCCTCACAATATTTTCATGTATTTATCCTCACAAGACCCCATGAGGTAGGGAAGTGCTATTATCCCCATTTTATAGATGCAGCACAGAGACACAGAAAGACTAAGAGCTTGTCTACACTGCCCCGCATTTCAGACTATGTGAGTGTGAATAGCAGTGTCTGACAAGGAATCCATTAATGCGAACTTGGAACTTTTTAGTTCACACCAGCAGTGTCCACATGGGGAAGTCACAGTGCAGAACTGTGGTACACACTGCTATTCTCACACCCCCAGTCTGAACTGCAGGTCAGCGTAGACATGCTTTACATGTGTTCTCCAAGGCCTCACCTGGAGACTGTGGCAGAGCAGGGAATTGAACCCAACTCTCAAGGTAGTGCTGTAAGCACTGGACCGTGCCTCCTCTCGCTCAGGTTCAGATAAATCCCTGCTTCCCAGTTTGAGGTGCAATTGGAAATGATTTATAAATCCCATTAAAACAAAACATTGTCGTAACATAACTTTATATTACCAAGATATAGTCAATCCATGACTTTGACCATCCAATTTACACAGGGTAATTCACGGTTTCCTGCTTGTCTATCCTTGCCTGAGGTGTGCACAATTTAATGAACTGTGCTTTTTTTTCTGCTTGGGAAGTGCTGAGTACGCTATGTGCGCTACCAGAAATAAATAATAATGTCTTACCGGACATAGTTTGCTGGTAAGTGTGTTTGATTAGGATTTCTTCTCTTCAAAAGACAGGGGGCTTTTATAGTTCTAGGAAACATGGGCAGGTCCATCAATTTATCATGCTGATTTCACTCTCCTCTAGACTCTTTTTGTTTCTTCATTCAGAGGTATACAAGCCTCCTGTAGTACTAACATGGTGTCCTTCAATGGTCTCCAGGCTGATTTTATAGATTTATATAGATACAAGCCCAAAACTAAACTTTGGATCCAAACACCCTCAAGCTTTGGGCAAGTCCATCATTAGATCCAAATTTTGTGTCTTGGATTCATCTCTAGATTTTACATTTGTTTATTTATTTTACCATTCAGCCTGGTCAAATCCATTTTCCTTGTTGCTTTATCCACCCCTTTACTCCTATATTGTGATATTCAGTCCTACCACGTAGTAGTCATTACTAGAGCTCTGTGAAATTTTTCTAATGAATAGTTTATTCGATGAAAATGTAGTTTTGGTTGACGCAAAACTATTTGCAAACTGGATACAAATAGTTCCAGCCATTCACAATATGGCCAGAGGAGGAGGAGGGTATTGCTACCCTCTTATAACCTTTAGCCAAATAGCTAGGTCATTCACATGACATATGGGAGACGCAGGTTCAATTCCCTGCTCTGAAACACACCCACAGTAGACTTGATTCTACTTGAATCACCTTTTTTTCCAGTTTTTGGAACTGCAAATAAACCGGAAAAATCAGTTATTTGCCCAGCTCTCAATGTTAGGCATTTAGTTCCCAAACTCACTTCCTGGATTTAACTTCTGCATTATGCTAAAGAGACCGTCTCACCTGTGGGCTCTAAAAACCCAAAATGTTTCTTCCAAACATGTTCCCAACATTCCTTTTAACCAGTTAATATGGGGATAGCAGAAAAAAAGAACCCATTGTTACTACTGTATCCACAGATTTTAACCAATCCTGAACATCTCTCATGTAAGAGTTCTGCTGACATTAGTAAAAGTATTGTCTGAGCAAGAAATTTGCCCTTAACACACAGTTAAGGATTGGGCCCTTAATCGCTTAATATAATTAATTCCTTATTCTCAGTCTGATTTAGCATTCTTTAGCATGCTCCTACCATTACAATGGTAGCCCTTTCCAGCTAATAAAAGGTACAAGTCAATAACGCCCCTTTCAATCCAATCTTTACTTCTTACCTTCAGCACAGTGATATTCCATGCAAAACTTTCAATGGCTTTGCTTAGTTTTCTTCCTTTCAAACCTTCCTTTGCCCCAAGGTTATGAAGTTCTTCGTGGAATTCCATGCCTAAAACATGGATTGGTACATGATTTAGTATATGATTCAGTTATACTGCAATTTAATTTTTACTCAAACCATTCACTGATGATCCCCAGACCTCCCCACACCTGTTACTTCCTGAATTTTCATTTTATTTCCTCCCATCCCTGCCTCTCAAGAACCCGATGCTCATCTTTCAACTGCAGGGGACTGGGTGCAAAAAATATATTTTTAAAGCCCAGTTGACAAAAGAAGTTTTACCACCTATCTAAAACAATATAGTCCTGTTGATTGTTTAATCCTCTACTTCTAATACTCATCTTCCACCTTTAGGGCTCCATATTTGTTCCTTTATTTTGCTGTGTGCTGTCACAATCATTGGTAGACAGTGGGAAGCAAGGTTATGAACCCACATTTCTCCAATGACTCTGCCTTTATTCTGCATTGCTGGCAATATCACTGCAGAACTCAATCACTGGTCTCTGTGTCTCCCTTCCCACATTGTCTGTGTCTTCAACAGACAGGTTCATGGCTCGGAAGGAACTCAACAGAGACGAAAGATACCTGTTTAGCACAGTGCACCAGGATTTAGATTCACAGCTTCTCATTAATCTTAATAGGAGTCATAGAGAAACAACATAGCACTTCACACTGATAAATTATTTCATAAACTCTACACTGCCTATCACGGGATACGATTCTTGCAGCCTGTGGAACAGAAACTTTGAACCTCAGCCTCTGGAATCCTGTTACATTTCACTGCCAGTTTCTGTGGTAGATATTTGTCTGATCCATTGCTGTCCATAAAAGTTCAGAAAGTCTAAGCACACACTTCACTCTTCAGATGTGTATTTAGTCATGGAAGTTAGAGATGGAAAACCTCTTAATGGGGCCATGTAGGCCAGTGGCTCTCAAGGATTTTCACACTGTGTGACATTTCCAGAGTGTAAGCAAGGGTTAAGGGACAAAATGAAAACAAACCCACCTTCATACAGTGAGTGTGGCTGCTTGGTTACAGCCCTTCAATTTGTACCTATGTTGTTAATTTCCTCTCCTAGGAAATTTTACTTTCATTAATACCAAATCACCCCATAATGCCTGCAGTCCCCACTACTCTAATAAATCAAGCTCAGTTTGCAGTTGTTTGGTTAGTCTTCCTGTGTGTTTCCTACATCTCCAATTTTGGTGTCATTCCCTCACTTGAGCTCTTCTGAATTGACAACAAAGAAGCATCCAACAAGGAATGACACAAAACTTTGCAGAGTGTGCAAAGAGGGGCTAATTAATTAATTATTTCTGCAGATTAAAAAAGCCTTTCGAAAGCCCGAGAAAATCCTGGAATGGACTTGAGCTACAGGAAGCATCATTGCCAAAAGACTGATAAATGCTTCCTCCATGACTGAAGAGGCCTTGCGGAACACCAAGAAGGATTATAGATGACACTTTGGGAGACTGGTCCTGGCTGGGCAAGGAGACTGGGAGCCAGGGGCAGACACTGGGAAAAGGAGGGGGTACAAGTTGGAGAGGAGAGGACAGAAAGGGTCACATTTGGGCGGAATGGGCAGAAAAGTCTGTATCCACTAGAGAATATTCCCCTCCAGAGCCTGGAGTGGAAACCATGATTTCTGAGACTCACCATTCCTCTGCTGTCAGCACATATCTGTGAAACCCACTGGCAATGTCTCTCATCCCCTGCTAGGGATGGTCCACATAGAGCACTACAATCTATTACTGCTATCAGTTATTCTGTTAGCTAGCTGAGGTCTGGGCACTGGATCTAAAAGTCCCATTTGATGACCAATGTAGGTTCTAACATGATGCCAAATGATACAATTTTTTTATTTAGTTTGCTCTTCAGGAAATTAAACATACAAAACAAAAAGCCCTCTATTAAAAGAACATCATTACGGTTGCAAAGTCAAGCACGCAGAAGTTAGGAAGTGTCTATGTAACCTTAATTTGGCCCTCTTGTATGCATTATGATAGTCTTTAATTATATGACCATACACTATTTTTCCACAGGACCCTGCCTCATTCAGGGCATAGGATGGACCTGCTCTGGGGGTGTATTTGGGATTTTGTAGGAGGAGATTTGCCTGTAGCACTTATGTTTCATTTCTTACAGACGTTGGGAAGTGTGTAGTAAAGAAGCAGGCAATTGCAGGAAGACAAAGGATGGTCTCATGGTGAAGGCAGTTGAATGATGCCCTGAGAATTGGATTCTATCCCTACCTGTGCCACAGAGTTCCTGTGTGATGCTGGACAAGTCACTGAAACCAAACTTTCCACAGGTGCCCACTAACTTTATTTCTCATTTTCTGGGTGTCTCACTTGAGACCCTGGGGTCTGATTTGCAGAACTGCTGAGCACTCATAGCTA
Source organism: Terrapene triunguis (assembly GCF_002925995.2). Lineage (NCBI taxonomy): Eukaryota > Metazoa > Chordata > Testudines > Emydidae > Terrapene > Terrapene triunguis. The sequence continues at coordinate 54,424,355 of NW_020664413.1, read as the reverse complement.
TAACTGAAGTCAATGGGAGCTGTGCCCTGAATATATATATATATATATATATAGTGCTAAGGACTCTGAAAAACCAGGTGCCAGGCCTCTAATATTGGACACCAAATGAGTGGATACTTTTGGCCTTAAACTGCCTATGCCTCAGTTCCCCAGTTGTAAAACAGACATAAGATCCCCTCACCTCACAAGGATGTTTAGAAAATTAATTCATATTCGTGAAGCATTCAGATGCTATAGTCATGAGCGCCACAGAAACGCCCATAAGAAAATGAATAATTCTGTCTTCAGAGCAAGGTTTGAACAGTGTGCAGTAAATAACGCCTGGGGCCACACACTGAATGAGGAGAAAACAAAATACTGGACAGCTGCTCATTCAGTAAGCACCACCCAGTCTGTGTACTGAATGAGGCAGGGGGTCCTGTGGAAAAAATGGTATTGATCATGTAATTAAAGACTGTATCGTAATGCATACACGCTGGGGGGAGAAGGGGAATTAGAATTGCACAGGCTGCCCTGGAGCGGTGAAAAGGGAACTTGGGCAGAGTGGACTATCAGATCCGTGAAATGCAGTAGGAAATAAGGGTCTGACTATATTGCAGTTAGACTCACATGGCTGGCCCATGTCAGCTGATTCGGTCTCCCGGGGCTCAGGCTAAGGGGCTATTTAATTGCAGTGTATATGTTTTGGCTTGGGCTGGAGCCCAAGCTCTGGGACCCGAGTTCAAATATATACACTGTAATTAAACATCCCCTTAGCCCAATCCAGAATCAGCAGACATGGGCCAGCCGTGGATTTTTAATTGCCGTGTGGACATACCCTACGGGATTGACCCCTCCTGTTTTACACACAGAGTTCACAATTATAAATTCATCACTAACTTCCACACTCTTTCTTTGATGTGCACAAGTAGCCCCTGGTAACCTCATTCAGAGTAAAACACAGGCACAAAGTGGGAGATGGATCCTAAGTAGTAGAGTAGTCAATGCAGAATCCACTCATAAATCACAACTGATCATTCCAGCAAAAATATTAGCTGTGAGCAGCTACGGTACATTACTCCAGAGCAAACCTGCTCAGTTCCACTTAATTTTCCACTCATTTTAAGGCTATTTTTGAAGTCTCTGGGCCCCATTCTGTTTCTGGTTATTTCAATTGGAGAGGGTCCAGAGAAGAGCAATAAGAATGACTAAAGGTCTAGAGAACATGACCTATGAAGGAAGGCTGAAAGAATTGGGTTTGTTTAGTTTGGAAAAGAGAAGACTGAGAGGGGACATGATAGCAGTTTTCAGGTATCTAAAAGGGTGTCATAAGGAGGAGGGAGAAAACTTGTTCATCTTAGCCTCTAAGGATAGAACAAGAAGCAATGGGCTTAAACTGCAGCAAGGGAGGTTTAGGTTGGACATTAGGAAAAAGTTCCTAACTGTGAGGGTGGTTAAACACTGGAATAAACTGCCTAGGGAGGTTGTGGAATCTCCATCTCTGGAGATATTTAAGAGTAGGTTAGATAAATGTCTATCAGGGATGGTCTAGGCAGTATTTGGTCCTGCCATGAGGGCAGGGGACTGGACTCGATGACCTCTCGAGGTCCCTTCCAGTCCTAGAATCTATGAATCTATGAATAGAGTTATTCGAGATCTAGACTACAGAAAGTGAGAGAGCATCATTTCACACCTGTGACTTTCCTGTTGAGGATTTTACTGTGTGTATATTTCTATGATACTGGAAATAGTATTATTTTCTGCAGTCTCCTTCATTCACGGTTGTCCCAGCTTGACAACCCAGCTCAAGTGATGACTTTGACTAAAATATATATTTAAATAAACAAATCTCATGCCCATCTGATGGAAGCCACAATTCAGAAAGTTCACATGGGGGAAGGATTTTCTTTATGCTCTATGGAAATAATGAAATGTATATGGATTTAAAGATGTTAATAAAAATTAACATTTGTTAGGGACGCATTTGAAAAACAAAACAGTCTCACTGGTGGTTCTCTATGGCTGAAATAGGCTACAACCATAGCAAAGCAGTCAATTTTGAGTCTCAATTCTGGTGACCAACCACAAGAGTGCTGAAAAGTGATATGATTGTCACTCTACTGGCGAGGCCTGGAAAGAGTAGCCTGGATTTCAAGCATGGGGCAAAAGGCAAAAACCAATTTCCACCCTGCTCTTATATTAGGTGAACAAATCAGTAGAATGTTATTGTTAAACCATTCTGTGAAATTTTTCTCTATTAAAGATGGAGGAATTAAAGGAATTTATTACAGGGCATTAATTATATTGTTTATTTAAGGAGTGTGCGTGGCTCTGGCCCCAGTAGTTTACTAATCCAAAGGCCCCTTCCTGCAAACACTTATCACAGACAGTACTGTTTACTGCAGTATGTAGTTTTATTGAAGACTACTTATCAGATTCCAGCTGAAAGCAAAGACTACATTCAGTAGTGAGTGTTTGCAGAACTGGTCCCTAAGGCCTTGTCCATATTAGAAAAGTTGGAATGGTGTAACTGAATTGTAAAATGAGCATTTAATTGAAGGCCAAAGATGCTTCTCCCCTTTGTACTCTGCTCTAAAAAAAAACCTATGGCATGCTGTTTCCACCACCTTAAAAATTTGTATAGAGTTACAACAAGGTATAGAGTTACAACAATGTGTACAGAGAATACAACAAGGTTACCTGCTTTCTGACACTGAACAATCTTGTCATGAACGGTGTCTGCCGTTTCAATAAGAAACCTGCTCTCCTGAATCATCTGTCAGAAAACAAATGAAAACCAGGTTGCTATTACCAGGCTTTAGTTAAACATCTAGCTCTCAGACAAGTATTAAGAAGGTACCATTTAAAAAGAGCTCTGCTGGGTAAGTAAGACTAAAAAGATTATATCAGTCAATCATATCAGATCTCCCAATTCTGTGTCAAGGTAAATGACAGTTGCTCAGGAAATGTTTTGTTGCAGAAGTCAGAGAACAGCTGTTTTACATCAGTTAGACATAATTTTAAGCAACATAAAGGAAACAGGTAGTGTCAACAGAGACCAGAGCTAGCAGACAAACACTAACTTAAATCTACGATCGTATTTGAAAATGAAGTCTTTCTGTGCTTACTAGGGTTTTTATTTTATTTGAATGAAATGAAAGAATTAGAATTACGGCCCTTCAGCGTCAATACCTAGCAAAAACATTTATTGACCCATTAAGGGCCTTGATTCAGAAAGGTATTTAAGCCCATGTATAACTTTAAGCACTTGAGTAGTCCAAATAACTTCATTGTTTGTGTTTCTCTTTGGAGGAATTCAGATAAACTCTGCAGCTCAGGTCCAACTATAGTACTCAAGAGTTTAAAAGTTTTAACAAACAAATAAACCAACCAACAAACAAAAGTAGTTGGCTTCAGTGGGACTACTCATACCTTTAAAGTTATACATGTTTAAGTACCTTCCTGGATCTGGGCTGCTGGTAAGAGGAAAATACATAAACCAACATCCATCAGCCATGTAGAAAATGCTCTAAGCCTCTTTTCTTGCCATCTTAAGTGAAATCGCATTTCTTCTTTCATGCTTGCAAGCTTTCCAAAAAGTTTCAAAAGCCCAGTCAAGCAACTGAGTTGTTTCAATGCTAACTTTTGCAAAATTGTGAGATGTGGCATATATATCTGTTACAGGAAGGAAGAACATGTACAAAGATGAAATACATATGCTTGAATATATTCTTATTCTTTCTGGTATAAATCAAGAGTAACACCACTGAAGCCAGTCGAGTTAAAACAGCATAAAACTGATATAAATGAGATAAGAATCAAGCTGATAGTTTCATAGTTTTACATCCTGCTGTTACATAAGTTATGATATGCAAACTTGGCCAAAATGCTGCAACTGTGTTTTTTTTTAAATTCCTGTGTTCAACTGCGTGAAATATGAAATAATTTATGTCCTGATCCTGCACCATTCACATCAATGAGGATCTTGCTTCTGACGTCAGTGGGCATAGAATCAGGACTTTACAGAGAGGCTCAATGATCAAACATTCCCCTGTTCCTCTCATTCTAGACTATCCCATGCTGCACAAAATCTTACTTTCACTGCACACTTGAAGCATTTGAGCCTCCCATGCATTTTAGAGCTGCACCGACCACTGAGTATACGAGGCAGCATATGTGGGCAATTCACTTTTGATTTAAGGAAATTGTTTTGTCAAATAAAGCCTGCGATCACATGAAACCTAGCATACTCTACATCTGAGATAATATTACTTTTTTATTAAAAGTTATTTAATATTTTCAAATATGGAAAACAGTTGTCCTTACGCTCCTTTAGAATTAATAGTATGCTGAATAAGGCTAAAGATATCATTAAACTTAATATCCCTAAAGCAGGCGACAAAAAGGCTGGGGAGAGAACAGAGTTAAGTTTCTTTTAGAAACAAAACCAACAATTTATACTACAGTCTTGCCTAAAGGCTCAAATCAGGAGGGCAACCGGTTGTGCTAGGCAATGTACAAATACAGAGTATGACAGTCCTTGCCCTGAGGAGCTTATAATCTAATTTAAGAGAAGACACAGCAAATGGGTGTAACAAACAGTAGGAAGCACTGGAGAAAGGAGAACAAGAGAAACAATAACATACCTTAACATAGGCCAGATACAAGCACAACTATGTTTTTTCAGGAGGGGAGTTGGGCCAAATTCATCCTGGGTTTAATTGACAGTGGGATGATTTTGGCCCCTATGATGTTAAAATACAATGCAACTCATTTCAATAACAGAGAAATGCTTAAAAAGTATTTAAAAGATATTGGTAATTTATTATGTGTTAATGTTCCAATTAGAGATCGGTCTGAATCAAAATCCTGATGGCCCCAAACTTCCCAGCTAGCGCCTATCTATAACGTGCTGTGCCAAAAACCTGGATGTGTAAGTCTCAATTTTTATATTATACATTATATTATATGTTGAATTAGACATCTCTATATCTAAATAAACATATACAGACTATATCTAACACAAATATCTCGCTGCTTTGACATACGCAGGACACCAAGGAAACAAAATCCATTCTCCCCTGTATTCCTATAGAAGAAGAAAGCTTGATACAGCTACACAGGATAAAATTATTTTCTGTCAAAATATGCCTCCTGGACTGAAACTAGTTTCAATAGTCTCCAATGCCTTTCATTCTTTATTACTTGCTTGTTCATGCATCATGTTGATTTTTTCTCTTTGATTTTTTTCCTCTTTTCTTCTGGGAGAAAATGACCATTTCTACCAACCCTCTGGCTTTTCTACACCATTGCACACAGTAATCTTGCGTTAAAGAAGCCTTTCTGCTGCCAGCTAGGAATCGCAGAGTGTGGTCTCAACAATGGAGAGAGCAAAAGTCTTTCCAAAAATTGCACCTTACCACTGGCCCAAGATACAAAAGAAGATTTGTGTATTTTCATGGATGTCAAAGAAACCTGGTAGAATTTCATCAATAATACTCAGCACTTATATAGGCCTCATTCAATAAGGTGCTGAGTGCCTCCACTGAGGTGCTGAGTGCCCTCAACTCCAACTGGTTTCAACAAATGGTGTGGAGGATGCCCAGCATCCCACAGGATTGCCAACACACTGCTTTACAAATGATTGGCCTGTCCTCCAACTCCTACTTGGCATTAATTTACTAATCCTCACAACACCCCTATGAGGTAGGATTTAGATTAAGTACGGATATGCCCAATTTAAAATGGGGAAACAGCAGGAGAGAGGCTAAGTGACCTGCCCAAGGCAAATCTCAGAGATAGGCTTGAAAGTCCAGAATTCTTGGCTCCTGGTCGTGTGCTCTGATCTCTTAACCATACCTATGAGGCCTTCACATAGCTCAGCATCCCCTACATGTATAAATCCTATCATCAGTAAGACCTCAGAAAATTGCATTGATATGAATGTCCTGCAAGCCTTCAATTTCTATATCAAATTATGTAAACTATGAAAATTGATCACCATCTGCCACTGACTGCACCTCTTCCTAGGAGTTTATGGTAGGGTTATGCTCAGACTATCCAACAGAGATATCGAATAACAATTACAATAGTTTTCATGGGGAAAGCTACAATGAAATGTCAACTTTCCTTTACTGAAACGCCATGCAGAGCAGTCCCCAGCTCTCTTGATGCTGACAGTTGAATCTTGCGGCTGTCAACACCCCCAGGATAAAACAATGAAAACAGGATTGCATAGTAGAATTGAGCCTGTTAATGTTTGCAATCCTGTCTGTAATTTTCATGTAAAATTAAGCAGCCTTTGTCCCAGTGGAACAAACATGAGAAGGCAATTTAGATTTGAGAGCTTCCCCAATACACTTGATAGGAGGCAAAGGAGTAACTTCTCTACCGCTGCACTGAGGTGAAGAAGAAATAATCTTTAGTCTATAAAGTGATGTTCCTTTTCAGCAGTGAGTGTTTTTCAGAAAATATAAAATATAATCCATCAGGGTATTTACATGAATTGACTAATTTAAAATGATTTTTTTCAAAGGTCATTCATCAATCATGATATTTGGTGGGGGTTTTTTTAAATAAAAAAATTTTTATTGTGACATACCATGGTACATTCCAGACTAATGAGCAAGGATGGCACCCTGCCCTGCAACCTGGGGTGCCTTAACATTTGTTTGGATGCCTCCTACCTGGGCCACTCACAAACAGCCTTCAAGCATGCAAGCCACACCGTGAGCATCCGTGTTTAACTGCAGCCTGCCAGCCACACTTTGGCTCTCACCAGCCTTGGTTATACTGCAGGGTGACCGCAGCACACTGCTAGTCTCAGATTTCCCCCCAGAAACGTATGTTCTCGACTGCCCAGCCTTCTCCTGGACATTACAGATCTCTTGAGTCCTTTATTCCAGTAAGGGAATAATATGCACATAACTTGTCACCCCAAAAGGAGTTACCCAGACAATTCAACTTGAACACACTGGATCAGATAAAACACTAAAACAAGTTTATTAACCACAAACAGATAGATTTTAAGTGAGCACAAATAATGAGGCATAAAAGTAAAAAATGATTACAAGAAAAATAAAGCTAAGATGTTTAGTAATACCTAACTTATCAAACTATATCAGATTCAAGCACAGTTTCTCACCACATGCTTTCAGCAGTTTTACTGACCAAACCCTATAGGTCATGACCCTCCCCCCAAAGTCCAATGCTTGCTTCCTTTCTCGCTTCAAGTGCAGTGAATGTGATGGGCAGGGAGAGAAAGAAGGGTGTGTCTTGGTGTGTCTGACCCTTCCTTTCACAGTCCTGTTCCCCCTTTGAGAAGCATTTCCAGCTGGGAGCAAGGCAACAGGCAATCTGTGTAGAAGGGAACTTCATGCTGTTTCTTTGCTAAGATGTAGATTTTTTTTGCCCCTGACCCCTTTCCTTCCAAAGAATGGCCACTTATCAGGTAACGGTCCATCAGCCTTGTTTACACCTGGTTGAGGCATTAGCTTACCTTTGTCTCTGAGGAACTGGTTTGGCCACTCCCCAGACTTATCTGGAGAACATACTTTCAGACTCATAGACTTTAAGGTCAGAAGGGACCATTATGACCTAGTCTGACCTCCTGCACAACGCAGGCCACAGAATCTCACCCACCCACTCCTGTAACAAACCCCTGACCTATGTCTGAGCTATTGAAGTCCTCAACTTGTGGTTTAAAGACTTCAAGGTGCAGAGAATCCTCCAGCAAGTGACCCGTGTCCCATGCTGCAGAGGAAGGCGAAAAACCCCCAGGGCCTCTGCCAATCTGCCCTGGAGGAAAATTCCTTCCCGACCCCAAATATGGTGATCAGCTAAACCCTGAGCATGTGGGCAAGACTCACCAGCCAGACACCCAGGAAAGAATTCTCTGTAGTAACTCAGATCCCACCCTACCTAGTGTCCCATCACAGGCCATTGGGCATATTTACCGCTAATAGTCAAAGATCAATTCATTGCCAAAATTAGGCTATCCCATCATACCATCCCTTCCATAAATTTATCAAGCTTAGTCTTGAAGCCAGATATGTCTTTTGCCCCCACTGCTCCCCTTTGAAGGCTATTCCAGAACTTCACTCCTCTTATGGTTGGAAACCTTCGTCTAATTTCAAGTCTAAACTTCCTGATGGCCAGTTTATATCCATTTGTTCGTGTGTCCACATTGGTACTGAACTTAAATAATTCCTCTCCCTCCCTGGTATTTATCTCTCTGATATATTTATAGAGAGCAATCATACCTCCCCTCAGCCTTCTTTTGGTTAGGCTAAACAAGCAGAGCTCTTTGAGTCTCCTTTCATAAGACAGGTTTTCCATTCCTCGGATCATCCTAGTAGCCCTTCTCTGTACCTGTTCCAGTTTGAATTCATCCTTCTTAAACACGGGAGACCAGAACTGCACACAATATTCCAGAGGAGACTCACCAGTGCCTTGTATAACGGTACTAACACCTCCTTATCTCTACTGGGAATACCTCGCCTGATGCATCCCAAGACCGCATTAGCTTTTTTCACAGCCATATCACATTGGCGGCTCCGTCATCCTGTGATCAACCAATATCCAACGTCCTTCTCCTCCTCTGTTACTTCCAAGTGATGAGCTGAGCTTATGTTTATAAGTTCACATATAATGCTGTTATGTGCATTTTGCCACATTATTGATCAGCAAATTATGAGTTATTTAAATACCTCACAAAGCATACTTTGTACAAAGATTATTACAATAACGGGTAGGGTATGAACAAGGGGTACATTCTGTCACACTTGTCTTAGCAGAGACTGCCACAGCCATAATGGCATTGCCCTTCCCACCTACATTTGGTGCTTTTCAATTGCAACTCAATAAGACCAGAGGATCTAAGACTATTGCTCCAATGAAAGTAGCCCCCATGATTAAAGTTTCTATAGGAACTGATTCTGGGAGAAAGATACAAGTCCTTTGGTAAAATGCTTTTAATGGGACAACCTCCCCATATGGAAAAATAGTACAGGAAACACTTTTAAACTGAAGAATTTAAACTGTTCAGATTGATGGAACACGCAAGTGGTTAAGCCCCAAATGCAAGTTTGTATTTTGTAAGGCGGTGGAAGACATAAAAGCCAGTATGCACATGTTAAATGTTTCAACAAAATAGATTTTTTAAAGTTAAACATTGCTCAGCAATGATGGAAACAGGAAGGCCAAAATTCTGTTCATCTCATTCACCTGAACTGTCCCATTGAAACTAGCCAGGCTTCTTAGACTCATCAAGTTTAAGGACAGATCATCTACTCTGACCTCCTGCAGGCCATAGAACCTCACCCACCCGCTCCTGTAATAGACCCCTACTCGCTGGCTGAGGTACTGAACTCCTCAAATCATGACTCAAAGAATTCAAGTTATCGTGAATTCACCATTTACTCCAGTTTAAACCTGCAAGTGACCCATGCTTCAGAGGAAGGCAAAAAACCTTCAGTGTCTCTGCCAATCTCACCCATGGGAAAATTATTTCCCAACCCCAGATACGGCAGTCAGTTAGACCCGGAGCATTTCAGGAAGACCCAACAGCCACATGCCTTGGAAAGCATTCTCTGGAGTAACTCAGAGTCCTCCTCATCTAGTGTCCCATCACCGGCCATCGGGGATATTTGCTACTAGCAGTCGCAATTCGGCTACATGCCATTGTAGGCAGTTTTATCATACCATCTCCTCCATAAACTTATCAAGGATATTCTAGAACTTCACTCCTTTGATGGTTAGAAACCTTCATCTAATTTCAAGTCTAAACTTGTTGACGGCCAGTTTATATCCATTTGTTCTTGTGTCCACATGGGTGCTTAACTTAAACAACTTCTCTCCCTCCGTGGTAGTTGTACCTCTGATGTGTTTATAGTATGATAAGTAAGATTTGGTTCAAACATAACAGCACTATGGTATGTAGTAAATGGGAAGCAGAAAGCGAAACTGACAGTGATTGAAAAATGAAACTGACTTGTCTCATTTCACTGTCTAAACTGAGTGAAGAGCAATGACTTTAAAATCTAATCCACTTCTAGCCATTCATGTCAGTTAACTTTCCTTCACTTTTAATAAACTACGGTGCTAGTAAGATATTTATCTTAACAATAACACTTGAATTCTTTGCCCATTTAAATATTATGTCTTGTATGTATTAAGAGAAAATTGGAGAATCAATAAAAACAAAGGATTTCTTTTTAGAAACTACACTGGTACAAATTATTTCCTTGTTCTTTATACATTTTTCTGTAAATTGAAAAAGGGAGAGGAAATTATCGTGGCATCCTCACCAAAAAAAGTGAAAAATTAAAGCGCCACTCTCTCTGGGAAGATAAATGATACAGAGGGATAGTTCAAAAAAATCAAATAATAAATAGTCCAGACATTAAGAATAGAAATCAACACTAAAAAAGGAGAACTTTTTTTTTCTCTCTCTCTCTCTCCCCTTATCGGTGGAGTCAGGAGAGAATTTTGAGAGAAAAGCCCTGTAAAGTCTGTATTCTTGAATGCATCTTTGTCAATGAGGAGTTTTGCCCGAGGAGTGCAAGCAGAATCTTGCCCTCCCTCTTCAAAAATATAATCTATTGGTTGAACAACTGAAGTGCAAATTGAGCTAATGAAAATTTAAAAAGGATTTTCTCTTTTAACATCAAGCATTTATTGCAGGCATTTAGGACAAGAAACAGCCAAGTAAGTAATCATCTGCCAGCAAGCCTTGTAAGAAGTGGGGATATCTAGATGCTGACAAGGCTGGAAAAGGGATACTGTCTATTTACAATACCATGATATCTATTCCAATGTACAGCAAATTCAGTTTTCTATATGTTGAGCATACGCACAACACACTGTGGTAGTAAGAATGCCAATCAAGAATGCCGACATCATTTGGGAGAGTTTGAAATATACAAATCAGCAGAAATACTTGTTTTTTTGTTGTACTTTGATCATGTCTACGCTACAAAATACTGAAAGAAAGGCAACCTAATGGTATTCCATATTAAGAGCTCTGATATCACTCAGGCCCTATTTTGCAGGGAACTAATGGATGTGACTGGGGGGAGGGGAAGATAAACCAAAATAAGACTGGAGGAAGGAAAGAGAAAGATACACAGATGGAGAAAGATGTACAAACAGATGGATAGAAAAAAATATTGAGAGAAAATACAATAAGAAATCTAAAAATTGCTTTTACACACTACACCCATATCTAGATAAAAATATGCAACCAAACTCTAAAACCAAATATCAATACAAGTTTCCATACATAGTTAATATTCACAAGTTGGACCAAATTCTGCTTTAAGTTATGCTTGACATCAGTGTATTACAACATTTGCTTGGCAGTGAATACTAGTGAAGTTAGCCACCCCTCTCATTTTTATTTGTTCAGAGCTGTCTGAAAAATGATTCTTTGGTGCTGAAATTGCCTCAGTTGAAAGACAAATTTTGTTGGGAACGTCTGGAAAATCTGTTCCGCCATTTTTGAATGATGCAAGTGAAAAAGAGGTACCTGTCCCATTGGAATAAAAGACTATCACACTTGTAAACATACAGAAAATTCAAATAGAGCTGAAATTTGAAGGATTGCACATATTCGGGGCAGATCTTCATCTGTTATAGATCTGCATTTCTCCACTAACTTTAATGATTGATGCTGATCTGCGCCAGCTGAGGATCTGACCTATAATATCCATTTGGAAGTGTGTCAATGGCCAAGAGTCTGAATCTGAAAAAAAAAAAAAAAACCAACAACCACCCAAACTTGTGCATTTCCTGGCTTTTAAAAAATTGTTTAACATTAAAATTGCATTAACATAATATCTGCACATAAATTGTGTGCAATATATCTACTTACTCTTCACTAACATTTTCTCTGACATTATCCCCTTTCCCAAAAATCCCTAATTCCTCTCTCTTGAAAGGTGTTCCTATACTACCCCAGCCTTTCCTTTCTGAGCAATATCTGGAAAAAAGTTGCTTTTTTTTCATCTAACTAACGGTTCCAAAATAATTTCCCATACAGATGTTTGAATGCTGAAGAAGAGCATTCAAAAACATTTGTTCAAATTCCAAATGGCTTTTCAGTCAAACCATCTTTGTACTTATTATTTGTTATTCACAAACATTTGCACAAATGTTTGAGGAATGGGTTTTTTGATAGAAGTATTTGTATCTGCACGTGAGCAGGGGTATCTGTGTGCAAAAAGAGGATTTGTTTATTTATTATTTGCTAAATGTAACATTTGTGTTTAAAAAGCTTCAGTCTTCCAATCAGGGAGGAAAAACAATACCATGCGACTTAGGTGAATGGTTACCACAAACAGCTAACAGTTTAAATGAACTATTCACAAGCAGCCAGAGGCTCAAATTTGTTTGCATAAGCTATTTTCCGAATACATATGAATATTGAATGCAGACACAGAAATCAGAATCTTTTTTAGAACAATTCACAACTAAAAAAGTGCTAAATTACTTGTATAATTATTTGCAATGAACAATTCAACCATTTCTACTTTCCAGCTTAGCTTCTGTCACTTTCACCATGCTAAATATTTCCCTTTTAAATGTGATCAATGAACTTTTAAATGAATTTGACAGGTTCTAAAATGAGTTGCATGCTGCCCACCTCAAAGAAGATTGCTGTGCCAACCTTTGAAGAAAGTGAGCAAGCACAAGTATAAGTGAAAATGAAGAAATCCAGGAAGATTCCTATTACATGAAAAAATCTGAATTGTAGCTTTACAAATGAAACATTATATTATACCACTGTAGGTGGGTGATAATTAGTGATAACAGTTAGGGGGATCAATTGATCATATATAGTAATAACCAAATCTATGAGTAAACTTGGAAAATAAACAGCTATAAACCATGTTCCTGCATTTTCATATATTCTTCAAAATGGATACATTAATTTTTCTGCCAACACTTCATCTAAGTTTCTTGCTTTTAGTTGATTCCATCCCTTTTTCTACTTTGTAGATCTCTTATACACCCTGGCTTCCTTCAGAGGATTCTTTTTCTTCATAAAATGTAGAATAAAAGGTAAGTTCCACAAAACTATTGCAGAGAGGCCATTTTTTTAAAATGAAACAAATATGAAATTCTTCTGGGAGACTCTCTCTCAAACAATATGTTAAGGTAGCACAATTTGAAACATCCCATGTGCTTTGTTTCTGGAACTGTAACTCCTTTTCAAGGGTCTATAATAATTTAAAAAAACACCTAATTGTCCAGGAAAAAGCAAACAACCCACAGAAAACGATCTTTGTCTAGCATGTCTGTTGACAAAAGAACAATCCAATATAACAGACAGCTAATTGTTTTCAAGATCATTGCTACTGGTCTCAGAGCATCTGCATCTTCATTCACGTGGAATAGCCGAGCTGTCTATGCCCCATTAAACACACTGACAGAGTTTACCATTTTCATGAAAAAAAAGATATGTTCAGATGACAGGTTTACCCACAGAAAAAATACAACACTTGTAGCATTTTTTTAAAATCAGTGATTAATTTTCATAACATCCCATAACAGTTCAACTGTTAAAGCAATTATAAAATATACCTCAAACATAAGAGATGTGCTACATGAAGGTATTTAATAGACAACTCAGTGTTAATATGAACCAACTTTTTTGTGTGGGGGGCAAACGAGGCTCCAGCTGCGTAAACCCAAGAGTAGTCCTTTGAGATTAATGGACTACTTAGGTGAGTAAAGGAATAGAGCAAGTGTCTGCAGAATCAGTCCCTAAGATTTGAAATCTTCTCCATTAAAAACCTATAAAGGTAGCACTTTCAGCATATCTTTTATTAAAAACATACACAAAATAGTTTACATGGTGCTCTGCCAAAGTCTCCCTTTGTTTTCAGTTTTATGAATACGAGCCCTTTCAGTTGAGAACTGTTGGACAACAACAACAAAGATTGTCCCTTTCTGCTCTATTAATCTCCTTATCTTTTAATTTATCCCCACATGTTACTTGCATAATTTAAATTCAGAGTTCACTAAAGCTTTCTAGTTTGGGTTCGCTTTTGCCAGCAGAAACATACACTGGCTCCCATTTTTCACCTGACTGTCACATGGACTGACATTTCCTCTAGTAGAAAGAAATTTGTTAAGGTTAACAACCACTTCTCTATTAAAAAAGAACCACCACCGGAGTCATTACAAATGCCACAATAAGGAGGGGTGGCATTTTTCACTATAACTTCTTTCAACAGTTGAAGGCGTAATCCCCACATACAGACACTAGATTAGACTTTGAAATGTTAATGTTGAGATACATCGTTTACTCTTTCATCATGAAAAGACAACAGATTTCAATATTCTGCACATTGACACGATCTAAAAAAGAAAATATGTATTGAGAAAAACTTTGAAAAATAGGGACTTATTCTTTTTAGAAAGGAATTATATTTGAACATGTTAAATCATCAGCCTAAAACAGATGAAGTTGTGGGAAAATACTTTAGGGAAATATGTGGACTCACTAACCAAGATCCTTTTTTATTTATTTCATTCTGCCCCTTTCGTATGCTCTTAGTCAGTTTTCCGTTATGAAGACTTTCTAGACAAATTTTCCAATGGTTTATTCTAGTATTATTTGAAACATACCTTAAAACAAAAAAAGCATGAGAGCAAAAATACTGTCCGTTAGGATCTTGTACAATCTTAGCTATTTACTGCATAATCTAAGCTTTCACTAAAAATAATGAGTTGTATTAGTCCTTTCCACTGCTAAAATAATGCTTCCTGTACATCAATATTTTGCTACCCTGTAGCTCAAGCTTTGCAGAATTTTATCTCCAGCGATATAATTCACTACAATCAAACTGTAGGTAAGTGAATACAGACAAATCTATTGCATGATTAAGGGCCAAATCTTGCTTATCTTATGCATATGAATAGCCCCACTAATCTCAATGGGACCTCTCACAAGAGTAACAGAAGCATGAATTGGCCCACCATATTTCGAAATAACAACACCACAGTAATAAAAACACAGTTATAAAAGCTCATACCAGATCATATGCAGCCATAAGCTTTTTCTGCACATCAGGCATGGTCCCCAGAGGCTCCAGGTAAGGGAATGTATCTTTCATATAGACAGTGGCAGAGGGAGTATTGTCGCTGTTTATGAGCCGAGAGGACAAAGTCAAGATGCACTGCTTCAGACTGGCAATTGGAGGGAGTCCACAAAGCTCTTTAACGGACACAATTGCATTCTGTGGGGGAAAAATGGATTTGCATTTACTGTAGCTCACCATCCCATTCTGGTTTATAAAAGTAAGTCAACTAGTGCCTCTTACACATACGCACACACACACGGTTTCGTGAGCATTTGGAAAATTCTAAGAATAAGTTTGTCCCTGTGATCATACTGTTTTAAGTGGAGGATAAGAAACTCATACGAATTAAAAGATAATCTGCAAAGAGTAAAATAAAAAAAGGGTTGTGACTTTGCTGCTTCTTTATGTTTTTTATAGAAGGCCTGAAAAAAGATGTACACCGCTACCTCGATATAACGTCACCCGATATAACACGAATTTGGATATAACACGGTAAAGCAGTGCTCCAGGGGGGTGGGGCTGCACACTCCAGTGGATCAAAGCAAGTTCAATATAACGCGGTTTCACCTATAATGCGGTAAGATTTTTTGGCTCCCGAGGACAGCGTTATATCGAGGTAGAGATATAACTGCTTTTTTTTAAATTTAGGGAATATCAGAAATATAAACTCATCTTCCCTGATTTTGCTGAAGGGTTCAAAGGGTTGGAGTACTCAACCCTTACCTGACTGAGGGATGGGGATTTACTTTTTCACAAATAAAACTTTTATCCCAAAACTGTCAGCAGTTTGCGTTAGGGCTTGTCCCCACAGAGAGTTACTGAGCGGCAGGCCACTGTGAGTATCTACAGTGCACCAGCTTGCCGCACATTAACGTCCCATGCGGACACTGCTACAGCACAGTGACATTTCTACTAAGCTGCACTCTGGACATTTCACTGCACTGGAGCAGTGTCCCTACGGCAAGCTATTGTGTGGCAAACTGGTGCATTGTAGATTCACCCCCTGGCTTGCTTATCAGTAACTCGCAGT
Organism: Terrapene triunguis; assembly: GCF_002925995.2. Classification (NCBI taxonomy): domain Eukaryota; kingdom Metazoa; phylum Chordata; order Testudines; family Emydidae; genus Terrapene; species Terrapene triunguis. The sequence continues at coordinate 54,408,257 of NW_020664413.1, read as the reverse complement.
GTAGGCAAGCCCTAAGAGTTGTGAAAAAACAAACAAAAGGGCCAGATTCTCAAGTCCAGCTCTTCTGGGCCCAATGCAGGTTTATGCTTTCTGTTCCTGGTCCAGCATCAGTCTGTCCTGAGGTACCATGGAGCAACTTGAGGGCTGGTGTTAGTGCCACTGGCTGTCTACCACCCCAACTGGATGGTTCAGCAGCTAGAGATCACTAGGGTGTAGATGTGCATGTCTAGAGATACCCAGCCTCATCCCCTTTAACTCAGATCTATGCCACCTGCAGATTCACCATGCTGGTGGAATGTTCAGACAGCCAATCTGCCAGCCCCACAGGTGCTTTGCTCTGGCAGGCCAGCTAAAGTACAGCCAAGATCTGGCTCAAAGAATTTTAAATAGTCTGACTAAAAAGCTCTTCCCCCTCAATTGCTCAGATTTCAAATCTCTTATATCATAATTACACCGGTTCTCTAATTGTCCACTGTCCTCCAGCAAACATAAATTGGAAAAATCTGATGTTTCTCATGAGAAAAGCAAGCAAGAGACAAATCATTGTCTTTAAGGGCTGCATTGCAGATCAGAAAAAATGAAAAAAGGGCACAAACATTTTTTCTCTTTCATGGGTCACCTGTAAGAAAACCAGGTGACCCAGGTCAAACCTAATTAAAACTCCAGAATTTATGCAGAAGTCAGCAGACATGTGGTTGACTTGTCCTCGTGATTTACCTTCTTCCAAGTCATATCATTGTTGCCAAAATCCACAAAAATCCCAGTAACAGAACATTGTAGCAACCAGCAGAACACAACTGTTACCGTACTGCATTTTAGACCCCTGTGAGGATACAAAAATTTGGATCCACATCTGATCTGCATCCACAATAATGAACTTGTGACCCGCACTCCACCTTTTATATGTATTTGTATCTGCACCTGCACCGAATCTCACTGTTGGAGCCCTGTGCGTATATAAAAATTTGGATCTGTATCTGGTCCGCAAAGATAGTAAACAATACAAAAGTGGATATCTGTGGATTTGCAGGACTCTATATCTTTGCAGGTCAGGCATCAGAAAATGTTCAAGTAATTAACAGAGGCTCTTCTATTAACCAAATATATTCGAATGGTGTATTAGAAAATAAAATCTGTTGTCTGGTTGTCATATAAATTATCCTTGAGAACAAGATCTAGAAGCAAAATTTAGTTTTTGAACACACATTAATACTATTTTTAGGTGAGGTTTATAAATTATTTTCTGGTTATACTACTTAGTGTATACAGCTGTAATCTAATATTTATTGTTACAGAATAAAGGAATGTAAGGGAACAGAAGATGGAGTCAGAGATTCAAATTAGTTATTTTCAAGGCCTGCAAGGAAGAAAAGCCTGGGAAGAGTTTCCCATTCTTAAAAATATGCTTAAGATATTCCTCTGAGAGTGATTTATAACTTATGTCATTTTGTAAACCTTTCCAGCTGCCAAAACTAAATTTGCTTTAGACTCTCTCCAGAATTGCAGGGTCAGTGAAGTAATATAAAATGTGTTCTTGTCCTGTTTTCCAGGGATAAATACACTGTTTCCTTTGCTTTACCAAGGAAATAGCTATTGTACATTCTCCTATATAAATACAATTCTTATTGTTTAACCTTATTCAGTTTTGTTTCTCTTTGGCAGCATCTACACCACAGATCTGATTTTCTCCTAACTGAACCAGTGAGAATGCATGAAATTAAGCACAAAGAGTGCAAACCTGCCATGCTGACTCACGTTCTGAACCATTGCAGTTTCCTCCCATCCATTAAACTTTTTCAATTGCACACTGGGTGCTTATCCCACAGTTCCTGACACATCTATAAGAACTGGATTCTGGGACTATGGTACAGTAGCAGAAGGTCTACCCATTTCTGCCCAAACTGTCTTAATGCTGTCCACACTGCATTGAACCAGTTCAGACTAAACCAGCATTTAGCTAAAAGCAAAATGTAATCCCAATGGTATTTGGTTGACATGTTAAATGTATAGAGCATATGTGTATGGGGAGGAATGTGTTTTAGGTAGGATCACATAATTCTTGGCAGAGTACACATCTGTAATGTAGACAAGACCTTAATGACTCATACATTTCAGTGTTTCTAGGCACGCACGCACGCATACACACACACACACACACACACACACACACACTTCACTAGTTAGCAAGATAAAGGTAAGCTGACATTCTTCAAAAAGGAGACAGGATGGGATGTCTCTCTAGTCCTATGGCCTGGAGATACAAGCTAGTCCTCAACTCAAATCTCCCAATTAGCTAAAATCATCAGTGGGCTTTGATTTTTTTTTTCTTTTAAATATTTTTCAAAAATTAAACAGATGCTTACCCTGACATCTATATGTTAATTAACCTCAGTAAATATCAAGCTTTGGCAAATCAGCATTTTATGTATTTAAACTGCAAGGGCTAGATATTCCTTTTAGTTACACAGGTATAATTTTGAAGCAAGTCCATTGACTTCAATGGATTTATACTGCTGTGACTGAGATCAGAATGTTTACCCAAGTGTTCAGTACAAAGCAATAATGAAGTAAAAAGTTTCATACCTGCATGTTTTCCCTCATGTCAGTGGCCTCTCGTAATGGATGCACTGCTAGTTTAAAGATATCATCTATAATCTTAAGGCTTGTGTTCCTCAGCATGGTATACTCGCTTCCTTTCTTTCCTATTCTCACCGACAAACTGCGCTTTTGTGCTTTTCCTCCTCCACTTCGATTAGTTATTGCAATGTGAACAAAAAGTGTAACATGCTCCATGATATCTCCAACAAAGCAGCGCAAGGGTATATGTCGATATCCAGGCTGTAAACATTCAAGTGGTATGGTATACTGGCCTATAAACTCATCACCAATATAGTCATCATCCAAAACAACAAAACGGATCATGGCAAGTTCTGGTAGATTTATTTGGAACTCAAAGCTTTCATCAAAAATAGGATTGTCACTGTTTTGCTGAACAGTTTTAGTTCTTTGTTCTGCACAGTCTGCAGGAATTCCATGAATTTCTATGCAAACATATGGGTCTATGACATCCCCTTTTGCACAAGCTCCCTTGGGCTTTGGAAAGTTCTGACCACTGATAATTTTGACATGTAGAACTTGAGGAGAGACCCCTGGAACGATGCCTTTTGTATTTGCACTAAAGTAAGATACTGTATCACGCATAACAGAAGGTCTAAGGACATAGCCACATCCCCCATTCTGTAAAAACCAGCCAGTATGTAGATCCATCATTGGTCCTGGAGTCTGATAGTTCATTGCCACTATCTGACAACCACAATTCCAAAAATCTTGGGGATTTAAGTTACTAGAGTCTATCCTCATAGCACTTGGGTATATCCTAGACAAAAATTTCTTGTTGTAATTGACGAAGTCCTCTGGATACTCATTTGCAATTCTACTGGCCTCTGCCTCACTGAAAGAGCAGATTTCCCAATAATTCTGACTTTTCATAGATACCACAAAATCTTTGTACTGGACAGACTTGCATATCGATACCAAATCAGACAACTCTCTGCACAGCCAGATCAGCCTTGGTTCATTCACATAATCTTCAGACATTCTTCGAGATATTTCAGCCTCTTCATCTTCATCAGTGACTTCTCCTTCTAATAAATCCTGGTCAGAGGGAAGCTTCTTCCCTTTCACAATGATCTTCATTTTCAATTTCTCAGGTGATGGAAGGTAGGCTTCTGATGGTAAAGGTGCTTCTGTGTAGAGTTTGTTTCCAAAAATCTTCTTCATGTGTTGAACCATTACTTTCTGTTGTTGTATTGAGCAGTGGTTACCCAAGCAGAGAATGAGAGGATACTCTGAAGTAATGAAAGCTAATTTGTTTATTACCTCAATAACATTTCGAAAGGCAAGCGGTGATGTCATGCTATTACGGTTACAAATGATGGGCTCATTATCTGGACCATCACAAACATCAAGTTCAATACTCCTACAATTCATTTTTAAAGCCCTGACATAACCATTGATATCAGCTGGTCCTCTAAATTGGTCTTCTATTAGATAGGTATTGTGAGATGCATTGATATAGTAATGTGATAAAGGCTGAGTCATATCCTGGACAACTTTTCTGTGCTCAGGGTCAAAAATATCACATTCTGGGGACACCAAATACTGAGTAAATCCATCAATTGCAAGAAATCCCTTCAACCGTCCTTCTTGAGAAAGTTCATACCTGCGGATAATGTCTAGACACATTTCTTCAGTTATATGAGCAACTCCTTGCTCAGCTTCTAAAAAAAGCATGAGGTCATTAGCATCCAAATATTCTTTGTTTTTAGATATCTGCACTAGTAAAAAATAAACTTCAGGTCTTGTGCAAAGTTCGCTGAATGCTTCACAAAATTCCTCTTTAGTTACTCGAGTTGTTAGTTTTTCTTTGCTTTTCTGGATTTCCTTAAATTTTAACCTAATCTTTGATTCCTTTAGGGTAGGATTAAGCTGTTTGATTAACTCTACAGATGTATCTTCTAACATTATGCCATTACCATCAACATCTGCAGCTTCAAATACAGTTTTTAGCCACACAAACCGTGGGGTATTCTGGCTGTTTTCCATCAAATCCAGAGGTTGCTTGCTACGAGAAACCAGGTAACGTAAACCTGACACCCAAATGTTGGCCACATCAGCTGAATTGGCAACCAGGTCAAGAGACTCATAGTTCTCCCCATGAATTACAGAGAATGCACAGTCTTCACTAATCTGGTCTGCAAGTCCATTGTTCCTGAATGTTTCAGTGTTCTTCCCTAGTCTTATCTCTTTTACAGCAGAAATATCAAGCTTAGCCTTGTCAAGGTCTTTCTTGGAAGGTTCCCAGCGAAGAGCTTGCAAGTCAGTGTCTAGAGTAAAAAAACGATTATAAATGCGGGAATTTGGACGGACTTTCTTCAGTTCACACCCAGCCTGCATAAAGCTGATACAGTCACTAGCACTGCTTATTTTCTTCTCGGATGGCATGCTGCTGAAGGACACAGTTTTCTTCCTTCCACATTTTTGGTTGGAAGGATCCTGTAAAATAATTTAAAAATAATTAAGTACATTTTCTTCTGCCCTTTTTCAAGTGTATATATAATATACAAAGCATAGCTACCTTATATTTGTTTGATCATCAAAACATAAAGCACTATCCCTTCCCATAATTCAGTTATCTACTCAGTTATAGAATATAACTACACAGTGTCTTGTTTGGCTGCAACAACATAGCTGTCACAATCACTCCTGAGAAGCATATTGGAAGGAGAGGGTTTGTGGACAATCAAGGTAACTGGAGGAGTTGGGATTGGGGAGGGTTCACTGAGCAGTGAGAAGCTTCACAGTTATGGAATTAACCTGGAGGGTTGCTACGGGGATGAAGGGAGTGGGGGGAGAGCCTAGAAGAGCCTGGGGGGGAGTGGAGGGGGGGGTTGAAGTAGAAGGGAAAGCCTGGGCAGGTGGGAGATGGCCCTGCCCTCATTCTGACCCGCTTTCCATTCCCCTCCTTCAGTGTTGCCCCTCTCTCGCCATATCTGGTGTTTCCACGAAGCCCCAGCCGCTGGCGTCAGGGGAACACGGGAGACTCGCAGCGGTCACTGACAGGAAGGTGCGTTTCCAACCCTGCAGGCTGCAGAGAACAGCCTGGGAGCACGAGCCGAGCGCTCCCTGACGGCTCAGCGACCAGAAGGGAAAGAACAACAGGCCTCACGGGCAGCGGCCAGGGTGAGATCTCATCACCCGAAGCCAGCCTGGCCATTCAGGGGGCCGGGGAGCCCTCTGGGCTGGCAATGCTGCGTTCTGTCCCGGCCCCCAGCACGGGCTCCCGCCGGCTCCTGTGCCCCGTCAGGCCCATCTCAGCTCCACCCTACGCACCAGGAGGGCGCCAGCCTTCCCTCCCGGCTCCATGCTGCCTGGTAATGGGAAGGAGGAGGAGAGATCAGCCAGGTGGGAGGCAGAGAAACTGCCTAATTACCTGCTCAGCAGGCACCACAGCAGCCCCAGTGGCCAGGAGGAGCAACTGCAGCCCCAAAACCTATTGCCGGCCCAAAGCCAAAGCCTCAGGAGAATTAGTACAAAAAATAAAACCTCCCTATAATCCTTGAAGGTCACAGGGCCTGATTTTCAAATAAGGCCTCCAGGTTTGTGTGTGCTGTTTTGTGCCCACAACTTGCCGGTAGAGAGCATGAATGAAACGCAGGCATAAAACTGCTGGTGCAATTCTTCAATGTTGCAAAACTGTGCCTTCCAAAACAATGACCTAGTTTGAAAACCAGGCCCATATTTCTTGCACTGTAGTTCTGACCAGAAAACCACATACTCAGTAACATAGTATCTTAAGGATCCCACCATGGATCTAGATGACTTTACCTGTTAAATTAAATCCCAGCATATACTGCTCTGTAAGCAGTATAAAAACTAAGTATGAATGTTTGCATTCTTGGGCTAGCTATTTTGAGAAGGTAGGTCATTATTAACGTTTTCTGTTTTGGAAGTATTTCTCTGTGCTTTATTGTCCATCTTCTATACAGCACTCTCCACATTAGCCCATTCAATAACATCTGAAGTGTTATCAAAGAAATACAACAACCGTATTCAAAGCCAACTGGCTCTATTGGGAACAATTACAAAACCTCTAAACTTTAGTATTAAAGGTCTTTAGCTAATCTGTCAAGGCAATGAATTAAAACATTTAATGACAGGCAAAATTACTCTAGCCATTTATTGTAGCATTTAGTATGCTAATTAGGATTAAAATAGGGAGAAAGAAAGTCAATGAACCCAGCACATTAGTTCAGCACATTTTTACATTTTCACCAGCACATTTTTATGTTCCTGAGTCATCATACTGCAATTTAATATATTGCTGGTATGAAAATCTTTAAGCAACAGATGCTAATGAGTATAAATGAATGCAGCCAATTATACAGTAGTTTATATAAGAGCCTTTTCTCTCCCACTTTTAGATTTTTAAAGAAAAAGTTATTTAAATTTAAAACAACAATATGTTTGTGGTTTTTAGCAAAATCCATATGAAAGTCCATATCTCGCTTTTAGCGGAACAGTGTAGATTCCAAAACCAGAAACCTGAACCTATTTCCAATGATTTCAATGGAAGCAGGAAAAACCTCATACAGTGTTGCCAACTTCTGCAGTTTTATGGTGAGTCTTGTGGTATTTGGTGTCTTTCACACAATGATATTAATAGGCAGCAGGCTTCAAACAAGCAAAAGGAAGTACTTCACACAACACAGTCAACCTGTGAAACTTGTTGTCAGGGGATGCTGTGAAGGTCAAAACTATAACTGGAATCAAAAAAGAATTAGATAAGTTCATGAAGGATAAGTCCATCACTGGCTATTTGCCAAGATGATCAGGGATGCAACTCCATGCTCTGGGTGTCCCTAAGCCTTTGACTGCCAGATGCTGGGACTGCACGACAGGAGATGGATCACTTGATGATTGCCCTGTTCTGTTTATTCCCTGCGAAGCATCTGGCATTGGCCACTGTCGGAAGACAGGATACGGGGTGAGATGCACCATTGGTCTGACCCAGTATGGCCGTTCTTACGTTATGTTCTTAAAGCCCCAGCATCTGTAATCAAAACATTGCAAATTTGCATGAGAATCTCAGCTTTCAATTAAAATAAAAGGTAAGTTTCTAGTCCTCATGGTTGTGGGGAAGTGGTTGAAAACATTAAACAAATGCACTATAAATAAAGGCTCAGAAACCAGAAGGCATATGAAAAGTACCCAATATGTGGTGGTGTTGTTTTTAAAATCTCATGATTTTTAAGCTAGTCTCATATTTTTGGTGGGGACACATGATTTTTGAATATTTGGAGGTTGGCAATACTGCTCACATTAATTTAGAAACAATTCACATTTAAAGTCTTCTTAAATAAATACAGTAACTGAGACATTTTTGGAGTTTTAATCTACAGCAATCTATACAATGATGGAGGTACTCTGGGCCAGATCCTCAGGTGGGGTAAATCTGTCCCACTGACTTCAGTGGAGCTACCCTGATTACACCAGCTAAAGATCTACCATTTTGTCTTTGACAGAGAGGGCAGCAAGATTTGTTACAAAACATGCTCACCAATTGGCTTCTGTGGAACACACACAAGTTGTTTATTTTTAGTTGTGAAATGGCTGTAGTTTTTGATGGCAATGATACCTTGAATCAAACTAATTTATTTTAGGTGACAAAAATAATGGGCCTTCATGGGACCATTGAGTGCTGCCTTTAATGCTTGCTCTTAATCTTTAGGGTTTATTGCAGAGAGTTTTTAGTTGGTGTCATATAGGCAATTTAAAAATTGTAGAAAAATAATGTTTCCTCTCCATGAAGGACTTTTTCATATCTGTTCATCAAGTCAATCAATTCAAATCTAATCCTGGGGACTAATTATGTAAAACGACCAGGATTTGGATGTTATTGCAACTGATATTATTTTAATTGGCATTACTGACTAATCACTCTAATCTACAATACATGGAGGAGAAAACTATGCAATTTGCAATTGTAAATTGATCCAAAAATGAGCTCATAACCACTCCAGGTGTTTCTTATTTGGTCACTATTGTATGATTTCTTTGTAACGCTTTTAAAATGAAGCCTGACAAATTTGTATATCATTTCAATTTAATAAGGCAGTTTTCATTTCAAAATGTAATCATCAAAAACATATTTATTCAAGTTTTGCAAACATTAAATGCTCAAAAAAGTGTGCCCTTAATCTTTTTTAAACTATAGCTTTATTAAATCTCAGGGAGAGGACATATTTTCTTCTAGAGGCACATGCTTACCTAACATTAAGAAAAGAATCTAATTTACATTCCTCAGTTAGTGGTGGAGCGGGTTTCACTAAGGACATTTCGGTGAACTATCTATTTTGTTGTTCCATAATTTGTTTATTTAAAATAAAAAGAGCAAGATTTACTAACAAATCAGCCTGCTTCCATCTGTAAGTAAGCATCAAACAAAGATTCTCCTGATAATTAGATTTTATTTCACCCAGCTGAATAAAAGCTATTTAAACAAAATAAAAACCCCAAAACAAACAAAATGTGTTTCTTCTCAGAGCAAGCCAGATCCTGGCCTCTGCTCTTGCACCTTTACACTGCTCTAGTGGGGCAGCTAAGGATTCAATCAGTGGGGTGTAGCCAGCTCCAAGCCCTGCTACCTCTCAACCCTAGGGGGATGATACAAGATGGAACAATTTAGAGTAGCCTCTGAACTACTCTAAGTTATACGAGGGGTCAATTCAGTCCTGCCTGTCCCAGAGACTGGAGAAGAGCAAAGGGGGCTTGAAGTCAACTTTGTCTCCACTCAGGTCCAATGTTGCGTTTAGCTCAGGTAGACCCACGGCTCAGGGCCAATATAATTAATTACTTTCTTACTTTATGTCTCTAATAAATTCAATTCCTATGTTTTATTCTTCTAACAAACAACATTAAACTACAAACACTTTTATGCTGCAATGTCTCTATTGGCTATAACTCCTGATCTATGTCACCTTTCACTCGGAATTAAATACAGGAATGATTATAGACACCTAACAAGCTAAAAGTTGCTAAGAGCTTATGTGTATGAATAGCAAAACTGTGTTCTTGTGCTAAATGCCAAAGGTATTCATACTGCACACTATCAGGAAACTCTCCATTGTATTCACCTACAGAAGAACAAATCTTCTCTTTTATTAATCCAAAACACTCACTCAGTTCAAAAGCACAATGCGATGTTCTACTGAATCCTTGAGATTTAGTGTGTGTCTTTCTCAGAGACCTTAGATAAAGCAAAATAGAACTTCGCAGGTAGTAAGCACAGTAGTTCTTCTATTCATCCCTCACCTTTCCACTCCTTGCATGCCACCAAGGAGCATTTGTACCAGCTTCACATAAGCCAGTGTGGAGGGCTCCAATGGGAGCAGGTCAGGAGAACTGCCACAGGATTTCCAGTGGCCCTAACACAACAGGCCAGTGACAGAGAGAGGCTACCAGCACTTTGAGTCCTGAGGGCTAGAAAAACAGCCACGGAGGGGCAATGCTGTCCCCAGCTTGGGGACAAATTTCATCCCCAAAGCCCTGCCCACTTTGCTCCACATCAAGCCTGATGACTCAGGTTTTATCCAATGAAATGAATGGAATACTATGAGAACACAGAAACTGCTCATCTCTAACAACTCTACAATAAAAGCTCTGTAACAAACAGTACAGCAGTGAACTCCTGCAGTTATTTCCATGTACCAGTGTCAGTTTTTTTCCTTCAGATAGTTCACTGAGTCAAGTTTGACTTGGTCAGTGGTAATTCTAGCTTTACCATCTCAACCATAATAGCAGCATCAAGTTGCCGTAACATACACAGCTCTGCGTGACTTTTCAAAAGAATGTATTTTTTCCTAACTATAGGCATACACTTCCTCTACATTTCTCCCATTATAGATCCAAACTCACCTTAGTCCCACACAAACCTGGTGTTCTCCCTTTTCTTATTGGAAGGGTGTCACAAAGCTGAGGGGAATCAAATCTCATTCCTCTGGGTGTAAACTGACCTCTGCAGGGTTCAAGCAGATCTTTTTCTTCCCTCTGACCAGCAATGCACACTAGACTAGGCAGGTGTATTTTGGGAGGGATGGGGAGTTACAACTTCCTCCAAAGGATCATGTATTGACTACTACCAAAGCTTGATTTGATGGTCCAGAGATCTGATATAGTATGTCAACTTTTAAAATGCCATGCACAAACAATGAATCCTGAATATGAGCCTTTAAGTAATATTTGTTACAGCAGAACCTCAGAGTTACGAACACCTCAGGAATGGAGATTGTTCGTAACTCTGAAATATTCGTAACTCTGAACAAAACATTATGGTTGTTCTTTCAAAAGTTTACAACTGAACATTGATTTAATATAGCTTTGAAACTTTACTATGCAGAAGAAAAATGATGCTTTCCCTTTAGTTTTCAGTAGTTTACGTTTAACACAGTACAGTATTTCCCTTTTTTGTTTTGATTTGGTTTTTTTGTTTGTTTTGTCTCTGCTGTTGCCTGATTGCGTTCTTCCAGTTCCAATTGAGGTGTGTGGTTAACTAGTCAGTTCATAACTCTGGTATGTTACTGTGTGTTTAAATGGATTAATCCTTCATAGTTTCATGCTTTCTGAGCTGTTTTTCTTATTAGGAGTGTTTGTCTCTACACTGTATTCAGGTTTGAATTTGGTCTATACAGCACTGTGTCTCTAGGAAAATATTTAAGATAATTGCCTGGGATCTCAAAGGCACCTATAAGATCCACATATATTTGACTATAGACATGTTTTAAAATCAAAAAGAAGAATATTTCAAAGCTTCTTTCTATTAAAAACATACAGTCTCGAAGAATGGGAACCAAAACACCAACTGTAAAGTAGTGTTTATAAGCACTGCTGTTTTTCCATGGTTAAAAAACCCCATAAATAAATTCAGATCAACTGAACTGATTCATCTTAACTTTTCACATTTTGTAAAAAAAAGAGAAAGCAATAACTTACGGAGATTTCCCATCATTAGAGCCTTCATGCAAGACAAAAAATATAAGTGTACAGAACACTATTTAGGAAAAGTCACTATTCAGAATTAGTGTGTGTACAGCTTACTGAGGGTACAAAGAGAGGGAAATCCTATATTCACTATAGGAAGTTATAATGCTTTCAAAGTGCCAACATTTTTCAAAAGTTTCCATAGATTTGTGTTCCTCAATTTTTTGGGTGCCCAACTTGAGGCCCATAGAGCCTGGTTTTCAGAAGGGAAGAGTTCCCACAATTCCAGCAGCGGTCAAGAAGAGCTGCAGGTGCTCAGAACCTCTGAAAAATGACACCACAGGCATCTCAAGTTGGGCGCCCAAAGACTAAGGCACCCCAATGAGTGCATATTTTTGAAAATGTTGGCCTATTCCTTCTACTACAAAAGAAATTAAAACACATGGGTGTGAGTATGTCATGTATAACTGTTTACTTACAAGTGAAATAATGGTTTACCAGATGCTGACCCATCATAAATCTCTTGTGACTATGAAATGATGCCTTGTCCTTTTATGACCTATCTCTGTGGGGTTCTCTTTTGTGGACTTTTCTGAGCAGGGAATGCTCACATATTTTTCTTCTGTATAGAATATTGAGTATTACTGAACTCCCAATTTGTCTTTTGATAGAATCCTTATCTATAATTATTGCAAAGGCTTAATACCTTTTAAAATGCATTTAAAACATTTGTATAATTTCTTTAAAAAGTGACACTATGGCTCTAATGTTGAAAATGCCTACGTGTTGACACTGCCCTTAGAATTTGCTTCACATTTGAGTGAGAATAGTAGCTAATGGAAAAGGAAGGTGGGACAAACGTCATAACTTCATAACACCAGCCCAGAAGAGGGCAACTAATGTGGCATTCCATTCCTAATGAAAGGAAGCAGAGTTTGGGTTATGCTCCTGATTCCAAGTTTTGCTCAGGGATACAAAACAAGGAGCATAGATTTTCAGTGATGGAAAAGTTCTACTATCTAATTGAATCCATCCGCCTGCAAGGGCAGGATTAAAAAGTTAAAAATAAGATTAAGTGATTCTGCTTCCTACTACCGCTGTGCAGTAGTTATGGCAAGTTATCAAATATAATAGAAGGAGAAACCGATTCATGTTAGTTAGGTGACTTGTCTATCAGAGCTAAGATTTAAAACCTGAGTCTTCTCATTCCCAGGTCTGCACAATAACCATTAAACAATGATTCCTTTGGCCACAATCCTAACACTTACGCACACGTTTAACTTCAAGCAGGTGAACAATCCTACTGAGTTCAGTGAAAGTTGAGTACATGTGCAAGTGTTAGCAGGATCGGGGCCTTAGTTTTCAACTGATTGTCTCAGAGGAAAAAGGCTGCTTCGGCTCAGATTAAAGCTGGTTACCAGAATAGAAGAAATTCTATTGTCAAACGTACCCTGCTCGTCAGAATTACTGAGTATGTAAACATTGGGATCAGTGAGTCACTGGTAGCTGTGGAAAAACTCCACGCTACCCAGCCTAACCTCTGACCAACCTATATTTTGCCATTTAAATCATAGCACTAATAGAAATAATTACAAGGAATCCACACATACACACAAAATGCACCCCCCCACCAAAACTAATAGAACTTAAATTGTCAGGTCAGAAGTCAAGAACTAATGCAGTGATACTGATCAGACAATGACCCTACACATGTGAATCCCAAGCTCATACGCTGCTTCAGCCAGAAATTAAACTACATCAAATGTATCTAACATGTCAATAGCAATGAAGCTTCCTTTAAGAAATACAAAAGAGCAAAAGCATCACTAATGGCAGACACCTAAAGTCCTTATAGAACTGTAGGGTCTCTGCGACGAGAGCTGACATTTATTGCTAAATGCTGAGAGCTAAACTTGGTAAGTACAGTTAAGACCAGTCTGCAAATCCACTTATCTCTCTCAGAAACTAGTCGCATTTTCACTGAATGATCTTGCTGTTAAAAGAAAAGCCTTATTCTAATCTCTCCCACTTCCCAGGAACATGGGATCTAAAATAATTCAAAAGCAGTCTCCTCTGTTCCTCAATTATATGGTGATAAACTGAGCATCCTGAATAATACATAGGTTATGGAATACCATGTGATTTATTTAATCAGTAAACTGGTTAAATAAAGTATTTCCAAGGGAAGCACATTAAATCTATTGATACTTTAACGGCAAAGGAGTACTCTGCTTATTTGGAACTACTGCAGGTGCTCAAGTGGTATTCAAGATACAATTCTGGTCTTTGTAATGCTTAGAGGCTTAGGTTACTTGGTCTCTTCCCAAAGAACCCTTCACACTTCTGTCCCTCCTCCCCACCAGATTGTCGAACAAGAATTTTCAAGGAAGATCCTATGGCACAGTGTAATAGGGCTCAGCCATGGGGCTATCATGAGCAGTGTATATAGCTACAAAGAATAAAAGTGCTCCTCATCATGATGGTTAGATTCCAAAGTGTCCCTTTTAAGTTTCAGCATGGTAGAATAACTCACACTGTATACTGTTCTTTCTCAAATAGTTCTGAGTGTTGTAAATGCTTGAGAACAATCATTTTCATCCTGGTTTATCAAGATCCAGGACACAATCCTCATTCAATATCCCAAGGGTGTCATGTTGGTCATTTTTTTCACATAGCAGAGGTAGCTGCACCAGAAATACTGACATGACATATGGACTTGAGATAAAAGAACAGGAGTACTTGTGGCACCTTAGAGACTAACAAATTTATTTGAGCATAAAACCTTATGCTCAAATAAATTTGTTAGTCTCTAAGATGCCACAAGTACTCCTGTTCTTTTTGCGGATACAGACTAACACGGCTGCTACTCTGAAACATGGGACTTGAGATAGTTTTACTGCCTAAATCCCATTCAATCACTATGCATTATTGCCTGGCAACATATATATATATATATATATTGTGTGTGGCAGAATAGCACAATATATATAAACTGGCATATTGTGCAGGATCAGACCATTTTATAAAGGTGAAAAAAATGTTCATGTTTGAAATTTGCTCTCAAATACACCCAACACACACAACAACCTGCCTGTTTTCAGCCCTGCTTTCTGGTCATTTTTGGAATAATACACAAGGAAACCATCAAGAATCAAAGCAAGTAGATGCGGTGGTTTTATAAATGTGTAAACCAGAGCATATAGAGATTAAGTGACCTGCCCAGGGTGACACAGCAAGTCAGTTTCAGAGCTGGGATTGTAGCACAGGTCTCCTGAATGTCGGTCTTGTGCTCAAGTTCACTAGACCACAGCTGTTCCTTAAGAGAGAGAGAGAGAGAGAGAGAGAGAGAGAAAGGGGGGGGCGATGAGGGGGAGGCAAAACAGACCAAATACTAGTATATTTAACTTCTGAAATTCAAAATTGGATCAGATATGCATTAGCAGGGAAGAATTCATACTCTGAACCATGAACAGACTTACAGTCGCCAGAGAATATCCTAGAATGGCTCATTTCACAGATTTCATCAATTTTCAGTATAGTTGCTGTTACTAGAATGAATTAATGAGCAAAACTTTCTATCAAGTTTGTGCCAATTTTGACAAACGTTATTTCTGCAGATTTTAAATATCAGATACCTACGACAGTAACAACAAGGAAAGCAAAGAAAAAACCAACTGATCCATTCCTATTATTGTAATGAGACTGAGAAGCAGCACAAATCAGCCACCTTCAAAGATCAAGCTTAAGGACAGAATGATACAACTCCTACAGTCATTCCTGTATATGCTGCCAAATCACACTCCTGGACTAACCTGGAGAATTCAATAGCTTGTGAGAACAGATGTTAATGTTGAAGGCCCAGATCCAGCCATCCCTACTGACACAAAATTCTTTCCGTCTTCAAAGGTTTGCCTGAGTACAGACTGAATAAGGACTGTGGGATTTGGTCCAAAGTTCAACATACTAAGTCATGACAATACAAAAGTTCTCTCTCTAACTAGTCTGGCACAAAACTATGTGTTTCTCTAACATAAAATAAATAGATCAAGAGTATCAGACAGGCAGATGCACAAAGACACTTGGGGCAGATTTTCAAAGGTATTTATGTGCCTAAAGATGCAAATAGGTGCCTTGTAGGATTTTCAGAAGCATCTAGACACCTAATTCCCACTGAAATCAAGGGGAGTTAGGCACCTAGGTGCCTTATGAAAATCCCACTAGGCTGCTATTTGCATCTTTAAGTGCCTCAATGTCTTTGACAATTTGGCCTTTAGCTAATTTAATTGTTCACACGGTCCCACCCAGACTCTCTCGCACACTCTCCATTTTGAAAAAGCAAGGACCCTAGACATATGTTATATTATGTATGAATGAAGGGGAGGGGAGGGGAAGGGTATCCGTGGGAGCAATAGCAGCATTTACAGTGGGTTTCTCAGCACACCCTGGGACCAGCTAGACACAAAAGGGGGAAGGAGCTTAATAATGGCTTTGTAGTGAGCTTCTCATCAAAAGGGGAGAAAATGTCATTCCCCAGAACGGCCACCCTGAGGGAACAGAAGAATGCAGGCAGGATGCAGACAATGACCTAACAATTCTGAGATGCTGAATAGTCCCCACTGGAGAAATTCAACAAGAGACAAAATTATAATGGCTTGTCTACTTTCCTCTGCCCCACCAGCACTAAAACCCCTTTGAATTTCATCAGAGCACTAGAATTTAGGATGGGGAGAAAAAAAGAGAAGGGAAAACTCAAGAGCAAAATATTTGACACAATTTATTTGCTGTGTCAAAAACAACCCTCTAATGCCAGCGTTGTTCAACCTGCTCAGTCCTACCTTGAGAAAAGTTAGAAATTTTGTTGGAAAAATTACGGAAAAGAAAAAAGAGCAGCACTTTAAAATTCCAACTGGAAATGCTTTCTGGAAATAAGGTTTCCATAAGGCAAGCACAGTCAGTTTTCCTGGGTGTTATAATGCTAAAACTAATCATTTCATTTAGACTCAATCCTGCAATCAGATGCGTGTAACTGAAGTCAGTGGGCTCCAGGCAGGCACAAGGGTCCAGAGAGCTTTCATTTATATATTATATATAGATTTCTTTCATTTGGTGTATAGGTTGCAACTCCCTGTAATAATATCACCTAGGGTCTCATTCTGCCACCCCTGTTCATGTTAGTAGCACTTGACTCTGCAAGAAGACTCATTAAGTCCCCTGAGATCCATGGCGGAAGGTACTGTTCAGGGTGGCTCAGGGTAGCAGAATCTATCTAGCCCTTACTTATCAAGCAGTTCAACAAAGATCTACAGAGAGATAATAGATATAGTTGCTCTGTGCGTGTATGCACACCCCTGTACAGCCCCACCAAGGGGTTTACATGTTGCAGAGGACTTTGCCTCAGATTTTCACTCTTGCTGCGTAACAAACCCTTGATTTCATGTATAGCGGCAGAGTTCCTACTAGTTATGTTTAAATATAGGCTTTTCGTGTGGAAGGCACCAAAGGTGAAATTCACCTCCAGCACTCACAAAGCCTAAGAGAACAGGCTTGGCTGAGAATTCTGTGTGATTGGGTGAAGTCAAATCTATCAAATCCAACCAGGGGACAGGCACTGCTCCTCCATGCAACTCTGTGGAGATTTCAGAGCACTGGAGACACACTAGTGTGGGTTCAAGTCTCTCCTTGCAAACCTCCCTTCAGTCTCCTCAAGAACCTAGAACCTTCCCTTGCAGAACCGTGCCCCCTCACTCACCCACTCTGCCTGGGCAGTGCAAGCGTTAAGTGGTGGAGGCAGCCTTCGGTGGACGCGCCCCTCTTGGGTCTATTTCTCCTTAAAAATGCATAGAGCAGAGAGTTTCATAGGACATCAGTGCTCCTCTGGTAACAAATAAGCCTCCAATTACCTCCTAATGCTCCTCCACAGTGCTCTATTATTCTAAGTCAGGGGTGGGCAAACTACTGCCCGGGGGCCACATCTGGCCCTTCAGATGTTTTACTACGGCCCTCGAGCTCCTGCTGGGGAGTGGGGTCAGGGGTCTGCCCCACTCTATGTGTGCTGTGGCTCCCCATGGCTCCAGGAAACAGCAGCATGTCCCCTCTCCAGCTCCTACGCGTAGGGGCAGCCAGGGGGTTCTGCACGCTGCCCCTGCCCCAAGCGCTGCCCCCGCAGCTCCCAGTGGCCAGGAACCGCAGCCAATGGGAGCTGCAGGGGTGGTGCCTGTGGACCGGGCAGCACGCAGAGGTGCCTGGGCATACCTCCGCATAGGAGCTGGAGGGGGGACATGTCACTGCTTCCAGGAGCTACTTGAGGTAAGTGCCACCCAGAGCTTGCATCCCTGACCCTCTTGCCCTCCAAACCACTCCATCCCAGCCCAAAGCACCCTCCTGCACTCTAAACTCCCCATTTCTGGACCCACCCCAGAGCCCACACACCCAAGCCAGAGCCCTCATCCGCTCCCACACCCCAACCCCCAACTTCATGAGCATTCAGGGCCTGCCATAAAATTGCCATACCCAGATGTGGCCCTTGGGCCAAAAAGTTTGCCCACCCCTGTTCTAAGAGCTCCATTTGCTCCCATTTGTAATTCTTAAAAGTCTCCCAAGGCCAGCTTTTCAGGCCATCCTCTGGATGACTGGAGTCCTGGGAAATGGACCGAATAGCTCCAGATACTCTAACAGAATATAAAATGAAGACAAGGTCACTTTTATTCTTCAACTGTCCAAGAAAAGCAGTAACAGGAGGCCGTGGAAGGGTGAGAGATCTCAGCTCTAGTGTCCTCAAGGTCTCCATACCAAAGATCTTCTTTTGTTCATAGATTCTTATTTCTTTAGATTGATACTAAAATAACAAGGTTCCTCCATTCAAAGCCCGAGGGGTCCTGGCATAAATCGCAAGAAGAAAAAGATAAAAATTAGCAGCTTACCTAACAGCAGCCACAAAACTCTGCCCCCTACACAACTGCCATCCCTCAACACAGACCTACCCGCTACCAAACCCTCCCCCTGCAAAAGCTCAAGCAAACAGATATACCTTACAGCATGACCTTAAGGTCAATTTACAGGAAGGGCGGGAAAGGGGGAGGAAGGGGCTTGGTTCAGAAGCTGAGGGCTCCTCAGGGAGAATACCGTACCCCACACACCCCCTCTTTTAAATGACAGGGCTTCCAGCTCAAGCACCTCCACGTGACACCTGGAGAGAGCTGGCCTCTCAAGTACGAAGGTCCCAAGTTATTTAGGACTTTAGGTCAAAACTAACATTTTAAATTCAATCTGGAAACTTGTAGGCAGCCACTGTAGGTCACAGAGCTTGGATGATGAGTTTCCCCTGGAGAAGCACTGTTTAACATGCTGGACACTGCATTCTGCACCTGATTAAGTTTCCAGATTGATAAAAGGCAGAAACTCCAGGTAAAGTACACTGCAGTGATCCTGGTTGGAATTGACAATGGCCTGGATCATGGTAGCAAGTTCTGCATCTGAAAGAGTTAGTCAGAATCTGCTAACCAGGCGCAAATAGTAAGAAGTGTTCCTGCCACCACTGTTATCCTGTTGTTTAACAACATTTATTGAAGAGCGAGATCTAATCTGAAGTTTATTTATGAAACTGGATAAGGGAATGTTCCCTAAAGTTTGGTGACCTTAATTCTGGTGCTAGATTTGCAAGCCAGCCTTGCTAGAAACATAAATTTCTTTTATTAAATGTACTAAGTTCACAATTCTAATCTAAATGAACAGCTGGGTTATTCTTCCTGTAGGCATAATAAACCCTGCATGTTTTGAAATATGTAACTCCTTTATTTCACAAATATCTATTGCTTTCAGTACAGGCATAAAGCAGAAGTGTTATGAACCTCAACAAGTAGTCTGAATAGTTGGCAGATAAAATAAAGTAGATCACAGATCAGGAATTGAAAAACATAGAAGAATCAAGGTTTCAGAGCCATTCTAGTGGTACAGGGCACCACTGTTCGGGAGCTATAGAGGGAACAGAGCCTGGCTGTAAACATAAAGTATTGCTAGAAAACTGTGCTTACGCACTTAGGGTACGTCTACACTGAGCTGCGGGAGTAATCCCCAGCTTGAGGAGACATAACCAGGCAAGCTCCGATCGAGCTAGGGGGCTAACAATAGAGCATAGCTGCAGCCACACGAACAATGGAAGGAACTAACTGGTCCAAACATGTAACTGTCCGAGATCTTAGGCATGTACCTGGGGCAGCTAGTCCCTCCTGCAATGGGAATTACATTCTATTTTTAGCACTCTAGATCAAGCAGAGCCTGGCTATGTCTCCTCAATCTGGGAATCACACCTGAAGCATAGACCTACCCTTAAAAGCTTTCAGTTATGGTGTTACCCTTGATGTAAAAGCTATTGTGCTCTGGGGAATGGGAAAATGAGCACTACAATAACTGCACATTTCAGCATAACTTTATTGCTTTTTTCCCTTGCTAATCAGAGATCCCAAAATGGGCACAGTGAACACAAAAGAACATCTCAGTGATGTTCTGAAAAGAGAGAGACTGGGCAATTTCCCCCCATCACTAGTTGCAATAAGATTTGGAAGCGGTCTGCTACATCAGCACTGAATGTGCTGTAGAAATAATCCTAGCTACTTGCAAGAGATAAAGAATAGTAGTGAAAAAATTTCACTTGTAATCTACAGGGAAATCTATAGGACTGAAGATGTAACTATTAGAGAGAGGTGATCCTTATATTGTTTTATTCTCTTTATGTATTGAAATGCAAAACCTTTGTCACACCCACTCTGACACAAAAACCCAAATATAAATGGACTAGATTAAGTCCACATCTTCCTTTGTAGATTTTACCTGTAATCATCTTGTTCTTGGAAGCAGCATTTACCCTTCCTTAGCACTCTCTGTACATCCCTTAGAAACGGTACATATCTTCAGGCAATCGTTCATTCAGATATGGGGATCCAATCAGATTAAACCCTTTCTATGGGTCTGATCCTGCATTTCTTCATCAGGCAAAGTTGCCACTAAAATCAAAGGGAGTTCTGCCTAAATGAGGTTTGTGAGAATCTGACCCTATGGTATGAAGGAGGTTCTTCTTCTTCTTCTGATGAGACCTTCATACGTATTAAACTGTAACTAATAAAAAACCTAAAAATAGAAATCATTGACATGAGCAGAGGAGTTTTGCATACAAGTTTATGGCATAAAATAGCCTAAAGGAGGTAGGCAACCAAGAATCTGTTCATGTCTGACCTGCACTCCATTCATGTATGACAACACTCTCTCGGATTAAAGATGATTCAGGGCTCTTCGTAGACAGAATTCTACCCCTCCTAAACAAATGGAGTCGGAAAGAAGACTATACTGGTTAAAAAAAATAATAATAATAAAAAAAAACCATGGTTTACAGGGGAAGCAAAAGCACCCCTAAAAATCAATGTATAGCAAGTGGAATGGGGAAGTTCATAAGAATTAATATAAGTTAGAAGCTAGGAATTGTAAAAAATTGATAAGGGAAGCAAAAAGACAAGAAGAAATCAATGGCTAGCAGAGTTAAGGACAATAAGGAGGTTTTTAAGTATATTAGGAACAAAAGGAATTCTAATAATATTAGGCCATTATTAGATATAAATGGTAGGACTATTAATAATAATGCAGAAAAGGCAGAAGTGTTCATTAAATATTTCTATTCCATATTTGGGAAAAAACAAATGGTGTATTCATATCATGATGATGAAATACTTTCCATTCCAACAGTAACTCAGAAGGATGTTAAACATCAGCTACTAAAGCAAGACATTTTTAAATCAGCAGGCCCAAATAACTTGCATCCAAGAGATTTAAAAGAGCTGGCGAAGGGGCTATGTGGACCATTACTGTTGATTTCAACGAGTCTTGGAACACTGGGGAAGTTCCATAGAACTGAAAGAAAGCTAATGTGCCAATATTTTAAAAGGGTAAATGGGATGACCCAGATAATTATAGGTCTGTCAGCCTGCCACCAATCCTGGATAAAATAATGGAGCAGCAGATACGGGACTCAATTAATATAGAAGTAAATGAAGATAATATAATTAATGATAATCAGTAAGGATTAATGGACAATAGATCTTGTCAAACTAACTTCATATATTTTCTGATGAGATTACAAGTTTGGTTGTCAAAGTCAATAGTGTTGATGTAATAAACTTCTTTTAAGGCATGGGAACAAATATTTGATAATTGAGGGTTCTTCAATCTAACAGACAAAGCTGCAACATGATCCAAATTGAAACTAGGTAAATTCAGACTGGAAATGAGGCACAATTTTAAAATGGTTAATTAACCACTGGAACAATTTACCAACCCACAATTTTTATCAAGACTGGATTAATTCAGGGGAAGTCCTAAACCCGGTGTTATACAGGAGGTCAGACTACATGATCACAAAGGTTCCTTCTGCTTTATAATCTAGGAAACTATTAAATTACTCTGTTCTACCCTTTTCAGATGAAATGGTCAAATATGATGGTGTATGGTGCTTTTGCTGTCATGATACTGTCGGTTATTATTCAATTGGGCCTGAAATAGGATGGCCAGTTTACTTCACTTGGATTCTTACAACAATCCTCCATCAGTAAAGCATGTAATCCAATAAAGCATCCAATCTCCACAGCATATTATTTTAAACCCTTTTTAATCAACTTAGCATAAAAATGACAAATGAATAAATAAACTGAGTCAGGTCATCCCCAGCCCTTAAATGTATCACTGATGCACCAAAACCCAATGAAACTATAGAATCAAAATAATTTGGTAATTCTTGTGTCATTTATAATTGAAGAGGAACTGTAAATTATTAAATAGGTTTTAAACAGAATATATAACAGTAAATTAAATATTTGTGCAAGCAAACTTTGGTTGTTTTAGCTTGTCTATAATGTATGTAAGAAGTGAAATCTTGCCTCAAGCATAGCATTTAAAAAATTCCCAGATTTCCATCAGAAAAAGAAAACGTTCAGCACATCTGGTTTCAGCAATTGGAGGCATAAATACACCTTTAAGAAAAATACTTATCAATTTAGGAGTGTGTCCTTGAGATATAGGAGTTTTTATAGGTGGGTGATACACACCCTCCTGAGTGGTACACATAGCATCTCCATGGAAACACAGGGATACAGATCCCCTTGCATCACTTATCTGAGGGATTAGCTGCTTTTGTATTCAGCTTGGAGAAGAAAGCCATAATAAGTGGGGAGAACAGGGGGATGGCTATTCACATACAGCACCTGGCAGGATTGAGGCCTTGCATTTTTCAGGATGCACAAACTGTTTCCCATTTATTTCATCTACCACCCACAATTGACAAGATTCCTTACAGAAATAGGTTTAGGGAAGGACTGCTAATTGTTTTCAAGTAATAAAAATATATCTGAAGTATTTCCCCTGTATATGATATTTTCCCTTCTGTTATGTGCTCAAGTGCATTCCATACATTCAGCTCATTTGTCCTTTCAACCTCTGTTTTTAATATATACTCGGGCTGAAGTGTTATGCTAAAATTACATATAGACTTGTGTCCACCATTTATAATCACAGTACGAAGCGTAGTAAAGGAGTCAGGGAAGCAGTTTTGCATGTCAACCTTTGAAACACACTATTGTAACATGATAAAGGGATCAAGAACTGACACCTTAAACCCAAAATACAAATGACACAACAATAGCATAATTCATTTAAACTTCTCCCCTATAGGTAATACTCTGAATTCCCCTGTGACAATGAACTGATGAGTCCTTAGGAGTCAGTTTTGGTAGCCGCCCTCACTAAATGTGAATCTAATAAATAGGCGGGCATATGCAGAGTTCTTACTAGCATGAGATCAGGATGGCTGCTTTATTCATGATGATCAGCAAAACTGTGCGAGAGTTATGTAGGTTACCCAAAATGAGTGCCAGTAACCCTTCATGACAAACCACACCCTCTATAGCCCATTTACTTAAAGAAAAACTATTTTGCAAATGTTTTAGTGAGGTGTAAAAAGAAATATTGAAGCATTTATTAGTATCCATGCCCCTGTAAAGCCAGGCTCCCATAGAGGCAGCGTTGCCTAGTGGCAAGAGCACTGGCCTAGGACTCTGGAGACCCGGATTCCATTTCTTGCTCTACCACTGACCTGCTGGTTGGTACTGAGCAAATCACTTCACGTCTCTATGCCTCAGTTTCCCCATCTATAAAAATGGGGATAATGATACTAACCCTCCTTTGCAAAGTGCTTTGAAATCTACTGATGAAAAGCACTAGATGAGTGCTAGCATCATGAGTTCAACTGTGCAGGTCTCAGGGGAAGAAAAATTGGTTCCATTTTATAAAAATACAATGACTGATTACACTGTTATTAGACTCCTTTTCAGTTATATGAATTTGTGGTATTACAGGTATTAAGAAGCATAAATACTATCTGAAGTGTAATAACAATGTAATTAGTCAGTCTATTATCAAACATAAACATCACATTAAAATAATACATTTTAAAACAACTCTAAAAGCAAGTTCAAATAGATTTTGTATACATAGAAAATACTATTACTATATCAGCAGATATCCCGAAACCTCCCTGGTCTAGAAACAAGTGCTGTGTGCCCTACTGGAAAGTGGGAACTCTTCTGCTCCCACTTTTAAAAGGCTGCTAGATATCAGATCACAAAGCTGTCAGTAAATATTGCCTGTGCTGGGCTTTGGATCTGTAACATCAATGGGCCTTAAGCATGTCCTTAAAGCACAAACCTTTGGTATCTGTGCCTGTGCGGTTCTCTCAGCCAGGATTCATTTTATCACCTTTTAGGTAGATTACTATGAGCAATATACTTTCCCAGCTCATCGGGGAAAAAAAAAGGCAAATAAACAAACAAACAAACAGATCTAGCGCACAATGGAGTACTATGATGAGATACCATTTACATTCTTGTGTGCTATGCCATCAGCTGAGTCCCTGCAACTGAGTAGCATCCATCCATTATACTTGTGTTCACAAATGAATGCTTTGAAGCATTCAGCTAAACACCATCATTACAGAACCACTCCTTTCTGTTTAACATACGTAGCCAGAGTACGCAGATGTTGAACTGATTATATCAGCCAGAAAAAACCTGTGTTATGATGGTACTTATCTTCCACTAGCTGCATATTATTTTCTATATTTTTGCTCTTTTTCCAGAAGAAATCATTTACAGAGATTCATTTATATTCTTGTCTGA
Source organism: Terrapene triunguis (assembly GCF_002925995.2). NCBI lineage: Eukaryota > Metazoa > Chordata > Testudines > Emydidae > Terrapene > Terrapene triunguis. Next base: position 54,383,508 of record NW_020664413.1, on the reverse strand, counting down.
CAATCAGAACACTATTAAAGGACACTAACAAAGTGGTTAGGACATTAGCTTAGTTTGCTTTCTCCTTTTTAACTAGTGAACGCAAGCCTAATAGCTAAATTATGGGCCTGACTCAGCCCTCCTTGGATTCAATGGAAAGGCTCCCACTGATCAGTAAAGGTAGCATCACACTTCAAGGCTTCAACCCTGCAAAACACATCCAATGCTGAATTTTACAGACATACATGAGCCTAAGCCAGCTATTGTTAAAAACATGGACAAAATGAGTTACTGAAAAATATACTTATGAATTATACTTATAATTATACTCTACTCCATGCTGATTAGTCCTCAACTGGAGTATTGTGTCCAGTTCTGGGTGCCACATTTCAGGAAGGATGTGGGCAAGTTGGAGAAAGTCCAGAGAAGAGCAACAAAAATGATTAAAGGTCTAGAAATCATGATCTATGAGGGAAGATTGAAAAAACTGGATTTGTTTAGTCTGGAAAAGAGAACACAGAGAGGGGACATGATAACAGTTTTCAAGTACATAAAAGGTTGTTACAAGGAGGAGGGAGAAAAATTGTTTTTCTTAACCTCTGAGGGTAGGACAAGAAGCAATGGGCTTAAATTGCAGCAAGGGAGGTTTAGGTTGGATATTAGGAAAAACTTTCTGTCAGGGTGGTTAAGCACTGGAATAAATTGCTTAGGGAGGTTATGGAATCTCCATCATTGGAGATTTTTAAGAGCAGGTTGGACGAACACCTGTCAGGAATGATCTAGGTAATACTTAGTCCTGCCACGAGTGCAGGGCACTGGACTAGATGACCACTCAAGGTCCCTTCCAGTCCTATGATTCTATGATTATAAAGCAAAACAAAAGATACGCATGCCAAACAAGCATTCCGATGTATAAATTACTATGTAGCAATGACTGGAGAGGCAGTTATTTTCAGGCACCATAGCAGAACTGAAGCAAAGGTGTTTATTAAAAGTTGCTTTTTTAAACATCATAAACCACTTTTCCACAGGGAAAAAAAAACAAAAGAGAACTCAATCTCCATTCATCAGGTCATTTAAAATACATTATGATTTGCAACAGCTATATAATTTAGTGGTTGCTCATTTAGGCCCTGATTTTGTGAACACGCTTACACACCACAAGTACCCCCAATGAGCACAGCGTTAGTTTGCTAATATATATTTCAGCATAGAGCATATATGTTCTTTTAAAGGACTTCAGAATTTAAAAAAATATAGCAGTGCAGTTTCCTTGAAGACCACAAGCAGAAACACTGAAAAACTTTGAGCTACTTTATTTTGTTTCTTTCAAGTGACAATGGGGAAAGGTGAATTTTTTTTAATAGAAGTCTTTTTCTAACTATAAAAACAGAATTCAGTGTGTTAACTTTTTGTATTTTTTCAACAGTTTGTGTTGGCACTTTTAGTCTTATTAATGACACCATCTTTAAATATGTTATGTGCAGTAATATATTGTGATTACAAGTGTCTTAGGACCAGAGTTACGGTAAAATATTCTAATGGAAATATGACTTATTTCAGAGAGATTTTAATTCAATGTTCAAAATATTAAAGTTTTAGCCACCAATTCCCATTATAAGCCTGATCCAAAAATCCATTGAAATCAGGGATAAGACTCCCATTGGCTTCAAATATATAGTTGGGGTCAGATTGTGCTTGTATTAACACTGAGGTAAATAAAAAGCAGCTCTACTGAATTCAGCAGGATTTGTCCTGATTCATGCTGAGAGCAGAGTTTGGCCGTTGGTCATTACCATTGTCCCAGTTGCTGAGCTACAAGAATGAAATATATGCACATCTCACAGTGTAAATCAATACACTGTCTACTCAGTTTATCAGCATTTGATATTTTCTCTAGTTTTGATTTTATAATCATGCAGAAAATGCTAGAAACGACATTAAAAAGCATTGTATGACTTATGCAATCAACCTAAATAACCCAGGGTAATGTTGTGCTGTTATATAAGGCAGTTCAGATACTGCAGTCACCCCTTCCTACATCTGAGAACCGAGACTTAATTAAGACAAGCAAATAAATTTTCTTGGGCAAGAGGAGACAGTTCTCTCAGTACAGCCTTGTTATATTGAAATTTGATTAAATGCATTGCCAATGACTGCAGCAATATAATTAATAAGTTATAATCCTAGTTCAAAATAAGGAGAGAATATTGAGAGTACAGCACAGTGTCCAAACTGTAATTTGAAAGTGTGTGTGTGTAAGAGAAAATATCTATACACAAACACACACTCTACTCTTTTAGGGGACCCTCTTATAGCCTTTCCAGGGACATTTTAAAAAAATACCTGACACTTGGTACAGTCTGGTCCATTCCAAAGGCAAACATTGTCCTCTACATAAATATTTTCATGAGCCCCACAGAGAAGTCATCTCTGATAGAGATGATTGGGGCGGGGGGAGAGGGTGAATTCCATCAGATATTTGGAAATCGGCTCAACCTCCCCTTCAATTTGGTGGTAGAATTTTAAAAAAGGAGTATGCATGAGACCTTTCCAGCATACTGCTGCTGTAAGGATTAATCAGATGCCAGTTTTCTTGAAATTGATATGTACATTTACATTAGTTCAGTCTGCATGTACAATTTCAGTTCCCTTTCATTTTTCACGCCAAATGATGTCAGATTTTAATTAAAATGTTTTAACTGAAAATTAAAATGTCAATAGTGATGCACAGATGCTGCTGAACAGATTTATCATGTCAGTAACATAAATAAAAAACAAAAGAGAAAAGAAACGGGAAAAAGCCAAAAGAGCAAAAGTGTCAATTGATATTCTACTCAGTCATTATCCATGACTGTCCAGAACACTGGTTGGATGTAATGGGGTTTGGATCAGGCCCTAGGCACATATCCCCTTTGCACATCCCCCCTCAGTGCCAAAAACGGGCTTGCAGAATCAAACCCATGACTGGCTGAATTATACAGCTCAACCAGGGCAGGGAAATGTAAAATGGAAGAAAATCTAATAGCTGTATGTTATTGTGGGTCTACTGTATGTTTCTGGAGGATCTGCATGGCTTTCCTCACTGATCAGATAAAAGGTGGCTCTTAGCAAAACTGATACCTTGAATTCTGTTTTTAATACTCAACTGAGTCACCAGCTAATGAAAAGAAGCTCCTGGCAGCAATGTTTGCTGTCCTCATTCAGCCTCAAAGGGATCCTTTAATGGATGACACATTGTTTTAGTCAGGCCAGACCCTTGGATAGCTGAAACCAAGCATCTGGTGAATTACATTGTGCTAACCTTTGTGGCCAAATATATTTTCCTGTCACTAAACTCTTCTTCTTCTGCATGTTTGCATTCAATTCCACAAAGAATTAAACCAGGATATCAAAGGGAAGTTCATTATGCTTTATTATCAGTAAAAAAATAACTGCTCACAAGAGAGCACCAGCTTCTAAACTGTTTCTGTGTGTGTCTGAGTTCATGGAGAAAATTTCCCAGAACACTTCACACAGGGCCATTAGGTTTTACCAACGTTTTGTGTGAGATTTCCAATTACTAGTGGAATGTTCTTCTGTGATCCCAGTAAGCAGTTCATTAATGATAAGGATCTAGGTATGTCCATGTCAGTGCTCTTCCTCAGAGAAGGGTTATTTCACAGTAGGTATTATTTCCTAATTACTTTAAAATCTACAGGTGACAGATTTCCCACCACCACCATCTTTCCCTACACATCATTCCAGCCATTATGATTAAATTCTGGGCTTGTGGGGGACCCCAATGTACTTTTGATAGCTGCATTTAACCTCTCCAAAAAACTAACTAAGGCTAGGTCTACACTACCCGCCTGAATCGGCGGGTAGAAATCGATCTCTCGGGAATCGAATTATCGCGTCTCGTCGGGACACGACAATCGATCCCCGAAATCGACGCTCTTACTCCACCAGCGGAGGTAGGAGTAAGCGCCGTCGACGGGGAGCCACGGAGGTCAATTTTGCCGCCGTCCTCACAGCGGGGTAAGTCGGCTCCGATACGTCGAATTCAGCTACGCTATTCGCGTAGCTGAATTTGCGTATCTTAAATCGACGCCCCCCTGTAGTGAAGACCTGCCCTAAGTAAACAAGTCCACAGGCTTCAGCACCAGAAGTGAGAAAGGATAAAATGTGTACCAGGGTGTACATTTTCAGGAACCAAACCCCTGCCCCATTATGGTCCAGCTTATTCCAGCTGTAAATTGCTCTCAACAGATTCCACACTCTGTTTCTGCAGTTTTGAAGCATATACCACTACATACTTGTTAACTTTTCAGGGGACATCCTCTAAGGTCTATTCTGGCCTCATTACCACCATCTAACTTACAATTTTTTTAATCCGTAAGGGTACAGACTTTCCAGTTTATGTTAAAAGGCAGGGGATCATCAGCATGAAGTGAAACCTTTAGGCTCCTCTCCTCTAAAGCTAATATTTCTGATCCAGAGCTCTTTCAATGTGATTATAAAGGAGTCTGGATGAAAGATACCTACCATAGGCCCGATCCTATATTGTCCTGAGCTCCCTCAAATATCCTCTTAAGTCAATTTCTGTTGTGGGAGCTCAACACCTCACAGGATCAGGCCTTATTTATGCTGTTGACTGTTTAAGGAGAGAGGCCTTTTCTGCATCCACAGTAGAAATATGTTCTGTATGGCTTCTTATGCCAATGAGGTGTTTATCGTTACTTAGCTTTCAAGCTGCACATTAAGTGAAATAGACAATAACATGAAATACTGCAATGCCCTACCACATGGCTGTGAGTCCCTGAGTAGACAGAAGAAGACATGGCTAGCTACTGAAAAAATTAAATTATATAGGACAAGTCATAGTAGACAGTGAAAAGAACACTTAGACATATAAGCCTAAAAATACAAATTAAGGAAAAAATCATTAAAACATGGACCATCCAAAGATGAACCTAACGTACAGATATTATATTTCAAAAAGGGACAAGCTAAATAGCCTTTGGCCTTAGAGATCCACTTTAACTTGTCCCTGGTTGCTAAGAAATAGCACCTAGAAAAGGGACTTTCATTCGCCAGAGAATACTTTGAAAAACATTTCTGGTGGATGAAGGGAGGGTGGTTTCATCATTAATGCTGACTTTGGGATACCCTCTGACTTGATGCAGATCTACGATTCAGGAGCTAATGGCTCCAGCACAATGTCTGATAGTCTGCTTCAGTGTTCTCGATTACTGGATTTATCATACTTCCCATCATTCCTAAGGTTTTTTAACATTACTCTATCTGTCAGCTGCTGGGAACCAAAATGATTTATTTGCAATACAAAAAAATATTAAAAGAAAAAGAATATTAACCAGTGCGGTGATTAATATTATATAATATGGAAATTCCAAGGGGCTGAACTAGAATATATATTTGCACAGAATGATTTGCCTGAGGCAAGACATTATGGTGAGAACCATTTCTCATCCTTAACCAAGCCTGGCTGCTACAATATAATATGGATTAGCTGTATAAAAAGACTCAGAATAGGAAAGAAAGAACATAACTTAATCTCTTCTATTGTCTCCAGTAAGTTGGCATCAGTCCATTTGCCATTCCAGGCCCTGATGTCTGACACATTCTATGCAGTCACGTATTACAAATTCCTGGGAGCATGGGACTTGACCAGCAGTCCTCACCTTTAGATAAGGACAGATACCAAACAACAAAGTGGCTCACCCAGGAAACAGAATGTTGCTGAGTAGAGTGAGCTCCAGTCAGCCTCCCTACATGCCAGAAGAGTAGCCGGCAACCCTCAGAAGCAGGATGCCAGCAACCCCATGAAAAGGAAGATAGAGCAACTCAGTGTGCAGCCGTCTCACTAGTGATGCCAATATCAGCAACACATGTTGGGTCCCAAAATTCAAAGACCCCCCTGCCACAAACCAACCAACCATTCTAAATGTTCATTTTATAACAGAGATAAGGCTCTCCATTCCCAGATTTTTATGCACCCAGTGCTGATGTAGTACAGCAGTATCAAGTATCTGTTCACATTCAATGATATTGGGTGTCCCTCCTGGGCTTCACTAGAATGATGAAGGGCTGGTACATCCATTTCATCATTTCTAAACCATTCAGCACTTCGGGGTAAATGGGACAATTCATGTTATACATTTCAGTTGCCAAAACTTTTAACAAAATATTAAACTACTCTCCAGTTTGTTTTTAATTGCTTCATAAGCAGCTAGTAGATTCCTTGCTTTGGTGCTTGAAGTTCCAAGGGGATTTTGAGACTAAGAACTAGCACAATCACAAATTTCTCATTCAAAAAAAACTGGTCCTCTTTGCATTTTTTCTTACCATTAATATGAGACCTGCTCCTGCACGCTACTTATAGCTACTCTCTGCGAATGATATAATTATATCAGCCAGTCAGCAGGTTGCTGCTGCACCTATGCCAGAACACCCTGAACAAAGGAGAACACTTCTGGACCATTATCCAAGGAAAATGAATGTTTTTGTGGTTAAAGCCCAGGGCTGCGGGTCAAGTGATCTAGGTGACATTTCAGGCTTTACAAAGGATGTGACCTTGGCCTGTTTGATGGTATCACAGAGTTCACCACTTCAGGTACATGCCTACTGAGTACCCTGGAGGTCAACCACAAGACAAGTATCAGAGGGGTAGCTGTGTTAGTCTGGATCTGTAAAAAGCAACAGAGAGTCCTGTAGCACCTTTAAGACTAACAGATGTATTGGAGCATAAGCTTTCGTGGGTGAATACCCACTTCGTCAGACGCATGCTTCTGACGAAGTGGGTATTCACCCATGAAAACTTATGCTCCAATACATCTGTTAGTCTTAAAGGTGCCACAGGACTCTCTGTTGCTTTTAACCACAAGACAGTGGTTGACAAGGAATCTGCTTGGGACTCAGGAGATCTGATTAAATGTCCAGCCCTGTCACAGACTTCCTGAGACACAGTGGACAAAGTCACATGATCTCTCTTCGCCTCAGTTCCTCGTCTATAAAGCATGAGTGACATTCCTCTACATCTCAAGTGTGTTGTAAGGATAAATTCACTGATATAATGAAGCGATGGGGGCCCCAAGGCCATGCAAACAGGGCCTGATTTTCAGGAGTACAGAGGACCTTAAACTAATTAAAGCCTATGGGAGTTTTGGGTATTCAGCACTTCTGAAAACGCAGGCCCTTACAATACATCCACATATGTGCACCTCTTAGAGAGGTAACCATGGCGATGACATGTCAGGGAGAGCTTTGCGCCAGCCCTCCACGCCATGGTGGATTTAACCGTATATGACTAGCTGACTTCTGACTTCCATGTGGCTCCTTTTCACGCTGCTCCATTTAACTTGGGTGAATGACACAGTAAATATTGGTGGCTGCACATTCAAAATAATACTCTGGCTAACAGACCTGGAACACAATAAATTGAAGTCTACCATTTCTGCCTGACCAGTTAGAATTCAACCAGCTGTAACAGAAGTTGAGAGCATGGGCAATTTCAGTGAAGTGTTAGTCCTCATTTCAGAAATATTTCTGGAAACAGATCACAAACATTTGTATTTAGAGTTGTCTATGATCTGGTTTCTTAAAATTCATCTATTCTTCCTTCAAACAAATATTACCTAACTCTGCCTTCTGTTCTTGCCTTCATTTTAAATAATTCAGTCACCACTGTAGGAGGCCATTTATTCCATTCACCTTGCAACAGAAAACCCTTTTATCCTGTTAAGCTGTATACTCTGGAGGGTTATTTCCTCTTGTGCCTTCTTCATTTCAAGGCACAGTGTAGGGTTTAACCAAGAAAAGATGGGAGGCAACTGTCCTTGCTTAAGAAAAGGAAAAGTCAGTTATTCATAGAGGGCCTGATTCTAATCTAACACCAGTTCTATATTAGTGTAATTCCACTCACTTCACCTGTTACACCCAATGTGGGGGAGAAATATGAAACTGACCTGGTCTGTAGTGGTGTTTTGCATTGTTCTACAGTAGTGCAGTGTGACTAAACATGAAAATGTTAAAAGCACGTTTTCTGATAAACTTGACAAATCATGTGAAGCCATTACAGTTTTATTAGAAGAAACATTTTCAATTGCATTGATTAAATTATGACTAATGACTTGGACCTACAGACATAAACCTCTAATTTCATCATCACTAATGACCTCCTGAAATAGGAGGGAGGAAGTCAGCATCTTAGGGACAAAACACACTAGTGAAACCAGGGGCGGCTCTATGTATTTTGCCGCCCCAAGCACAGCAGTCAGGAGGCTTTTGGCGGCGCGCCTGCGGGAGGTCCGCTGGTAATGCGGATTCAGCGGCATGCCTGCGGGAGGTCCGCCGGTCCCGCGGCTTCGGCGTACCCATCGCCAAATTGCCGCCAAAGCCGCAGGACCGGTGGACCTCCCGCAGGCATTCCGCCGAAGGCTCCCTGGCTGCGGCCCCCACAGCAACTGGCAGGCCGCCCCCCGCGGCCTGCCGCCCCAGCCACACGCTTGGTGTGCTGGTGCCTGGAACCGCCCCGAGTGAAACTCTTTTCATCAGCCTTATTGTACACGGTAAAACCAATCATGGAAACAAAAAGATTGCTGCAAGCAAAGGCCCACTGTGCTCATTAAATTACTTAAACCACCTTTTGTTTTAATCATCCCTTTAATCACTGAGCTTCCAACCGCCAATAACTTTCAGTTAATTATTTTTAATCAAGAAACATCTTATGTAAAACCATTATCCAACATTCTGCGTAGCTACAGGGAAACGTTTTGAAACATAAGCTATTCAACCTAGAATTGTCTTCCTAAACCAAGCAGCTAGCACTGCGGACCTTCCAACTTTGCAGACCAAGCTATTAAAAGTATAGCAACAGCAGCCTAGGTCCATGTGACAGGTAGCTGTATCTGGATAGATGATTTTTGATGATGTAATCAGCTCCCAGGCCTAGTGAGATAATCATACTTTTCTGTCCTCTTCCCCACCTCTTTTCCTGAAGAGGGTACTGGCCTCTCTCCAGAGCACTACCATGTGGAAGAGACAAAACCAGGGATGGGCAGAAGAAAAACACATTCTTTGTAGGTAGGGGTTTATGAGGCAGTACTGTGGATCTGATTTTCCCCTCACATCTGTGCTCCTGATTGGCTGAGAGAGGGTGTCTTCAGCTGGATGGACCTAATCCATCCCCAGCTGACAACTCTGTTTCAAAATGCCAGGGTAATGACTCCTGGAACCTTGCTCAGGAGGCAATAGGGGAAGGAAGGTAGCTGTGCCCCTGGATTCTGGAAGGGGCCAGAGACTGTTCCGATCCCTGGCATAATTTGGAGCTACCCCAGGAGCTGGTACAATTTAAACTCCGCTGCAACAGTGCTCTATGGGCCTTTGATCAGTCCAGCATAGTCAGAACGCAGTGCACTCCAGTGCCACCCACAACAGCCCTGACGTCTGTGAGCTGGTGCAGAACCCAGACTCAGGGCAACACAGACACTTTGTGGGACTCAAACGCTGCTGGCACTGAAAGGCAGCTGGCTGAGAGATGTAATTTCTAGTGTGTACGGTTACGACTGTCACTCAGTTTAAAGCTCTTAGTGACTGGCCTAGCTGAGATTCTACTCACTGTTTGTTTTGTTTGTGATCTTCACTTTATTTTGCACCATATGCCACAGAAACGTTGTATTGAACTTAAACTCGATGAAACTGGACATCTAGACTGTTACAGGTGGGTCAGCTACTGCGGGGCACCTTTGACATTAGGAACTTCTGACCATTCGTGAGGTAGAAATAGGAGGGCAGATTGGTTTGGGCACATGGTCAAAACAATGAGAGTTGCAGTCTCCCTGTCCACAGGCTGTGAAAAGTAGGGTGACCCTATTTCCCTAAACTGAAAAGGGGATGCGCAGGGCTGGCCCAATCCGCCAGGCGTCGCCACTGGCCCCTCCCCAAACATCCTTCTACGCCCCCAATTGAGCCAAGCAGCAGAGATGGGGGCAAAGGGGAGGAGAAATGACTATGGACTAGGATCTGGGCAGCAAGGTAGGGTGCATGTGTGAGTATTTTGGGGCTCGGAGCCAGGAGATGAAGCTACTGGACTATGATCCAGCTAATGGTGCAATGCCCCTTTGGGGGCTGGGATAGCAGAGGGGGCAAGAAGGAAGCTCCGGATAGTGGGAGAGACCCAGGAGACTTCAGATGGCACTTTGGGGATGTGGGGGGAAGCCGGGTTGTGGCAGAAACAGGAGATTGGAGGTGCACTGGGGAGGAAAAGAAGCTGCTTGGGGCAGCAGGGGTGGAGAGGGCTCCGTGGACTGGCTGGCCCCACCGTCTTCACAGAAACCAAAGAAGAGAATTTGAATTAGGGCTCCAACAGTGCTGCTCTCTGATTGGACTGCAGAATAAGCATGTGACACCCCATTGCTCCCTGATTGGAGGGGCAGGGTGTAGCAGAGACTCCTGCACAGCCTCTTAGTAGGGGGGTGGGGCATGAGCCTTGGGCTCCCTGCACGGGGTGGGCGACACCTCCCCCCTAAACGTCGCTGCTTGCCTCCCTGAATGTTCCTCCACACACCCCCTAGAGGGGCATTTTTTTGAGGGGGGCGGGGGAGAATTACAAAGGGACGTGTCCAGCCAAAACGGGCTGTATGGTCTCCCTATGAGAAAAGGGGAATGGCAAAGAATTCAAGAGATGCTGAACAACACAACAGGTTCAAGTGCAAGTCACAAAAACAAACACTATATTTAAAGAGACCTGGGCAACGGGAAATCTAGTCCATTTAAAAAACAGTCAGTCCAGCATAATTTCAGGTGCTCTGCTACCCCTGAGCCTCTCTGACAATTTTTGTGGGTTTTTTCAGTCACAATTTCCTATTTTTAAAAATGTTTCTCTCTTCCCTGCTGCTGTGTGAAAATCCCAAACAAGGAGAGACAGTGAAACTGACTATTCCCAACATGCTGTCAAAATCCGCAAACTAAACAACTTTTAAAAAAATAATTTTTTCTCTAATCTCTCTCAGTTATAGTTATCTTAGATGTGCTTTGAAACACCAGTAGGTAAAAAAATTGCTAACATCAGGGGATTTTTTTCTTTTAAATTGAGGGTGTCCCTTTAAATTAAGTATTACCAGAAAAGCTTGTTAAGGGAAAAAATTGTAACTGATAATGCCTGAGCAAGGATAGGCAGCAGAGTTATCATTCTGAATGCTTTCTTGCCCTCTTATTTCTTTTAGATATTTGTAGATTTATGTACTTTTCAGTCTAATAGAGACGCACTGCATTGCAGCACATGCCTCATTCATTAACTAAACATCACTGATATAGTTTTATCTATGAAGTTAAATGGGAAAATACACAAAGCAATGATTTACATTAACCACAGCAGGCTTCTTCTCCTCACTAGAAAACCATATAACATACTCAACAGCAATTGGAAGCAAAGGCCACCGCTTCACTTATAACAAAACCATAGGCGCCGACTCCCTGGGTGCTCCGGGGCTGGAACACCCACGGGGAAAAATTGGTGGGTGCTCTGCACCCACCGGCAGCCAAGCTCCCCGCCCCAGCTCACTTCCGCCTCCTCCCCGAGCGTGCTGCGTCCCCGCTTCTCCCCCTAGCTCCCAGCGCTTGCTGCCACAAAACAGCTGTTTCACAGCGGCAAGCACTGGGAGGGAGGGGAAACACGGGACGCTCGGGGAAGAGGCAGGGCTAGGGCGGGGATTTGGGGAAGGGGTCCAATAGGGGCAGGAAGTGGGCGGAGTCAGGGCGGGGGGGTCTTCTGAGTAGTAATAACTGCCCCTTTGCCAGCAAAGATTCCCCCAGATGTATCTAAATGGGAAACCAGCCAATGGGAGTACGGAGCCAGTGTTCGGGGTAGGGGTAGCGCGTGAAGCCCTGTGGCCCCCCCGTCTAGGAGCCGGACCTGCTGCTGGCCACTCCCGGGGCGCAGCGCGGTGTCAGAACAGGTAGGAACTAGCCTGCCTTAGTTGGGCAGCACCACCAATGGGACTTTTAACAGTCCCGTCAGCGGTGCTGACCAGATCCGCCTTGACCCAGTGCCTTACATTCCATGACCCAGTACTGGGTCACGACCCGCAGTTTAAAAACCACTACCCTAATGCATTGGGGGGGAAAAAACTCTCTCAGAAAAAAAATCAGTGTCCTCTGGCAAGGTCCTCTGTCTTCTTTCTTGATGATTTAATCCTCAGTGTTTAGAACACCACATCACACCTGCAAATATAAAAATCTCTTTGACACAAGTGTGTGTGTGTGTATTGGGTATATTTATACTATAAACACACAGGCCCAGACACTAACACTCTCACAGATACTAAGTGAAATCCTGTCCCCACTGAAATCAATGGCAAAATTCCCACTGATTTCAGCGGGGCCAGGATTTCACCCATAGAGTTGCACCTTACTCTACATTTAGTCCCATTGTGGTCAGTGGAACTACTTATGGAGTAATTAATTCACAATGAGAAGTGGGCATATAAATCCTTTAGGCTGCTTTGAAAATCCCACCTACTTTATTTAGAGAGCCTGGAAACATGAAGTTAAAGTTACACTTAAAAAATGTATTAGAATACAAAATGGTCACCTATATTTCTGTCCATTTTACCATCCTGACAGAACAACCAAAATCCAAGAAACGAACCTGACCTCAAACAATGTAGATTTTTAACAAATCAGCGACTCTGAAATCTGAGAAGTGACGTAACGACTTTAATCTTCATAAACTGGCTGTAGGTTGCTGCTCCATCTGTACGTTGCATTTAAACTTTAAACCACTATTGCAAATTGCATTTTCCTTCTTTCCAGCCATCTTCAGATACAAAAAAAGGACAGATTTTTTACATCTTCACCCAGTGTAAGTACATTCTGAGCAATCCCTCAATAGTATATGGATTTTCAAATGTGAGCATGGTATGCTCTCAAGATGTAGCACAGATACCTTGGTCTTGATTTTCGGTTGACTTCACTGGGCTTGTGGCTGCTAAGTATTTGTGAAAAACTAGGCTGATAGCTACCATATCTGGAGCTAAAAAAACCTTTAAAGGACCAAACAAAAACTGAGTAGCTTACACACTAAGGCTGCAGGGCTGGTGGGAAATCATTCTTAAGAATCTCAGATAGACACCTATGTTCTCCAGTGTCTGATTCCACGAACACACTTAGTTTTAAGATGTCTGCAGCTATAAACTATGAACTTCTTCCAGTTCTTAACACTACAGCTTTTATCAAAAGGTCTCCATCTGACATGGAAGGTGTAATGGATGTTCAGGAGGGGAGGCTGGCAAGGGGCAGACATAGTGTAAATGTTACTTGGGTGACTTTTGGTGCATATTTCCAGATTTTCTAATGCTTGCTTGCTTTGTAAATGTAACCTGAATGACCAACATTCTGAGTAATGTTTGTTTTGCTTTATGAATATTGCATTCTCTTAACAGATTTTATCTTAACCGTAACTCCAATTTAAAGTTTGTTTTTGACCCTGGAAATAATCTTTAAGCTCTAACAAGCCTGTATCAGTCATTAAGTTTCAAACGGTGCAAACACTGATAGTGTTTTTTGCTATTTATATTTTATGATCTGTTGTGTTACAACAACCAGAAGTGTTGTATTATAAATATATTACATGGATTAAGTACCGGGAATAAACCAGAGGAAAAGAGTATCTACCCACATATGGTAATAAAATGAAAATCACAGATTCATGGATTTTAAGGTCATCAGGAACCATTGTGATTAGATAGTCTAACCGCCTGCAGAACACAGGCCACAGGATTTCACCTAGGATGAGTTGGTTCTTTTTATCTTTTCCCTTTGTTTGTAAATAAGAAGAAAGATCTTATAAATTAAGCCTGGCTTTATTTATTCCTGGTACTCACCTCTCAGTGAAACAATGAAGACAAAGTTGTTCAGAGAATACATTTCATTCCTCATTTGGAGGGACAAAATCACAGACTCATAGAAAAGTAGGGCTAGAAGATAATCTCTGGAGGTTATCAAATCCAGCCACCTGTACATTCAGACAGCGCCAAGTAAACCTAGAGCAGTGGAAGACCTCTGCGTGCACCCCTGGGCTACATAAAAAGCACTAGCAAAGTAGTACAGACAAATTTCATTCAGACAAAATTAAGAAACTAAGCAATTTGTCAGTAATACTGTGCTGTGACACTTTTGTATTTTTATTGTCTGATTTTGTAAGCAAGTAGTTTTTAAGTGAGGTGAAACTTGGGAGTACACAAGACAAATCAGACTCCTGAAAGGGGTACAGTAGCCTGGAAAGGTTGGGAAACACTGACCTAGACCATCCCTGACAGCTGTTTGTTCCACTTGTTCTTCGAAACCTCCAATGATGGGCCTCTCCCTTGGAAGTCTATTCCAGAGCTTATCTACCTTTATATTTAAAAGTTTTTCCTAATTTCTAACCTAAATCTCCCTTGCTGCAGATTAAGCCCATTACATTTTATCCTACCTTCAGTGGACATGGAGAACAATTGATCACCATCCTCTTTATAACAGCCCTTAAACATATTTGAAGACTATTTATCAGGTGCCCCTTCAGTCTTCTTTTATCAAGACTAAACATGCCCTGTTTTTTTTAAACCATGTTCCTCATAGGTCCAGTTTTATAAACCTTCTATGTTGCTCTCCTCTGGACTCTCTCCAATTTATCCACATCTTTTTTAAAGTATGGCACCCAGAAATGGACAGAAGTACTCCAGCTGAGGCCTCATCATTGCCAAGTACTGGAGAACAATTACTTCTGAATGATATTAGCCCAGAATGTATTAGCCTTTTTCACAACAGCACCACATTGATGACTCAGATTCAATTTCTGATCCACTATAACCCCCACAGCCCTTTCAACAGTGTTGCCACCTAACCAGTTATTCCCCATTTTGTACTTGTGCATTTGATTTCTCCTTCCTAAGTGTAGCACTTTGTACTTGTCATTACTTAATTTCATCTTGTTGATTTCAGATTAATTCTCTAATTTGTCCAGGTCACTTTGAATTCTAATCCTGTCATTTTAAGTGCTTGCAACCCCTCCCAACTTGGTGTCATCTGCAAATTCTTTATGCATATCTCCACTCCATTATCCAAGTCATTAATGAAAATATTGAATAGTACCAGACCCAGGACTGTCCCCTGCAGGACACCACTAGATTTTCCCTCCTTGTTTGCAACACTGATAACTAGTGAACAATTGAAAACTACTCTCTGAGTATAGACTTTCAACTAGTTGTGCACCCACCTCATCGTAATTTCATCTGGATCACATTTCCCTAGTTTGCTTATGAGAATGTCATGTGAGATACTGTCAAAAGCCTTACTAATGTTTATGGCAAACACTCTTTGGAGACAGGATGTTTCCTTTTTATAACAACTCATTTTGTTCTACAAAGACATCAAAAATTTAAAGATAGAAAAAGATGAACATGGGATCAGTGGATCCAGGCACAGGCCAATTCACAAATGTATATGAGTAATTGTTATAGATTACTAGGATGGCCCAATCTGACTAATGAGTTATGGGGCAGATCTCTGGCTGACATAAATTGGCATACCTCCATTTCAATTTCAACCAACTTTGAGGATAAGCTCCATTGTGCCTCTATAGATCCTTTTGGATTGTTCGACGTCTGAGGATCACCCTTATTCACATGGAATAGTGTCTTATTCCACAAGTCATCCCATGGAAATCAATGAGGTTTCTGACAGAGTAAGGTACAACTAAGGGTGGTTAGCTAAGAAGCTAAGCTTTTATGGCCAGTTCCATTCCCATCTGACAGTTTGTTTAAAGTGATGGTACATTTTTTAATGCATAATTGCATGCAACATTAGAAAAAATAACACACAGAGAGCATACAACATTAATGATATAACTAGCTGAAGTTAAATATCTTGGCTGTTTTAAGATGATGGTGAATGAATTCTATATACCAAAATACCCATTAAACCAATTATAGCAGCACATGTATATTCTGCTAGTTTACATTTTATAAATCAAAGACGGTTTTGAGTGGACATATGCAATTACCCTCATATTAATAACGAGGCAACTTTTTTTGGTTTATGAATATAGAGTCTTATCCTGTTTGCAGTGATGTTAATCCCCATTGTTTTCAATGGACAAATAAAAAGCGGTGAAAGCTTCTCAGGGGAAAAAACCACTTCCATTCAAAGACTTAATGTGCCAAGTTCCAGACTGAAGCAAACCTGTGTGTCTCAATGATAATCTATTGAAAAAAAATATGCTTTTGAATGCAAAAGCTCACAGAACCATAACGGTACTCTCACTGCATAACTCAGCACTAGTATAATGAAGTGTATAATGATTTAGCATTGAGATTTTAAAATGACCAAATGGACCAAAATCATCAATTTAGATACATTTCTCATACATCAAGCTCATGCTTTGGCAGTGAGGCAGTGCCTGTTCTCCCCAATGGAAGTCATATGAGGTTATAATTCATCTGAGGGATTTTGTTTACTTAGATCATAGAACTCAAAAGCACAAGTTCATAAATATCAGCCACAGTACAGAACTCACATGTGAGGCTCAATACTCATCTTTTTGTAAAAAAAAATTTTTTTTTAAATGAACACCCTGAAGTCACTGTCCACTGAAGGCCAAAGTCTGCCCTTAGCTAAAGCTTCACAACTCTTTTGATGCCGGTGTTTTTGAAAGCCTCTGAGAGCAGAATTTGGCCCTATCAGGGCAGCACAACTTACACCAGACATCTTGGTCCGTCTTTGCAGATCTCTGTTTGCATATCTGGCTGTGGGTTTGGGTTCCATATCTGTGCTTCTGCCAAGTATGGTCAGTGTTCAGACCCAAACCTATACCATTTATGGGCCACTATTTACATATATTTGTCTCTCTTGGAGCTATTCAATTCAAAATGAATTCCTAGCCATTTCTTTCCTGACATAACATAAACCAGAGATTAACATTATGTGAGAAATAATCTTAGGCTGAACATGCTGGGGTCTGAATTTAGCTAGTGTGCATGTACAGTACAAAGAGGTAGCAAAAGGGATGGTACATTTGTCCACATTTTTCACAGGCTATTTTTAACTTTAGCCGTCTCAATTTACATGTATTCTAATAAAACAAATTTTACTCTGTTACACCCAGGCAACCCCTGATGACTGAGCACACTTTGGCCAAATATATATGTATTACTCCCCACAGGTAAGTTTTGCAACATAGATCACAAATGCTGTGATATCCCAGAGAGCTGGATTTTGTACTTTTATTAAGTTCACTGAAGTGAGTGTAAAAAACCACACAAAAGCAGACAGGTCCCTGGCAGGGGCTCCTGCTTATTCTTGAGACACATCAAGCCAAATTGGGTTGCACAGAGTAGGGATGCCTAAGCTATAAGTAGAGCTACTATTCAGTTGAAATTGTTATTAGACATATGGCTAAGGGTACGTCTACACTACCCGCCGGATCGGCGGGTAGCAATCGATCTATTGGGGATCGATTTATCGCGTGTAGTGTAGACGCGATAAATCGATCCCCGATCGCTCTCCCGTCGACTGCTGAAGTCCAGCAGTGCGAGAGGCGGAAGCAAAGTCGACGGGGGAGCCGCGGCCGTCGATCCAGCGCCATGAGGACGCGAAGTAAGTAATTTTAATTCAATCTAAGATACGTCGACTTCAGCTACGCTATTCTTGTAGCTGAAGTTGCATATCTTAGATCGATCCCCCCCAGTGTAGACCAGGCCTTAAAGTAGTTATTTATCCTCAACAAATACAATGGGCCCTCTTAAGTTTCCTTTTCATTATTTACTGCTATGATGAATAGTAGCAAATATTTATGTTCTGGTAGTGTCTAAAGGCCCAGCTGAGACTGGGGTCCCTGTGATGCTTCCCAGGGGTTCCCATGGTTGTGAGGCACCTCACCGCCATCTACCCTTAGCGTGAGGAAGTCTTGTCTGTGCCAGTTGTGGATCAGCTCCCTGAAGCCACCAGCCTCTGGCAATAGGGTGCCAACTTTCTAATCACACAAAACCGAACACCCTTGCCCCACCCCCTGCCTCAAAGCACCACCCTTCCCTGCCCTTTCTCTGAGGCCTCTCACTCCACCCCTCTCCCTCTGTCGCTCACTCCCCCCCACCTTCACTTTCACCGGGCTGGAACAAGGGATTGGGGTATGGGAGGGGGTGAGGGCGCCGGCTGGGGGTGCAGGCTCCAGGGTGGGGCCAAAAATGAGGGGCTCTGCATGTGGGCGGGGGCTCTGGGCTGGGGCAGGGGTGCAGGAAGGGGTAGAGGCTCTGGCTGGGGGTGTGGGCTCTGGGGTGGGGCCAGGGATGAGGCGTTTGGGGTGCAGGAGGGGGCTCTGGGTTGGGGCAGGCTGTTGGGGTGCGAGAGGGGGGTGCAGGCTCTGGGAGGGAGTTTGGGTGCGGGAGTGGGTTCCCACCTGGGGCAGGGAGTTGGGGTGCTGGAAGGGTTTTTGAGCTGGGGCAGGGGGTTGAGGTGCGGAAGGGGGTGTGGGGTGCGGGCTCTGGGGGGGGAGTTAGGGTGTGGAAGGGGGTTCCGACTTGGGGCAGTGGGTTGAGGTGCTGGTGGAGGTAGAGGGTACGGGCTCCGGTTGGGCAGCGCTTACCTGAGGCGGCTCCTGGAAGCGGCTGGCATGTCTGGCTCCTAGGCACAGGGGCAACCAGGCGGCTCTGCGCGCTGCCCGCGCCTGCAGGCACTGCCCCCGCAGCTCTCATTGGCCATGGTTCCCGGGAGCTGCGGAGCCAGCGCTGGGGGTGGGGGCAGTGCGCGGAGCCTCCCTGGCCACCCCTGTGCCTAGGGGCACAGGGACATGTCAGCCACTTCCGGGAGCCAAGTGGAGCCAGGGAGCCTGCCTTAGCCGTGCTGTGCCGCTGACTAGACTTTTAACGGCCTGGTCAGCACTGCTGACCGGAGTTGCCAGGGTGCCTTTTTAACATGGCGTTCCAGTCGAAAACCAGATGTCTGGCAACCCTATCTGGGAACATAGCACTGCCTTCCAGACCTCCACAGGCCTTGATTTTTCTGTACAGGTTAGCGACAGGCACATATCAACCCCCCAAGCATCATAACATGCTTTTTAGAGCCTAATCTTAACTCACAAGACATCCCCCTCAGGGTAGCTTATCCCATGTCCTTTCCCCAGCATTTTCAACCAGATTGGCTGAGTTTTCTGTTGTTCTTACAGATTGAAGAAATATCTGGGGGTTCATCTGTTTGTGGAGGCTGGAGTTAAAAACATAATCTATTGATCAGCATTTTGCTCAGACTGTCAATGGGCATCCATTATGAACCATACAATCTGTAATTTGCACATGACCAGCCAGACTGAAATAAACATCTCTTTCCCCCTGCCTGTCAGGAGTATGTAAATTATCTTTCAGTGACATGCCTCAACTCACAGACCTAGAGAACATAATTTTAGTATACATTAATAACTTCATAGATTTTCCATACTTACACTGGTTATCGTAATTATTGTGAGATGTAACACAGACTTTCATTAGAGACCTTCCATGACATTCTTTAGTGGACTACTATATAGATGCCAGATACAGGGGATCTCTGTAATCCTTATGTATCCCTGTGCCCTCTGCCAGTTGGCATCAAGAGGTCTTGGGTCACAATCCCATTGTGCTGGGTGTTGTCTCCTTTCAGTTTGTACAGTCCCTGTCCTGGAGGGCTTTCTATTGACCCTATTAGTAGTATTCCTATTAAAAACGTACTTAATAAAAGGAAATCTTTAAGGTCACTCACTGTATACATTTGTTTATCAGTTATGTTATCATCAGATAAATATAATTTAAATATAATTTCAGTGCATTATTGGGAGCCTTTATGTATAACCATTTAATTTAAAATTAAGTCTTTAGAACAACAGTAGTTTTCTTGTCCCCTACTACCAGAAGGATAGTTTATTTGTTTTAGACATTTGCAGTCTTAGCCAGGGGTCATTTTCAAATTGAACTACAAAAAGAGTTTGTAAAAACGAAAGTAAATGTAATTGCAAAATTGAGTCTATCAAGATGTGCAATTCTCTGGCTAATCTTATCAAACTCCATTCAACTGTAATCTCCCCTGGAAGCAAGGCAAAGCAGAAAAAAATTATTTGTTTAAAGCTCCTTTAAGTTTTCCACTCTCATGTATTCTAAACAAAAGGTTCAAGGTCCCAGTGGAAAGAGTAACAAAGCCATCAAGACTTCATCAAGGAGTGTGTGTCCCCTGCATTTTCCCATGAATCCACTCTCCTTAGACAAACTAGCCTGATGATGATGAACTGTGGGAGTGAAATGTCCTGACTCATTTGTAACTACTGCTGAAGCTCAGTGGGGATGTGCAGCTGAGACGGTCTCACGGCAAGAGCTAATTTGAGGAGGAGGTTGTGTTTAATATTGCCATTCTCAGCAGTCTCCATACACCGTGCACAGCATTTGTGCTAAACTTAACATCTGTAGTAGATCATTCAGAAAAATTTTAAACTGACAGATACATACTGTACAACTTTTTATTTAATTAACAAGATAAAATTACTAACTGAACCTGCATTTGGTTCACAGCTTCTGATGACATTCCACATTGTCAATTTAACCCTTTCCAGCACCAGGTAATTTTTCTGCTTAGAATTAATCATCAAAACAAGACTAGTGAGACCAAAGCAGATCTACAAGGAGAGCAGAAAGGCCTCTCCCAATAACTCCAACTATCTTACTATGGTCTGAGGCCAATTGGCATCATTTATTCAAGTGCTGCTGTTTCAAGTAAACGGCTGTGTCAATGAGGTTTTATGAATACTTTAACAAGAGACTTCCACTCTTCTTAGCCTGCATGTGTCAAACAAATGGACAAGGATCTGCAGCGTTTATTCCTTTTTTCCCTCCATTTAGATAAAAATACCTTCTAAATTCATAACCAAGGAAGGAGACAGAGAGTTGTCGGACATACAAATCGAGGGTCCCACCATACTGAATGCCCCTGATTGACAGTTACACACACTGAGCATGTTGGCAACACAGCACAGAGTTCAAGGGGCGCAACTTGACAGACGATGGGTGAAGACTTTAGAAGGAGGCATGAGATCTGCAGCAGGCCAAAGAACAAACATGCAGTCCAGAGGGATATAAGGGGAGAATACCACTGCACATGTCCTTCTCCTCCATGATTAGGGTCAGCCCCTCTGTTGAGGATGGGTTTGGTCAGCCCCTCATGTAGGTGTACAACCAAAGGAAGGCACAAAGAGCCCTGTCTGACACTGGTAAGGGCCAGGCAGAATTACAGCCCCAGTGCAGGGATTGTTCCCTCCCCATCTGCTGAGGGGCACACAGTACCTCAAAGAGTGCAAGTGAAAAGGCAGGGCCATGGCTCCATCTCGTCACAGCCAGCAGAGCTGCTATCTATGCTTACTATAGGCTACAGCTAGTTGGCATCATCAAGCCAATGGATCGGGTTGTGCCCGTGGGGAGAATTGCAGAGTGGAAGACAGCTTGACAAGAGCTGGTACGTCTTCCACTTCACACTGCTGGGCAGCCTTTTGGGGATGAGGCACCTCAGAGATAAACTGTACTTCCAGGAAAAGGGTACACATATGGTCCTATACCGTAACCTGACTTTTCTATTACTGCCCTCAACGTTCTCGAGGGAATGGCAAGACAAGGACTTTACAGTTTTCTTGTCTAAAGTGGCTTTACTGTAACTATTGTTTACTATACTTAGTAGCTGCCTTCCTTTGATTGCATTTGATTTGCATTTACTGCAAATTTTGAACACAGAATGCTTCTGAACACTGCTTCCTGCAGAGGAAACATCTTTTAGATGGAATCTAGCCTCTTAAGACCTGAAAGTTAAATTCAGCGTCTGAGCTTAGATAACTAAGAGACCCTGTACCACAGAAAGAAACAGCCTATAGAAGAGACCTATACTGGCAATTTAAAAATAGACACGTATTTCTCAGACAGCTATTAATGCTTTATTTACTCAGTTAAGCATATGCTGCTGGGCATCCAACTTGAAACTGATATAAAAACAATTTGTTAATGAACATAGTTTAGAAGTGTTTATAAAAATTGATTGCAATGAAATTGCACAGGTGTGACAGAGTGGAATTTGGCTCGCTGTCAGTTAGGTTTTACAAAGGCTCCACAACTCCAAGGGGCTGTTTTACAGGAAATGCTGCCCATGGCTTTCTACTTCTCTTATAAATTCACCTTCCTCTTCCAGCCATATATATGAAGGGCCAGATTCACTGGTATGGCGTGGATGCTTTCTGTGCCCTGGCAGTACTGGATATTTGAGGATTCCCTCTGGGCAGGGGAACACTGGTTGATGTACAATCACTATAGCTGCTCTGCCAGCACCCACTTCACACAGCATGGCCATGGAAAAAGAGGCATGGCCATGCTATCCCTCCACTAAGCTGCTCCAATGCCCCCTAGGGACTGTG
Source organism: Terrapene triunguis (assembly GCF_002925995.2). NCBI lineage: Eukaryota > Metazoa > Chordata > Testudines > Emydidae > Terrapene > Terrapene triunguis. The sequence goes on along the minus strand of NW_020664413.1, from coordinate 54,361,082 downwards.
AACCACCAGTGCAAGACAGAGGAGTCTTCTGGCTGGACAAGTGGTAGGATAGCCATAGGATCAGACAAGCCAAGTTCCTTCACGCAAGAATGGAGAGGAGAAGCCTGGAGGATCTGTCCCAGTGCCTCTAAATATTCTTATTCACATGAACACAGATGATCTTTGCATGAACTTCAATGGGAATGGAAACAGGCTCCTTGTATTTAACTGAAGAATCATATTTCCCTAATGTCTGGAGTGTCATGATGAAAAGCCACTCCAGTAATCCCCAATATTTACTTACAAACCACAAGTCCTTTGCGTAGAACACTGAAACTGCATACTATATTCTTAAAGGAGTCAAGAGGTTCCTTTTCAAAAAGGAAATTCGGTTTTGGAATAAAAAAGTAACATAACTTTCTTAGTACTGTGCAGTAGAAGCAATTAGAAATACAATGGGAAAATACTGTGGCTCGGTTTTCCAGCGAGTGTAAATTGACAAAGTTTAACTGATTTACAACTAACAAAATAAAGAGAGGTAGCAGAAAGACAATTTTTTTTAAAACATATACAAATATTTATAAAATATTTATTTGAAGTTTGGGGGAGAACTCCTATTTCCCCATCTAAGCCTCCACGCTTCTCAATTCTGATTTTCAAACAAGCAACCTGGGATACAAGGCCAACAAGAAAAAAGTCAATGCCAATGAAATCTCCAGTGAATTACTCCTTTCACTTCTAGCTGAGATAAAATTTACAAGCTTCATTCTTGTAACAACTACTGTGATTTCTCTTCAGTTGATCCATTACCACTTTTTAATGACTTGTAATAAGAACAAGACACATTTTTTCCATGTTTAAATGTGTAAGGTAAGAGGCAAGGAATAAATATTTCAGCAACTACAAGACCGCTTCTTGAAACCAGATATATTACAAGACTCCTTGGAGATGCAGAACCTAAAATCCACTCCTTGACGGAACATGTTTCTAATAAGCCGTTTCTTGCTGCTCAGAACAGTGGAGTCACAACAGGAAAATCTTGAAGAATATCAGATCAAAACAGGAAGAGTTTTCTTTACCACAAACTACCTTACCGCACAAGCTGTTCAAAAAGAAAAAAGTGATCAGAAGAACTTCACTTACTAAAGAGAAACACTAATCTGCCAACATCAGAAGTCAGAGTAAATTGAACTCCATAGCAATTTTGGTGAAAAGAGGGTTTAAAATGCTCTGTGACTCTTGAGCGAGTGGCTGTCACGGTAACAAAATATTTTGATAGATGCACCGAGATTCAGCAAGAGCCAGATTCCCTCTACCCAAAGTCACGTTGAGTAAGACCTTACTCCACAAGCTGTCCCATTGATTTCAACAGGACTTGTCACCTGGCCTAAGCATGCGTCTCCCTTTATTGTTAACTCCAAAACAACAACACAACATAAGCCTAAAGTTCATCCCCCATCTTGGGCATTCCTAAGATTCCCTTCTAGCAGTGCCCTCTGTCCAAGCTGTCTAGTCCCCTCTAGCTCAGAGAGACACTTCTGCCATTTTCTATCATGACTGGAGCTAATGGGACACATTTGTGAACATGACTCAGCTGTCATTGCCATGAATTTTGAGGCAGAGTTTTACCACTTGACCCATGGGTAACTCCATGGAAGAATGCTGCACATTCCTATACAGTTCTCAAGACTGCCTCCTTGTTCTAGACCCTATTGTTGTTTAAAGCATAAATTTTATAAATAATTATTATTTTTAAGATGACGGATTCTGTAGTTCCTAACTGGACTGTCTGAGCTCCCTTGCATTGTACTTCCATCTGAAGAGAGACAGGCATTCCAGTATATACTCTCCCTTTATACCAAGGTTCCTGCAACCAAGACAAAAAGTGACTTGCATACACATTCAAAATATGCCCAATGACTTCTCTCTATACCCCTCTTTTTTTTCCCCACTAAGAGACCATTTCCCATTTCATCAACATCCCATGTGAGAGGCAGCCAGGCAGTGGTCAGAACACCATACAAGCTGGCAAGGGTGCCCAGACACGACACATGACTGACCCTCATCATCAGGTACTGAAATCTCCTTGCCACACACAGCACTCATTAGTGACTCAGACTCATCTTGAATGCTGTATCCCCTGCAGGGAAGCATAACGAGTTGGTGGCAGAACACAAAGCCGGATTAGTTCTGAGCCTCAATAGATTACAGATGTAAAAAAAATTAAGCGTATCCCAAGCAAAGTGATGCTATAACCAAGTTGTTTGCTATCAGTTATTTTCCTACTGGAAACATTACAAACAGATTCTCAGATAGTGTAAATGGTCAGAGACAACTATCTGACAATTGACACCATCTGAGGATCTCGCTCATAAATCCTAATTCCGCTTTATACAAAAGGATGACACATTGCATTAGGAAGTATCCACTTTTCGTACTGCAAGCTATTATTTTATTATGATATTGCCTAGGGACCTCTCTGAAACACTATGCACCCATAGAATAAGAGAAGTCTCTTCCTCAAAGAGTTTGTTGATTAACTGGCTAAACTTGTGAGTGAAATTACATTCAAAAGCATTACACAAGGACACTGCATTATAATTGGTGTAGGGCATACTATCATAATTCCATTCCCACCATTCCATGCACACCGCTTTTGATTTTTTCACCCCCAATGAGACTCACCTTTCACAAGAAACAACTTTTAAGGATGATACAATCTCTGTTGCAAACTGGAAGGAGAGCAATGATCATCCCTAGAATGACTGTTAATTACTACTGCTGTTATGTTAGTCAGATCACTAGATCTGCTCTGATATTCAGTACCAGAGAGGTTATCCCATAGTCTGAGATCCCACATATACTTTCATTATCTTTAGCTGTTAGCGAAAGCTGGCACAGAGCATCATCATTTTACCCCGGAGTCCTTGTGCCTGTGTCTATATTAAGGGTTTAAAGTCATTAACTGAATTGGTGTGTGCATCTCTCAGCCACAAGTCTCTCACTAATCTCAGAAACAGGAAATGAAATAAGACCATTAAAATAAATTGTGTTAAGCCACTAGTCAAAGTACTGGACATTTCTTCCCAGAACCTCTGACCTCCATTTAATATCTCAGGAAAACATATTTTGGGCTTTGGGTATTCTTTCCCGAGGATCAGGTTTCCTCCACCTCTCCCCATAACATCCTCGACCTCCATGTCACAGAAAGTTTTCCTGTGGCCAAAAAAGAAGAGAATGCAATTCCCTCCAGAGCTCAACTGATTAGTACCAATCCGATTGCTGCCTAAAGTGAGCTGTGCTCTCTCATCCCCGTCTCAGAAATTGAGCACATGGTCATTGCAATACACCTAGCTCTTACAAAGAGTGCTCAGGGCCCAAACTTGGAATCACACACGGCAGCGCAATGGACTGCCATTAAACCACCAATGTTTGCACTGGAGTGGATAGATCCCACAAGCATCCAGTATAAACTCTCCCTTTACAATGCCTGTCCCAAGGATGGTACCCGAAATTTCCTCTTATTCTGGGAGGTGCACCATTCTCTTTGTGCTCCTCTTCCCAACGGTCATCTTGACAAAAGGGGCAAGCAGCCATATCCGAGGGCTTGTCTTCACGTACAGCGCTACAGTGGCACCACTGTAGCGCTTCAGTGAAGATGCTACGACACCAACAGGACAGCTTCTCCCGTCAGCATAGTTAATCTACCTCCCTGAGAGGTGGTAGCTATGCCAGTGGGAGAAGCTCTCCCGTCAACATAGCACGTCTACACATGCGGTGAGGTCAGTATAACTACGTCGCTCAGCTATAGGTCTGTAGTCGAGACTTGGCCTTAGACTAAAGCAAAGACTACTCAGTGAAAAGCTGCTGTTCAGCCTCCAAGGAATTCCATTAGAGCAGATAGCCATTATTCCCACTCAACTCATGATGCTGTATAGGGGAGAAGAGTACAAAGGTCAGTCCCAAATCCCAGTCTTATGTACAGTTCAGGGTAAGCAGCTCCAAAGACACAGGGAAGACGACAGAAAGACAATTTAAAAATCTATAATATTTGACAAAAATATTAACCTACCCGTTTAATTCTGTACTGCAAAACAAATATCACCCCAGCTTCCTTTTTATCAATAAATATTGTAGAGAAATGTTTTCCAGGCTTTCTGTGATGAAAACAAAAAGTGCTCCTGAACTCTCTCCTCTTTCTCACAGAGAGAAGCCACCTCGTTAGAAGTGATGTTACAGAATCTAAAAGCACTAGAAATCAAAGACTGAATATATCAAGGCTTCTGTGGGAGAAATTTCAATTAAATGCAGTTTGGGATTTGTTTTTTCTACTCCCACTTCACATTTTCCCCTCCATTTTTCATTTTAAAAAAAGTCAACAATTAAGTATTTTGCAGGACCATTTCCCTATGTTTTATTAACACTGCAGACTTTTTTTGTTCACTGAGCACATCCTCAGGGCTGCATTTTTAACCTAGCCTCGATGGAGATACTTTTTTCTTCATTCTACTGGCATTAGCATCGGTTTCTAATACCATCAGTAGTTCAGATCTACTCCTAATGGAATCATCTTTCTTGTTCTTTTATTCCTTCTCATGCTTGCTATCTCTGACACACTCATTTCTGGTTCTCTGAATTAAAGTTAACTTGCAAAGAAAAGAATGTTTACTGAATCTATTCTCTCTCTCTCACACACACACACACACACACAGGTGTTAGGGCCTCATTGAGATTCTTTTTTAAAATAATTACATCATATCCCACTTACTATCCAATTATTTTCAGGTAAATCTTTTCTGTGTAAAACCTCTCTCCAAGGTGTTGATTAGCTAAACATAGCTTTGGTTTACACAGCCTTTGTTTCCAGTTTGGGATTGTTGGAGCTTCCTGAGAGGTTAGCGGCCAGGTGCTTAGCAGCAATCTGCGTGAAACTGCGACAAGTGTTTGATGAAGGCTAGGTGAATGGTCATAACCACAAGAGGCCATAGAGAGCTTGCACGCCAACACACTCAAAAACCAGACTAGCCTCCAGACATATGTAACAGGTGCTCTGAACCTACTCAAGGCTCTGAACCTACTAAAGTCAACTTAAAAAACAGTGGGTTCCAGATAGCTTATTAAAAAAACCCAACAGTAACGCCCTAGGCAGCACAATGTCACTTCCAGAGCTAGGAAGGGACCTTCAAGGCAGCTGCAAGTTTTATTTTAAGGAAAATGCTCCATCATCTAGCTGACTGCTTTAAACAACAACGTTTCATCAGAGTCTCTTCTCCCATGATTTTTCATGCGAACTTCTGTCTGAACTTCAGTCTCTTGAGCCATCCAATCTGAAGTAGCAAGGACTGAAAAATAATGTTCAGTAAGCCAACACTGAGCTTATATCCCAAATGCTTCCCAAGCTTACTCTGTTTCATAGGATCCTGTGCTTGGACATGCTAGGTATTTCATGGCATCAAATGCTAAAAGAAAATATTTAGCATCTCCAAAACCTTTTACGAACATTGGTTGACATTTCATTTTAACAGATGGGGAAATTGAGGGACAGAAAAGTTAAGAGAGATATTTGAAAATTTGGGTTGTTAACGTTAACCACATAAATCCATATCTGATGTCAATGGGAGTCGTGGGCACTCAGAAACAACAAGAAGTGAGGTTTTTACCCACGAAAGCTTATGCCCAAATAAATCTGTTAGTCTTTAAGGTGCCACCAGACTCCTTGTTGTTTTTGTAGATACAGATTAACACGGCTACCCCCTGATAGTGGGCACTCAGCACCTTTTGAAAAGCAAACCACTTATTTATGTGCCCAATTTTGGCCACTTGAGTTTGAAAACTGTATCTCATGCCACTTGCCCAAAGCCACACAATGAATCAGTATCTGAGCCAGGATTAGAATTCGGCTCCAGTCCCAGGCTCACACTTCTAGACCTCATAGCTACATCTGTAACACATTAGCTCAGGGGTGGGCAAACTTTTTGGCCTGAGGGCCGCATTGGGTTTCTGAAATTGTATGGAGGGCTGGTTAGGGGAGGTTGTGCCTCCCCAAACAGCCAGGCGTGGCCTGGCCCCTGCCCCCTATCCAACGCCCCCTGCTTCTCGCCTCCTGACACACACACCCCGGACTCCTGCCCCATCCAACTCCCCCGTTCCCTGATGGCCCCCTGGGGATCCCTGCCCCATCCACCCCCCTGCTCTCTGTCCCCCACCCGCCCCCGAACTCCCTGCCCCATCCAACCACCCCTGACCGTGCCCAGACCCCTGCCCCTAACTGCCCCCACCCCTAATTGCCCCCCCCGCTGCCCCATCCAAACCCCCTCTCCTTCCTGACTGCCCCCCCAGGACCCCTGCCCCATCCAAGCACCCCTTCTCCCTGACCGCCCCAGGACACCCCGCCCCTGACTGCCCCCCACCACCCCATCCAACCCCTCCTCTCCTTCCTGACTGCGCCCACGGGACCCCTGCTCCCATTCAACCCCCCTGTTCCCCGCCCTCTGACCACCCTGACCCCTTTCCACAGCCCCGGCTCCTGACCACCATCCCCCCGAACTTCCCTGCCCTCTATCCAACCCGCCCCCCCCCTTCTCCCTGGCGGCGCGGCTGCACCAGGACAGGCAGCCGCACCGCGCAGCACAGAGCACCGGGTCAGGCCCCGGCTCTGCAACTGCGCTGCCCCAGGAGCTCGCTGCTCCGCTGCCCAGAGCACTGTACCGGTGGCAGAGTGAGCTGAGGCCACGGGGGAGGGGGAACAGCAGAGGAAGGGCTGAGGGCTAGCCTCCCGGGCCAGGAGCACAGGAGCCAGACAGGATGGTCCCGTGGGCCGGATGTGGCCTGCAGGCCATAGTTTGCCCACCTCTGCATTAGCTAGATCAGGGAAGTTGTAGATATTTGTAAACTGAAATGAATAAGTAGGAACATATGATCTTACACTCTCATGCCTTCACTGATGTCGCACTATGATTGATGCTTGTGTATATGATTTCATCTAGCCTTAAACAGTTTTATTTTAAATATCATTTGAACATATGCAAAAAGTGTTGATTTATTCTAGTTGCAACATGAAGCTGACATTTATGAAATGTCAAAGGACTGAGTTCTATTTTGTGGCTAAGTAAAGACTGCCAATATTTCTTTGCTTTTTTTCATCATTCCTAAATTTCGTCTATCATTTTGAAAGAGTGGGAGTTATCTTCTACTCCACAGTAACCCCGTATCTCTGATTCAACAACAACTGACTTCTGTACAGCAGAGCCATGAAACAGAGTTTCTCCGCTCCTACACAGGAGAAGAATAGAGATGTTTTAAAACTGTGTAAAATCTAGATATATTTTAAAATGTATTTAGGCCTCCAAGATAGCACATGAGCCAAACTTTTGAGTGCAGTCAGGATCTAATCACCCACTTCAAAAATACTAAGCACACTACTGTATCACTGACCTAGAATATAGAGCCAAACCAATAACCCTCTTATATTGCTCCCTCTTTGGGCATAGGCTATACTTGTTTTTATTCATGGAAAGCAACAGCAACACTCAGCTGAATTACATTTCAGTATAGGGATGGAGGACTGTAGTCTAGTGATTAATGCCGGGGACTCTGAGTCAGGCCTCCTGGATCTATTCTCGGCTCTTCTGCTGATTGATTGCATGACCTTGAACTGGGCACATAAGCTCTCTGTTCCTCAGTCTAGCCCTCTGTATTAAAAACATACTTATTGGTACATCAGTAATAACAGGGGTGTTATGAGCATTAATTAATGCAGAACTGCAAGAACCTTAGATGAAAAGTGCTACAGAAGTGCAAGAGGGCTTTATTATTGTAGATTTCCTTTACCAGATGTACGCCACAAAAAAAGAAATCATGCCTTGGCAACCTCTCAGTCTCTCTCCCTCTCTCCCCCTCTGTGGAACTTTTCAAACCACTTCTAATCTGCCATTAAAACTGTACATCAGTCCATAGCTTTCCACCAATATAGTACTCTAGCTATTAATATTTCTGAGGTTTGTAACGGTATCACTCTCACAACAGTAACCTGCAAAGCCAGTTCTCCCTTGAGTGGCATGAAGATGATTGAAATTTACAGTCTTAACCAGCCAATGATGCTGAGTTTCCACCTACTGCTGGAGCTGCTGCTAAAGAAAACAAAATCATTCTAAATAGAGGGGGAAAGCGTTACCGGGGAATCGTTAAAAATGTGTCCCCTTTTTGTAGCTTGCACCTCTAGGTAAACAAAAGTTTGCTCTTAAAATTCATACTGTTTAAAAATTAAATGCTTGATATACAGTACATCTAATATCTCCATGCCTAAAAAGGGCTCTTTTGCTGTGTCAATATCTTTCTCAGCAAGATGGCAAAATAATAACGTATGAAGCTTTAGAGTCAAATTTTCCCACCACTTACACTGTGCAACCACACCAAAGAGAAGCAGGGTGTAACTGGGAGCAAAAATTGGACCTAAACATTTAAAAATATTCAAAAACATTGTGCCATTTCATCAATGAAAATTCCATTAGTATTGAGGTAAAATTCTAGTCCCATTGAAATCAATGGGACTTTTGCCATGGACTTCCCAGGGACCAGGATGCAGCCTTTAAGTATATGGTAGAAGTGGTTACAAATATATTCATTTTACCCAAAAAGGAGATAGATAAATTAAGCTGACTCAATATTCCCTGTACTTCTCTACACTTACTACCGGAAATACCTTGAGTTCTCCACGTACTGACGCTACCTAATTGCACATAATTATTTAAGGCAACTGGCAAGTTTTTACAACAGTCACTACAGTAGAATGCCACCCTTGAATAGTTACTGCTGCTCGGAGAAACATAACAGTCCCAGCAATTCCCAGTGAAGTATAGGAAACCTGTCTCAAACCAGCTGAATCTTTCAGAAGAAATGTTTTTAAGTCCAACCACTATAGGTCACCAAGTAAAGACAACATGAAACAAGTGTCAGATTCACCACGGGTTAAGGCAGGATAAACTCTGCCAAAGGTCGCAGGGGCAGATCATATACCAAGAGACAATGCTGAGCTAACAACTTCCGTTATATCATGGCATGAGGGATGTAGTGGCTGGTATAGCCTAAAGAAATCAGATGTGCAGATGCAGCAGCGCCTGCCCGTGGAGTTCCTATGGCGCTGCAGCAAAATTAAAACAGTCCACTCCCAAGCAGAAAAGCCAAGGGAGGAAAGCAGCAGTAAAGCCACTGCTCTCCATGAGTCAAGTATCAGAGAGGTAGCCATGTTAGTCTGGATCTGTAAGATCTGGATCTGGATTTGCTCTCCATGAGGTCTTCCCTGGCACAGGGAATTCATATGCATCAGCAATCCAACATATTTTAAATTTATTTATATATAAATGTCAAAACACAAAAGGGACCAAATTCTTCCCTACCACCTTTCAGTGGGATTGCACGGAATACATGGCTCCGTCCACACTAGGAATTACTGCTGTTTCAGTGATCAGATGTCAAACCACCACGATAGCTGAATTGGTGCTGACCTTGGTTTAGCTGTAAGGTGTACACAAGGACAAACCACGAGCAGAACTGGATCAGCTAACTGTGAGTAACCATTTGCTGGAGCAAGGAACTTATATGATCAAAAGGGTGCAGAGCAGTGGTAACAATGCAACCCTTTGTTTTTATTACAGTTTCTCCTGCAATGGCAATTCAATTGGCACATTAGAGTCAAATGCTTTGACACGGAAAAGACAGTTTCCAGCTGAGATTTGAAAATAGATGGAGAGATACAGGATGACTGTTCCAGATGGCAGAAGATGCACAGAAGAAGGCTCTTACCCTAACAGATGGCAAGACTGTGAGAAAGGACAGGGAAAAAAGCAATGGTAAATGACTGAAAGGGCCAGGCCCAGGGTATGTGAGGCACACTGGAATAAGACCACAGACAATTTTAAAAATGAGGCAGGCAATTTTGATCCAGATATTGGAATGAATGCGAAGCCCACTGTGGAGATCGTGGCATAATGTACATTATTCTTTTCTAAGAGCAAAATTGTAAAGCAGTAGGAAATGCCTGTCTGTCTCATCCAGAGACTAAGTGAAATTACAGCATTCAGAAGAAGAAAAAGTCTGAGTAGGATTAAGAGTATCCAAATGAAATTTGCTGATTAATATTGAGTTGTGTTAGGCACTGAGGTGTTTTAAGAAGATTAAAAGCATGAGCTTTTCAGTCAGGAGAACCAAAATAATTAAAAGACTACTAGTATCATCCCGTGGTATATCACACAATTATAAAGATGGAGTTTCCTGTCATTAAAACATACCATTCTCTGAGTATGGACTTTCTAATAAGAACATACATTATATTAGAGAGTCACATTCTATATGTAACACTGGATATACGCTAGCCTTTTCTGCAAAACAGACTAACGGATACTGGATAATATTCTAACTATCAAGCAAATCAAGCTTTAAGCCTTTTTTCTTTATGGTTTCTACTTAATCTGACAGGGCATATTCAAATATGTGCATTAATTATCTCATTACTATGTCAACACAATTCCACATAAAGTACTGCAATGATCGATCAATCTATTATACAACAGTATTCTAAGGAACCTTGGACTAACTCCAAGCTAAAACCCAATGCTAAGTAAAAGTGAATCCTCAGAATCTTTGCCCATCTTAGTGAATTTCACCCAATATTAAAGCTAGCATGGGGAAGACCTTCTATTAATAGTTATTATAGAAACAAAGCTAAAGTAAGCTCAAAATGGAGATTCATTCTTTTGGAGGTTTATTATTATTTATATTGTGAAAACACTCCAAGCCATGACTGGAGGCCCATTGTATTATGTGCTGTACAAATATATAAGAATCATAGAATATCAGGGTTGGAAGGGACCTCAGGAGGTCATCTAGTCCAGCCCCCTGCACAAAGCAGGACCAATTCCCAACTAAATCATCCCAGCCAGGGCTTTGTCAAGCCTGACCTTAAAAACCTCTAAGGAAGGAGATTCCACCACCTCCCTAGGTAACCCATTCCAGTGCTTCACCACCCTCCTAGTGAAAAAGTTTTTCCTAATATCCAACCTAAACCTCCCCCACTGCAACTTGAGACCATTACTCCTTGTTCTGTCATCTGCCACCACTGAGAACAGTCTAGATCCATCCTCTTTGGAACCCCCTTTCAAGGTAGTTGAAAGCAGCTATCAAATCCCCCCTCATTCTTCTCTTCTGCAGACTAAATAATCCATGTTCCCTCAGCCTCTCCTCATAAGTCATCTGCTCCAGCCCCCTAATCATTTTTGTTGCCCTCCGCTGGACTCTTTCCAATTTTTCCACATCCTTCTTGTAGCGTGGGGCCCAAAACTGTACACTGTACTCCAGATGAGGCCTCACCAATGTCAAATAGAGAGGAATGATCACGTCCCTCGACCTGCTGGCAATGCCCCTACTTATACAGCCCAAAATGCCGTTAGCCTTCTTGGCAACAAGGGCACGCTGTTGACTCATATCCAGCTTCTCGTCCACTGTAACCCCTAGGTCCTTTTCTGCAGAACTGCTTCCTAGCCATTCGGTCCCTAGTCTGTAACAGTGCATGGGATTCTTCTGTCCTAAGTGCAGGACTCTGCACTTGTCCTTGTTGAACCCCATCAGGTTTCTTTTGGCCCAATCCTCTAATTTGTCTAGGTCCTTCTGTATCCTATCCCTACCCTCCAGCGTATCTACCACTCCTCCCAGTTTAGTGTCATCTGCAAACTTGCTGAGAGTGCAGTCCACGCCATCCTCCAGATCATTAGTGAAGATATTGAACAAAAACAGCCCCAGGATCGACTCCTGGGGCACTCCACTTGAAACCGGCTGCCAACTAGACATGGAGCCGTTGATCACTACCCGTTGAGCCCGACGATCTAGCCAGCTTTCTATCCACCTTATAGTCCATTCATCCAGCCCATAGTTCTTTAACTTGGTGGCAAGAATACTGTGGGAGACCGTATCAAAAGCTTTGCTAAAGTCAAGGAATAAAGAAGATACAAACTCCAATCTAAAGAGATCTATAAAGATGAACCTTCAAAGTAGAGTGAGCATGGCTGTGGCAGGCATGTGGCATATTAGTGTCATGTCTTTTTATAAAATAAATATTCATACTTGTTTATATATTTGTTTTGTTCATACATTAGAACAAAATCTTGAGGGCTTGGGGAACACGAAGTTGAAGTGGGGGGCAAGGATGGTTGGAATAAGGAACAGCAAATTACAATAAGGAGTGAGTGGATGAAAGGAGAGGGAAACTGCGGTATGGAAGTAGGAAAAAGAGGGGATGGGGTGGAGGAGTGTGAGAAGCATAATGGGAAAGGGAGAGAGAGGTTGGGTAAGCTGAAGCGTGGCAGTAGGAGGAGAGGGATGTGGAAAAGGGGAGTCGACCACCAACAGCAGTACAACAAATGAGAAAAAAATCCAAGATTCAGAACTCAATCAACAATGCTGTGAAGGCTTCGCCCAGCAGTTAAATCCATTGTTGTTCCCCATGTAGAGGCTGGCAGATCTGGTTCCCTGGGATGGTCCCGCTGGGTTCAGTGGAAAGGATCAAGGGAGGTAGAAGGCCCTGACTTACTTCTGGTCTAGCTGGAGCCCTGATCTTCTAGAGATCTCCATAATCCACCGCTTAGGCGCTTCTCCTAGCTGTGGATGTTGTTCCAATATGGACAGCAGGGGACAGAGGACAATAATAAAATAGAGGACTCTTCCCAGTGGCATAAAATATATCTCATTAATAGACCTCCCCTGTCAGCCAAGAGAGATAGCAGCTTCTCATTTAATGTCTTCTGCAAAATACAGCTTCAGGCACATTGCTTGTTTGAATCAGTGACGTTAACCTTCAAATCCCATGAGGCCTGTTAGCTCAGCAACTTTATTTCTCAGGCTTCCAGACTAAAACTCATGCCATGTTGTTTACCTGATGTTCTATTAATCCTAATGAGTCTAATATGGACATTACAATTCTTATAGCCATGAACACAGCTCGCAACCAAAAACAAAACCTGCTTAATAAGCCAAGTTCCCTATATGTGAGAGTTGTCAGGGGAGGTCTATTTATCCAGAGAACACTGGAACAGAGTATGAATTTAAACTTATTTGAGTTCACTAAACACCTAATGAGAAAATTGCAGCCTGGGGTAATACATGGTAACTTGTTATTACAGATGAAGAAAGCTGGGCTCGTTCTTAAATGCTATTTCAGTTGCTTTGGCCCTGGTACAGAGGACTTGCACACTATTTATTTAAATGGGAAAATGATGGGATTTGTATGCTCTGCAAGTGTGTAAATGTCATGCTTATCCCACTTATTAAAATACGTCATATAGGGCAGGATCCTTTTCCCATTGAAGTCAGGGGAAGTTTTGCTATTGATTTTAATGGGAGCAGAATCAGACTCAAAACCTACCCTTCCCAGACCTCTTTTAGGCAAAAATGGCAAAAAGATAGAGCTAAAGGGTGGGGCACTCCATGCTTTAACAACTAACCAACTGTGTGTCCTTTCAAAAAGGAGCAGCACACTGTCTCTATCATAACCTGGGACCAACACAGCAACAACTTTGGAAACAACTGCAAAAAACTTTGGAAAATGTAGCTATTAGTATGGAACCACGGTCATGCCTCCACAGTTAGGGTTACAACCAGGTGTCATTTTAAGCCATATTATTTTTAGCCCCTTTTATAACCTTGCGCTATTGAGTATTCAAGCCAACCAAGCCCGAAAAAGACAACATGAAAATGATCCAGTCTTCTATTTGGTTTTGAAACCAAAAACTTACTTTGTGCCATTGCTTCATCATACCGTAGCACAACTGAATGGAGGATAAAGTCTCAATCTCGGAAACACATGACAACACAGGAGACCATTCATCCACTAAGGTAATGGAAGGAATTTAATCATATCAAGCTTCCAAATTAATTTTAATATTTTTTTTGGCCTGTATCTCACTATGTAATATGCAAGTACATATACACAATCCCAGCAATTGGTGCCAACCCCAGCACTCATTACTAAACGATCTATTCATAATTACATTCAGTGTTTTGCTATTAATACATAATGACATAGGAAATGTCATCTTCCTTCAGATCAGGTATTGCATTATAAGGTTGACATCAATAAGGTTAAAAGGGTATTTTTGTCTAGTAGTCTTTTTGAATGGAAGTACTTTTGTGACAATTCATTATAAACACCATAGGTATGAATTGACAAATGCCTATAATTCATTAAAATGCAACAAAATGCAAGTTCTGATCTGCATTTCTATTAATCTGAACCAGAACTGATTTAAAGTGTCTTATTTTAATTATTATTTCACTGTGCCTTGTTTAAATGTGCATTTCTCCTATTAAATTAAATGAAGAAAAGGCACATTCCCATGCTCATGTTAAAGGCCATACACTGTTAAAGGCCCAAGCATCACAGATGTCAAACGTGGAGAATACAATGTGTACCTCCCAGCCAGGTAAGAAATACATAGTTGAAGTGCAGAAGTCAGATGAGAGAATCTCCTGTCAGAGACTATACAGAGGCATTAGCCATTCACTTTGAAATGCTAGGTCAAAAATCTGGTAGCAATCAGAAGTGCAATGATTTTGATTGTCTCCATTTGGTCCCTCATGCCCATTGGTCAGTCTCACAAATAGTACCGCACAATTTGGTAGAAAATTTAATCATGATGATTGGTTTCTGCCCAAGACTATCCCTAAATAACAACAGACAGAACATAAGAAAGTCAGGAATGAAGTGTCTTTGTAGATCTGTGAAGAGATGCTTCACTGATCCACTGATTTCTCTTCCTCTCTTTCAAGAAGAACGCAATTTCATGGTATTGTGATAAAAATGAATGAATAAATAAATAAGTCTCTTGATTAATACATCCAGTATTATCTCTAGTTGGGAGAGGAAGGATCACATCAGCGACCATTTGCAAATCAAGAGTTTCAACTTGACAGTTTTTAAAGGCATGAAAACCATGAAGCCACCAACTTAATAGGAATTAATAGGAATATGCCCTGGCACCAAGTAGCGATAGACTGCAGCAATGTGCTAAAGACTGACTCCCCCTCTCTTTCTCTATGGTCAGCAGAACCTAGAGTGCTGCAGAGGCCTCATGTGACTCAGAGGCAACCTCCTGTTGGCTAAGTTAGGACTAATTTAGGAGCAATATTGACAACCTGCCAAGAGACGCATGGCTAGTCTGCCACAAAATGCTGGCAGAGCTGCAGGGCTTCATTGGAGGGGGGCAGGCAAGGAGTAAAAAAGTTGACTTCGCACAATTACAGCTATTTCCTCACATCCACATGGATGAAAGTGTCATTTTTATTTCACCCAAAGGCTTTAAATCCTATTGGTCCTTCATAGCCTGTGATTTCTCTCTCTCTCTCTTTTTTAATCAAAGTCACAAAAGCCTGAGAACAGAGCCATTTTTTTAACATGGAAAAGTTCATCAAGAAAAACGAGCAAAAAACCAGGCTTAAATTGTTGTTGATAGGCAAGGAGTACATGAAAACAAACACAGGAATACATCTGTACCCAAACAGGGAGGTGAAGGCATGTGTGAGCACCCAGAGATGTAATTACAGCAGAGTTCCCATTCCCGAAGAGGAGGGACCTCTGCAGGTGGAGTCACTGAGGAATTTTATTAAGCAATGGTTCCGAAAAGATTCCAAAAGATGCCCACTTTCACCCTTCCCCTCCGTGGGCCCCACTTCCAGCTCCAGCCCTCCCTCCACAAAAGCATTCCTAGGTAGCTCCATTTCTCCTATCAACTTTGCACCTGCACATATTTTCTCAATAGCATGCTATCAGCTCCAGGCTTTCCCAGCACCTTTTCCCTACACTCAGGTGCAACCTCCCCATTGCCTGAAGACCCTGGTAACTGCAGCCTTCTCCAGAAGCATTCCTCCATAATTCAAGAGCTCTACTAGATGAAATCATTTAAGCTTCCATGATTTACACTAGCCTGCAATGAAAATGCAAGGAAGATTTAGAATATAAATAAATGGCAGTAGCCTTCTGCAGGTTGAAGTTAAACTATTAAACTCACTCCAACTGAGGGCAATAAGTTAGAGTCACAATAGAGTCCTGGGGTTTAGTTCCATCCGTTAGCAAGGTATCCTCTGCATCCAAAAGATGGCTTTCTAATTCACAGAAATTGAACTGCAGCTGCTAGGCCTGAAAACATCTGTTTCTTTGGCACAGCGTATGCACATTTAATTAACACAACATAAGCACAACCACTAGCAGTACAGTAGACTTTCACATTCTGCCCCAGTTTGTGCGTGGAACGGCATGCCTATAGACAGTATGATTATAGATGGTCTGCATGATAATAGGTAGATTATAGAGGCATAAAACACTGCCAGCCAAATGGCTCAAGTAGCCTAATGCCATTAATCACTGACACGCATCCTGACTCTAAATGCTTCCCATTGAACTTTTCTGAGCCTTTTACAGTTCAGTTTATTGTGAACAGAGCTTGGTTCCAGAATCTACGGGCGTGTCTACACGGCGCCAGCAAAGCGCACCAGAGGGAGGTGGTTTGTAAAGTGCGCTGGGCTCCAACTGCCGTGTGTAGCCCCAGCTGCTGTTAACGTGCACTAGGTTCCTTTTAGAGTTAGAATGCAACACATCAGAGCACTGTACAAATTACACCCTTCTGGTGCACTTTACTGGCACAGTGTAGACAAGCCCTAAATAACCCACCGCGCACAGCTGCAGCGTTCAAGTTGTCATCCTTACTAGTTACAGGCTTTTCTGAATATCCACACACACTTACTTGTGTTTACTGCCCTTAATTGTACCTAGGGGCTTGGACTCAGATCCTCAAAAGGTATTTAGGCACCTAACTCCCACTGATTAGAGCAGAAGTTAGTTGCCTAAATACCTTTGAGGATCTGGGCCATGGTGCATTACACATGTTAACAAGTGCTGCTAATTTTTCTTCTTGTCCAACAAGGGAGCTTAACTGATAAGTTTGATACTGTCACTGTATTTCCGTGTAGCACACTGATGCTACTTTAGAATCCTGTATTACCAGAGAAGAGTGGGCTATTTTTATTTGTAGCATGCATGTGGCAAAACTTTTCAGAACAATTGGTCACTGGAGAAGACCTTTTTGCTCTTCACTCAACATTGTCCCTTAGTGCCAAGAGCTGTACTTTTCAGGATGCCGCCTTTAGTCCCCCTGTGAATAGCAATACTATGTAACCAGTCTTTCCTACTGAACTGCTCTATGTTAAAAAGAGCATCTACTTCTCATTACAACTTGTAAGGCTGCCAGACTATATAAGTTTGTCAGTGTACTGGAAAAGGAATATTTTACTGGATGGCTGAATCCTTTCCGTATATTCAAATATCATCTATCCTGTCAGTTGACTCCAATTACATCTGATGAGTCAACTTCTAGTGACAGTGTGATATTTTAATAATTACATATTTGTACATAGATCAAAGAGCACAGATAAGAGGCCCTTAGTTTTCTACATAACAACCAGGGCCAGTGCAACCTATTAGGCAATCTAGGCGGTCGCCTAGGGCGCTAGCATTTGGGGGACGGAATTTTCTTCAGCGGCGACCGGATTGGCGTCCTCGGGGAGGAGTTGGAGCAGAGGTGAGCTGGGGTGGGGAGCTGCCGCACGGGTCCCCGGGCAGGGGGGGAGCTGCCACGGGGGGGCGCCTCAGGGCGGAGGGGGGGGGGGGGTGCCGTGGGGGGTTGGCGGGGGGGAGGGTGCAAGGTGGAAGTTTTGCCTAGGGTGCGAAACATCCTTGCACCAGCCCTGATAACAACTTCGACTTCAGAAAGGCATCAGAGACTTTTTATCACTGCTCTTCCTTCCCCACCACATAGCATACAGCAGGCTCTCCCTTAGGTCTTGTTAATATAAGGAGATACTGTCCCGCAGGCACTGGATCAGTTTGTTTCTCTGTCTTCCCCAAACTACATACAGCTCTGTGTTCCTCTTTCTTTCCCACAGCTTTTGTTCCACAATCATATTGCGGGAGTTTTCATACTATGGACTACATCTCACATGGCCCATTTCCCCTCCCACTTGCAAGTTTATAACATCTGTGTGGCAACGTCAGCGATTGCTTACAAGTAAAAGCAATGTTTAGGAAAGCACGTCATGTATTTTTTAGCTGTCTTTATTGTGACAGCGCAGTTGGAAACAAGGAGAAGGGCCAGCACCGAGGGATCACTGGTGGTTCACAACCCACAGTTTGGCAATCACTGAAGCTGGAAATACAGATCCCCAGTACAACAAAACCTGGAAGTAGTTAGCCCATTTACTTTAAAGAGGATGAGACTGAAGTACCACTTTAAACAATATACTATTAATAAACTCAAACCTGGTGTAAACAAGACAATTCCACTGAAGTCGCATACTGCCCCTCCTCCCAGAAGGTAAGTCTTTTTATTACTATTACCAGTTTCTACTACAGATGTGTCTGAACCCAAACATCCCCAAATTTGGGGATTATTCAGATTCAGAGGCACATCCAAACTGCAGTGCAGGTCCATTTCTAATGATTTTAGGGCCGTATGTGTGCATAGTCTTTACAGACACAATCTGAAAAGGGCCCTTGCAGGAGAAGCTTACTATGTAAATTAAACATAACAGGCCAAATTCTTCCTTGGTGTAACTCCACTGAAGTCAGTGGAGTCACATTACAGATTAATTTGCCTTGATATCATACTTCTTATCCTTTTAATGCTTGCCGATCCCTGTAGTATTTAGGCACCATGATTCTGACAAAGGCTGGAGAAAAGGAAGGGATGCAATAGAAAGCCATGTGATTTGGGGTTTGTTTCCTCCTTTTTTCAAATAAATGTGAGTTACATTTTTCAGAGTAGACATCCCAATCACGCATACTGTGCCACTTTGTAGTGAAGATTCTACAGTGAATGCAGTTTAAGCTCTATACTTTTGCTTTGATCATATGAGATTTTCAAAGTCTAAAGGAGTTAGGGACTCAAATCCCACTGAATTTCAGTGAGAGCTGGGCACCCAACACCTGTAGACTCCTTAGAAAACTTCAACCTTGAAATACAGGAGAGTTTTTTGTTTGTCTCCAGTAATATTTGTTTGTCTACGTATTTTGGGTTGTTGTTTTTTTAAAATAGCACTCAGATACCTTCAAATTAGAACTATGTAGACTTCGCTACAGCACAAATTGGAAGCTACAGGGTAGCAGTCATGAAGAAATACATGGCATGTTTTACTCATATTCACAAAAAAAAAAAATTTAAGAAGTTAAAATTGCTAAAGTCAAGCAAGGCAGAAAAAAGAACTAATCTGAAATAAAATTAATGATAACGGATGTTGAACAAAATGTTTTCTTCATATTGTGTTTTTTAAAATCTACTGTAATTTTTTTAAAAAAATCTTTGGAGTCATATCACAGGCTATTCGAATGAAGTCGGTGACAGAGAAGTGGGGTCTTCATCCCCCCACACCTATTTTAGGGTTTTATAATCCCAGAGCACATACCAAATAAATTTAATAGCAATAGTGTAGTCCTCTGTAACTTTAGACAAGTGGATTAATTTCTCTGTACCTCAGTTTACCCAGCTGGAAGATGAGTCTGGAAATATTTACTTTAAAGGTGTGGTTTCACTGTGGGGAGGGAGGGCACCTCTAGTAGGTATTACTGGAAAATTGGTGCCATCAGGTTGCACAGTTTCTAAGGTTGAAATCCAGCATAGTACTTACACATGTGCTTAACATTTCAGTTCAGTGGGGCTACTCAGTCTTAAAGGCAAGCACAGCTTAAGTACTTTGCTAGATCAGGCATTACACTTCAAGAGTGAGCTCCTCAGCCTTGCTCTAGTCCCTTTACACTGGGTAAAAGGAGTGGAGCAGCATAAAAGGGGTCCTAAAAATCCCATTTCTGACCAGATTCCCCCAGCACAGGCACTGAGGAAGGCAGCCAACAACCTGCCTCCCCTGAGGACCCCCTCACAAACCCTGGCACAGAGGGTCTGCCCAGGGCAGGACTGGGGGCGACAGTGCCCTACTAGGGCACGGCCATAGCATACAGTGCTGCAGCCCATAGGGCAGCCCATGGAGGCCTCTGGGGTGGTCTAAATTACACTTGTCACTCCAGCAGACCAGACCAGGTTCAAATCAGAAGGGTGAAAAGGCAGCTGAAAGCTACTATAGCACCTCATCGTTGGGCTGAGAGTTCTGAGGTGCAGCTCTTAGATCCTACTGGCTCTCATGGAACAAACATGTCTGTAAAAGCATTTGGGGCCAACCCTGTACTCCTTATGCAACATTCCCATGGAAATCCCTGGGAGTTGTGCCTGAGCAAGAACTGCAAGGCTGGGATCTTCCATTTTTGTCTAATGGATTAAAAATCTCGCTGGCTTTTCTTACGGTAAAATAAATAGTACCCGGCATGTCTCTGTTACACTTCAACAAAATGCCAACTGGTAGATTAAATGTCCGTAAAGATCAATCTGCCTCTTCAAGACACTGAATGTTTATTAAGGCTTGAACTTCAATGTCTATAGTAAAAGGCTATAAAAACATGTCAGCAGAATTTGTGCTGGAGTTGCTAAGTGTAAAAATAGCAAAGCAGTTAAGTATTTGCAAATTTTGCTTATAATATAGCAGCCCCAGGCAAATACACTGCTATTAGCATTTCAAAAATAGGTTCAGAATGAAAGGGAGCTTTAAAAATACTATCATTTTGTTGTTTCCTAGCACCCATGCTAATAGCCTTTGTTTTTAATTAAAAAGAGTCAGCGCGAAAGCACAAGGCATCAGCCTCTGCTTAGGTAATTTAAATTGCTCTAATCAAATGAAGCGGGCCCTGCTCCTCTACTCGCTTATGTTGCTTATTAATTCAAAAGTTCAGCTGCCTGAGGAGTCGCTCAAATTTTGTGTCTGGGTAAATAACATTCACAGTCTGCACCCTGATGCACCATCCAGATAAAGAAATGGTGTCTCATATAGACCTAATGTCCCTGAGTTAAAAACTGAATGTGCAGTTGGGTGGCACCAGCTTCCCAGTAATACCTCCCAAGGTATGTCTACACAGGGATAAAAAACCTGTGGCTGGTGCAGGTCAGCTGACTCAGGCTCACAGGGCTCAGGCTCACGGGGCCAAACAACTGCTGTGTAGACATTCGGGTTTGGGCTGGAGCTCAAGTTCTGGAACCCTGCGAGGACAGAGGGTCTCAGAGCTCGGGCGCCAGCCTGAGCCTGAATGTCTACACAGCAATTTGTAGCCCAGCAGCCTGTGCCCCACGGGTCTAAGTCAGCTGACCCAAGCCAGCTGCGGCCATGCCGCAGGTCTTTTATCCTTGTGTAGACATACCCCCAGAGAACCTCTCTTTAAGGAAACAGCACCACACTTCACTGAGGTGAACATTATTAAAAACAGGTAAATTGAAGTACAGAGAAATTAATCCATTTGCCCAAAGTCACTGGGAACTTTGCTACTGCTATCAAATTTACGTGGTAGGCACTCATATACTAGAGTGATGGGTCACAGTATAAAACCACAGAACAGATATGAGGCTGAGATTGTGTGGAAAAAATAGTAAGTGACCATGTAAAGATTGTATCATAATGCATACATACCAGGGAACGGAATTAAGGTTGCACGGGCAAACAATTCAGGCATTTCCTAACTGTAGAGTACTTGATTTTACAATGTTCTTTTCACTTGGTTTGTTGTATGTAATACACATATAGGGCATGTCTACATACACATTTACTGCTCAGCAAGCTTGTGTGTAAATACACAGCACTCCAGCGTGCCACGCAGTAACCCTGCTACTGCACACTGAAAGTTCCCTAGTACGCACTGCAATGCACACTAGGAATTAGTGCACAGCAGCAGGGTTCCCATGACACTTAGTGCATGGTACACTGGGGTGCAGTAGGTTTACACCCCAGCTTACCATGCAGTGTTTGTGTAGATATGCCCACAGTGTTCTGTTTCAGCTCTTTTACAATAAACATATTTTTTCTGATCCTCACACTATTCTTTTTAAGTAGTCAGTTTAGACCTGTGGCTTTGTGAATACTGCTGCTAATTCAGGTAATACACAGAAACTCTTTTAGCTAAGATGTAAAAAGCCTTGCTAAAACAGATACACAAAAAAGACCGTGTTTATGATAGAGCTGATAACAAGAGCAGTTTTCAGGAGAAAGACTTGATAAATGACAGTGGAGATCCAAAATTAGATGCTTGAAATGAAACAACACAAGGAATGAATCTGGCACAACACCAAAAAACTTCTGAGGAATTCTAAATATAAGTCTCTTTAAAAAGTAATTATCCCATTTTTAATCTGTCAGGCCAATTTCTTCATTGTAAAATCACTGATTCTGAAATATACATTATACCTGTCTATCTAAATTAGGGATTTCTAGAGAATTCTATTTCTATTTCTGAGCATTTTACTACTTATTTATTTTAAGCTATTCCATTTCCTGATATGGTCTTTAACCATACCCAAAAGGGTTTAGAACAATGTTTTGGTCTATGGCTACGAAGAGGTTACAGCAGTTACAGGCAGAAAGAGGTTTCAAAGATTTAGGAATATTTTTAGACACACATTTTATGGGATCTCTATGCTACAAGTGCCTTTTGACCTAATGTTTCTAAAAATGATACAGAGTGGGAAGCTTGTAAAAAGAGTTTTTACTACTGCTTTCTTTTTCTCACAGCATAACAGGCTAAGTAATGTAACAACACTTAGCACTTCTGTAGGGCTCTTCATGGTCAAAGAATCATAGAACTGGAAGGGACCTCGAGAGGTCATCTAGTCTAGTCCTTTGCACTCATGACAGGACTAAGTATTATCTAGACCAAAGAAATTAAAGATTATCAAATTAATCTTCACAGCAGCCTTATCAAGTGTTGGATGTAAAGTCCATTGAAGTCCATGGGAGCTTCTTTGGATCAGATCAGTCCTATAGTAGGTAAGTATTATCATTCCCACCTCTACCTCTCCCCTCAGGGACGCTGAGACAGAGAACTTAATTGACTTTCCTAAAATGATAGAATCAGTCATGGCAGAACCAGGATTAAATAGTACATTATCCGTGATTTCCAGACGTGTGTTCAAACTAGTAGACCACACCTCACTAACATTTGATTATGGAATCTAATTGTTAATTTAAAAAAAAAAAAAGGGCTCAATTTTGTAAATACTTATATACATGCTTAACTTTAGTACTGGAGATAGCTCCATTAGGGCTTCTC
The DNA here is from genome assembly GCF_002925995.2 of Terrapene triunguis. NCBI lineage: Eukaryota > Metazoa > Chordata > Testudines > Emydidae > Terrapene > Terrapene triunguis. The sequence continues at coordinate 54,337,873 of NW_020664413.1, read as the reverse complement.
AAATAGTAAAGTTAAGCACATGCATAGAAGTGTTTGCAGAATCAGGTCCTGAGTTAATATAAATTGACTCAGGCCTACATTTTCAAAGGTGACTAGCACTTGTGGGTACCTCAATTTTAAGGTATGCAGACACCTTAAAGGAGGATAATTGTGAGTAAGTGCTAAGCACCTGCTCTCTGAAAATCCAGCCTCTCTAAGATGTCTCAAGTTGGCCACCCAAAATCCCTAGTCATTTTGGAAAATGTAGGTCTGAGGCCCAGCTCCTAAATCAATGGAAGTTAGGATCTTAAAGGCCCTTTCAGTATCTGGGCTTAAGTCTTTATGTGTAACAACATATATCTTATTTGTGTAAATTGAGCAAAAAATGTCAGCCCTTAGATACACATTTCCAATTGATTTGCAATTGCATTTATCTGACAGCAGAATTTGGCTCACTGTGCAGAACGATAAGCATATTTTATGTTCCAAAGAGTGATATCTTGACAGTTTTTCCTTTTTTTCCCCCATTTTGATCAGAGCACAGGTGTGGAGTCTTCACTGCTCCAAAAGGAGAGTCAATTTCCAGCCCACTATTATTTATAAGATATGCCAGGATAGCATACTGTGCTGTGATCTACGACTCATCCATGTTTCAGATGGTCCTGAAGGGTCTGTTCTCCGCAAAGTGAGTGTGTGCTGTACGTCTCATCAGTGGTAAAAGGAATTGCACACGTATATTTGTGATGCACTTGCTTATACTGCAGCTTTTTTGCCCCCCCCCCCCCGCCCTTTTTTTTTTTTTTTTTTTTTTTTTTGGAGGGTCAAAGCAAGGGAGAGAAGCAGTGGAGTGGAGACATGGATTTTAGTTGAATCCTCTGCATGTCTGCACACATACAGAGAGCAAGGCAGGACAACTTAGGCCATGTCTACGCTAGTATAACTATGACAGTGAACCCTCCCAATATAGACCCAGCTTATACTGGCAAGAGTGCTTTTGATAGTCCAGTTTATACCGGTTCCCTGAACAAAATAAGTTATACTGACAAAGGCAGTTTGTTGCTGGTAGAACAGTGTCTACACTATGGCTTTTGCCAATATTGTAGCCAATGATTTTAGTTTATTATTCATTTATTGTGTGTGATGTTATGATTAATTAACGTTATGTTATATACAGTATAATCATTGTATGTTAAACAAAGTTGTAGAATTATAGAAGCATAAGATTGATCAGTATTTAGAAGGAATAATCATGTATTAGATATCTAAGGAAGGAAGGCTGAAACTCAAGACCTGTAGGCTGAGGCCTACAAGATTTTAGCTTATCTATTTTAGGCCTTGGAGCTAAGAAATGCTGGCATAAGAGATGGTCTAGATAATACAATGTTCTTATGTTTATTAATTGTGTATTAAGAAGCTGTATGGTACATTCTTCTCTCTTGAAGCTGCCTGGGGCCTGTTAACGCCTACTTTCAGCGGTTTATGTACAATAGTCCTAAGGTTTAACTTTGTGTTATGCTTTCTGAGAAACCCTGAAGAGAGAGGTGCAGGAAAACAGGGAGTGTAATACAGTTATACATGAATAGCATATTGGTATCCCCGCATCCCATTTCAGATTGAGGGGGGGAAACTTTTTTTGCGGGGGCAGGGGTGGTCATTCATTAGGAGGACAAAGGAGATGACTGCTTTGGAAAACAGTTCCAGGTAACACTAGAGCAACCTCTCCTCACTTTCCATTGTAAAACTATGTGAAAGACCAATACTTGCTATATTTTATTGAAGAAAAATGTTCCCTATAAAAGGGCTAGATTGTAGCATTCGACCCAGCCAGAACTGCAGTGTGTGTGGAGACCTACTACCCATAACAGCAGCTCCCAGAGGCCTTGTGCCTGAGGCAGACAGTGGGAGTGCACTGGCAAGAACACACAGGTGTGGCTGCTACTTCACCCTCTAGCTTGTCAACCTGGTGCCAGTCAGGGCAGCAGGATATGGCCCTGCCCTCACTCCACAACCTCACACCTGAACTCTGGGGTGTTAATACTGTTGCCAGTACTTGAATCGCTCAGCCTGGAGCCGACGGAGGTTACGTTTGCCTGACTTCTATATAGGCATACAAGGTAAGGAAGGATTCTTTCACTTTTCTCATTTCCCACCTCCCAGCCATCCTTCGCCAGCGGCGTTGGAACAATTTGTATAATGGGGGTGCTGAAAGCCATTGAACTAAACTGTAAACCCTGTCTATGATGGAAACCACTTCAAGCCGGGGGGCGTGCAGCCACACCTCCCAGCACCCCTGTCCTCTGCACACCCTCACGGGGCTGGGCACAATCTAGGCCAAAGTAAATACCATTGTACAGTATTTGGGATTCTGTTTGAGGATATCCAGACTGCTTTCATGTCCGGCTTTTTAAATGGCCCTCTAAACAATGGCTACACAGAGTTCTGCACCGAGCCTCACAGATGCACGCTGCTGAATGTTTTTGAGACTAACTTCCAGGGCTTTTCAAAACAATGCATTCTGTCAAAATAGCACATGAATGAAATGCTCTCTCTAGCCCTCCCAGAGGCTATGATTGATGTGCTGCATTCCAGGAAATACGGCTCACTGTGATTTTAATCTACATATTGGCAGGCCAGGACTTTTTCTTATCCCTTTTGTAAAAAAACACAGCACTAGCAAACAGTATGTTCCTCTATTTATGATATATATCTGAGAAGTAAAAACAGTATTAAAAAGAGAAGGGTTGTGCCAATTTTTCCTATGCCAACCACCCTGCCTCGCCTCTCTCATTTTTCTGCTACATTCCTGCAAGTGTCCTTTCTTATATCAACTACAGCTGCCATCACATCTGAGCTAATCTTCTTAACTCACATAAAAAATACTCTAAGGGTATGTCTACACTACAGGATTAATCCGAATTTAGATAATTCGAATTTGGGAAACAGGTTGTATAAATTTGATTGTGCGCGGCCACACTAAGCACCTTAATTCGGTTTTTAACCACATTAATTCGGTGGTGTGCGGCCACACTACCCCATTAACTTAAACACAGTAATTCGGTGGTGTGCGGCCACACTAACCCTAATTCGAATTAACAAAATCGATTTAGGCGCTACTCCGCTCGTCGAGGTGGAGTACAGAAATCGATTTTAAGTGCCCTTTAATTCGAATTAACTGGCTCTGTAGTGTGGACGGGTGAAGGGTTAATTCGGATTAACGCAGCTAAATCCGAATTAAAGTCCTAGTGTAGACCAGGCCTAAGTGTCTAACAAGGCAAATCACGTTTTGTTCAGATGTGTCCTTTTCCACTTCCATTACCTGTACAATACCTAATTTTGAGCCCAACCCTTACTCAAGAGAGCAGTCCTTATTCACAGAATACTCTCCTTGAAGTCAATGGGATCTCTCACAAGAGTAAGGTATATGGCCCCAATCCTGTGTATATGCTTGAATTTACATGTCTTCACCTTTACTGATGTGCGTGCCCCCCTAATGCCAACAGAACTACATGCATTCAACACATGCAGAAATTTTTGCAATATCAGGGTCTGCTTGTGTAAGGGTCCCAGGACCGAGACATTACATTGCAAGATACTAAAGGCAAAGACCTCATTCTCCTATGCTTGGGGGGGGGGGGAACAGCTTTAAAAATACGAAATAATAATAATAATAAAAAATTTAAAATCTTTTCTTGGAATTTAGCTACTTTTCTTGAGCCCAAAGAAGTTACCTACTTTATATTTATTGTTTGAGCACATGTACTAGATACAAAAGTATGGCGGTTCTTAATTTTCCATCATTACGTCTTACATGGTACACCTCTACCCCGATATAAAGCTATCCTCGGGAGCCAAAAAATCTTACTGCGTTATAGGTAAAACCGCATTATATCGAACTTGCTTTGATCCACCGGAGTGCGCAGCCCCACCCCCCCAGAGCACTGCTTTACCACGTTATATCCGAATTCGTGTTATATCGGGTCGCGTTATATCGGGGTAGAGGTGTATATCCTGAAGAGAATACAATACAGGGCTTGGTCCGAGATCCTGTTTAGCTTTCCAGGACCATAGTAAGAAGAGTTTTTGTATCCTTAACAAAATCATGAAAACGACACCCACCGTAATCACCAAATTCCCTTTACTGGCTACTAGGAACTTAGCACCTTAGTTTCAAGGCCTGCAGGTGCCTGCAGCTGGACTTGAACCAGTAGGTATAAAGCTCATATCAGCTGTTAATATAAGTAACTGCATCATTTCCCTAGAGAGTCTTTGGCTCACAAGTGGTTATTGGAATAATTTATTACCTATTAAAGAATGTCACCAGAATGCCTCAGCAGTCTGGCACATTTGAAAGGGCAGCGTTCAACGAATGTTCAAGCCAGCCTCTAAAATAAGGAGACAACAACTTGTTTCACATCCCTCGGAGCCCCGCTCAGCAAATGCATTGTGGCAAGTGTTGTGAGCCTTGTTTAGCAGATCAGAAGCTTTCTGCATCTTACCATCATCAATGGGGCAAATTCACGCTTGGTATAAAACTCCACTTACATTAATGGGGTTACACCAGGAATAAATGTGGCTGTTCTGCTCAATGATCTTTACAATAGTATTGACTAACTCTTGGTTCCTGGACAGCATATGGAATCATAGCAACATTCACATGTCAGAGACCAATACTTTTGTGCACAATTCAGCTATCATGGAGTGGTAGAGGTTCCACTTTTTTCTTCTCAATTTTATGTCAACACTTGAGTGCAACACTGAAAGACTTCACTTGTCAGCTCTACACCTTTCATTAGCTTCTTGCTAAACTGTAACTGGATTCATTGCTTCTGTATACAATGGGCCTGATTCT
>NW_020664413.1:54189831-54333035 GCF_002925995.2 Terrapene triunguis | reverse complement strand
ATACGCTCTTTACCGTCCAACTAAACCAACAGCTTTGAAAGTTAAAAGAAAATTGTGACTATGTTGCTCCAGCACACCAGTCTGACATTTCACAGCATGAGAAGCATTTCATATAGTATAGTAGTATAACCTAATGCAGCATGGGGGGGTGGGGCATTTAATGAAAACTGGCACAAAAGATGCCACCTCTCATGGTCATGGCCAGGAGGAGACGCAGGAATAACTATTTCAACATAAAACTTCATTTTCAAACATCTTTCCCTTCCACAGACTATACATCGTGAGAAGTGTCTCTACCGTGTGAGACCAGGTTGCGGTGCTAAGTAAAAACACCTTGACACACGTGTTAAAGTTGTTCACAACCCACTAGCTGTCTCATCAGCATGTCTTTAAAGCAAAAGTAGAAGGACAAAACAATGCTTACCTAGTCAGCTACTACAGCACTATCTACCGACACAGTGAGTTTTTCCATAAATTGCGCTGCTCTGATCTTTACACTGTAATAGCTCAGGGGTTGGCAACGTTCGGCACACGGCTCGCCAGGGTAAGCACCCTGGCGGGCAGGGCCAGTTTTATTTACCTGCTGACGTGGCAGGTTCGGCCGATCGCGGCCCCCACTGGCCGCGGTTCACCGTCCCGGGCCAACGGGGGCGGCGAGAAGAGGCGCGGGTGAGCGATGTGCTGGCGCGCATTAGAATTCAATCCTCTACACACTCAGAACTGGGCCGTCTCCACTAATATTGGCTTTGATGGTTACCCACAATCTCATGTTTCAGTAAACTTCTGAGATAGGTGCTGTTCTACTTCAGTATCTTTTCCATTGCATCTGTGTTTGCACTTCTGGTTTCTTCTGTTTTATTTCAGATTGCCTAAAATGGCTTCTTGGCACTTCGAAATGTAACCTCTCTCTTGTACACAATGTTTCTCCATTAATGTTTACCAGAAACCCCCCACACACAATTATATGCACACACATATGAAGTAAATATTATAAATTGTGTAAACAGTTTTTACAGCTACAATTTACAATAGATTCTCTCTATTTACAAAATCTATCCTTTTTGTAAAATGTAATGCAGTAAAAACTGTTTACATTAATTATAACTTTTACTATATGTGTGTGTGTATATATATATATATATATATATATAGGTATATGTGTATATAGTGTGTGTGTGTATGTATTTTCTTGCAATTAAGTTAGCATCGTATATAAGAAAAAAGTTTGCATCCTAAACAATTCAAGACTGTTCCATCCTGTTTCAGATAGAGGGTTTAATATGTAAAAACCTTCCATCCCCGAGGGGCTGCACTCTGCTCCTTAAACGAGCAGAACATGGCTTGGGAGGACATTCATTCTTTATATGGCTTTAACTGCACAATACATATGCTAACAAGCAAACACTTTGTTTAAGTTTGTTAGCATATGTATTGTGCTGTTACATGGGTCAGGAGTTCTCAAGAGGGGAAGGATGGGGGGGGGGGGAATGAAGGTATTTAAACAGTGGTTTTTATTCTGTTTCTCCGGATTGGTCTGAATTATCCATGACTGCATCACATCAAGTCCAAATCATTAGAGGAATGCCTCTGCTTGCACTGACCAGAGGATGTTTGGATTCTGATGTCAACCCAGTTCTGCAGCCTGATGGGAATCAGGTGTTGTCCCTAAGGTATCTAGAATTCTTCTTTGCAGCCAAACATGCATTTTGCTAACTGGAACTGGAGCAGCAAAACAAAGAAAACAAATGCCTCATTTTCCAGCTTTGTGGGTGAGAGAACTATAAGTGAAGATTATAATGCCGGACACTGACAACCTTAAGCCAGCTGCCTCGGGAATCTGTCAAGAACTTTGCTGAAAATATGTTCCTCATCTTAGCAACGGAGCTAAGACTTATCACACATTTGCCCACCTTTATTCGAATGAAGCTCCTTCTGATCTGACAGCTCAGGCATTGTCAATTTCATCCAGAACAATTTACAAACTTGGAACCTAATCCTGTAAACCCTTAATCACTTGATCAATCCCATTGAAGACAATGGGACTATTTGCATGACTATGGACCACTTTTGTGGGCTAGTAAGAGTTTCAGGAGTCTGTTCCTATAAAGGAAGTTAAATCTCCCATTGAAGATACAGTTCTACTTAAAATTTGGCTTTTAATAAGTCATACATATGCTGAAATGGCTCCTCACCCAACTCCCATATTCCATATAAGCAGAGTGAATACTACATACTGGTATTTGGGGGGAAGTGAGTAGTTAAGCATGTTGATGTTTGTATATACAAAGGGGGGTGTCAGAGGGAATGGGGAGAGCGTGGGGTCCCGGGCTGGGGGCAGGGCAGAGAGGAGTCACATGGAGGGTCAAATGGGGAGGTCACGTGCCCCCCTTGTGTCCCTCCCATGAGTGCAGTACCGGCAAGAAATTATTTCTACTTGCACCACTGTATTTAGGGGACATATTACAGACTGGGGGGGGGGTGGGGTGACAGAAGGAGAAGCTTACGGTGGAACGCTAATTTTATAACCTGTAATTTTACAGTGCAACTTATAGCCTCAGCATTCAACCTTACGCTGTGACCTTGATCAGATCTCACAAGCTCAGCAGAGGTGGTCCAGGTCAGCTGAACTGTAAAACCACAGACCTGACCATTGAAGAGCTCATGGCACTTTTTACAGCCGTAGGGATGCTAAACCCACTGGCCTTGCAAAATCCAACTCAAGTACTGCAATTGCATTTTGCTCACCTAAATTCCTCCTGCAATTTCCTCTGGGAAATGTAATTTTCCTGACTTATCCTATCACATTGCGTGGGATTGTTGAGTGCCATTAAACAGCGGCTGTGTCATCTTTTCAGTGCTAAATTGAAGAGATCCCCATGACTAATTCCTTATATTTTAAGTGCTATTGGTGAAAGATCATAATCATCATCCCATGAGTTAAGAAAGTGACCAGCAGTGGGATACTGTGCCCAGAGCTGCGTGGTGCTCTATAATCAATGCCCAGGGAGGAATACTACAGATAAAACATTTTTAAATCACTCAGCAAGCCCACCTTCCAGCACTCCCAGGGCAGGGGGGCTGACACCTCAGTGCTGTGCGAGAATCTACACCTCCGATCAGCCATCACCAACTTCAAGCTGCCAATTCCACCCTCCCAGTCTGATGACTATGGCTCTGTGGGCAGCTGCAGGTGGGCAGAGCTGGCCGTCTTCAACTGGGAGAGATGACTAGCAATGTCCCAGAGCACCCAACATGCAGGTACAGAGCTCAGGGGAGACGAGAGGGGAAGCCATAGGAAGCAGGGGACTATAAAAGGAGGAAAGCCATGGGGATTGAAGAGGAAAGGAGAAGGAGCAACATTTAAGCAATGGCTTCACATGCATCCTGGTGTGGAGGGGCGCTATGTGCCTTCTCATTAATTTGGGGGGGGTGGCATTCCCTCTGGCACTTCTAAGAAGAAAATAACCTAAAAGCCACCCCAACTGTACACAGAAACATCCATTCAGTGGCCCCCCCCCGCCCCCCCCCCCCCCAGCTTATTTGGAGAACTGTCCCTTGCAAAACTGTTCATGTCGGCAACTCTATTGCATGAACTCAGTTAAGATGGAGGAAATCCAAACTAGCGGCCAAAAGCATTTGTGAGATGCAAAGGGAGCCACTGAGAAAGAGACAGTGAGATTTCACAGCGCCTGTAGTGCCATATCTTGGGAGGACTCAAGGGGGGAGGAGGAAGAGGGATCTGTGGATCCACCCTATTTTAGCCTGACAACATTAGCACTGTCATCAATGTCCTGGATCAGTGAAACATAAGAAGAGGGATTTGCTTTGCAACAGTACTTGATCTATGTCTCCATGGCAGAAATAACATAATGAGTTCAACTCTGCCCTGGTTTACCCTCCATTAGTTTAATATCACTGCACAAGGTGTGACTGAGAGCAAAATGTGGCCCATTTTATCAACTTTGTGCAACCACACTGTAAATAGTGCTCCAGGACTAGCAAAACAAAAAACAAAAAAAACCCCATCCATTCCATGGGCCTGCTCTATTGCTGACTTTACTTCAGCATAGGACTACAAGGAGCGAAAGAGATGGTTTTTCTTTCATATTATGTCAGGGCTACTGAGTGATGATAAAACGATATTACCGTAGCTCAATTCCACCGATTTCTGGAGTTACAAACATGATTTGCAATTTTACTATTTCCATAACACAGGCAAAGTTAATGCAGCACATGTGGTTGATACAATGATGCCCACAAGTACCCAGACAAAAGTGTTTATACATTATACTTTGATAAATGTTTCTTCATGCATACACACGTATACACACACACACATATATAAACATATATAATATATACACCACAATATGTAAATATGCACATTCATATATGACTATAATTATAAATATGAGAAAGAAACTGCATGCTCTTCAGGAAAGGGACAGTGTTTTCATGTGTGTATTTAGTACCTAACAGAATGCAGCCACAATCATGACTGAGGTCTCTAAATGCTAACATAATTTAAACAATAAATAATAGTGATAATAGCGCTATAGGGAATTATAATATGCAGTACAAAAACAAAAAGCAGAGGGCTCACTAGTGTTCTAACTGAATGATTTGGCCTTTAATTTTTCTAAACTATGACATTTAAATTAACATCATTTCCATGCATCACTTCCTTAAATCATTGCACCAGCAAGCCGTTTTCTGCATGAGATAGCTTTAACCTGCGAGTCACATATTTATGTCCCACAGAATGATTTGCACACATTAGTCAGCTAACTTTATAGAGTATTTTGAGAAACTCAGCGCTATTTCTGAATAGCTATTACCAAATAATGAACAGCTATGCGCTTGCCAAGTCTTAGTTCCAGCTGAGTATTATTTTTTAACTTAATAATGCATGATTCCTAGCAGAGTTATCTAGACAGGAAAAACTGATTTAAATAATATGGAGATACAATAGGGTGTGAGCAACACAAATATCTGGGGTTTATAAAATAATGCAGCTGTGTACCAACACCCCTCCTTCCCAAGAACCCAAGAGAATTCTCTTTCTAGAGCATCTAACCCCTTGGAATTGCCAGTTTCAAAACACAGAACTGGGTTATACACCTAGAAGACAGAATGGGTAATTCAGCTGATTAAAAAAGCCAAAACCAAACACTGTTTTTAAGGAGCCGTGCAATTTATCAGGGGCAAAATTCACATACCCTGAATAAATTCCAGGTCCCATAGGAGGGACTGGGAAGAAAAAAAATCTACCCCCCAACCCCCTATCCCAACTGCTACTTCAGCTGCATGTGTGCTGGTTGTTAGGGCCAGGCCTGCCAAAGGGGGGGCAAAGGAGGCAATTGCCCAGGGGCCCGGGCAATTTAAAAGGGCCTGGGGGCCCCCAGTCACCGCCACTGCTGTGGTAGTGGCAGCAGCAGCTGGGGGCCCCAGGCCCTTTTAAATTGCCCAGGCGGGCTGCAGGGCCCGTAGGCGCACACAGGCTGTACCGGCGGCAGCGAAGGATGCCGGACAGGCATGTGAGAGACCTGGCTGTGCCAGAAGAGCGCCGTGCCAGAAGGGGACCAGAATTGCTGTCGGCGGGCCTGGTTAGGGCCAATGGATCTGCACCATCACCAACCCAACAGCCTGTTCTCAAAAGGTACCCTTTGCACCTATCTGGTATAAATCCTCTCTTCAGTACAAATGCGGGAGTGTGGGGACCCACCATCACCTTGCAGGTACTCACCTGGTAGTTCACACCATGGAGCTTAAGTGAGGACCTTAGACAGGATCTACACATGGGGGTGGATTTCTCTGATTGAATAGGCATCATGCTTGCACAGTTGAAACATTCCAAATGTTAGCATGGGAGTGGCCTGCTTGAGAGATCCCCCCCCCCCCACCACCACCACCACCACCACCACCACACCATACCTAGTGCAACGGAGAATCAGCAGGGTGCTCAACCTGGAGTTCCTCCAATCTAAAAGAAAGGGAGCTGATGGCAAGGCCATTGAGCAGCAGGGCTCCCTTAGGAATGTAATCCAAAACAATTCACATTTGTTGACCTTCGAGACACAATGCCCCATTAGAGGGCCTTTTGGGAAGGGGGGAACTTTCATTCAGGTGCTATTATGAGGGAAGGCATAGCCTTCCCCTCCAATCCCTGCACCCTGCCCCCAGTTATAAGGCAGAACTAGCAATTGCTATATATGGTTGAGAATGTTGCTGGCCGTTGCCTTTATATTCATTTGTAGTTTTAAATATTTGTTTCAAGGCGCCTGGAGTGTACAATAGGCGCCTTTGTGTTAGTTTTCTAGATCTGCAGAAATAAATAAAGTGTCAGCTCCATCTTTCGCAGCATGCAAGAAGCAAGACTCCGTCTTGCCCCAGAAAACTTCCTATCTCACTCCTACACTACAAGAATAATGGAGAATATCCAATCAATTTTAATAGGTAGAATGCAAACCTTGTTCACTCTTCTCAGCCTTCTATCTCACCTACAAGATTAGGAATGTTTGCATCTCTGTCATTTACAAAACTGCAAGCAAGCTGCACCTACTGGTATCATTAATATAATCTGTTCTTTCCAACGCTTACTGGCTTTTATCCTCATCTGGCCTCTCTATTTTTCTCATGCTTGCTTTCAGGAGCACACTCAAACCCACTGGCATGCAGAAGTAAAAATGAACAGCATTCTTTCACTGAAGCCAATGGGACTACTTACATGTCTAAGATATAGCAGGGTTTAACATTTATACCAATAAAAATTATCTGTACCATCTGAGACTAAAGAAGAGAACCTTTCTAAATGATATTTCATGAAAACCATGCTATTTGGGAGGTATTCTGTTCAGAGTGAGGTCTCCCTTTTTTCCCTTCCCTTGCTCTTTATTACTCAAGACATTTGCAGGTAAAAGGATTATTGCTTCTTAAGAGTGTATCTGCTCTTAAATTAATTAAGATATACCAATCTCATAAAGCTGGAAAGGGACCCTGAAAGGTCATCGAGTCCAGCCCCCTGCCTTCACTAGCAGGACCAAGTACTGATTTTGCCCCCGATCCCTAAGTGGCCCCCTCAAGGATTGAACTCACAACCCTGGGTTTAGCAGGCCAATGCTCAAACCACTGAGGTATCCTTCAGTTGAAATATTAAACATGTTGTGATAAATAAAAGGGGGGGACAGCCCAGCCAGCCAGTTAGGTGTAAAATCCCTCTTGGTAGCTGTTCTCTACTTGCTTTACCTGTAAAGGGTTAAAAAGTCCCCCAGGTAAAGGAAAAAAAGTGGGCACTTGACCAAAAGAGCCAATGGAAAGATAGAACTTTTTAAAATTGGGAAAAACTTTCCCTTTGTCTGTTGTTCTCTGGGCTGGAGGGACAGAGCAGCTATGCTATAAGCACCTTAAGCCAGGTATGATCATAGATCATCAGATCATGCCTAGAACTACTTATGTGAGCTCCAAGTGTGTAAGTAGATCAGAATGTTTAGCTAGATGCGACTAGGGTTATTTCTTATTGACTTGTGGACTCTTCTGTGCTAACCCCAGATGCTTTTGTCTGCTTGTAACCTTTAAGTTGAACCCCCAAGAAAGCTATTTTGGGTGCTTGATTTTTGGAATTGCTTTTTTAAAATCTAGCAAAAGCCTAAGGTCCAGATGTATTTTCTTTCATTTTATTTTTAATCAAATTTACCTTTTTTAAGAACAGGATTGGATTTTTGGTGTTCTAAGAGGTTTGTGCATGTTGTTTGATTAGCTGGTAGCCACAGCTAATTGCCTTTGTTTTCTTTCTCAGCTCTTCCCCGGAGGGGGGGTGAAAGGGCTTGAGGGCACCCCACAGGGAGGAATTCCCAAGTGCTCATTCCTGGGTTCAAAGGGTTTTTTTTTTTTTTGCATTTAGGTTGTGGCAGCGTTTACCAAGCCAAAGTCAGAGAAAAGCTGTAACCTATGGAGTTTAATACAAGCCTGGAGTGGCCAGTATTAATTTTTAAAATCCTTGCGGGCCCCACTTCCGCACTCGGGGTGACAGAGTGGGGAATCAGCCTTGACACACATGCTGCACTCTAATTCTGTTTTCCAAAAAACATCACCATGATCCCAACTCAGTTCTCCTGTGCCCTAGCCACTGTTCTATTGCACTGTTCAACTGGCTGCATTTAAGTAATATGTAGTGGGAAGATAATACACAAGCTAAAACTACTCTGTCAAATCTGTCACACCAGATGGCAAATCTGGAATCTCTTAAGGGGCATTACAAAAAAAGGTTTTATACACCAGTATGGGAGGTAAATCCTGAAAGTTACTCAGATGACTTTTAGTTGATAAGAACTGTAAGAATATTAAAAATATTATTTCTAAAGGGGAAAAAAAAGTACTTTCCATATTGGTTCAGATTGTAACAAACTGGCAAATGCATAATTTTCTCACTACTTCCTTTTCATTTCTATAACTTCTAAGAGATTAATCTAGTGCTTATAAATAGAAAGAGATTAACAGTACAGTCCTGAATGCTAAACTCCTCTATTTAGCCATAAGCCACAAAAGTTCTACATTTACAACTGTGTTATAATACTGCATCCACTCTGACTTGGAGGCTCTCTCTTTCTACGTATGCTTCAGTCTGGGCCTCTTTTGAATAAACATTGGAAAATAGCCCAAATCTGGACAGCTGGGGACAGCAATATGGTGTATACTCCATGCCCCTAGAACACTATTCTCACATGGCCAATTCATTCTGAATTTTTTTTAATTAGCTAAATATTTCCCTATCATAGCTAGCATGGGCTAATTCCTCAAGAAGTCATAGACTAATCCACTGGACTGCCCGGGTGTCCCTGCTCTGTCTTTCTTGAAAGTAAAGAAAGAGGTGAATTTGCTATTAATCTTTTTAACACAGTCCACATCGTGTTAATTTAGCAATGACCAATGCCACTAGGATGAAAAATGACATCTCGACTTTCAACATAGGAGTTACTTCATTGTATAATTTATGACACAACGAAGATGAACACAATTTTTAAACACCAAACTATTGTTTAAAATGTTTTGACATTTAAAATAGTTTACGTTTTATTTTATTTTTAACTGTGAAATTTGACATTTATTTTAAAGCTTTATTTTTTCTGCTAACCAGAGCTACGCCATATAGTTTTCTTAATACAAGCATGTTGTCAAATATGATAGTTTAGGTCACATATTTTTACTTTGGAAGTTGTCCTGTTCTTTTTAATTAATATCATTCTGGTAGACTATTTAAAGCTTTAAACCTTGCAGCACAGGTTTAATCAGGTGTGACTATTTACAGTAATTTATTCCTCATTTAATTATGTATGGGGCATACAGTGGCTTTACATTTCTAGAAGTGAAACTTTCATCTTAAAACCTCCATGATCTCCAAGATTTCAGGCAAGTTTTGGTGGGGCTTCCAAACAAAACACAGCTCACAAGATACCCACAGACTGAGAAGCCATCTCCTGCATTCACAGCCTCCTCTGCTGTGTGCAGAAGCTGCAGTTCATTCCCTGGCGGCTGGGGGCTGCGGCATCACCTGGATGTAGGCTGCCAGGTGACCTCGCCCTGCTAGTGCCAGGGCCCTGGGGAGGAGGCAGAGGCAGCAGTTGATAAGAATGGGATGACTAAACTATGGAGGGGAATCTGGGAAAGGTAGGGAGATAGAATGGGGACATTAAGGGGCTGAGAAGAGGAAGAGAATGGGGCATGGTCTGAAAATAAAGAGACTAAGGGTCAGGGCTGAAAAGGATGGGGACAGAAGGGAGGTGGCTGATGAGGGGAGGAGAAATTATTTGCAGATATTCAAGTTCTCGTTGACAATTTGCCTAAAATGGTGCTGCATGAAACAGAGCAGCCATGCTCTGGGTTATCTACTAGTGAAATTAGAAAATACTTTTGGCTGCGTTTATCTGAAATAACTGAAAAACAACACACTATCTAATTAACGTAGCGTTACCAGCTACCTGATCTGAGTGATTTCCCTAGACGCCAGCAGCGAATTACCAAGATGGGTTTGAGACGCTTAAGGAGCTGTCATCCATTCCATTTAGAAAAATAAAATCTGCTCTCATATTTTCTCCCTCACCTCTCACTTTACTTTTTATTTATTTATTTTGCTGCTGCTGAGGGAAGGAAACAGTCTTGATTGCTTAGAAGTTTATTTGCTCCTATTGTTTAATTCCCATATGAAGTTATATTCCTTAAGATATGATGTCAGCCATTTCCATGGCTGCTAAATATGATGTCAGAGGACTCTGAACAGTAGTAAATAAAAGCTAAAGGAACAAAAGATCTTGTATTCACGCAAATCTTCCAAATTAAAAAATAACCATGGGAGATGAGCAATACAGAAAATACCAGCAGAAATAAAAAGTTGTCATACAAAGTTTTGAAAGTGTACCCGGAGGTGTCAGTGAATCTTTTAAAACATTCAACTCAGAGCAGTTGTTCCAATCATTTTACATATCCATATAGGACAAGGATGGATAAATCATTATTTAGTTTAAAAATCATATATTTAATTTAAACTTTAAAAAGATT
Source organism: Terrapene triunguis (assembly GCF_002925995.2). NCBI lineage: Eukaryota > Metazoa > Chordata > Testudines > Emydidae > Terrapene > Terrapene triunguis. The sequence goes on along the minus strand of NW_020664413.1, from coordinate 54,322,484 downwards.
TAAATAATATTTTTCTTTTAAAGTTATTAAATTCAAATTTATTTTTAAATATGGCAACTTATCTTAAAGCCTAAACTTATAATAAAGTACCAAAATCATTGAAATTCATTTTTTTTTAAATTATATCAAGCAGCACATTTTCAGCCAAAGTTTTAAAGAAAGTCAAACCACTGAACTGGAGGAAGTCATTGGCTAAGCTTGTGGAACCAGAATGTATTGAAGGGCTAAACCAGCTTTTGACAGCAGTAGCTTCTTCTGCAGGTGCAAAGAAAATATTTCCTTCATTTTGGTTTATTTAGCTAGTTCAGTTCAATGACTTGTTCATGCAAAGCTGAGAAACTCATTGGGAGTAAAAAAAGGGGGGGGGCAGGAAAGCTTGTTTTTTTCTTCCAATCTATCAATAAAAAGTAGGTGTGACATGATGATATATACCACTTCTATAAAAGCTGAGGGACATAGTGATCAGAAATCAGTTCAATTCACTAACTAGAGATAGTACTTCTTTTGTTTAAGAAATCAGTTAGCACTAAATGAAAAATGTGTTTTAACGCCTTTTTCTTATGTATCAGCACATTTAAGTTAATTAAAAACTCACTAAACAAAATTGAAAATATTTTTGTGCATTTTAAATTGAATTCCTATTTCCACCCAAATGCAGCTTGACACAACCCACTAGTAAATAAATGTGTCATTCATCATTTTCTAACATAATAAAAATGTAAAACTTAAGAGTCTGAATAAATGTAAGCTATTTAATTGCTCAAATAAATGAGCACAGATATAGTGTATCCTCATTGTTAGCAAAAAGAAGCACCAGCTTAAACCAACCAGAAAGAAAGTCAGCCTTTCTTTAGGGAAATAACTAAAGTAGCAATGCAAAACAAGATTAAAAACAATTATTTTAATCAAGGTTTCTTGTTTTGAAGTGGGAGCAGATTAAAGCACACCAGAGAACTTTTAATGTGCAGCAGAAGGGTCCACACAAACAGATACGTAGTGTGTGGAAGGCTAACACTCAGTGTATTTGCACCACTGTTTACCATGCACTCACTGTTCATATCTGTGTTGCCCGATAAACATATACTGTATCAATTATATTAACAGTTTAAGTGACATGAGTTGATGAAGTTTTCTCTAGAATCAGTAGATTCTGATGGTCATAAATTCTATGTATATCAGCTGACAAATTCCTCTCTCATCAAGAAGTCCGGTACTAGAAGAAACAGCTACCCATGCTGGGGTATTTTTTTTAAATCAATGCTGATTAACGATCTCAACCTGGAAAAAAGTGATTACTCCTTTGTATAAAATAAAACATTGAAATAACCCAGTTTATACAATAAATGAAAACAAGACAAAAGTAAAAATAATTACTATGGATCTTATTTTCCTCTCTGATGCGGACAAAAGATAACCACTTTAATTCAGGTTTGCCAAGCACATCTCCCTAACACAAGGTAGATATGTAGTTTTCTATTTAGCAGGTTTTCATGTCTGTCATCAGAGGTCCCTAATCTGACTTAAATCCATAGTAAAAAAGCAGAAACTGGGACCTTTGTTCAGAATAGGCTCCAAGCTGCAACAACAGGAAGCTAGTATATCTTCTTCTTTTCTTTTAAGAGAATAGCAAGGGAATGAAAATGGTCAATTTGGATAAAAATATGGTTTACACTTATTACCTTGGTTGATTAACATTTAAATAAGCAGTGTTTTCTTCTTTAAGAAATGTTCAGAATTCACACACATACAGAAACAGAAAGGACAAAGCAACGTATAAAACGCCCATATTTTCCCCCCTTTGTACTAGACTCCATGCACAAAACTTCTTTCAGTGCCAAGGCAAAAGTATGTCCCCAATGAGGTAAAAGTGTAGGAGTTCAGATGACTTTCTCCCACTAATTTTCCATACTTATACTTACTGTACTCCGAAAAGTTACCTTTGCCTTATAATTCCATTATCTAACTCTCATTCAGTGCTATCCAGTGTGTGAAATTTTTGTAAACCATAATTTCATTTACCTCTTTACTAATACCACTTCCCTTGTCTGACGATTTCCCCATCTGTATAATGGTAATAATGATACTGACTTCCTTTATAAAGCTCTTTGAGACCTACTAATGAAAAGTACTATAGAAGATCTAGCTATTATTTCAGTCTGTACAGTTATTCTGTGACTTCCCCATAACTGCCTACGCTTTTCCACCAATACAATCTTCTTACAAGTCATGCATCTGGTCCTCTTCTTCCTTTGCTTCAACTCCTTCCATATCTAAAACCAGCCATGCATTACTAATGGACCTCCCACATTCACTAGTATTAAAGAGAATACCAACCAGTCCATAACCATGGTATCCAGTCTTTACTTCAAGTGGCAGAACTGCCAATACTCCCTGCAGTCACCTCATTAAACCTATCCAAACACTTCCCATTATGCCTTTACCTTCTACTCAGCAGCTTCTTTTTCCCCTCCCCCTTTTGAACCAGGGTAGGAAATCATTTTCCATTGTGCATGATGATGAGCTGCTGTCTACACTGGTGGAACTGCAGCGATGTAGCTGGACACGTGCAAACTCATCAAGTACAGATATGAATATAAATAAAATGTGAACTCCTTTACTCCTCTTGTAATATCCCCATTGAAAAACATGTGAGTTTCCCTGTCTTGTCGATCTAAATTCACCACCTGTATTTTAACAGAAGGGTGTGCAGAAGCTAACACAAGCATAACTCATGGGGTAGGGCCCCAGGGACTGACTCTGCACCAGAGACCCGTTTTCTGTCATGGAAAGCCGTCCTCCTCATTTGAAGAGCAGGGGGAATGGTAAGGGACAGCAAAGCCCAACATGCAACTAGGCTCAGCACACAAAAGGGGCCCGTCAGCAGACACCCAGTACAAGTGACTTTCCTCCCCTTCGGCTGAGTGTCCTTATGGCATAATCTATATCGATAACTGAAGTGACTTGAATGGCGGCTCTGTTACACCTTGGTTTAGTTTAGCCTGCTAAATGCAAACACACTTGAAGAGCTGACATCACGGAAGCACAATTCAGAGTGACAGGCAGTCTCGCCGAAATAGTTTGGGTCAACTCCCAAGCCACGACGTAGTCAATGGCAACAAGACTCTATTCTTTAAGCAGGTTCTCCCTAGACACAGCTACGAAGAAGGCACAACGTGTCTAAAATGTGCTCTCTGGCCATGCCAGGCCTAGTTAATGGGTAAACACCCCCAAGTCTGTTTAGTGAGTTAAATATATTTTTTTCTTAAGTGTATTCTTTCTTTTATATTCAAATAACAGATGGCTGCACCTACAAATACTGCACAGGAGGTGCTTAGCCTGTGCTCTATTGCCATCTACAATCCACAATGATTTAAAGTGTTGCCCCTCAATTACCTAAAAATACCAATTTCCAAGGAAAGCCAAAGTTGTCATGCCAAAGGCCCAGATTATCCCCTTAGATGCCTGCCGAGAAGAGACCCTCTGCATGGAGAAGGGGTCTCAGCTGCCTCCAAAGGCCCTGCGGAGTTGCTCCCCACATTACCTAAGATGTAGCTTGGTGAAAGAGTGGGTGGGCCGGGCCAGGGAGAATCACATTTTCCACTCTGTGGCCCTGGGAAAAGTTAGGTAGGAAAGATAATACAGCCAGAGGATTATCTCTCACAAACCTGAGGCTGTGGGTTTGTCTACACTGCAATGTAAGCCCAGGTTAATGGGACTCGAATCAGAGGGCCCTGGGTTAGAGAACCCAGGGCTTACATGTCTACACTGATTCTTAACTTAGGGTTGACAATCTTCTAACCCGGCCTTCTGGCGTCCACACTGCAGCACGCAGACCTGAGTAAAAACCAACCACAACCCAGACTCCGTGGCACCCTCCTAAATGTGGCTGCTCTAGCCCTTTGACCATGGTGCAGTGTGGAACAACTTGGAATGTCCATCCTGCATGTTACAGAAAGGTTGAACAGCCTGCCAATACATCCTGCCAAGCAGTCACTCTGCTTTGTGCACTCCCAGCTACCAGAGCTAAGAATAAGGAGGAGGCATCATTTGAAGAGCTTATCTTGCTTGCACTTTCACTCCTGTTTTAGGAAATGGGCAGAGCTTCCAAAAGATGCTGGTGGACGTTTCGGCAATGTTTTCTGGTCCACTCAAGACACCTGACAGAGCTTATGATGGAGTAGGAGGAAGGGGAAGAGGATACAGACAAGGCTGACTCAAACTGGGTGATGCCACTCAGGACACTCGCTATAGCCCCTGATGCCTCCTGCACAGACCAGCGCTTCTGGAGCAGGGCCACAAGCACAGATTGGTGGGACCACATCACCTTGCAGACCAGGGATGACGAGCAGTGGGTCCAGAACTCTCACATGAAGAAAGCTACATTTCTGGAGTTTGCCCCACCCTCCAGTGTAAATACAACCAGAACCGATCACTGTGGAACCCGATTTGAGAGCTCTCTCCAATCGGATATCATTCCATTAATAGTTACTCTTTGTTTGCGGTTGTTTAACCGATTATGTATCCACTTAATGGTAGTTCTTACTTATCCAGAATGTCAGGTGGGACTACGTCAAAAGCCTTGCTTATTTGCCACTGCATTCCCCCTATCCACCAAACCAGTTACCCTGTCAAAGAAGGGTTATACTCAGTCTTAATCAGGCAAAAATCCCATGAATTCATTCCCATTCAATTTTACCTGAGTTCAATGGGAGTTCTGACTGAGTTTAAAATAAAAATCTCAGAGTCTGACTTTTGCAAATAGTTATGAAGGAATAGTCCCATAGGCATGTTGTCTCAGCCACAAATAAGGACTTCAGACTTTATGGCCTAATCCAAATCCCACTGAAATCAACAAGAGATAGGTAGGGACAAAACATTTACCAATAAAACTCTGGTCTATATCAACTTCTAGGTAAGTGTACTTTACAATTTAATTAATATGGTTAGATCTAGCCTTTCCACCTAATGAAAGTAGAGAACAGAAAAACAAAGTAGTGACCAAGTCTGATAAAGAGAGAGAAACAGAAAACATCTGCCCCCTTTCAACTGAAAAAAAGAAAGGAGACTTGAGAGGTCATGTGTACTTTAAGAATATTGATTTGTTCTCACTCTGCCACTTTTGTCAATTCAATCGCTGCATTCTCATTTGCATAAAATATCCAGTCAGCTAAAGTAATGTTACCAGGGCCGGCTCCAGGCACCAGCGCAGCAAGCAGGTGCTTGGGGCGGCCAAGGGGAAGGGGCGGTACGTCCAGCTCTTCGGCAGCGGGTCCCTCGGTCCCTCTCGGAGGGAAGGACCCGCCGCCGATGTGCCGCTGATCGCGGGTTTTTTTGTTGTTGTTACAAAAGCTGATCCGACATCTAAACAAAAAGCGTATTTTGTACAGTGCCAGTACAGTTCTCTGTGTTGTGCAGAAGACAAAAGAAATGTTTCCTGCCCAACTTTTACAAATGTAGGCTCCACCCCACTATCGACTGTCTGCCCATATGCTGGCAACAACAAACAAACAAAAAAATATTGAATCCTGTGAGATGCCCAGTGCCTCTTTTTTACTGGCTGATCACTCTAATGCCCAATGCTGTCCATCAGCAGCTCACAAAACGGTGTCTTAAATGGGGACAAAATAACGCAGACAGACTGCTCTTATCAGAAGGATACAAACATAGGAGTTTGTAAGCTTTTTTTCATAGGTGTATTGCAGATGAGGTACACAGAAAGCAATTGCAGGCACCTATATTGTTTGAATACCAAATTAACTAAATGCAAAAGAACATTCAAAACTGAAAGTGAATGAAAATATGGGCCGGCAGCCTCTCCGCTGCTGGTGAAGATGCTGGAGTCAGGTTAACAAACAAACAGTTTGATTTACAGAACCCAGGCAGAGATTAGAGGTCTGACAGATAGGCAAGTCACCTTTCTACTTGAAAACTGTATACATTTAATCCATAAGCCACTGAAGGACAATAAAACATGGATCTCCACAAAGCTATTTTCACAGAGGCACTTAAAGAGCCCTTCTGGAATTAACTCTAGCCATTTGGCCTAGATATTGCAGTAACCTCAGAACAGCTCTTGCAGTGTTTCAGGAGTACTGCAATTAATATATAGGCACATTGGAATGAATTAAAGCACATTGGAGTGAAGTACAGCAAGTGATGACCATATATGAAGCAAAGATCCTGCTTTTATACAAACTTCTCTAATATTAAACACAGAAATTAAAATAACGGAGGATTCGGCCCAATAAGTTTAAAGAGACAATTCATCTGAAAAAAAAAAACTTCAACATCTTGGCTTCTTTGGACTTTACAGTAGAAGTTCATAGGATGGGACATATGGGATATTTCCTTAAAAACTTGCACTGGCTCCAAGGGATCCAACTTATTATAATGTGACAAATTCAAGCATGTGCCAAGATGTTCTATTAGGAGAGCTACAACTGTTAGAGAATCTATTCAAAAACCAGTGGTGTTCATAGCTCCTCTGTGATAAGACCCATGGAGAAGATGTATTGAAGTCAATAGAATGAACCTACCCTAGTGTTCCCTGGTTTGGTTGCCCCTAAATCCTACTCCTTCCAGCAAGAATTACCTGCATGGGCAGGGGAAATACACAAGCTACAGCCAACAATTATATAGCAGTGTCCAAGCTAAAAGTTCTTAAGATCCACACTTGGCTACTCATGTGGCTCAGAACATTGACACTGAAAAAATAAAGTAGACTTTAAAAAAAAAATCAAAAAGTTTCCAGTCCCTAGGAAAACTGATGTGCCTAAAATGTAAATTTTCTAGAGTTATTTTTAGTTGGAACAGATGTTGAGTAGAGTAAAACATACATTAGGAGGAATATCATCCACCGTTAAAGGAATATTCTCACTACCAGTCATTTCATTGGAGCATGAATATAAAATTGTGGCAGACATAGTAGCCACAATTCAGTACAATGTTCCCACAGCAAGACATTCATTTAATCCATCTTTCACAACTATATTTTCCTATTGCAACTATAAATATTTAAGTAGTATAAAAGTCACTTGTTCTCTATTTCATTCATCTGAAGGCATGCCAACACTATAGAGTTTAAACTTGCAGTATTTATACCCTGAGACATTTACATGTTTAATGTAGATAAAGCAGTATTGCCAGCATCAAGTATTCAAAAATCATGAGTCATACCCCAAAATATCATGAGATTGGGTTAAAAATCATGAGACTTTTTAGGTTCCTTCAATTTGCTTTCTGCTTTCTGAGCTGTCAGGATGCACTTGTTTCACATTTGCAAGGTTTTTTCTGAAACCATGAAACATTTTAAAATGGAAGCTGAGATTCTCATGCAATCTCTTGATTCCAAAAGCTAGGGCTTTAAGAAACCCACCAAAACTCACGATAAGATTGTGAGAGTTGGCAACACTGAATTGATGACATGGTTTTCTCGGTCTGCATACATGAGGGCAAAACAGAGAAAGGAAAATCGGTTACTCTGTTTTAGAAGGGAAAATGAGAAAACGTGTATATTTGTATTCATTATTGTCACTCCTTTAGTTGATCCCAGTTTTTACATGCATGAACTTCTAAAGTTAATAGTGTTGTAAGTGTACCCGCAAGCAGCTATGCATGTGTCATAACAGTACACGAGAGAACAGTTCTGTAGTTAAAGTGCATAAAGTCTGGGTAATGTTACCCAGAGCCCCAAAAGCATGTAGTTCTCAGCTATGTAGTTACTTAACATATGCAAGGGGGATGGTACAAAATTGGGGAGGAAAGACTCAACAGCTAATGGTATAGCACATCTGATGTGTGGAGACAGGGTACAGGCTTACCACCTCCCATTCAGCACAACTCCCTATCTCCAAGGTATGCTCCTCTTCTCTCTCCTCCCCAAAGCCCTGCTGGAGGCATCCAACTCATGAATGTTGTTCTAGCCCTAGAGTGAAATCCTGGCCCTACTGATGTCAATGGAACCAAGATGTGATTCTCTCTTTTCTGAGGATGGAGGAGGGAGGTTGGGAATTTTGTCAGAGTGGTTCAGGATTGGTCCAGAAAGAGCTAATATTTTATCAATAGCTATACTCTTACCTCTAACTAATTCCCACCACAATTTTTGCATAGCAAGATTTTTCTTTAGTACCATTCATTAGAAATGTTCTATGGACGTTGAATATTATCTCAACAAAATGGTCCCTGGAGTATTTTCAGAATAAAATGGCCTCAGGTCCTCCAAGCAGATTGTGTATAAAATTCTATACTTGGCATTGCTTTAGCATAATTTGGCAATACTTCTCTGAAACAAGAAAATTACCCAGCAAGTGGCCTATTGTTGTGACTTCGGACTTTCTTTGCTCTTTCAAAATAAAAGCATCTTTTCTTGGGATAAGGCTGCTGACTATCAAAGGACAGTTCTGGGATGGCAATATTCTTAACAACAACAACCGGCACTTATATGTGACTTCCCTCTCCAAGTGCTTCACAAACATTAATTAATTAAGGCTCAAAACACCTCTCTGAGCTAGATATGTATCGTCCCGGTTTTTATGGACTAGGAAAGAGACAGTGCGTCTTTCTACATTGCAATTAAATACCCACATCTGACCTGTGCCAACTGGGGCCCGGGCTAAGGGACAGTTTAATTGCAGTGTAGACACTTGGACTTGGCCTGGAGCCCAGGCTCCAGTCCCCTGCGAGGAGGGGAGTGCCCCAGAGCCTGGGCTCCAGCTGAAGCCCGAACATCTAAACCATAGTTAAACAGCCCCTTAGCCTGAGCTCCTTAGCCAGAGGAGGCTGGCATTGGCCAGACATGGGTTTTTAATTGCAGTGCAGATATACCCAGTGAGATTAAATGACTTGACTAAAGTAACACAGGAAAGTCTGTAGCAGACCTGAAAACAGAACCAAGGTGTCCTGAGTCCTAGCGCTGTGCTTTAGTCTCTAAACTAAGTAGTGGATTTAATCACATGGTTAGGTGTTCCCTGTTTTCCTAAATTGGGACAAAAGCACCATAGCCTGGGGATAATCTGTTCTGAAAACATCTGCAAAAAAGACATTTCATCAGCACCCATGTTAACTGGATATATTTTATGGAGATATAGCCAGCGTTTACAATACTACAAAGGAGTTCTAGCCATCCAGATAGTTTTCTCCTGCACAATAATCTGTTAGCTAAATTTGTCCAGAGAATGCTACCTACCTTTGATAGTCAAATTCAAATTGACATTGATATTCGATCGTTCCCATAGGCTCCAACAGGAGGTCCAAATCTACCATTCAGACACAAAGGTGGAGGTCTTAAGTTACTAAGATATTATTGAGCTTACCATGATATTGGTCATTCTAATAGCTGATATTTTATTATTGGTCTGTTTTTTTAAACGATGATGGGCCATTTTATGGACCTCTTGCATACTTATCTTGAAGACAACTAGATGTGCCATCTGTATCTTCCTTTCCTCCACTAAGTTAAAAAATTTTGACACATAAAAAGATACATGGTGCAGATGCTTCTGTAATGGCACAAATGGTGGAAGTCTGCAGGAGAGAGATGGTACATGGAAAATTTTACAAAGGCCAACCAACTGGTGGTCAAGGAACTTATTTGCTAAAGCACTGGATAATATACAAGACACTTAATGGACAACTCATGATTATATGACTAACATGTCAATAGAAGTGTCCACATCTCAACTCAATGCCAAACCCAAGAATGATCGCAATACACTGATCCAGGCCAACGTGAGAACAGAAGCCACTGCACTCTTACTTCAATGAATGCCACTCAAAAACCTTCCAGACAGGTTTCCAAAAGTAATATCACAGGTGGGATGCCAAAAAAAGAGATGCTACAATTGCACTGGAGCCTCATGAGAAGCCGATCCAATAGCATCTGAAGACTAAGTGCCGAACAAAAATTAGTCACCACTTTTGACACTTCTCTCAGATCAGCCAAGAGGAATTGATTGAAAGATTCTGTTTCAACGTTTCAAAAGTCCTACTAGTAATAAAAGGTTTATCTTCACAAAGCTCAATATCTCTGAACAGCTTTCGCCATACTGGTTTTATGACTCTTTGCCAAAAAAAAAAAAAAAAAAAAAAAAAAAGGCAGCCCATTTGAAATATTGAATTACTGACAGGAATACAAGTGGTCATTGACTCCTCAATACTATTAAGAATCACAGCACTGTGAAGCGGTATTAGGCAAGGTTTTACACAATGAAATCCAGCAGCATATTAGATGAAGTTTGGGTCATTTGCTCTGATTAGTTATAACATGAAATTAAAGGAATTCTGGCCGAAATTACATTGAAGAGGATGTATGCTCAAGAGAGCAAGTCTGGAGGCTATCTTAGAGGCAGACATAAAAGTTATCCAACTTCTCTTTGATAAAGACCTAATTTTCTTTTTATTTTGTTAAAACTTCCCTGCGACTTGAACTGAAAACATTGGAACAGCTGACAGCTGTCTGGTTGTGTATGTGTATTTCCACTGCCACAATACTGTTAACTTCTACATTCTGCATCCATATACAGCCTCTCACTTTCATAATTTCACAGAGAAACTGTGAACAATCAGAAAAACCAAAGACTCCGCACACTTTGTAAAGGTCATAAATCACAATCGTTTTCCTCTAGCAGGTCAAGCAGCACTTGCATATCCCTAACAACAAAGATGTCAAATATGGGCATGATCCAAAGCCAATGGAAGGATTGCCATTTCTTTAATGAGCTTTAGTTAAAGCCCTGTAGCAGCATCCTTGTTACAAAGTAAAGGCCCATTACTTTATATTTTGGTAAATAAATCAAAATCTCGCTCTTTCTTTAGACTAGAGTATGCTGTCTGCGAAGCCATTAGAATGTGGGAGTTGAGAATCACACATGTAGCCTCACATTTTAGAGTAAAAGAAGACTTGAGCTTTAAAATGGGAGGAAATACCTTTCTCAGAGGACCTCACACTGTGGTTTATATGGCACCAGAGTACAGATTTATGAGATAATAGTTTAAACATCTAGGAGACCTGTGTATACAGAGCTCGCTGTACTTGAAATCCAATTTGATTTCTTATCATTAGTAAATGTAGAAACAAAATTCAGCGAGCGTCATGAGACAGAGTGTGTATCCCAGAGTAATTTACCTCTGGGGAGGAGATATCACCAGTACTAGAACAGCAGAGATATTGCAGCTTAGGAATGATGCTCATTGCTGAAGCTGATGAGACTTTGCAAAGCACTTGTCAAACCATTATTTGGTTCTAACCTGTACAATTAGCAGCAGTGTTGGAACACTTTGTATAGTGGGGGAGCTGAAAGCCATTGAACCAAACTGTAAACCCTGTATATGATGGAAACCACTTCAAGCCAGGGGGTGCTGCCCCTATTACCCTGAGTTCCAGCACCCCTAGTGAAAGAGAGAGTGTCACAGACAGAGGGAACCTTGAAGCAGAAACGAGGAGGGGAGAGGTATCTACCTTTTCAACTATTGAAACTCGACTGTGTGAGTGGGAGCCTGGTTTTCTGATTAATAATCTTTCAATTTTAGAATAATACAAAGTCAATGACTTAGCCTAGCTATTGTTGACACTCTACCTGCAGTAAATTTCATGTTCTACACACGTAAGACAAAGCAGAGATAATTGGGTGGTAAAACAGATAGATCTGTTAAACTGTTGAACACATCAAAATCTTCTATAGTTGGGCTATAAACAGCTTCCTTTAATTTACTTAAAGGCATTATCTATTAAGTGCTTTTTAAATTTACTTTAATGCTTTCATAAAATCTAAAGTAAATGATATTGCAAGAAAAAAAAACAATCAGTTCTTTCTAGTGACAACTCAAAAACTCTAAAAAACATGAATGTAAGCCGTCGTGAGGCTGGAAACTATGAAAACATCAGGCACCCTATTACACTCCGTTACATTGTTAAGCATGGCAAGTACTGTGCATTTAGGCTCTTTAAATCAACACTGTGGTATAAATGTTAGTATATTTGTTGTTATGAGAAAGTTTCTGATTTATTCCTGGGTTACTAGCAATCTTTGTTTAATAAAACCTATTTTTAGAAAATCTTTAATTTAAAACATAACATTTTTGTGGATATCAAACAACAAAGAAAAGATTTGAGGGGCGTGTGTGTATATGCAAGTAATAAATATTCAAATTCTAACAGTTGAATCTGAATAATCCCTCTGATTTGGATCTCTCACGTTCCCATTACAGATATACTCCGTTGATAAAAAACAGATCTATGCTAAAATTGCTAATGTTTTGTAATAAATCACTATAACACAATTAGAACATTTACGCTTTCACATCATTGTGAAACCCTGCGCACTAGGTGGCATTAACATTGTTCAGATGGTGAAGTTTTAAATTTAAAGTCCTGCAGTTAGTGTACCTTTGACTTCTCTGAAACTTTTTGGCACCAATCCTACATTTTTTGTTCATCTACAACTCGCAGTGATTAGAGTGGGAGATTTGGGCATGCAGGGAATTCTCAATCAGTCTCTTTATAAACCCTGGAATAGATTATTGATGATGAAATCAATAAGGCTTGATCCTTCATCACTCAAGTTAATGGGAGATTTCTCCAGTGATTAGATGGGAGCAGGATCAAAACCTACATGCATGACAAGACGTGTGGGCTAGTGAAAGGCAGTCACTTGCACTGATGCACAAAAGGTCAAATTGTTCAGTGGAACTACCATCACAAGGGAGGTGAATATGATTTGGTCAAGCGTGTGCACCAGTCTCCCCAGCTAGAGAAGTGCTATGGTTTCTCTACAAAAACACCTGCTGCTTCTAAAGCGTGGGGGAAAAGTCAATGCTAGAATCTTCAGTAATCCACTTCAGTCTTCGGGCTTGTCCACATAGCAAGTAAGTGAACAGCAAGTCAGGGTGTGAATCTCTGACACACCAGCTTGTGCTGTGTGGACACTGCTGCCATGAAAGTCCCAGAGTGCAGCTTAGCACAAGGAACAGAATGACTGTCATAGCCTATTATGTTAACCATTGTGAAGCTCAGGCATCATTCTCTTTCCCCTTCTGTTTTCACATGCTCCTAGAACTTATGTAGTATGATGATTAATAGCTTGCTGTCACAGCTGTATATAAATGGGACAGTAAAGACTGATCACTGTGGGTAAATATCTTTTAGTTGCTGTTAGGTTCAAAAAGCTGTTTCTTGAAAAGTTAGAAACTGATTTCTTTAATCTATGGTGAAAGTAAGTGTATGTCCTTGACCATAAGAATAGTTAACAATAATAGTAATTTAATCAAAGTGCCCAATTGAAGCACTAGCAATGTTTCACAAGCTGAGGAAGTGTAATACAGGGGGAGGAGGGTTTAATCATTAAATAGATCGTAAATCTCTTATATAATTTACTGCCTGAAAACTAAAATAAACTGTAGTACAGTTCAGCAGAGCCAGAAATGGACTAAAGGTTATTCCATTGTCAATTTGCACATTGGGTTTTCCTTCTGACCCTTGGAAAGATCATAATTCTGTTAAATCCCTAGTGGCATCTTAAGTAATATGAGCAAGACATTCATGCTGTATTTATTAGTTTTGACCCAATCTAGGCTCCTTTTCAGATGTCTTTGATCCTCAAAAATCCTTTGGAAATGAAATTAGCATGCCTAATTAGTAGATTTGGCCTCACTCCACACATTTTAGGAGGAGCAGACCTAATCACACACAGTTTTGCCTCTGTATTTTCTCAACCTTTGAACATACTCTGTGCATCTAAGTTCTTGAGAGGGAGTCAGAAGCAGATTTGGTTACTATTTTGAGATGCATGGCAGCCATATCACAACACTTTGTATATCTTCCCTTCTATGGCCACCTCCTTTTTGCTTAAGTGAAATGTTAATTTTGATGCCTGAAATTCTTTTCCAGGTAACAATTTCTCTTTTCTATGGTACCTGAAATTCACTCTCGAATGAGCTCTCTAGCTTCAATTATGCAACTGTGGCAAGCCAAAATGGAAGTTCATTTGACCTTGACAGATAACTCAGCAAAGTGATGTGCTGCAATCTGGGTGATGTATTAATACCAGAATGCAGTTTCATGACCATTCATGCCTGTTTTCAGGGTTTCTTCTGAATGTAAAGCAACAGACATACAGAATGTCCAAGCCCAAGTAGGAAGAGCCACTGTAACTGTCCAGTATAAAGACAGCCAGCCCTAGATGTTATCACTTCTCTCCCCATGGTGGCTGCCTCCTGTCTGCCATGTCTTTATCAACCTCTTCTCCCTTCAGAGGTGCAGCAGAGGTGTACCTTTCCAAGTGGGAAATGAGGGAAGAAGAAAAGGCAATTTAATCTCTGCTGTGGAGCCAGATGGAACTACTAGCATCAAGCAGGATAGGATTTCTGTCTGACATGCCGTGGTTTCGGCCTCCTGGAGATGGGGGGCATATGCAGCCACATCAACAGTTCTGTGTACAGTGAGAAATAATACTGTTACTTGATGATCATGTGACACAATATTGGGAGAGAGAACACAGAGCAACCATCACATTTTGAACATTATCCCCCCTCGGACATACGGATGGGCTGAGTTGTGTTGACAATGATTCAGCAGCAGTTGTGTTTGAAGCGTGCTTTAACACACTCAGCAAGCCGCTCAGATGCAGTACAATGCTGTGGGTGAAACAGTGTAACGCCGACAGACCCCGGTCATCAGCGGGCAGGATCAAATCGGGGACCTCTGGAGCTTAGTACATGAGCCTCTACAGCATGAGCTAAAAGCCAACTGGCTCTTAGCTAAGGCTGTAAAGCAGATTCATTTAACTCTAAACTCTCTCTCCCCTCCCTCCTCTTGGTGCCACTAGATGGGAACGAACACCATACCCAGAAGGTGTGTGGGTTACAACAGCACCAGAGAAGCTTTTCCACATCAAAATAATTTTGCCAGGACTGTCAGACTAAGAATGAATCCTATTCCTTTAATATTACAAAGCCAACATTTCATCACATTAATTTGCTTTCACCTAATTTGCTTATTGATTACATCGTCCGCAAATGGTGAATATTTGACTTAGACACATTAGCCCACATATACTTGAAAACTTCCTGAGACCAGACCCTCTGTTCTGGGCAAGTGTTGGGTTGGAAGCCCTGTACTAATAGATTATTATTTGTTTATATTTTAGATGAACGCAACCAGTTTGTTCCTTTCATTATTGTTTATTTGGATACTTTTCTTTGACAGTCTCTTGACTTGCTGTACCAACCCAAGGTTAGTAAAGAGAGCCATCATCATTTTAGGACTTACGCTATACTCAGCTCTATTCCCAAAAATATTATCTCCCGTGACTGAACCAAGGAAAGAGGGTGTTGCAAAAAGACATTCTATTTTCTCAGTACGAGAAAGCCACACTGTGTTGTTATTTATATACTGGAGTGCCCTAAAGCGCACATAATGCTGTAGTGAGGGTGAGCCATACCAAACATTAACAAGTCCTAAAGGCATGATCAGGTATAACAGCACAGTACAATACAGAGCACACAGAGAATGGTGTGCAGTCACTAAAGCAGAAATGGGGTGGGTTTTCAGGAGTTTTATTTTTTAAGCATGAGAGAGAAGCAGCTTGATATATAGTAAATGAAAGATTATCCTCATTCCCTTGCATGTCCTGACCAACTCCTTCCATGCCATATCCATGTGTGCTTGGAACAGACACAGGGATGGATTTAAGCAGCAGACCCTAGCTTAACACTGGGGCGGGGTGCTATCTGCTCCCATCTCCCCAAAGCAGGCATTTAAGTGGGTCCAGAATGGAGGTTACAGGACTGCTACTATATAACCCATAACTTGGGGTACACTCTCTTCTGCCTACTCTTAGTATTCACCTCGCTCAGCTGTATCCTCTCACCCTCCTCCCCACGACAGGTCCCGAAAGAGACCTCAGTCTAAGACTTCAGGTCTCCCCTTTTCCCGTAGGCCCAAGGTTCGCCCACAAAATCCCATCTCTCTTCATTCTGGGCACTGGCCCTTTTGGCCTTGTCTCCACATTGGACACAAGTTGAGATGAACTAAACATTCATACCAATTGGAATATTAATAAGTCTAAATCCTATTTAGAAGGCAGAAAAAAAAACCTACAAAGCCTCTGCCAATTTGGCCTTGACAGGAAATAAATTCCTTTCTGGCCCCTAAACCGGCAATTGGTCAAACCCATGGCATCTCAAAGAACACAGTTCATATATACCATAAAAACAGGGAGGGGGGGGAGAGAGCTAGAGGCTCCAAAAGACCTGGGTAAGAATTTAAATTAATGCAGGGGGGAAGGGGAGTGAGGAGTCAATCCACTCCATTGTCTCTGGCTAGTCAGTAGCAGGCTAAGAGCTCATGGGAGAGGTGCTACCCTTGCATCTCTCTGGCATGCACCCCCCCCCCATTTAATTCCCCTTCCCCTCCCCCCCATACAGTCCAATAAAGTTTTCTACCTATTGAGCCAGGTGGGGAGGCAGTGTTCCCATTTGAATTTATTTCATTTTTTAAGGCAGTTTTACAAAAGCTATTTTTACTAAAATGTCTCTCAGTTAATGATAACCATTAATTCTGATTACAGGATCGATAGACTTTGTTCACCGTTTTTAACATTTCATTCCTCTTTCCATTGTCTCTATAGTTTTTAGGACCAGGGAAGAAGAAAAAGGCTGGCACACAGCCACGCTAACAATCTGCTTGACTTACTCCAGGACTACAGTCTAATTTTATATATGCTTAGATTAACCACAGGCTTGACTCTTCAGCTGTCACCTCACCACTATGACAACTACTCTTTTTTTGTAATAAAGTTATTTACAAACAGTACTGTGTGACTTTACCATGATGCAGAACTTTACGATTAACAGTCATAAAGCAAATATAAGAAGGGTCCAGCTGATATGAACCACACATGTAAAAAATGTAATAATTGTTTAAGCCTGTGGCATTTAAAATCTATTAAATTTTAGGAAATCAGGAAAACATAACAGGCCACATTCAACCTTGCTATATAACCCCATTCACTTCAATTGACTTATACCAGAGATGAATTTGATCCATTATAATTTTACAAAATATTCCCCCCACCTCTGCCCTTTTCATTGGCATCAGCATCCATCACGACCCCAATGGTCAGTCAATGAAAGCCTGCAACATTTAGACTGTAAGCCTTTTGGAGCAGGGGCCATTTTTTGTTAGGTGTTTGTACAGCACCTAGCACAATGGAGTCCCGATCTCAAAGAGACATCCCTAGGCATTATAAATAGTTATCAACAAATTCAACCTGGAAGTATGCCTATATAATTGTACATCAGTACCTCTCCCATTGAATAACCATCTCCAAGAAACCCATGGATAAGTTAACATTCCAAGACTACAAAGCCTAAACATATTATGCCTTCTAGAGAAACTGCCATCTTTCACTGCAAATGCTACCCATCATTTTGATATATCTTAACATTTAGATGTACTGTGCCACATAACTAATAGAGGTTATTTATATGAACCTACTAGAAGAATACAGAGTGTGCTAAAACATGGAATGTCACTGTAGATATAGAAGTTCAACTACTTTTCCAAGATTTTCCATACAAATAATTAACACCAAGTGTTTCAAAGAAGTTTTCTGCTGAGTTCATAGTAGCAAACATGAACTGAAGATGCAGTAGCAAACATGAACTGAAGATTGCATGCTTTGAGGAGGAGATAAAGGTGTTGATTTCAGCCTATAAAGCTCTGAATAGTTTGGGATTGGGTTATCCCAAGGGATCATTGCTCTCTTCATGAGACACTTAAGCAGTTGCAATCAGTGGAGATTAATGAAAGAGAAATGACAAATGAAAGCACAACAGCATTTGTGTGAGTGTGATCAAGTTCACACATTTTCTTCCCCACCAGTCCATTCTTATGAGTGCTTAGCAGACAGTCTATCTATTCTATCTATCTATCTATATCTGCAATCTAAAAAGCCAATCTGTTGTATACCCACACATGCAACAAACTCAAGCCCTCCCCAAAACAACCCACACACAGGAAATTAAGAGTTAAGGTCAAAACAACATCCTTAATTCAGCCAGTTGTGCACATGCAATACAGCTCCTGGGTACAGAGGGGAACATTTCTGAATGTACACAGCTTTACACAAAGATGGTATGCGCATAAGACAAGGGACAACAGTATCAACTGATGAGTAATAAGTTCCACATGTCCAAACTTTCAGGAAGGCCTCCAGTCCTTTTTTATGTGGCCACAAGAGATGCATAAACCCCAGGAAGCTGCATACTACACCATCCCAACCAGTACTTATATCAACCTGGGCTTGCATACATGTGTGTGCACCAGGACTCATCCGCTCCAAGAAAGCTAGTCATTGATTCTGGTTCTCTTCATCCTTAGGCTGGGTCATAGAGGTTAATGCAACCCCACTGCAAAGGGCCACAGGTAATGGAAAAAAGATCAACGCTGGGTCCTTAATATTAAAGTAAAATAATGATATCTCAGGGAAAAACACTGGAGCTTGTTGGGGGCAGTCCCCTCAAAAACAAGAGACATTCCCTTCTAAATTGGGACAGGTTCCAAGAAGGCAAGAGCAGCAAGCTAAGGGAGGAGCATTTCTACTACCATTTTGATGATAATCTCCAGTGCACAGCATACATAATTACATCTCCAAAACTCCACTTCTCACTCATCGCTCAACCGCAGTAACAGATTTCTAGACTAACACTCTGCATCTAAGGTCACAGCTTGGCCCTATACTTACATGTTGAAACAGGTGATGGCTCAGTAATCTGAGAACCACTGAGGCTAATTAAGTTTTCCCTGCTCATTCTCTTTTGACCAGGACAACCAAAAAGCTTTCTCTGGGCTGCTTTTAAGTTTTTCTTTATGGCCTTGATTTAGCAAAGCATTTACACACATGCTCAATTTTAAGTATGTGCATGAATTCATCCCTATTTAGCAAACCACTTAAGAAAATAGGATTTAAACAAGTACTTAAATATCCAGTTGAATCAGGGCCTACATGCTAATAATTTGGCAAATTCTATAGGTCTGCTTACCATAACCACTACGTCTCAGTGGGCTACACTAACTAAGCACCACAGAGTGAACTCGAGAGACACTCAACCTCAGCACCATTGCCTGGCATGGATGGGGTTATGCATGACTGGTCCAGATTTTGAATGATGCATTTGTTCTGAGTAGTGCGATAGTGGGATTTTTACAAGCATTCAGTATTGGCCAGACTTGGCTCTCATTGACTGGAGCGGATCACAAAGTGAAATGCACTTTGTGGATTGGATAACATTTATAGTTCAAGTCCAAGACAATAAAAAGCTTTTATGTATCACTGTCACTCCATTTGTGTGTCTTTTTTTGTGCTCTCTAAACTGCAATACTTTTTTTTTTTATGAACTTACTGGCATAAAAGCTAGTGCACGGATAGTTTATTACCCATTCTCAAATCCAAAAAGAGAATTCATTCTGGTTATCGTTCTGATTCATCAACTCAATCCAGTGTTAACAGTCCCCAGCCACAGGCCCTAGTAACCTAGCCATTTCACATAGTTGTACCATGTCAAACGGAAATCTGTTTACTGGAATTTTTACAAAATTAAGATTTTCACTATAAAAGATCCATCTAAAACTACAATTTAAACCAGCCATTTATTCCTCTGACACTCATTTGATTGTGGATTGAAACAACAATCCCTTTTAGTATTCTACATGGGAATTAACTGTCTTGGGGACTATATAAGAGCCAAAATAAACATAGCAAATCATCATCATTTACAACTGTGTTCCTTCAGAGAGACACTGAAAGGAATTGCAGAATATGTATTGCATACCACTTTCACTAGTTATCTTTTGCAGAACAGAACATTCCTATGCACAACCCTCTACTATACTTTGCATTTCACTGCTCCTCACTTTCAAATGAAAATCGGATAGAATTAGAGACCATCCTTTCTGCTTCAAGAAATATTAAATCTAGTTATCAAAAAGTAGCACAGAGAACTAGGCCCAAACCCAGCATTTGGTTGTATCTTTCCTAGTCATGTTTAACTTTACTATCTGAAGTTTCCAGGGCTGGTTTGTTTCATGGACAGTAACATCCTTAAAAACTTGCCAACTGCAATACAGCAAATAATTCTGAAGTTGCACTGCCTCAGGAGTAAGTACCAGGAAGGACTCTGGCCTCAGATTCCTGCCCTGCTCCTCCCTTGCTTCAGAGGTTGGATTATTAACCTGTTTCCGGCCTTCGCAGTAGCAGATTACTTGTCCCCGCACACAGCATTCCACCAGCTCAGCAGTGCTGGCTGGCACACTGAGGGGCATAAGAGTCAAGGTCCGCCCACTCCTGGCCCATTTGCTAGGCGGGTGAATAACAGATGCACAGCACTTGCATACCCTATATGCTTCAATTCTAGGTCTGGGGAGGCCACACTGAGTATAGGGCTCTTACTGGATAGCCCAGGCCACAATCTGACTCTTAATAAGGTTATTTCAAATATCTGCTATATCCCCAATGGAAAGCATAGAGAAATATAGGAAACACCACATACTAAGGCAGTGGTCCCCAAACTTTTTCATCTGGCGGGTGCCAGACGATGAGCCACGGAGGACCATGGCGGCGGACGAGCATCCGCCAAAATGCCTCCGACAAGCGGCAACGTCAATAGGTGTCGCTGCTGAAATGCCGCCGAGAAGCAGCGTCCTCCAGAGGCATCGCCGCCGAAATGCTGCCGATTTTTGGCGGCATTTTGGCGGCGATACCTCTGGAGGACGCTGCTTCTCAGTGGCATTTCAGCAGATGCTCGTCCGCTGGCAAGTACGCAAGCGTATTTAGAACCCCCGGCGGGCGCCATGGCACCCGCGGGCACCACGTTGGGGACCCCTGTACTAAGGTAACTTTATCTAAACATGTGTAAGCTTTTGAAATACGACCACTCTATGTCAACTCACTCATGCACAGTGATGGAGAAACTCTCTATGGGAAAGATTGCACAGACAGATACTCCTCTGTTCTGAAAGAAAGAAAACAGTTCTCATCAAGTACCAAGTTCTACAGCCTACCATAACATGGGACTGGAATGGGGATTTCCAGTCACAGGGAGAAAAAACATCAATGCTTCTCGTAGGCCCATTACAAAAGGGCAGCTGGATTAAATCTACAAAAATGCTAACTCTGATATGCAATTCCAGCGAGTAAAGTATTTAAACACCCCTCAAGTAAAGTTTATATACTGAGAGCATAAATCATTAAGATAAGAAATTTGGATCTAGTCCATTGGGAGTCTCTAATCCAAAGTAACGCCATCCCCAGGAAGTGCAATTCCCAACACAGCAAACTAAAGACACGCCAAAGTGTAAATCTGTAATCCCATGTGCTTAAAGTCAGGCACATGCTTAAGTACTTGCTGAAACTGGACCATAACTAGGGAAAATGTCACAGACCATCGAGTCCACCACTTTGCCGGTACAGTGGAACCGTAGAGTTACAAACACCTCGGGAATGGAGGTTGTTTGTAACTCTGAAATGTTCGTAACTCTGAACAAAATGTTATGATTGTCTTTCAGAAGTTTACAACTGAACATTGACATAATACAGCTTTGAAACTTTACTATGCAGAAGAAAAATGTTGCTTTTAACCATCTTAATTTAAATGAAACAAGCATAGAAACAGTTCTCTTACCTTTGTCAAATTTTTTTTTTAAACTTTCTCTTTATTTTTTAGTAGTTACATTTAACACAGTACTGAACTGTATTTGCTTTTTTTTGGGGTGGGGGGTATCTCTGCTGCTGCCTGATTAGATACTTCCAGTTCCAAATGAGGTGTGTGGTTGACTAGTCAGTTCATAACTAACTCTGGTGTTCGTAACTCTGTTATCTCATCCCACCAGCTGTAGAGAGACCCAATGGGGAAAAGGTACCATGGCAAGGAATAGGCAGCTAGACAGATGTTATATAGATTCAGCCTGGTCCTACACCCATTAAAATCAATGGAGAAGTTTCCACTAACTTCACTGACAGTGATGCAAGATCAAGCCCATAGAGCCAAATCCTAGCTGCCTTTTGCAGGTGAAACTCCCACTGAAGTCATTTCCATGGAATAATTAGAGTCTGTTCCTCAGAAATTGACCAGATGACACCCATGCTGCATGAAAATCCTGCATTCAAATCCTATGCGGAAATGTGTACAGAAAATTAGCTGCTTGATAATGACCAGGTTGAGTGGGTAACTGGGAATGATTTACACATCTTTAAACGCTGTATTTCAGACAGAATAATAGAATCATAGGTCTGGAAGGGACCCCGAAAGGTCATCTAATCCAGTCCCCTGCACTCATGGCAGGACTAAGTATTATCTAGACCATCCCATATAGCCAGTCATCATCACTTTATTGTATGTAGTACCTTTTCCCTCTGCTCTTTGTCTTCTGTCTAGTTAAGACTGTAAGCTCTTCAAGGCAAGATCAATGCTCTCTTTTAAGTTCTGTACATTGCCTAGCACATTGTGTTATCAGAAACAAGTTAGATAATAGTAGTAACAACTAAAATAAGGCGGTTCCAGTAGAATATACCACTGCCTTGAGTTCCAAATACCATGCTACACACCAATTTCAGAGAAACATTTGTAAGTAGATTGTCCCTCCATTAACACAGCTATACAGAATAACAAAGTGAATATTTTTCCCATAAAAAACCCAAACCAATTATGTGCATGAGTTCCCATATTATGGCACAGTTTGAGAAATCTATTAGTGAACAGATCTTCAGGGTATTTAAACCTCAAATGAGCAATTTTTTCCAAAAAAATTTACAATGTGCTTTTAAAAAATAAAACTCACTTTATTTATTTGGTGGCTAATGCAGAATTATAGTCTACTGCTGTCATAATAAATGTTGTGTTGCAGTTTTTTTTCAGCATATATTTCCCCTATTGACCCCATCCCCTCTGTGATGGTGCTTTCATTAAGGAATTCATTGCCCCATCTGCTGACCTGACTGAGCCTGGATATAGAGGCCCACCATTTTCCCAAGGCAATGGGGGGGAGGGGCGGGGAGAGAGGGAGAGCTAGGATATTCTATATAGGGGGCTATTATTTAATGATTCATCGGTAGGCATATGATAATATTCTAATGGCAATCCCATAACTATTTTAAGATAGGCAATATTCAGACACCAATAATTGTCTTCTAATTAATGTGTATTTATTTACTATGGGTCCAATCCTGCTATCCTAACACTAACCAGATTCACATGGAGCCCAGGAAGAGATGTGCCTGACGAGAATTTCAGTTTGTAACTCATGACTTTAACAAATACAGGCCAAACTGTGCTTTGTTTAATCTAGATCCTCTCACAATCTTTCAACTCAGAAAAACCATTTTGAATTTCACATCACAGTCGGGTTATGAGCAATTATTATGACAGCTGTGATCTTGATGCATTTGATACGGCCTGCACAAGCGACAGAGAGATGAAGGTCTAAAAGATCCTACAAGGTGACCTGCATCGAAACCTCCCACTGGGGTGGTAAATGAGTACTCTAAATGAAGGTCAGAGTTGCAGCAGTTTATGCCTGTAGGAAGCTCTAGCACTGCTGTGCTACTACTGTCTGGGGCACTCTCATTATACTGAAAGGAGAACACTGCAAATAAAGAATTTCACACCATTCTTTTAAGCAGTGTTGTTGTAGCCATGTCGGTCCCAGGACATTAAAGAGACAAGGTGGGTGAGGTTGTATCTTTTATTGGACGAACTTCTGCTGGTGAGAAAGAAGCTTTCGAGCTACACAGAGCTCTTCCTCAGATCGGGGAAAAGGTACTCAGAGTGCCACAAGATCAAACAGATCGTTTAGCACACAGGTTCTCAAGCTTTAGAATCACCAATTCAAGTTTGTCTTTAAAGAATGCAGTTCTTTAAAGAGTTAGGGCCACAGTCATGTCCTTGATCTCTGAGAATGTACCAGTGAGAGAGTTTCAAGAGCACTTTTAGTTACTTCCATGAACCTCCTTCCAGCGTCACCCTTCATTTACAGCGGCACGCTCAAGACTTATTCCTCTCACAAGACCATGTCAATCCCCTAGCAGCCACGGGAATGACTGACCCACATCCTTTAAATTAAAAATGCAATAAACTGACAAGTCAAAGATCCTCTTGGGATTAGCAGACACCACCAGAAAGCTTATAAACAGTGTAACAACTAGCCAATATTCCTCAACAGAAAAGCTATTAAACACATTTCAGTATGTTACAGCCCACTAGTCCACATGTTTTCAGATGCTTCCATTTGTTGGCATGTCTCATGCATAGAGATTTATGCACCTTTTTAAAATAATAATGGACATTAAAAGACAGTTTTTTCATACCAAATATATCAATCATGGCTCAAGCCCCATGGCCAACTAAGTATATCCTATGTCCTCCCATCACTCGCCCAATTGTACAATAGGCTAGGCTGGTGTCATGATCTCTAGCATTCCACAGGCATTCAAGAGAAGCAAGTTCAGGATTAATATTGTGGTTCCCATCCTCTGAAGATCCTGGTATGATTTATAAGAATCTCTCAAGGATGGGAAAGTGACATTTCTAGATGAACCCTGCCCACTGAATAGTCAGAGTCAAGAAACAGAAAAGACCTTCAGTCATCACCATTGACAAGCAAGATTCCGGTACCTGAACACTGCAGTATTTCCTTGAAAAGGAAATAACAGGGGTTCCACTCACAAATACACCACCTTGGGGTTGGGTCTGGGAATTAGCTTTTGCCCTATCTGGTGCTACCTTCTGTTAATTGCTCATGCTGTGGCCCCTCTCCATGACTAAGGCTACCCCTAGGCCTCTGGCCAGTTCATAAAGCCTTCTGAGGTAACAAAGTCCCACCAGACAGGCTGTCCAGATGCCACCTCAGACACTCTTCCATCCCATGTCTCCAGGTCCTATGCCATTTTCCCAGTGGCTACTCAGGGGAACCTAGACCCTCCCTCTACATTGGGTTCCAGCTAGGGTCCCTATACCCAGCAGCCAAGGACAATACAGTCCCATTCCTTGCTTCTGTTTCCCTGGACCTCCTCCTACCCAACCTCTCTCAGACTTTCCTTCCCATAACTTCTCTGGGTTTACTCTGCTTTCAGAGGCTTATTCTCCCCAGTAGGTTTTCACCACACCACCTCTCAATGGCCAGGAAGTGACTGCAGACTCCCTTTCTGCAACCCCCTTCCTGCTCTCACTTCTGGGCTTTAAATCTAGCCCAGCTCCTTGTCCAGCTGGGCTTCATCAGCCATTAGGCCTTATCAAACCCTAGTTCCCCTGCAGGTGCAGCATGTAAAGTTAATTGACCTCTTCTGGCCCTCATTAGCCTGCTCAGGGCTTGCGTGGGGAAGGCACTGCCTCTCACCATGCTATGGCAGACACTGTAGTGTGCTATCTGTTGGTATGGTAAACACTGACTGTCTAATGCCAATCACTGTATTAGTTTATCCAAGTCCATCCCACTACCAATGCTGGATTGCTCCCTACAGCACCATTTTCCAGTATTTATCTAGTACTCAATGTCCCAAGTGATTGATCTGTGACTACTTCCCTAGGGAGAGAATTCCAAAGTCTAATTATTCTCAGTGCCTAAAGGGAAATTAAGCTCCATCACACCGTCTCCTCTCCCCCCAAAACTTTAACTTGATCTTCCCTTTTAATTTCATCCATTTGTCTTCATCACAGACCCATGGAAGTATAAGCTGATTATAATCAATACTTCCATGAGAAAGACTGTAATCCATTAGTAAGCAATCTGCAACCCCCCACATTCAATGCATTTATGATATTGGCAAGACATCTGATCAAAATTATTCTCAGCCACTTTGGTTAAAGTTAGGCTTGACCCACAGTCTGAAAAAGCCCAAAAATGAGACACTAAACAGCACACCCTGATGTACTTCTCTACAAAAAAAAAAAAAAAAATCAAAGCTAGTTGCTCCACAGAGACTTGTTTTCCTTCCCATGTGAATTACATACAGAACAGATTTTATCTGTCACTGCAATTTGCTTTAGAAACCTTGGCATCACTGTAGCCCCAGAGTAAGGTGACTATAGAACTCTAGCTCTATTAGGCCACTCATCACAGGGACAATATGCGGGGGGGGGGAATCAAACTCCCCTCCTCCATGTGTAGTCCTATATGACTCAACATGATGCATGAGGAAACAGTGCTAGGGGAGTGCATGACAATCTTTAACTGACTGAATTAAAGCACTAGAATGATGGGGAAAATGCATGGGCCTAGTTTGCTGCCTTCATTGTCAAATGATATACCATAACATTTGGTCGCTTCATTTACAGTGTTTTTACATTAACATGAAATATGCCAGATGGATCCATTACTGAATTATGTTGTCAAATTAAGTTTTCCATAGGACCTAAGTGGTTTTGCAACAGGCTACTAGCAATGTTTTACAGTTAAAAACAATTTATTTCATATAATGTCCTTTAAACAAATTAGACTTCAAAGATGTTTAGTGAAATTAAATAATGCAGCTACAGAGTTAAACAATAAGATAACAGGAGAAGGAGAGCCAAATTAAGTGGTTCAGTCACAAAAAAGAAAAAAAGAACATATCTTCAGCTAAAAGTTGAAATGAGGTGGAGAAATTCAGGATGGCTGTTTCCAATGGCAGGAGCTGTAGAGGAGAAGGCTCTTTCATCAGCAGTCGTGAGATGGGAGGATGGGGTCTCAAAGAGCTATCTACCCCACGCCAGTTTTCCTCTGAGCCCTGAGATGTCTTCTGTTTATCCCCTCTTTTGTCACTTCTCCCTCGGAGGTTCTGCAGTGTAACAATCTACTCTGTAAAGGAGGAACGCTGAATGCAGCTCTCTGTGTAGTCAATATATACCTTTTGTATACTTTAGCTATTCCCTCCAGCGAATGTATCAGTGGCCAGATTGGCTCCTGTGGGGCAAATTTGGCACCTAAACTCAAATCCTGCAGTGCAAAAGGCTGGCTTCTTACAGAATACTTTACATAGCTTAATTACATAAAGCACATTTTAGTCAATAACCATAATGACGACTACATTTATACAGCACTTTCCTATATAAACTGCGTCAAAGGAACCACTTGACCAGCCACTTACACAGCAATGGTTGAACAGAACACAGCAAGAGCAGACCGCTATTCAGGACCAAAGGAAGATGATTCTAGTCACTTTAAACAGCAAGGAAAGTATTTAGGTAGGCAAAATATAAACTTTCAAGTGGAATGTGGTCAGGACACTCTGATTCGTACCTTTATGCTCATGTAAAGAGCCAAGGGATCTGTAATGACCATAAGTGGAGAAGACCTTGATTTTAAATCTCATCCAAAAGACCGCACTACAAACACCACAGTGCCCTCTAACCCCACTGAAGTAACAGTGCAGTACTGGCACAGAAGAAAGGGATTCAGTGGAAGCCATTCTAATACAACTTCATGCAGTACCTAGGGATTTTTTTTAGGTCTGACCCAATTTACAAAAGAGTTCCAGCAAGATGACAGGATGGCTCCAGGCTAAAACATACTTGAAGAATCACTAGATTTCATAAAATATTCATGAATGAAAATGGACCACCTTATTTTAATTCTCATGTACTTTAAAATGAAAAACACATGGCAGGCCTATACTGGTGTACATTTCAGAAGACTCCATTGAAACAGGACACTGATCACCCAGACATTCTAATATCTTGATAAAACATCCTCCAAGAAAGTAATATACTTAGTATTATCTCTCTCACAGTACCTCTTCCCAGACTATCACAGTTATTCTGAAGAGTCTTGAATATAAATGAACAAATTTTGCTTTCAGTTACACCCACAAAACTCATGACTTCTGTGGGGTTTCACAGGTGTAACTGAGGTCAGAATTTGGCCCAACTCATTATTTTTGTTAACAAGGCTCCTCCTTCTGAAAGGCAAATTCTGAAATAGTTTATGTATTATAGCACATTTCTTTGGAAACCAACCATGGGAACATAGTTCCAGATTAAAGACCTCAGGGAAACTGTTGCCAGGAGAGTTATGATACATTGTGCTGCACTGGTGTGAAATACTACAGTCACATGTATCAATTAATAATAAAGTTCACACAAGGACTAAAAACATTACAGAGCAATAGCAACATGCAAAGCAAGCTGCTTTTACTGGAATTGATACCCATGGATCAGTTATTATTACAAGGCAAAGGTTAATTCCTTTTGCATTTAACAATTCTCTAGTGACTGTGTGTGTTAACACTGAATACATCTGTATTAGTACACAATTTGTCTTTGCTTTTAACAAGAAATGGGCCAAAACCAGAAACAAATGTGAACCACATCAGATTTCAAGAGCGAGGGACTCAGGTTTGATTGCCAGGATCCAAACCCACCATTGCTCTTTGGATTCCAGTTTGAATTCACACCCAGAGGGGGATTAGTTTTCCTGTTCAGGTTCAGATGGGCCAAATCGTGCTTAGTACACTCAGTCATGGAGGAGTTCTGTTCTCTCTAAAAGGGCACCGGCACAACCAAAACTGAACCCTAGCCTAGATCCAGCCTTACCACTGAATCTTAATCAAAACCTAATCCAAATCCAAACTCAGTCTCTTCAGCCATTTCAGTTTACGCTGGACACATTTAGGAAATGCAGATTATATATCGGGGGGGTCAAACTGTGGCTCGCGAGTCACATGCGACTCTTTTACTGTTAAAGTGCGGCTCGCTGAGACCCCCCATCCCCTCCCCCCATTCTCCACCTACCAGCCTGGGGTGTGAGGAGCTCTGCCTTTCAGCAGGGTGGTGGGGTAGGGGCTTCTGCCCAGCAGGGAAGGGGGGCTCTGGGCTTCAGGTCTGCGGGGGTTCAGCCCCAAGCCCCATCAGGCGCCTCCTGCGGGGCTGAAGCTCCAAGCCCCGGCCCCCGGCAGGTGCGCCCCAGCTCTCGAACTTCTGAAGATTGTCGTAAGCGGCTCGGAGAGCCAGTAAGTTTGGCCATCCTTGCTATATATAGGGTGATATATATATTGACAGGGACTGGTATAATATATTAAATATTGCTTGCTATATATAGCAACATTTAATATATTATACCAGTCCCTATCAATCAGCCTGTCTTGTTTACACTGTCCTTGTGGGCTATATTAAGAAAAGCATTTAGAGAGACATATTCAAAACCCCAAAGGAGAGTTAGGCATGAAAACTTCCACTGAAAGTCCCATTTCTCCAGCCTCCTAGCCCCCAAACACACACACACTTACACACACACAAACTTTAAATGCTATCTAAAACAGGGGTGGCCAACCTGTGGCTCCAGAGCCATGTGCGGCTCTTCAGAAGTTAATATACGGCTCCTTGTATAGGCACCGACTCCGGGGCTGCCAGTGGGCGGATTATTTAGGGCAAAGCCGTGATTTTGCCAGGGGCTTTGTGCAGGAGGCAGCACTGAAGGCAGATTTTCCCTCTTCCCCCCTTCCTCCAGCTGGTGGGGATTGTAGGGAAAACCCAGCAGCAAGAATTCCCCGGCACAGGCATAGCCTATTTCCCCTGTTGTGCCAGCACAGCTATTCTAGCTGGTGCACTGGAGGTGGCCGAGCCATTCATTGCCTTTTCCCACCCACACGCTCAGGGAAGAAGAATGCAATGGCTCAGCTGAGGCTAGGTCTCCCCCTGTGCTTTACCACAGCATGTGTAGCCCATGCAGGGAGCACAGAGCCCTCTTATGCCCTGTTGCTCCCCCACATGACCACACAGGCCGGGCCACACAATTTGCCCTTGGCAACAAAGACAGATTCCTTAAGGGAAAAACATGGCATTGCAGCGCAAGTTACCAATATTCGACTGACACCCAAGCGAGCCACGTGAAATGAAAAGTGAAGGAGAAGAAATCAAAGAGAAATGCAGAAGAGAGGAATGGAATGGGAAAGGAAGCAGGAAAGAAGAAAAAGCCAGGAGGACTCTGAGGGGGAATTTACATTTGCTTCATTTCTGAAATAGTCGGAAAAGTTTAGTGAAGAGAAATGTAATATCGAGCTTTTGAAATGAGAATAGTCTCCCCGACCGGCTTAGGGAGTTACTCCCACTAAGCACAGAACTGAAAGTACGGATTTCTTCTGTGCAATTACCACCAACAGGCACCAGCTACTGTTTGCATCCTCACGCTAATGAACACCGAGCAGCCAGAACCAGGTGTAGCGGAATAGGAGGACCATGACTGAAGAGATTATTGCTTCCTTGGCAATTCCTTGACAACAGCTGCTGCAGAAGATATCTGCTAAAAAGGAGTTTCAGAGCCACTCCGTAAGTGGGAGTCTAGTAGGATTGCCAATTTTGGTTGGACGTGTTCCTGGAGGTTTCATCACCTGACAATCTTTCATTAGAGATTGATCTTTAATTTCCTGGAGACTCCAGGACAATCCTGGAGGCTGGCAACCCTAAAGTCTAGCAGGAAAAGTTCAGCAAAGAACCATAAAGAAACTAGATCCCATTCAGCAGAAAGGAGAAAAAACGTGAGAAAATGAAAACAGAGGGAGATGTAACATCACTGGATACATTCAGGGCTAAGATCTGGCTTTTGTTGCCAGAGGAGCAATGGGAAAGAGTTGGTGGGAATGCAGCTGTAGCAGAAGCTTATGTAGCTGTTCTACCCAGGAGATGCAGACTCAGGAAAAACAGCTCAGTGGGTTCTGGGGACAGCAATATCCTACTTCTCCAGGCAGCGAGAGAGAAAGAGAGAAAGAACATAATGCTACAATCCAAAATATATGTGGGAAGGGACATTTCTGGACTATCAACATTGATTAGGCCCCTTTAAGGAAGCCAGTGATCTTTTCAGGGAACTGGCCAATGCAGAAGCACCCAGGCCCAACATCACTTCTTTAAAAGATCACTTAAAAAAAAAAAGTTTTAGAACTTCCTCCCACCCCCACAAAGGGAGTGTTAGAAATAAGTTTAAACCTCTTCTAAAAACCTAATAAGAGCACTGTAATATTATCCAAAGGGTGTATTAACCAATGTATTAACATTACTTCTCTCACAGAGAGAACAAAGGGTCCTCTGACAAATAAATAACTAGGAAAAGGATATTACTGACTCTGACAAAGAGACACTGGATGGTTGATTCAGTTTCAAAGAGCCTGATAAAATGCTACACAGAGTCAATAGATGGAATAATTCCTTTTCCATTTCATGTCTCGTCCATTTCATGTCATACAGACCTTCAACCCCAGATGACAGATGTAAAATATTTATTTCAAGACACATGTCCTTGTAATATACACCAGTAAGAAAACACAATTGAGTCTTAAAATGAAACAAAAGTACTGGGTTTTCTTCATTATTAAATAAGGATTATAATTTGAGGCATTTCCCGTAAGCATGTTGATAGACACACATAGGCCCTGATTCAGCAAGGTATTTAAGCAGGCATGTACCTTGAATAGTCCACTACCGTCAGTAGGATTAGCCTACAAGGCTAGTGGAGCATAAATCACATTTACAGAAAATGAGGCTTCCCCGCTGCTCCCTCCCAGTGCCCCCTCTCCCCAGGGGCCCACTTCTGAGAATATAGCTTGAAGGTGCTTTGTATCTTGCTATTTGCATAATGCTCCACTATAAAAGGCTATCAAAATGCATGCATGCTCAGAACAATTGTCTCAACAGATGATGTAACGTAAGTAACGATGCTAAAACTGCAGAGTTTGTACTGTTCAGGTTAAATCTCTTTACGGTCTGAAAGTAGCCCATTTGCAGGAGATGGGTTGTTTATTGTTTGAGAAAACAGCAGAAAAAGGAGTGGCAATATGTGTAATTCATATGCCTGTCCTCCAAAATTAATGTGTTTAGAAAGAGATGTCTCTGAACATCACATTCGCCACTTAGCTATGGAGAATGCTCATTTGGCATTGGGTGACCTCAGCACTCTCAGACCATAATGGAGAGTAGGCACATTATGGAGGTCCATATTTGGCCCTGGATGGCTGATCAGGAGTGGTAATTGTTACACATTTATCTGTCCTTATCCGTAGTGACTAAGGACATGAAGTGGTCAAAAGAGTATATTAGGGGAAATCCACTGTATTTAAAATAATAGTGGAATACTGTGCATCCCCCCCAAAACCCTGTTACATTTAGGATTGATATACAATAATTTTTACCTGATAACATGTGTTTACTTGTTTCATACATTTCTGTGGTTTGAGAACCATGCACAAAGGCCAAGAGTTATCCCTGCGTCCTGCACAGAGAACCTGAATAAGGTCACCATCATTCCTCCCAACCTTTGAGTACTTGATGATAACACAAGGGTACATTCTTGCAAACAAGCACAGATATAACTTCACCTATGGGAATAAAGTTACTTACATGCTTAAGTGTTTGCAAGATCGAGCCAACAGGAAGGATTTTGCCCATTGCAAAGATTTTTTCCTGAACCCTGAACACACTTTCTATTTCTCAGTTGCAACAGTATGGACTGCCGAACATAAGAAACATCCACATTTAAGGCTAGATTGCAGTCACGCCCCTTGAGTACATTCTTCTCCGTGAAGGATACGTCTGGTAATTAGAATCACCATGTTTCCAAAACAGAACTCTTTCAAGCAGAAATTTCTGATGTTAACTACTCCATTTATGATTTTTTTTAAAAACTATAAATAGCATTTTAAAATAAACAACACTATAAAAATTATCAAACATGCATAATCTACTGAGAACCATTGCTCCAGCCAGAGTGACCAGAGTTGATGGCATTATACCGGGCATCAGAATGAAGTTGCCAGATCTGGATCAATCCTGTGAATCCCCAAATCTCTGTGGAGGCCCCCTGAGAGATGCCCGGAAAGGTCAAGACACGCACCCCTTCATGTTTGGATGCAAACCTTGGATTCAAAAATGCCAATATCTGCTCTTACCATTTGTGATATATGATATATATAATCCTTCCACTGAGTTCCAGACTACTATCCCTTTATGGCATATTTAGAAGAGGACAGACATACAGGGTAAAACAGATGTTCCTCCAAAACAAACTAGATCTATTATAAAAATAAGAATTAGTGAAGACAGAGTGAACCTTTCTTGCCTTCAGTGTAATTAGATCACTACTAGGACCTTATTTTAAAGGTCTCACCCACTACTTGCACACACAGATACTCACAGAAGTTAAACAAGGAAAAGTTTAATTAATTTATGACCTCCCTGCCTCACCCATAGTTAGGGCACTACCAAATTTATGATCCATTTTGGTCAATTTCACAGTTATAGGATTTGTTAAACAGTCAATTTCACGGTTTCAGGTGTTTACATCTGAAATTTCATGGTGTTGTAACCATGGGGGTTGCAAAGCAATTATAGGGGGGTCGGGGGATTGCCATCCTTATGTCTGTGATGCTGCTGGAAGAGGCGCTGCCTTCAGAGCTGGGCACCCAGAAAGCAGTGGCTGCTGGCCAGACGCCAAGCTCTAAAGCCAGTGTCACCGCCTGCAGCAGCAGCACCACCACAGAGGTGAGGGTCGCGGGGTATGGGGCGTTGGGTTATCATGAGTCTGGGTTTATCCAGCAGCCTCTGACCTGGGTCAGTGGCTGACAGCTGGGGCCGCAGCCCGTTCGCCCGGGCTAGGTGTGGACGGCTACCCTCCCTTCTGCACTGCCTTCAGAGCTTGTCTCCCAGCCAGCAGCCACAGAGCTTCCTGCAGCCGGGGGAGGTTCCTGGAGGTGGGTCTGACCCAGCCCCAGGAGCGGCCCCTGCAGAGGGGAAGAGGAATTTCTGTCCCTCCTCAGCCTGGGCCAGGACTAGCAGCTTGAGCCTGGCCCATGGGAGGAGCACCCCATTGGGGAGCCCCCAGCCTTGCCCCTCCCTTATAATAGCCAGAATTCATGGGGGAGATCAGATTTTACAGTCCACGATGTGTTTTTCACGGCCATGAATTTGGTAGGGCTCTGCCCATAGTGCAAGATTGTTTCCTAAAGTCCTGTATTTCTGAGGCCCCTACAACATGCTAGAAAAACTCCACAGCCCACCTGTGCCACAATAACTGGTTTTCTGCATACAAAAGCCAGGGCCGGCGTTAGGGGGTAGCAAGCAGGGCAACTGCCTGGGGCCCCACACCACAGGGGCTCCCACAAAGCTACATTGCTTGGGCTTTCGCTTCAGCCCCAGGTGACGGGGCTCAGGGCCCTGGACTTCAGCCCCATACAGTTGGGCTTTGGCTTTCTGCCCTGGGCCTCAGCAAGTCTAACGCTGGCCCTGCTTGGCGGCCCCCCTGAAACCTGCTCGCGGCCCCCACAGAGGGCCCTGGACCCCTGGTTGAGAACCACTGCTGTATATTATATATGTCATCTAGTCTAGTTTTAAAATGCTAACTGACAACTGTTCTTACCAGCTCTCTTCAGACACTGTCCCACAGTCTAATAGATCTTATCACTGGTGCCCCAATTCAGCAAGGTGCTTAATGGAGCTGGTTGAAATTTTTCTAACAAAACGTTTTTTTCTAGAAACACAGCCTTTTTTAAAAATGAAAACTTATGTGAAAAAAGATGTTTTGAAAATGTTTTTTGATTCATGACTCTTTTATCAATTTTTATCAAAATGTCAACAAACATTTCAGAAGTGTTTGATTACAAAGTCACAAAAACATGGATCTCTTTCCAACCCTGTGAAGTGAAACAAACTTTGACATATTAAAGATTTTCTGCAACACTGTTTACCTTTTTCCTGCCAGCTCTAGTACTTCAGCACAGGGGGAATCCCATTGCAGACAATGGAACTACTCATGCTTCAAGTTAACTACATGTTTAAGTAGCTGGCTAAACCAGGGCCTAGAACATTGTTTCCTGATATTTACCCTAAGTTTTCCTCTCTTTAATGTCATGCTATTACTCTTAAGTATAACCACCACCGTCCCACACCTTAGAGTGCCCAAAACAGTCCCCCTCTCACACCTTAGTTTTTATATCATTCAAATAACTACATTATTATCATACCTACCTTCCTCCTCTTAGACCCCAATTCTGTGACTGACTCACTATGGGCAGGCCCCCTAAATTAATTTAACCATTTTATTTGCTATTCTCTGCCTCTAATTTTTTCATCTTTCTGGTACTGAGGAGAATCTGCCTTTAAAAGTCCTTCCTCCCATCCCCCAAAGAAGGATGCACTCCTGAACTGGGAGCACTGAGGACTGGGCTGGAACAGCAGCCTCCAGGAAGCCCTACAGCCACAGAAGGTAGCCTGCTCTTAAGGCTCTACTTCTCCCCACCTCAGGGGTAGGACCAAGGTGGGAGAAGGGAGTAGCAGCAGCCCCTGGAGAGCCCTGCAGAGGTTTTGCCAGTTTACTTTGATTTATTCCCCCCCTCCCAATATCACATATTGATTTCCTACCCAGGACCCTCCTCCCCTTTCAGGCCTTTACAGCATTACTTCTTCCCAAGGATCTCACTTGTCATTTCATCTGTGGTTTGAGTTATTTTCCACCAGGCATACTAGCAGCTATTTTTCCAGTTTGAATCTCACCTTATTTCTTGAGCATATTTTTAACCTCTCCAGTTTCCTCTTGCATTCTTTCTGTGTCCTCCCAGTTAGTGTTTGCAATGGGACCGATTTAGTACCAACATCAAATTTAACTAAATGTGCAGTTCACCACTTTCTTTCAAAGCATTAGTGAAGATGTGAAATAATATGTGGCCTATTGTGTAGTCTCGAGTCCATTCCATGACCAGTTACTACAGACCAAGACATAAGGAGACCCTTTGCAGTGATAACAGGCAGCACAGGCTATGTCAGTCAGTCTGGAAGCTGGAGAACCAGGAAGAACTCCAGGACCTGTCTGTGTCCTGAAGCCTCAATAAAGAATGATTATTATATTCTTCACAGCTGAGTCTTGTCTGCAGTCTGAATCCATACTTGTACAAGCCACTGCAGGGCCTCACACTGATCCCTTGGGCACCTCACTGGGTACCTCCCCCAATTCTACAGATTGCTGTTTATTGCTATCTTTTCTTTTTCTTTCCTTGAACAGTTATTCAGCGTGTTTTTAATCCCTCATCATAGTGCTTATGCCCCAAGCTACTTTGAATTAGTTACTCCAACAGGATTCTGTAAGACAATCAAACGTTTTATTGAAGCCCAGTTAAGTTACGTCCTAAAGCACACTCTTCACCCTCGAATTTTGTAATTCGATCCAAAAAGAGTGATCAAGTCTGCCTGGCACAATTTGTTCTTTGTAAAAACTCAGCCTGTTTATTGCTTCTTGATCTTCTGCAGAACTCATCTCTTGTCTTAAGGGCAAAGTGCCAAAAGGCCGCTTTTCTACAGCACTCTAAGAGGCCTGTTGATTTTCCAAGCCCTTTCAAGCTGACCATCTTTTTCTCTCTCTTTTTTTTGGAGAAGGAGGGGGAAGTGCGGCGGGGGAGAAATCCTTGACATGTTTAGTATATTAACCATGTCTGTTTCACCACGGATTTTAAAATCGTGCACTTTATACATGGCTGATTAGTAGCACTAGCTCCTCAGAAAACAGCTGTATAAGGAGATATTCTTGGGTGTGATTAAAAGATGAAAGTGAAAAAACGTTCTTCTTCCTATCCTGGTGTCCTATTATACTGTTTGAGTCTCTGCATCTTTTCATTAATTGGCATGTCTACAGTGGGTTTCAAGCACTTTTACATTTTTCAGTTAGGCAATAAACATTAATGACAAAATTGTCCCTTATCCCACATACCTGTGCAGAGGAGTAAGTGGGTGTAGGGTGCCCCCCAAATTGCCTTCTATGGGCTAGGTTGCTGCCAGACCACCATGTGTAAAGACAACAGCATCCACAGGATTGCGACTCACCATCTGATTCATGTGGGTGGGGAATTGTGGGCAGAGACCTTGCCTCGGACCCCCTCGGCACGCTGGACAGTGCAGCTGGGCTAATGCATAGATCAGTAGCAAATTACTTTCCTCCTGGAGCAAAGTAGGAGAGCCAGAGAGATAATTCACGATTCCCTCTCTGGTCTGTTTCTGCTTTGCACTGTCCCTCAGGCCTTTAAAACTTTTGCTGGTATAGCAATATAGGCCAGGGTTTTTTTCTTATTCCACATTTCCATACCAGCAAATGCCCTAGTGCAGATGCAGTTATACTAGCAGAAAAGTCCTTCTCCACTATTGATTTAGTTTGGGAAACTGGTATAAACTATATCAGCTAAGCACTCTTTTGCTGATATAAGATGTGTCTACACTAGGAGTTTTTGCCAGTATTGCTATACCTGCATAGCAATATTGGTGAGCATTTTCTAATGTAGATTAAGTCCCATTCTACCTTACCATAAAGATTACTTTACAATGTAATCCTCAAGTTGGAAAAAGTAACAATAACCTTTTACTAAGGGGCGGGGAGGCAGGGTGTTAATGAGGTGGGGGAAAAGTCTTCCTTTAGGCAATCTTTTTCCAAAACATAGTTAAAATTTTGAACAAAAAGAGGTCTATTTTCCTCTCACTGTGCACACAACTCTTATTGATATTAATGAATATTATTATTCATGTACTGAAGTGAGAAAGGCCTTCTCAGAATGTTAACAGTACTCTTAAAAAAAAAAGAAATAATCCATTAGAGAAGTTAAAAGTACTACAAATTACATCCTTGGCAGTAATGTCAGCATGTATGCTCAGCACCTTTAATACTAATTAAGGGCATCCAAGTCTGAGGCTTGTTTAGTACGTTATTTATCTTGGGTTTTTGCTTTCATGATTAATAGGGTCAGGAAAAACTGTTCAGTGCCAATAATGGCTTGTGTTAACCACAGGGAGCTCCACTCAACTCTTCTCTTCACAGTCATGGCTATGCTAAAAAACAAGCACCATTTACAGTGCTTCTGAGTGCAGAGCCTAGGATGGCTCGTCTTGCCAGTCATTCAAGCAGTGTAAGTGAGCGATAATGTAATTTAAAAACAAAATGCTTGTTCAAATTAAGAGTTTATCTGGCAGCACATTTTACAGATCAAAATTAATCCAGAAGATTTATTTTTCTTACAGCTATGCCTGTTTGACTTACTGTAAGATTACAGACCAGACTCTCAGCTGGTGCAAATGGGCAGATCTCCAGTCAAGTCAATGGAGCTATGCTGAGTTATACCCACTGAAAATCCGGCCTGTAGAATTTACACCTGCTTTATATGTTTAAATGGTTAGCTGTACATTTTTATTCAAGTTACACTGCTAGATAAAACATTTCTCCATGCTGGACCAAAAGGAAATACCTGTGGTGTATATACTGTTCCCTTTTCTACCTCTAACATGGTCCTATTCATTATACTTTTCTCAGAGCTAACTGTCAACATCTGCTATGGTCATTTTCTCTGGAAAATGTATGAAGACCACTGCAATTGCTGGAACATACGGTACACTGATGTTGATCACAGGAAACATTATGATCTCCATAGAAATAAAACCATTTCATCTCTTCCCTTGAAGCTGTATTAACATCTCCTCACCCACGCATATCCGAATCATGAGACTCGATCCAATGGGAATAGTATGTCTACTCAAAGTAATTCTTTCCTTCCAAACACAATTCATCAAATCAAGCCCGCAAAATCACTAAGCCAAAAACAATCCTATGGCTGGCTCTTCCCTTCAGTAACCCAGTAAAGATGCACAATCTATATACATATTTAACATACCGTCAGTTTACCCACTCAGGCAAACAACCTTTACTAACTACAGGCCATTCTTGTTCGCTTAAGGGAAAGGACCAAACCAGCACTTACTCATTCCCAGTTCATGAACATTGAGGGCCAAATTCAGCCACCAAGGTAAGCAGGTGCAACTCCTGTTGCTTTCAATGTTATTTAAATACTCAGGCCTGCACTGAATGTAGTCCCAAACAAGTCTTAATATTCTATATTCAATGCCCGGATGAAAGGCAGCTTACCCAAATTACTTTAAGATAACATTTGTGCCTGCTCAAAAAAAGAAAGAAATATATAAAGTTATATAGCAGTATAGCAAAAACCTACTTTTTCATAATATTTGTTTCATGTGCATAAATATTCTGCCATTCTTTGCAGCACACAACAGCTGCAAAAGTGCCTGATGCCTGTGCTTTTATATAATATTCACCAATTTGCAAATTACACTTGGTTTTAATGTGAATCTCTGAGTTCTTCTAGGAAATTATGTTCTCTACCAACAAGCTAAGTGGCTCACTTTCAGTCAAACTGCTTAAGGTTATGGAAGTTAAAATCTATTCTGCCTACTCAAAACCGTTCCCATGTGAGTGAGATTTGTTTTTAAGAAATGTTGAGCCAGATCCTCCACTCGTGTAAACTGACTTCAATGGAGCTACATCCATTTATACCAGCTGAAGATCTAGACCATCATATTGAATTGTGATTGCTAGTGAGAACCTATTTCTATAGGTTCCTATAGCCTCCTTTAGTTCAAAGCTTTCTTAACCAATACTTGTTTTTTGTTTTTTGGGGTTTTTTTTAAGTGGTTCAAAGCCTTTCTTATTTTCCTAAGGAGAAAAAAAAATATCGAATGCTTCTCTCTCCAAGAGTTAGTCACAATAGTTACAATGCTAATTTTGGCACGTTTTCTGGATATTTTACAGCACATTCTCAACTGCATTATGCAATCATTTCATTGGTTTCTACTGTTTCACTTGGCACTCAGATGTTTTATGAAATGATGTTATCTCTTGGTAAAAACTGAAACTAGAACAAGGCTAGACTTCCAGAGGGTACCTCACCCTAAAATCAGTAGCAATGTGAAAATAGACATCTTCGTTTTGGAGATCTGTTCCCTCTATTTCTCGCTCACGTGCTACTTCATGAACACTGTGATATCAAACTGGCACAGGCTTTCTAAAAGAAAATCACTCAATAGCAAGAACTGAATTTTATTTACTGAAGAACTTTATACAATGGTGAGGCAAGTTAGCATCCAAATTACTCTGTGTACAGCATAAGATGTCAATGCATGACACACAGTAAGTCCCTTTGTTCCTAAAGGAAGCTTTTAGTAGGAATAGTCAGGTGGCAAATAGCATACAGTGATGACAATTATTCTTTGTTACCATGTGATAAATCATGTGATGTAACACGTTGTGCTCCAACAGAGTAGAGTACAAAGAGAGAGTCCAATTTTACAGAACTATTTTTCGATCTCTAATTTACAATGACTAAAAATGCCATTAATTTTGCTGCAATAGGTGCAATTATACAGCTTTTGTTTAGGAACCTAAATCAGAAAGAGGAACTTTATACTGTACTTAACATGTTCACACATACAAGCTGCATATCTATTTTCAGTGCCTTCTCTGGTCTTGCCTTGAATATTTCCCTAAAAATCTAAGCCATAAACTTCAAAAGTTATACTCTACTATCATAGTCAGTTTTCCTTATACTTGAGCCTGGTAGAATTTGATTGTATATATTAATATATATTTTTAACAGGTAATATTGATATTTATTTTCATGTATTTTTTCTATTTTTAGCTATTTAAATTTTCACAGTTTCACAAAGTTATGGGGTTTAATCTTTTTTTGTTTGTATAAATGTATATTTTCATTTATTTATATTGTGGGAAATTATAGGCAGCAGACAATTATTTAATGACAGTAAACACAGA
Source organism: Terrapene triunguis (assembly GCF_002925995.2). Classification (NCBI taxonomy): domain Eukaryota; kingdom Metazoa; phylum Chordata; order Testudines; family Emydidae; genus Terrapene; species Terrapene triunguis. The sequence goes on along the minus strand of NW_020664413.1, from coordinate 54,281,884 downwards.
TTCAAAAAGTTAAAGCTTTATAACCATTAAAACACAAATGGTCAACATCGCATGTCAAATTATACAATGTAAATATTCTTAAATCAACCTCTAATAAGTTCTCAAGCAGCATTTTTCTTACTCTATCTGTACATTTTGATGATCATCGATGGAAAGATTTTTTTCCCATCAATTTGTGTGTGTACAGTGAAATCAATATTTACCAACATTTACTGATAAAAAACTGATCTTTCCAAGCCTCCTTATATTTAATATGAGATGATCATAGATCAGTGTCTTTCTTTTTAAATGGAACATTAGTTTAGCTGGTGTTGCCTTAACTAACATGCCTGAAGTCAAATACATGTGGCACTTTCCTTAACTTAACCCTATGGTCTTGGCCACCCAAACAATTTTCATTAAGCAGAAAGCTCAAAGAACACAAGAATAGCTCATTTTTGCTGGCTGCATGGAAGCTGTGTATCTGAGCTGAGGATGCTCCTCCCCAACCATTCCAATCAACATTACAAGCCAGGCAGGCTATGATATCCCTGGGGTAGTGACCTAGGATATTAGGCTGTTTTGAAGAGAAGGCAAACCTTTCAAATTAACAGGGACATTTGGAGATCAAATTTTGCTGTGTGCTCTAAGCCTCTCAGCCAGTCTCCTTTATGAGAGCAGCATGGTCTAAATGATTAGAGCACAGCAATGGGAATGAAGACACCTGGCATTCTGTCTGGGTTCTGCACCAGATTTCTGTATGACATTGAGAGTTACTTTCCTCTTCTTTACTGTAAACTGAGGTTAATAACACCCATATCTGTAAAGTGCTTTGAGATCTTCAGATGAAAAACACTATGTTAAGTGTAAAATATTATCTATTAATAAAGGCAACAAGTGACTGATTGGACCTAGCTAGGTAGAGAATACGTTGGAAATATCAAAGCCAAGCCAGTTTGTTCACATCCCTCTCTTTCCTACATATAGAGATACTCACGACATAATAGTGAATTTTTCAATAAACCTGAATATCAGCACATGTGTAACAGTGATCTTCCATCTCGCCATTTTCCACCCTGCACATTAAATCCAATGTGTCATCCTGCAGCAGATACTATCAACTATAGACTCATAGAAATGTAGGGCTGGAAGAGAGCTCAAGAGCTCCTCTAGCACAGCCTTCCTACACTAAGGCAGGGCCCAAGCCGGAATCCATCCCGTTGAATTTTACTCGGTAGTCCTGTAAACTAAGTAAAATATCTGGAAACATTTTACATAGTGTAAACTAACTCCATGAATATCACATACTGACCTTTGCTAATTCTTGGGTAATCTTCATTTAAACTATTTCTCCCTCTTCTTCTATATATAAAGGACAACATACCCCACTTGCACTCTAATCTTTGGGCACCCTAATTTGAATGCCTCCCAACTCAGTTTGCATGTGTAAAATATCAGAGAACTTAGACGGCTCATCTGATTTGTGTGCACAGCTGCATTTTGAATGGACAAATCAAGTTGCAGAGAAGGTGTCTAAGTGTGCGTGCCCGGAATTATAGCATGTTTTTAGAAAGTTGTGAATTTCACCCCTGTGTCTATTGACTCTAAAACTGTCTAACACATTACCTGTCTTTCCTATCAGCAGTTGCAAAAGTGACAGTTTGTACATCATCCTTCTTATCTCTTGACACACCTAAAATGAAATAGTACTTTAGACCTCCACAAGGATCTAATATTACTATTCTTTTAGCAAAATGGACTACTTTAAATAACTTGGATCTTTTCGTCTCCACAGCAGCTGGCGCCCACGGGCATTACAGTTTAAGGAGGACATTACCTCGGTTAGCTTCAGGGCTTGTTCAGCAGCTTCTAACACACAAAAGGGGAGAGGGTAATATTAGAAGGCAGAGGTGGAACAGCCACCTAAATGGGTGGGAGAAAACCTTCAACACCACTTTTTTTTCCTTAGTCCCACCTAATATTCTGCATCCCCCCCATGGTCATGACTGGAAGGGTGAGGTAAAAGCCCACTGGTAGATAAGTATTCCCACTAACCACACACACACAAAATAACTAGTACTTTTTAATACAATGGAGAGTGCACTTTTCTAAGTAATGCACAGTTAGAAACAGAGCTCTTAATAACACAGCTAAGAATGGTGGACAATGGCTATTCTACCTATTTATGGTCATATTTCTCTCTACTGCCAAATACCTAGGGAAGCCTTTGTAAGTCTTGTCTGACAGCATGAAGTATGCTCTAAATAGTAGCAAATTCAGTCTTTAAAACAATGTAGTTGAGGTAGATAAGAAAGGTAGATAAGAAAGGACTTAATACACAGCCCTAGGGAACTGAATAAGACTGCAGATAAAATCTACAGTGTAACAGCACAGCAATCAAAATTACTGACTCATTTTTGGAAACTATTGTTCTCTTTTCAATGGCTGCCTTCCATTTTCAACATGTTCATTTTTTAAAAGAAATGCTCAGGAAAGGCTCTTAAAAATAAAATTGAGCGAATTTTTAGGCTGTGCCTCAAGACTCCAATCCTGCAAACACTTAGGAATGTACTTAAGTGTATTGTCACACATAGGCTCATTGAAATCAATGGGAATATGCATAGAAGGAAAATTAAACATATCTTTAAAGTGTTTGCAGGATCGCGGCCTATATGTTAGCAACATTTTAAAAGTCTGGTTCATTTTTTAAAGCGTGCCTCTCAAATGCTCTAAATATACACACACATTAAATTTTTAAAATAAAAATTAAATTTAAACCAGAGAAAATTAGAAGTTAAAACAAATGTTATTGTCTAGCTTGTTTGTTTGAACAAAAAAAATGTACTGGGTGTGGGATTTGTAGTGCTATAATGGATATTTTTTAAAATATTGAATAAAAAAGTATGGCTCAGCTAGCATACGGGTCGCAATCTGTATTTAGGTATAGACTTTTTTTTTAAATTCCTTCAAAGTATTAGTATGTATGGTACTAGATATGTTAGTGACAAAACCCACATAGTGGTACATTCAGTGTTACTTATACTGTCCTAGATTTTCCTCTCTGAAAACTTTTCCCATCATACCTTCATAGCATTTCAACTCACTCAAACATTCTTCAAAAAACCACTGAACTCAGGTAAGGATCTTTCCCCTGCATTTTGCATAATGAACAGCCCAGAGGAAGGAGAATTAGGCCCATGAGCAGACAGACAGACAGACTACCAGTGCAGAAATGGTCAAGCACCTCCAAAAACAAGATTAGCCACAGGACCCCAGCTACTTGCTGAATGGGGTACTTTGGACCCCATGAGACCATGGAGCATTAATGCACACACACCCTAATCCAGAAGCGCTCAGAACCCAATGGTTTCTCCCCACTTTTCAGCAGAAATCTGTAGTGAGCTCTGCTATTATTAAAACTTCACTGTTGTGCTCTGATACTATATGTGCTACAGAACAATTACTGCTCTAGTAGGAAGAATGGTCATATCTAATTTTAAAATTACACTTGTCAAATAAATGAGAAAAGTACAGTTTGTGATCCGTCAGTCTGGCTTTTTTTATTGTGTTTGTTAATTTGCTCGTTCATTCAGAAAATGCAAAACAATTGCAACAGGTCTGCCAATCATTAATGCGAATTAGGAAGGTTTTATTGTTCATTTTATGCCTCATCCCCACAAAATGCCCATTGAAAAGAATGGCACATGTCAGACAGAAAAAGCCTTGTTAACCTTAATAAAACCACTGATGTGCCAGTCAAGTAGCACCATGTGTATGCTGCAGGAGAGATGGGTTTGATTTCTGGGCCTGGCTGACAAGAGCCATGTGTTTGAAATACAGGATGCTCAGTTCCAGTGCAGACAGGAAGACGTTTCCTCCTAATGCTCAGCTGATGATCTCCCAGACACTAAAAAGCTATGTAGGTTGGCTCAGAAGGGCATTACTTCCAGTCCTCTTTGGCCCGGACGATAGTGCCCACAAAGAAAGGCCTTGAACCCACTTACAATATGAGCTCTGTACAATATTCACCACTCGTAGTAGTAATGAGTGCAATATCTTAACCCTTGTATAAACTGCCCATATGCTATCACTGCCTGGGAAGAGATGCTCAGTGACATAAAGCTGAACATATATTTTTAAAAGTTCCACACTCACTACAAAAGTACATGTATCTGGGGATGAACGTATGAAGGAGAAAAAATCCAAGCCCAAGATGGTTGTTAACTTGTCTCTTCCCATTTAAACATATTTAAAGTTTTTAAAACTTAAGACAAGTTTTTTACACCAAACACATTACAGTACCTGTGCGCCCTCAGGATGAAGTGATATCCAAAAACTTGACATATTTCTTCACTTTCAGGAGATCACACCCAGAACATGTGTCCTCCTAAAGGAATGCTGGGAAACTTAAAATTAGACACAACAGCTTTATATCGTAGGCATGTGTGTGCACGGAACATCGCACCAGCTCACCCATTCTGCCTGACTGCCCTGTTCGTGTGAACAGGCAAGGTACTGGCCTTGCTAAAAATCTAGCATAGCAGCCTCTGTGTTGGAGGAGTATTAATAGCTCTTCCAAGAGCTAAAGGAAAAGATTAGTAAAGGTACATTACATTTTTTGCCTATCATCCTCAGTAACATCCTCCTGAGGAAAAAGGAGGTTCTCCAGGATGGCCCACTGTCACTTTTACAGGGTTAGCTGTATCTCTGGCCCCTCTTCAGGCTCTCTTATGTGCACCCTTTCAAATGACAGGCCCTGCACCCTTCGACTCCTCTTAGGGTGGAATTCCACTTTTATCCCACTCACATGCAAGGTCCCCAGGCTACAGCACTCCTGTTCAGGGTCACCCAGAGGATTCAGGGGGCCTGGGGCAAAGCGGGGGAGCTGCGGCGCTTGTACTCACCCGGCGGCGGTCTGGGTTTTCGGTAGCATTTCAGCGACGGGGAGCCCTTCAGTCGCTCCGCGTCTTCGGCAGCACTGAAGGGCCCCCCGCCACCAAAATGCCACCAAAGACCTGGACCGCCGCCGGGCCAGGGCTCGCGGGGCCCCTGCAGGACCTGGGGCAAATTGCCCCACTTGCCCCCCCGCTCCCCCGGCGGCCCTGCTCCTGTTCACTTTCCCACAGCCAGTTCTATGTGCAGGCAGGCAGGGTGGTTGCCCTCAGCACCTTCTTCTAGAGGACACTGGACTAGTGCACCACTCGGCTGGGGTTTTTGTGTTTGTTTTTCCTCCAGCCTGATTGATCAGTTGTTTTTGCTTCTCTGATTGGGCAGCTTTTCTTTTGCTCTGCCGATTAATCAGCGGTGGATCATTTTATTGTATTTTATTTTGGCTTGGATGAGGGGAGGGGCATGGGATGAGGAAGAGGGAGAGGATGTTTTCTGCCCTTGCCAGTAAAACTGGCTAGGGCTGGTCCTGCACAAACTGTGATTCCTCGGCAGGCCCAACTGAGTTTAGCACATGCCAGAGACTTCTCTTCGGAAGCTATGGCCAGTAGGTAAATGCAGTTACTCAGTACTTTCTTCAAAACAAAGTATTTTTTTATTTATCCATATGAACTCAGCTTTCAGAGAAAAGGGTTAAAACAATAAAAAAGCCTATTCACATCTTGTTTTGTCTTAAGCCTGGTCTTAGTATTTCACTCAAAGCTCAGGCAGGCCCAACTTACCCCAGGTACCCCCACTTCTAGGGAACTGGATTCCATCTGTTTCCCCGCAGATACAGCCTTCTCCTGTTTTTAAAGGGTCTACTTTTTATCCGTTTCCAAGTTTCTTTATCTGCCCTGGGTCTCCTGAATCTAGGGTGACCAGATGTCCCGATTTTATAGGGACAGTCCTGATTTGGGGGGCTTTTTCTTATATAGGCTCCTATTACCCCCCACCCCCATCCCGATTTTTTACACTTGCTGTCTGGTCACCCTACCTGAACCTGGTCAAACTGGTTTATGCACCCCACCAGAGCGGAGGAGGGAAGCAGGGATAGGGAATCAAAGCAATTGTTCTCTCTGCATTGTCTGTTATGTACTAGTGACTGGGTTATCTAAAGCCACTGTCTGGCTCCTGGGGAAGTGAGATGACTCCTGCAAGTGTTAACCCTTTGAACCCATGTAGCAACCAGTATAAACACCACCACATAAGCAGAGGTCCACATAGTATTCACAAAAATAATACAGATATTCCCCCATATCCTTCACACCTTCCTTTCTCCCCCCTCATCACCACCACTCTTACCTAGAGAGAGTTTCCTCAATAAGCCATCAGCACTGTTTTGAACATCAAGCAGAAGACATCTGCTCAAGAATTCCATTAAGTGTTATTCTTAATGCTCAAAGCACCACCTATGAAGGGAGCTTCCAGTCCCTGCCAGTTTGGTGCACTCAAAGTTTGAATTCAAGCATCTCGTATGGCAGCACACTGCATTGCTAAAAAATAATGCTGAGCTAGCTCAATGATAGCCCAGCTATTCTTTTAATAGGGGTGAACTTCATCCAGCATATTACAACAAACAAACTCAACTCTTCCATTGGTTGTTGGATTTTAATTAATTAATTTGTTCAAGAGGATCTCAATGTCTCTACAGGGCTAAGTTCTGCTCTCAATTATACCAGTGTAAATTCAGAGTAACTTTGGACCACATCCTCAGCTGGTTTAATCAACACAGCTCCAATGAAGTCAATGGAGCTGTGCCAATTTAAACCAGCTGAAGTTCTGGGCCATTGTCTTCAACAGTAGCACATTTGAAGACAATGAGTCACCCCACATATAACTGAGCAGAATTTGGCCTTCGTATTTTGATTTGGTGCAAATGAAAAAAGAAGTAAATACATTCTTCCAAAATCTACTACTGGACCCTTTAAATGATTCCCTTTGCACTTTAGCGGCACAAACCTAAGGTCAGTATCTGATATGTGATATCCTCAAGATTGAACGAAAGAAGGAAATAACTTCATTTTCTTAAGCCGTTTAATGATGTGTTGTGGAAGACTGAAGAAAAATGTAACCACAGCAAGTTTGTACAGTGGTTTAATGAGCCAAGGGAATTAATTATAGATCCTGCTGCACGCAGTGGCCACAAGAATAGCTCCCCACAGCTGTTAGTAAAGATTCTAAAAAATCACAACCAGGCTATTAAGCAGATCTTGACATTCCTAGAGAATGCCTAGATTCACCACAACAGTATGCCCATGGAAGGGCAGGGAAGCTCTAAAACATGTATCTGTATCGCTCCCATTAAAATAGAAAGATTGTCTGAAACAAAGTGATTTCTGTTACTCAGACCTTCCAGAGGAGCACCTCCACATTCCTGTTGGCAGGAGAGAGGTGCCTGCAAATCTTTCAGTACAAAGACTACAGCCCTATAGAAAACACAACTGCCTTTTCCCAAGCTTTCAGGGATGTTGTTACCACTTACTGAATCTGAATCCTTCCATGCCGGCAAATGTCAGTTAGGGCACAGACAAATCTTCACAATCCTTGTCTATTCTGGGCCATTCTTTGCTTGTCTTCTGTGTTGTTAAATCCCATAAGTGTTCGACAAAGGGATTCTTTTGGTCAGCCCCATTCACGTGTTCCTCCAGCTGCCCTATCAAATGCTTGCCAGGCAGACACTGGCTTTATGCTCTACACATGTCCCAAATATTTCTATCTTCTTTTCTGTGCAACTTTAGAGATAAGGAGTTGTTGGACTCTCTGACGTATCCCAGCATTTGTTTTAAATTCATTTCATTTTAATACCTAGTATTTTCTGGAGATATTTGCTTTTGAAGGCATTTAAATATCTGTCTGTAGTGGATTTCTAGCTTTCAAAGCCATATGTCAAAGTGGAAACAACATTTGAGTTGAAAACAAGTAGTTAGTCTTTAAGATGTGGATTTCTGATCACCAAATCTTGTGTGAACTGGCAAACGGGGCTTCCGCCTTGCCAATCCATGATGTTATTTCCTTCTGGACATTCCCACTGTCTTGCATGTTGCTGCCAAGGTATGTGAAAGGACTCACCTCTTGTATTTAGTTGGTGTTGGTCCTGCTTTGAGCAGAGAATTGGACTAGATGACTTCCTGCGGTCTCTTCCAACCCTAATATTCTATGATCCTTTGTCTTCCAATGTAAGGCTTGAGTTGGGAGTTGCTGGGATTCTCATTAGATTAGTTTTTTCATAATTCGTTATGAATGCTGTCTTTTATGGGATGCTGGGCAGTCTTTTGGTCTTTGCTTGCGTGCTGGCTCAGCTGTCACTTAGAGCCATATCATCAGCAAAATCAGGCCTTGTCTACACTACCAGGGTAAGTTGACCTAAGTTAGCTTAGGTTGATTTACTGCAGTGTCTTCACTGCGCTGCGTCGACAGGAAACGCTCTCCCGTCGACATACCTTACTCTTCTCGGGGACCTGGAGTACCCGAGCCAACCGAAGAGTGCTCTGCGGTCGATTTAGGAGGTCTTCACTAGAGAAAGAATACATCTGGTTTGACACCAGTGTTTATGTTTAACTGTTCGCTCATCTGCATTTACTTGCACCTGGGTATAAAAAGATTGATGTTAATTATTTTTATTGTCATACCATAAGACATCAAGATGTTCCAGAGTGAATAGTGATGGAAGTTGTCAATGCTTTCTTAAACTCTATGAAGTTTCTAATATGTGGTTTCTGCCATTATGCTTAAAATGATACTGAAAATGTCATTAACTGTCACTAACAGGAATGCAACAACATACCTGCTATTCCAGTCACATAAGTCATCTCTTTTTGGTATTTGACTAAAAGGACATTTTTCAATTGTTCTGGAGGTTTTTTCCTGGTTTCATACTTTGAAAAAAAATGGTGATTTTATCAATGTCTCATCACCACAAGTTTTCAACATTTCCCCAATAACTTGGTCTTCACCTGCAGCTTTCCCAGATTTTAACTACTCTCTGCTTATTGATGATCTGGGTTTGTTTGGGGGTTTTTTTTGCTATGTTAACTGCTAGTAGTTTGATGTACACATATGATCTTAATAAACTAAACTACATCCCTGTAAGGCAGACATTTTTAAACAAACAACATTTTTAAACATTTGTCCTATTTATTTTCTGTCCTGCCATATCTCATGTGCACTGGAGTTTGGCTCGACTCACACAAAGCCGTCCAGATTTTCAATAGTGACTTGGTGTTTCTGGACACTCAAACTGAGGCACCTTATAGAAAAGCCTCCACATGCCTCATTTTTTGTTGCTCTTCTAGAGACTTCTCTAAAATATCCCAATATGTCATTTCTTAAAAGAGGGGACCCAAAATGAATGTAGTTTCCTACGCCACCATGTGGGAGACTGGAGTTTGCTCCTTGGCCCTGATCTCTCATTTCCCAGGCTCACTGGAGTTGAGCATTATGAAGGAGGTGCTTCACATGACATCCAGAGTAAGTTAAAGAGTTGTGTTAATTATTATTTATATTGTGGTAGCTCAGGATTGGGGTCCCATTGAGTTGGGTGCTGTATAAACATGCATGTAAAATACAGTCTCTGCCCCCAAAGAGACTGAAATATAATTTCAGTTGATAGACACTACAGATAGATTCCTACACATACATAGGTCAGCAACTAGCAAAGTAAATTCAGAAACCAGACTCTCATATAAAACTTACAGACACCACATGTCGACTTGAATATCTATAGGCACTTTTTCATTACATGTAGCAGCTGCTGCTCTGCGCTGTTTTATTTATTTATTTATTTTGCTTTTTTTTTTTTTTTTTTTTAAAGCAGCTACAGTTCTGTGTCATGGTCATTAGAAAAATTCCTATGCCACTAGCTGGAAAGTGAAATATCTCATTAACAGAGGACTTCAGTAAGTAATGGCTCTAACAATGTAACAACTACTCATAGCATTTCTCTAATTAAACAGGTGTTATCCTCTGAAGGCTGGTTCAAGTAGGCATTGTCAATCTGCAAGCTACCCTGGAATACATTGCAACAGAACAGGTCAAAGTTCTAAAACTGCTTTCTTAGGTTTGAGCCATATGCTAGTACACACAATACTAATGTAATGTTTTAACTTTGACAGCACTGTGGCTAGATTCTGCAGGCCTTACTCAGACACGACTCCCTCTGATGTTTTGCCTGATTAAAAATTCCTTTCCACCCCTTCTTTTTTACAACGAGTTGTACTGGATGATATTTTCAAATGGAGCACTGAACACCCTTGTAACAGGGCCCTGGCCCTGGGCTGCACCTGCATGACTCAGCACCCTGTTTCAGGGACCTGGCCAATTAGCGGAGTCAGATGAAAAAGAGTCACGTGATCACCGGTCAGAAGGAAGGATGTGGGAGCAGCCTTCCAGCCAGGTGAGTGGTCTGGTAGGAGATTCCTGCAAGGAGCAGAGGCAGAAGCTTTAAGGAGAGGCAGCAGGAAAAGCCAGGTTGCAGGTGCAGGGTTTTAGGAAAGAAACTACAGAGAGTATCAAAGATTCGTTTTGAGTTGCACTGTCACTGAACTTGTTAATGAAATAAAACCCCAAAGAAAGGGAATGAATTTCTGTCACTGCTGGGTGCTTTAGCGGACATACTGGCTGGTGCATTGGGCCACCAGCTTACAACCCTCACTCACAAGAGCTCATAAAGGAACATGAATTTTAATTTTAGGCAGCTAAAAATAATGTTGGAAGATATGAGACATGAATCACACACTTGAGAACAAATGAGGAAAAAACTACCTAAATGTAACTGATGTAAAAAATAAAAAACCAAAAGTATTTGCTAATTACAAACTAGGGAGCAGGGTTGTTTTTCTTCCTCTGAGTACACACAGTAGTTTTTCAAATTTTTAAGCCACATTAAAATAAACAATTAAACTGTTCATATTTCAATTTGACAATTTTTTTTACAATTTCATAATCAACTTGTAGCATTAGCTACCTTATCACATTTCAAACTTGACTGTAGATTGCCTCAGTACCTATGAAATAGTCTTTTCCAGACACAACTAGAGAGTAAATGTGACATTTCTCTATAAACTATCGTGGTGACATAACTTTCATGAAATGAACAAGATGAACTGCAGGTATTTTTAAATGACTCATTGCCAGTAATGAGTTACTGGAACTTTGTTACATTTTCCAACAGTGAGTAACGAAAAGCAATTAAGTTAACTAATTAAATGTTCACCTAGAAAGTAACAGTTACATTTAATAAAATCTCACTATTAATTTCTTGGTTGACTGCTAACCATAACTGGAATATTACCAAATATATCATCTGTCTAAAATGCCAGGGCTGCCTATACTGTATGAGCCCTCTGACTTTATTTAGATGGACATGTAAAGCCAATCTAGTAAAAACCTGCAACACATAGAAAAAAATTTCTTTCTGGAAAAAAAAATCACTAATTAAATAAAATGGCGGTCATTTCTGCTTCACAGTTTTTCAAATGACAAGACACCTATGAAGTAACTGTTGCTGCTGCCAGGCAACCAGATTCCCATTGCAGCCCATACATCATACTGTTGCATTGAAAACAAATCTGCATTGTTGCAGATTTCCCACCAAACAACCTCAGTATAATCACTTGGGAAACGCAACATGAATTTCTGATCAGAAGATCCTCAATGCAACATAGAGCTTAAAGGGTTCGAGTGTGACTTTTTATGCCAAAAGCACGTTAGAGGATGGGGAGGGATTCTGGTGCAGCAGCAAGACCTGGAGGTATTCTTTTGACTGCTTCCATGCTGAGACAGCTCAAATGCCCCCAGGGAACGCTAGGGGAACACATACCTGAATGGCCACAGACAGACATTGCTTGTGTATCACTATGCTGGCTTTGATCCAGCCACTGGAGCGGAATTTCTTTTCTTTTTCTCATTTCTTTTTAGGAATCTTGTCCTTCAGACCCCCCACACCCTCTTTTTTTTTTTTTTACACTCCAGCATGTGAGGATTAAGGGCTTCCCCTCAAACAGGTGAAGGTGAGTGGAAATACCTTGTGGCCGCCCCCTCCACCCCCCTAACCTTTGTGCATCCACAAAGGCCTAGCTACAATCTAGCAAACGTCCCAATTCAGCAAATCACTTAAGCACGTGATTATCTTTTTTAAAGCTCAGCCCCAGAGTGCTTTGAAGTTATTCACACGCTTAAGTGATTTGCTGAATCAAGCCTTAAGTGTCCTCCCCCCACCATGAAAAATACAAAGCTGGTAAACTTTTACTGAGAATTGCTTTTGGCAAAAAGTCTAAGGCTTTATATCTGACTTTTTTCCCCTCACTGTCCAATCACAATGCAACATGATTGGAAAATGTACTGTATGAACCAACCAGACCAGCCACACTAGCCATTTTTAAATTCCTCTCCCCAGTTACCATGCACACCCACACACAGGCTGAGCATAATCTAGACCTAACCGTGCGGGGGTGAGGAAGATGTTTGGTGTTTGTGCAAATCTTTATTTAGGCAGTCAATCCAGATTTAGTATAATTCTGATGTAATACAATCCTGTTCACTTCTGGTCTCTGGCAACATATTCCTCTGATATTTCATTTCCACAGAAGAAAGTGTTTAAATAGAGGAGCATACTGATCTGCTATGGACTCCTAACTTTTCAGGAAAAACACACACTGTAAGCTCAAGGATCAGATCCCCACCATCTATGATTTCTCCTTTACAATGTGCAGCATAGCAAGCTGAACTAAGCTAAACTGAACATGGGAATAGCAAGCTATTAAACGTTTCCAGAGCCTCTACCATGTGTTGTCAGTAATTTCATTAGTTTGAATGTTTTATACCTATTGAAGAGTTTGAAGTTGCCAAAATGGTGACAGTCACTTAGAAGTACTGGCAAATGTGTTCGGGGTGGAAAGCAACATCTGTATGGTATGTAACAGTTCCATTTTGTTCATCATATTTTTTCTTCATCCACCTCCAAAAAAACAAAATCTTCTGTATCTCCTTCAGGAGTCCTTCCTGTACCATCAAATGTCACTTTGAGCAACTGCATCTGTATTCCCTTTCCATGGTCCCTCAAGGGAACCCACTTCAGGTTCAGCTGTCTTGGGCAAAGACCAGTGTCTCTCCTTCCTAATCAGGGTTTTAAGGATCCACAACTTTCTGTATTACACTGTGATATCCCCAGCAAGTCAGTCTACTTAAAGGTCCGTGCTATGCCTTAAAGGTCTCTCTGAGGGCTATGCACAGTGTTTGCCAGCAGTTTTAAATTACCACATCGCTCTTTCTAAGCAAGCACATTTATTCTTAAGGCAAAAGCATTACGGAGAAAAATATATAAAAACAACAGATTTAAACACACCCAAAACATACTAGGAGTCACCCATCAGTCTGCTGAAGCCCTAGCAGGCCAAAGTCTTTCCAATCCTTCTACAAGGGTTGGGTCTTTCCTTGGAAAGAAGGACCTGTCCATTTGCTGGATGAGAAAGAAAGGCCTGTATCTGTTCAAGCTCATGTCTTTATACCAAAAGCCCTTTCTTTGTCTGCTAGTCGCTGGAAAACCTAGCTTGACCAATATGCAAGCCACGCTGGCGGTGGTATCTCTCTAAGGTGAATCACTGAGACCAAACAACTCTAATCACCATCCCCACACTGTTTATAGTTCCTGTAGTAGCTGTGGCAGCCCTCCCCTATGGAGTAGAATAGAATCATACATAAACCATTCAGAGATTTAATACAATATGGTCCTCAAAGATATTGCATAGAATTGCAATGTGTCTCACAGGCCCTGTGCATATTGCTCCAGCTGTCCAACAGCACACCTGGCATGGCAGATGCTCTGGTTTCATTCTTAACCAATGTCCCCAAAATTTCCATTGTTCCTAGATAACTAGAGAATATGGGGGTTGTTGAATTTGGATGAATCTTGACATTTTTTATAGATTTATTCCATTTAATACCTAGTCGTTTTCTAAGGCATTTGCTTTCAAAGGCATTGAGATGTTAAGAGAAATGGCACATACATGCTTATTATCTATGGTATAGAGGAGGTACAACATATGTTAGGGTGGAAACAAGATTTGTTCTACCTCCTGTATACACAATATATAATCATGTATGTGCCATTTCTCTTAAAACAGAGCACAGAGTGACTAAATTTGAAAATAATCAGTGGAAAATATGGGATGAGGCAATAGTAACTAGCAATTTAAGAACCTTTAAACCCAAACAATTACCTTATATGGTAATTTTTAAATTCCTTTTGCCCAAAACTTCATATACATAAGGGTTCATAGAGTACAACACTGACTTTTACTTCAAAATATATGAGAGAGTACAAGGAAGTGCTAGCGCTAAAGATCAGATGTTTTTTCATTTTCTAGGCCTTCTGAACATACAATGGCATATAAATTACAACATAAAGGACAAATAAAAAGTACAATAACCCTTATGGGATGGATGGATTCTCATCAGTTGTTGTCGTCAACACAGCCATTCTGATTTCTATCAGGCGAGGACCTGGTCCTATGTCTTGTTTAGAATTACTTGGGAAATCACAAAATTATTCTAGAAAGTCTTGCCTTCCTTAACATTCTACAGCGCTTTCCTCAAAATATATTTGATGTAAGATTATAACATCCATCTCCTGGGTCCTCTCGCAGTCCTCCTAGGCACTCTTTTTCTTTCACTCTATCCATCATCCAGAGAGTTTTTCCTTGCAGAGGTTTTCCCAGCAAACAGATGAGAAGATCAATCAAGTTACCTTGAGGTGGTTTTCAATCAACTGCTCATTGGATCTTTTACACCGTTGGATAGTTTGGGACATTTTAAGCAATGTAAGTGCCAGCATGGTTCACCTTTTGATTTTTCATGGTAGACTTCTGACTGGTCTGAAGATACTAGGGTGGGGTTTTTTTCTTATTTTTCTTTAGTGGACGTATGTAGGAGGGATCTGGTCATGCTATAAGAAGCCTTGACTTCTAAGACACTGGTTCAAATTATATTCAGGTTAAGAATGACAAAGTAGTTACCATTTGATGTCTGTTCGGTGGTAACAGTAGTTTAGTTCGATAAGACAGGTGCCCATGCCACAGGAACTATAATAACTGGCTTCTTCTTGGTAATCTCAGCAGAAGTGTCAATGACTGCATATGCATAGCAACGGAGCACCTTCGTCCCCCCAGGCAGTGACAGGGGTAAGGGAAGGGACTGTGCACACGAACATCTAGGTATTACTGAATATATGAGCAATGGGTCATTTTTATTTCTCTTTTTACCCTGACAATGGATAGAAACTTGCTGTGATACATATGTGTGCATGCAAACAGCAGGAGATTGCCTAATGGGCATAGAAAAGTGCCAGTTTTCTCTTTCCTGTATTTAAGCTGTGGATGTCTACAGCATGGGACCACAGCTTTAAAAGGAAGGGGCCATGTGACTTTAAACCAGCTAAATGAAAGATAGCCTTCCTTCAGGCAGTCCCCAGTGAGCGCTAGCTGCTGACTGGGACAGGACCCAGGGGCAAGAATGAGCAGAATCCTGCACGATTTCCCAAAAGCAGAACAGGGAACCACTGATGTGTATCTAGGGTAGAGCTTGTACAGTTGCTGTAGAGCACTGGAGTTGGCTGAAAAGCTTGTTTGCTCTGGGGGTTGATTTTTTTCTGTCTTTGTTTTGTTGTGAAACAAGTAAAAATCTTATTGGAAGGAAACACTGTGCAAAGCAAAGAAGACCTCTTAGTTTGTCTGAAGACTTGCCGGCTCCAGAGCAGGGTGGATTGCTGTAAATGGAGATTATTCACATCACTGAATTTAATCAAGATTTCTTGTAAACCAACAGTATTTTTTTAAAAAACACACCTTGATTTACATGGCAACATGTCTTTCTTTGTGTAATTACTTTCCTAAAGAAAAGTTCATTCTGATTGTAGAGGGAACTAGGATACGTTCAGAATTTGTTCGTGTCAATGGGTTGGCTTGACTTAAAATGCTATATGTTCACTCAACTTTTCCATTTTTGCATATGACAAAAACAATAATGTAGCTAAGGCCTGAGGGGCAAAATTTTCAAATGCACCCCATGGTAACAAGTGAATAACTAATATGAGTAAGAGGAAAGGATTTGGTCCTATATTATTTTCCATCTCTATTGGGTCATCTAGCCTTTCTCCTATTAGCGTAGGATTCTGTATACTATATATTTTCTAGTGCTTTCTCTAGTCTAGTTCTAAAATATCAGAAGCAATGGGGCTTCTACCATTTTCACTCTAAGTGAAATGTAACATATTTCATTCTCTAGCTCTTCTCTTTCTGATGTTAGCCAAAATGTTACACTGGCTTCAATATATCCTTTTACTCCTACAGTAAGTTACACTCTTATACCTCACTAAGGCCCCAGTCCTGCAATCTGATCTGCGTGGGCAGACCCTACAATCACAAAGTCCCACAGACATCAACATATTAAATTCACTGGGGCTCTGGATCGGCACAGAGATACACCCACACATATCCCATTGCAGGTCTATTTAATCCCTTTCCTTCTTTAGTGTAACTCTTCAAATGACTTGTACCTCCCATAGTCATAGCTTAGCCAAACTATCCATGCTTCACTCTTTCAGTCTTTCTTCACCATTCCCTCCAGACTTCTAATATTTTTTTTGCTGCTCTTCTCTAAACTCCTTCCAGTTTGTCTACATCTTTCTGACAGTGAGTGCCCAGAAGTGAAACCATATTTTAAATGCAGTCAGCAGAGCTTTATAGAGCAGGGTTATAAACTAGAGACAAAGTCTTGTTTAATTTGTTGTCTAAGATTCACCTAGGTTTCCTTTGCTAATATTGCTTGACAAATGTCTCACCCTAATTAAATGTCTGCTTTGGTTATTTGTGCACAAACATTTGCCTGGCTTTGCCCAAGCTAAAATTTATTGTTATTTCTTATCCGTGTTTTTAATTTCTCACAATCCCTTACTTCATTATTTCTTTGTCCCTAATGGTCCTAATGGTAGGCAACACCTCTCTACTTAGTGTTGTCTGCAAATTTAGACCTCATTCCTACAAGCTGATCTGCAGTGAGAGATCTCTGTGCATGTGGTGCCCCATGGACCTCAATGGGTCCAGCAGGCTGCCCACAGGGACCAGGTTGTTGGATCAGGGCTTAGCAAGCTGCTTATTGACTTTCCCAGGTCGTCAGTAAATATGTCAAAGAGTAGACTGAACACCAGTTTCTGTGGCACCTCTCTATACATATCCCACTAAGCTTGCAATATCACACTTCATCCTATGACAACATCTGCAGAGACATGCAGCATGACATGAGGGGCTGTAGGAAGTTCAGACAAAAGTCCCCCCCACTCAAAGAAAAATGCAGATTCTGATCAACCAAAATATTTTGTGAATTCATGTCCAATTCCCCACATTCTTTCAGTCAAAAAAATCCACAGAATTTTGTTTTGACATTTTCCTAAATGAAACTTTCTAGCTTGCCGAAACATTTTAAGAAATTTCTTTCGGGTTGATTTTTGGTTCAGTCAGCAAACTGAAAACATCAGTTATTCACTCAGCTCTTGTGACAGGGTGACTCACCATATTCGAATATTTCTTCCAATGCATTTACAAGATCACTGTGCGCCCTGTTCCAGGGCAGTACTGGCAGGCTTAAAGAGCAGCAAATTCTTCACACCATTAGTACTCAGATTGTTTATCCAGTCCCCAGGGATCATTACTGGAACTCTCGTTGTGTTTTTATGGGCTCCCTCTGGTTACCAGGGTTCCAATTCTCATCTCTCACCCGTGTAATCCGTTTCAGTCAGTGGAGATGTGAGCATACCATTACAGAGGGTGAGAAATGGGTCTATGGTTTCCATTGTCTCTGAACAGACACAGCTATTGTATACACAGCGCTTCCAGTAGAGATCTCATAATTTCTCTTCTGGTTTCATTTGAAAATACTTTATTTTTGCCACTTTCCAGAGCATGTAATGCTGGAGTCCTCTTGGACTGAGAGGGCTCATATCAATAGAATTGGGAAACTATCTTGCTATCATCTCCAGAATCTCTCAATGCTACCCCTTGTATGAAGTATGCAGAGACACTTGTAGCATGCCTACATCATGTCCAAGTGAACTATTGTAATCCATTGTCAAATGGTCTCTTCCCCTGACTCCCCGTATTGCTTCTCTCAATCTGTGTAGAAGTTCCCCAGCCACACAGAGGGCTGCTCTAAATTAGTGTACCTCCACTCAAGTCACTGCCAGAGGATCTGGCCCTGAGTATGTAGCTTTTTTGTTAAGAGAGCTTAACAAGATTCTAGAAAAGAGGCAGCAAATGGACTATAGATGCTTTTGCTCACACATAATGCTGTGAATAAATCTTCCCTTTTATCCTACATCTGTAACCATTTAGTAGCCCATACTCCACAAGTTAGAATCTACACTATCTATTGATTCTTTACCACCAACCATCATCATGGTATCTGATTACCTTCCACACAGAGAGTCAATAGCAAAGTGGACTTCATTTGGTCTCTGTCACTTCTCCCTTTTTGAGGTAAAAACTCTGCCTGGAGTAGGGTTTTTTTGGACTGAGTTTTGCTCTTTTTAAAAAAAAAAAATGTTATTCATTTCCTTTTGCTTTTCAGTAAGGGCTTAGGGGTAGCAGGGGCAGTGTTGTCTCAAGGAATAATAATGATTGTTTCTCAAATTCTGAGCACATTTTACTTTTGTTTGCTTCTCACCTATTGAACTTTTTTCTTTCATAGCTTACATGGCGAAAGTATTATTTAATTCTAGTTGAAATATTTCCAAGTCTTTAACTCAAGTCTGAAGACTCAGATATATATGGTTGCCTTTTAATAATCTCTTAATTATCACTGATGTGTTTTAGGTGCCTCTGGGTGCTGCTGTGATGGATGCTACACTGAGTATGTCAACGTGAGCAATCAGACTGGATTTTGTTCCCAGGAAATAATCAAAGAGCCACTGAAAATGCACACACAAAAACAACAACTTCAAGCCACATGAATTTTGTCACGGCACTGAATTATATCAGAACTACATATCCTGTTTAACAACAATAAAATATGCCTTGAGAAGAAAAATTTTTCTTGAGTGCTCCAGTAAACAATCCAGGCAACAGTGTCAACTTTGTATTATTCAAGCAACATACAGAGGATTATAATATATGAATTATAAAGTCTTTAAAATATTTTTTAACAATCAGGTTCTTTTAATACAGCCTGTGAAATGCAAACAGCAGCACCAAGGGAAGAGCTACCGAGGTTCTCAAACTGGGGGTCGGGACCCCTCAGGTGGTCGCAAGGTTATTACATGGGGGGTCGCGAGCTGTCAACCTCCACCCCAAACCCCGCTTTGCCTCCAGCATTTATAATGGTGTTAAATATATTAAAAAGTGTTTTTAGTTTATAAGGGGGGTCGCACTCAGAGGCTTGCTATGTGAAAGGGGTCACCAGTAAAAAAGTTTGAGAGCCATTGTTAGCGTGTTAACACAAGAGATGTTTTGTGAAGAGTTTGCGTGGGGTGCACAGGAAATTATAGTAAGAACTGGCCACCCTATATCTACATCTCCCTTCCCCAGCATCAACTCCATAGAGCATATTAACTAGGTGTCTGCAAAGTTAGTTCCTTCCAACCCAAGCCTCTTGTGTCAAACTGTAAAGAGAAAATAATAATCAAAGGAGACAAAGGAGGAAAAACAGGGTAAGTAAAACCACACCACCACAGACTGAGAGAGCCTATTGTGTACTTCAGACTCTTACTTTTGCCTCCTTTGTCATGAGTAATTCTTCTGCCAACACTCGATTCCATATTATGATACAATGGGGACTTTAAAATGAGACTAACTGTTATTATAACATAGTAAAAATGGAATGGGGTCATTCTAGCTTATTCTACTTTCAATATAAACATTTAGGTAACAAAGAAACTGACAGGAAGATGAGGAAGCTACACAAACAAGTAGTAATATACATTAGCCACTCCTGAAGCAAGGAACCATGATTCCTCTCTTTATTTCACTCTCTTCTTTAACCTGCTGAGAACCTATAGATTGTCCACGACTGTCAGAACATATAATACTCAACTGAAGAAAGTGTCATTACAGGAATCAGGAAAACCATTCAGGGTGAAGGCCAAGATTTTCAAAAATTCATCGATTCCAAGGCCACAAGGGACTATTGTGATGGGCCGTAGAACTTCCCCAAAATAATTCCTAGAGCATATATTTTAGGAAAACATCCAATCTTGATTTAAAAGTGGTCAGTGCTGGAGAATCCACCACGACTCTTAATAAATTGTTCCATTGGATAGTTACTCTCACCATTACAAATTTAAACCTTATTTCCAATCTGAATTTGTCTAGCTTCAACTTCCAGCCATTGGACTGTGTTATACCTGTCTCTGCTAGACTGAAGAGCCCATTATTAAATATTCATTCCCTATATAGGTACTTAGGCTAATCGAGTCACCCCTTAGCCTTCTCTTTGTTAAGCTAAACTGATAGACTCAAAGAGCTCAGTCACTATAAGGCATGTTTTCTAATCCTTTAATCATTCTTGTGGCTCTTCTTTGAACCCTCTCCAATTTATCAACATCCTTCTTGAATTGTGGGCACCAGAACTGGACACAATATTCCAGGAGCAGTTGCACCAGTGCCAAATATAGAGATTAAATAACCTCTCTAGTCCTACTCAAGAGTCCCTTGTTTATGCATCCAAGGATCACATTAGCTCTTTTTGCCATAGTGTCACACTGAGAGCTCATGTTCAGCTGATTATCCACCACAAACCCCAAATCTTTTTCAGAGTCATTGCTTCCCTGGATATAGCAGCCATCACATAAGTATGCCCTGAATTTTTGCTCCTCTATGTATACATTTACATTAAACTGTATTAAAATGCATAATGTTTGCTTGTACCCAGTTTACAAAGAGAACCAGCTCTCTCTAAATCAGTGACCTCTTTGTTATTTACCACTCCCCCATTTTTGTTACCTGCAAACTTTATCAGTGATAATTTTATGTTTTCTTTCCAAGTCATTGATAAAAATATTAAATGCCATAGGGACAAGAATTGATCCCTGTAGGACGCCACTGGAAGCACAGTAGTCCTGGGGGAATTCTGTGCCAAAAAATTAAAAATTCTGCACAAATTGTGCAAAATTCTGCAAATTTTATTTGTCAAAATAACACTACATAATCATGCCAGTTTCAATTATTTCGGTAATTTATTTCAAAATACCGGTCAGCAAGTATGTCTATAACAATACAGACACACACAAAAATTCCCACAGGAATAGAGTTAAAGAAATGCATTGGCCTGCTAAACCCAGGGTTGTGAGTTCAATCCTTGAGGGGGCCATTTAGGGATTTGGGGCAAAAATCTGTCTGGGACAGTACTTGGTCCTGCTGTGAAGGCAGGGGACTGGACTCAATGACCTTTCAAGGTCCCTTCCAGCTCTATGAGATAGGTATATCTCCATATTATTATTATCCAGTTCCTGCTTCTCTGCCCCCTCCTCCCCAGAGTATAGCCATGGGGGCCAGACACCCACAACCTCTCCCCCACAAGAGCCCAGCCATGGCCCCTCCAGGCAATACACATGAACCCCCCCCCCCCCCCCCCCCTGATGCAAGACCCCTCCTTGCCCAGATACCTGCCCTCCCAGAGCCAAGCCATGCCCCCCCCAGCCCAGACACTTTCCCCACCCCTCCCTCCATAGCCCCAGGGATCCAGAAGGAGAAACAGTCTGATGCTTGGTCCCAGGCTTGCATGGAATTTCCTGCGTGCCGCCCCCTCTTTCCGTCAGGGATGCTGGATCTGCAGCTGCCAGGAACCCTCTAGCTCCCTCTCTCTCCCCCAGCAGTGTCTTCTATGTGCAAGCTGGGCTCTGCCAAGTCCAGTGGCCCCTACTGGCAGCTAACAGCACTGCAACCCATTTCTGTGGGGAAAGGAAATTCCACACACACAATGTTAATTTCTGCAAAATTCTGCATTACACATTGGCGCAGAATTCCCCCAGGAGTAGCACACCTACTCCATGATGATTCTCCATTTACAATTACATTTTAAGACATATCAGTTAGCCAGTTTTTAATCTATTTAATGTGTGCCATGTTCACTTTATACCAGGGGTCGGCAACGTTTGGCACGCGGCTCGTCAGGGTAAGCATCCTGGCGGGCCGGGCCAGTTTATTTACTTGCTGACATGGCAGGTTCGGCCGATCGCGGCCCCCACTCGCCGCGGTTCACCGTCCCAGACCAATGGGGGCGGCGGGAAGCGGCGTGGGCGAGGGGTGTGCTGGCCGCGGCTTCCCGCTGCCCCCATTGGCCCGGGACGGCGAACCGCGGCCAGTGGGGGCCGCGATCGGCCGAACCTGCCGCGTCAGCAGGTAAATAAACTGGCCCGGCCCGCCAGGATGCTTACCCTGACGAGCTGTGTGCCGACCCCTGCTTTATATTGTTCTAGCTTTTTGTATACCTCTAGCTAGGAGGATAGGATTAAAATTCAAAATGATCTGGAAAAACTGGAGAAATGGTCTGAAGTAAACAAGATGAAATTCAATAAGGACAAATGCAAAGTACTCCATTTCGGAAGGAACAATCAGTTGCACACATACAAAATGGGAAATGACTGCCTAGGAAGGAGCACTGCGGAAAGGGATGTGGGGGTCATAGTGGACCACAGGCTAAATATGCGTCAACAGCGTAATGCAGTAGCACAAAAAAAGCAAACATCATTCTATGATGTATTAGCAAGAGTGTTGTAAGCAAGACACGAGAAGTAATTCTTCTGCTCTATTCCGCTCTGATTAGGCCTCAACTGGAGTATTGTATCCAGTTCTGGGAGCCACATTTCAGGTAGGATGTGGACAAATTGGAGAGAGTCCAGAGAAGAGCAACAAAAATGATTAAAGGTCTAGAAAACATGACCTATGAGGAAAGATTGAAAAAACTGGGTTTGTTTAGTCTGGAAAAGAGAAGACTGCGAGTGGACATGATAACAGTTTTCAAGTATGTAAAAAGTTGTTACAAGGAAGAGGAAGAAAAATCATTTTTCTTAACCTCTGAGGATAGGACAAGAAGCAATGGGCTTAAATTGCAGCAAGGGAGGTTTAGGTTGGACATTAGGAAAAACTTCCTAACTGTCAGGGTGGTTAATCACTGGAATAAATTGCCTAGAGACGTTGTGGAATCTCCATCATTGGAGAGATTTTTAAAAGCAGGTTAGACAAATCCCTGTCAGGGATGGTCTAAATAATTAGTCCTGCCACGAGTGCAGGGGACTAGACTAGATGACTGCTCGAAGTCCTTTCCAGTTCTATGATTCTATAATCTATGAATTCAGGAATTTATTCTCTTCGTGTCCTTTTGTTCTCAATATCTCAACTTTGTGCTGAGTGCCCATATTTTCCCTCCTTTTATCCTCCCTTTTTGCTATTAGCTAGACCGTTCCCAAGGAGTTTGGCTCCCCTTCTACTCAGGCGAAGGCCATCCAAACTATACAGCCCCCTTTCCCCATAGGAAGTGGATCAACATTCCACAAAACCAAACATTTTCTACTCTATGGCACTTACCTAACCAGCAGTTCACTTTTAGAATCTTCCACTTTCTATCTTTCTTAGGTCCTGGGACAGAAAGAATCTCAGCGGAGATTGTTCTTCTTCAGCACACTTCCAAGCTACCTGAAATCATCTATTATCTGTGAGATATCTTGTGATGCAATTTCATTAGTGCCAATATCAACTATCATCAATGGATCCTTGCCTGTCAGCTTCAGAAGTCTATCCAGTCTTGGAGTGACATTTCACGTCTTGGGTCCTGGAAGGCGGCACACCATCCTGTTGTCAGCTTGTCCGTAGCAGAGAGGTATTTCAATTCTTCTGAGTACAGAATCTCCAACAAGGATTGTCGGTCTTCCTTGGAAGGTTGGAGAACTCTTTGTGGGCAAGCTTGATTTTCATACTATTGGGCTGAACTGCCATCCAAATGTGTGCCTCATACATCTCTCCATTCCCTTGGACCTGCTGGATCTTGAGCAATATCTTCCGTCGTTTCCACGTTGAGAACCGGATGTCTATTTGAAACTTTTAGCTGTGTGGAATTCCTCCTGCTTCTCTTTTCTCTGGTGGTCACAACCTGCCTATCCTCATTGGTCTCCAGTCATGTAGAATGCCGCCATGATCTCTTGCCTGAAGTTAGGCTCCTAACTCCTAATTTTAGATCCTAAATAACTGTGAGCAGGTTTTCAGAAGCAGTAAGCACCCAATTGCTTCCAGCTGATTTCAGTGAGTCTATTCAGGGAGTCAGGTACTACTCAACCTACGTTACAGTGCCAGAATCTGACCCTTAGCAAACTATGGTAGAACTCTGAAGCTGACCATGCGTTGATTTCAGTGGGACTACTCGTGTGAGTAAGTGCTGTATAAGGTGTTCCAAAAATTTAGCCTTTAAATAATGAATTCTAGAAAAACTGGGATCTCAAGGGAAAAATAAAATCAGAAAATAGCTTTCTTCTCTCTGCTACTCTTGTAATATAGCATTTGAACAACACATTATACAGGAAAGCAAATGCACTGCCAACAACCACAACCATATGTAAAAGCCTATCATTTTTAGACTGTGGCACTAGTTAATTTACCATTTAAAATACGTTTGAACACCCTTGTCAAACATAAAATTAACAAACATTGAGGTGAATTTTAAATGGTAGCTATCATGTTACTGTGAGTGTACTCCACAGGCTTGGAGTAGGGGGGAGAGAGTAAGAATGTCATTAAAAATAAAAAACGCTGAGTCAGATTAATGTCTCTTTCATTCCAATGAAGCAAAACTTGATTGCAGCTTGGCATCTGCCATGCTCAGCCCCTCGGCAAAGCAAACAGATTTTATTCAAATACCAAGAAGTAAGGAGTATGTAGAAATAATATACACTCTGCTCCCTCCAAAGCAGCATGTCTAATTAAAGTGCAAGAGGAGAACTTTCTGGATATAGATAAAAAAAAGTTACCAGTGAAAACTTCTCTTTATAAATAGAAGTGAAAGCTTCTGCCTAGCAGCAATTCAGAGCCACAATAGCAAGAGGTCCACAGAAATTGCTAATCCTCAGCTTGATTCTGTCCATCTTACTCAGTTTGGGAATGTTTTCACTGCAGAGTTAGCTATGATAATTGACACCTGAGTTAGCCTACCTGGTGTAGGCAGCCACACGGCAAAGCCCTACCCAGATCACTGCCATCACCACTGGTGCAGCATTCATCTGTGTGTGTTGCCAGGACTTCTGGGGGTATATCCTATGGGTCTTTGTGCTACAGTAAAGCTGAGCTGCTCTATGATTCTTTCCCAGTGAATTTGGGGGGAATTGGTCCATCCTTCTGGAAACACAGAGGGAATTGTAAGTAGGTGTTGGAGGACTATCAGCACACAAGTAATTTAGCCTGCATCCTCATAGCAAAGCGGAAGGGTTACCAGCCCAAGTGAAAGCAGAATCAGGGCTCAAACCCACATCCCCAGATGAGCCAGCTACCCTGAGTTGAAAGCACTTGTCATGGTGTCAGGGCAAGTTGTGCCTTAAGCCACTTTTCAGTCCCCCTTGAGTGCACCCCTTTGGTAACAGGTTTTGCTACCTTCCCCCCTCTTTGGATAGAACCATGTAGTCCTATCTCTCTTAGACTGGGTTTCTGAGTTGCAGGCCTCCTGTGATATTATGACAGGCCTAACTGTATTTAGCATCTATAAGCCCTCTTCGTCAGGGAGCATATGACTGATCAGAGTGACTCAGAAACAGATTATTCAAAACAAAGCATTATTTATTCACCCAAACGTACTACACAGAACACGGAACAAAGGGATACAACAACAAGAGGCCTATTCACCAGGGTCTCACCTAAAATGTATTCTTTCCTTGCAAGAGGCCAGTAAATTCCTCTCAGCCCAGCCCCCCTGCTCCTGCAGCATTCTTTTCAGGTCTTTCTGTCAGAAACTCCTCTCCCTGTGCTGCTGCCAGCTCACCCCCTTTCGCACTAAACCAGGGTCTTTAACAGTTTAGTGCCCTTCTGATCCTAGGCTCAGGCCTGGGAAAAATTAACCTGCTAGCCTGGTTGAAGCCAGACAGGTAGGCATTTCCCAATTCATAGTTCTCCCATTGTTTCCTTAAGGACCCTTGGTATGCTCTCTGGTAGTACCTTACTTCTGTCATTCTGTCAACTTTGTCCTTGTTTCATTTCCTCTTCAGTTCCCCCTAACAGCTTCCTTTGACTCAATGCAGTCAGGAAGGCTAATATCAAGCAGTAAACTTATATGATGATAGTCTTAAACAATTATAGAGAACTCCCCCATTCTCCACAACACTACTACACTTGAGAGAGAGGTTTTGGGGGGGCTAGGGGCAGCATCCACATAAAAGCCTGGGCTAACTTTGCAGTGAAGACCTTTGAGTAGAACCACTCTGTAAGCATAACAAGATTACTGTGGCAATCTTTTGGGATTGCCAAACTGTGAGTTACTGTGTTCTCTGTCTTGGTCTCAGCAAGTGGGAGTTTTGCTACTGCTAAGCTGTGTGACAATTCCCTGACGTATCAGCTTGTCTACCTTACCAGCAAAATCTTCAGGGCTCTGCTAGTCCAAATCTTGCCTGGCAAGTAACAAAACAGTGAACCCCCAACTCCTGAGTTCCCCAGAGTCGTCTCCCTGCACTGTCCAGCCCTCTGACTGAACACTCACAGAAGTTAGGTTTGTTGCTTTTTAAAAAGAGACAATACACTGCAGCCTGTTAGCTTAGTTAAGGTTAAAACACCCTTCTCCTCAATCAGTGCACTGAATTGGTTTATAGTAAAAGTGAAACAAGCTTATTAAACAAAAGTTAATGGTTTAAGTGATATCAAGTATAAGGAATAAAGATACAAACACATGTAAAAAACATGTTTCTAAAAGTAAACCTTAACTTCAAAAGTTACAATCCTTGCCTAAGCAGGTTTCTCACCTATATTCAGTTCCCAGAGACGTCAGCCCCCTTGGCCGAAGGATCCACTTTTCTCAGATGTACGAGAGCTCTGGCCTCTTGTGTCTGCCCAGTAATGGATACCAAAATGGCTTTCTGTTTCTGCTTATATATCCCAAGTTCATTGAGCTTGCTAAAGGAGGCAGGAAGGCTTCCTGCTGTTCTTCCCTGCCTGTTGACTTCCCATCCCCCTGCTGAGTCATATATAAATGGAGCTTCCATTGTTTTGATTCCATAATGCTTAATTTATATTGGAGGCAGTAAACAGGACATTCCTTCCTTCCTATTTGGGAGCAAACCTGTTTCTCCCTGTGTTTGGTCGCAGATGTTAAAGCATATTGGTTAGTATTTGTAATTCCTCAAATAGTGTTAATGCATACATTTCACAGTGATATCCATCACCAGTGTGTCACCAGCTTTCAATATTACTGTATTATAAAAGTGTATAGCCCTTACTCTATACTCTATACTATACTATACTTACAGGGGTCGGCAACCTCTGGCACGCGGCTCGCCAGGGTAAGCACACTGGCGGACCGGGCCAGTTTGTTTACCTGCTGCGTCCGCAGGTTCGGCCAATCGCAGCTCCCACTGGCCGCGGTTCGCCGCTCCAGGCCAATGGGGGCGGTGGGAAGCCACGGCGAGCACATCCCTCGGCCCGCGCCACTTCCTGCCGCCTCCATTGGCTTGGAACGGCGAACCGCGGCCAGTGGGAGCTGCGATTGACCGAACCTGCGGACACGGCAGGTAAACAAACTGGCCCGGCCCGCCAGGGTGCTTACTCTGGCGAGCTGCATGCCAGAGGTTGCTGACCCCTGCTCTATACACTTTTATAATACAGTAATATTGCATACAATCAGTTGAGACAATTGCTTATCATTTGAGGTTCAGACACATCTGTATAGCCCAGTAAACCTTTGAAATCTATTCTTTGAAGAGTAAGCCCAGATCATATATTTCTCTCTCCCGCTGGGGTGCAAACACCATGCTGTCTTCCCAAACTTCACTGACCCTGCTTCAAAAGGCAGGAAGGCTTCCTGAGGGGGCAATCTCCACCCTCTCCCCACCCCCATCAAGATTGTGAAGTATTCATCTTTCCCCGCTTGCTCTCCTGATGGCTTTGTTTACCTTGCATGAAAATTTGCTTTTCTGTGTCTCTGGTCTCACCTTGCCTAATTTACATTGGAGACACATTCACACAAGTGTAACCACAATCCTTTGTCTAGGATGGGGTACCTCATGTCCAGCCTGGCATACATTTTAAGAATGTCATTTCAACATATGTTTGTAATTTTGCATATGTTACCCTCAATAATACTGATGATCAGTGAGTTAGGAGTTCTTCAAGGATATATATCACATGCCACCTTTGGTGTGTGTTTTTTAGATACATATATAGGTCTAGTGAGTAGGTCAGGCCTGACAAGTGTTGCTCACACTGTACAGAGTAGTGAACCGATGGGTCTCTGTCAATTACTAACGCTCAATGCGAGTAATGGCAGCATAATCAGACCTGTACTGTTTCCTTGAGTGTATGCATTTATATTTAAAAATGAGGGGTCAAAACCTGCTCTCACTTCCTTCCAGCAGCTTTAGCACATTGACTCACATTTACTCCTGGTTTACTCCAGTGTAAAGCAGAATTTCATCCAGTATTTCTAGCCCTTCTTGGGATAATAAACTTCCCAATGCAGTGTTGTCAGTCTGAGCGCACAGCCACCAGCCTGAAAAAATAAGGCCAGGACAAATCTAGACACTTATACCATTGATCTTACTGGGGTGTGACCTTTAAAGCCTATTAACAGCCACTTATAACAACTGAATGAGGTGCCAAACTTGTTTGTCTGATGCAGCTGGGCACACCTGGCATGTTCCAATATCCCATTCCCCTGAAAGGGGAGGTCCATAGTTAAGTGTTCCCGAACACAGGAACATTGCAGCAAAAGCAAAGACAGCAAAACAAGCTGGGCCCAATTTTGATCTTACCCGGACAGCTCATACACGGGGGAGGGATGCATTGCCAGGTAAAGCTCAATGACCAGTAAAAAATAAATAAATAAAAAAGTTTTTAAAAACCATTTTCCATCTCTGTTTAATGCATATCTTATTCATATTGGTGTGGCATTTAGCAACCTGTAGCAAACAGCTTTCATGGGGCTGGGATTTATTTTTCCTGTAGAAAATAGACAAAAATCACAGATTTTACTCCTTCTGGCTCCTCTTTGGATCCATAGCATCCCACTATGCAAGGTAAACACTAACAATAATACCCCTACCTCATTGTTAAAAAGAGGGTATAACCTAGTTGGATTCAGCGTGTTACATAAGAGACTGATTGTTTCAATTTTATTAGAGATGTTTTGTAGGAAAGCTTTGTATGATTGCTTATCTACTAATCTTCCAAATCTTTCATTTTCATTTTATATAACATCCACTTTGCATCACAGTTATTGGTGGGGAAGCGGGTTGGGAGGAGAAACAAGGAAAATAAAGCTGAAAAGTGATGCACAGTATAATACAATACAAACCTATTTGCAAAGTTTCTTTCCTAGTGACATTCTCAATATTATTTAAGCAACAGTTGGCCTTCCGTCAGAGAAAGCCTAAGTTATACAAGCTCATGAGAAAATAAAGTAGTGGAATCTAATCAAATTGTTAATAAAACTCAGGTCATAGTAAAGAATCCATTTGTGCAAGAGGAACAATTGTGTTTTCCTCCAAACAGTGCTTTTATGGTCTGATCCAAAGCCTGCTAAGTCAATGGGAGTCTTTCCAGAGTGTGGATCAGACGCTGAGTGCTCTTTCCCTCCCCCCCCCTTTCTGCAGGGTGAGCGGAAAAATCAGGATCCATGCCTATGTCAGCACTGTCCATAAAAAGCCGCTCCTTTTCCTTCAGTCCCTGCTTCACGGCCACTCTTCTAGTGGAAGAGGAGATGAGCCCTTTGGAGCCCTTATATGGCACTGGCTAGGCAGGTTTGCTATTGAGTGAGGAAGTATTTTCACTTCCCTTTAGTCTCAGTGAGCCCTTGTTAATACTGTCTAATAAACTAACAAAATAAAGCATTGTTTTCTCAGGATCAAACTCAGCCCTGGTGTAAGCTGGCTTCTTTGGGACTGACATGCACTCACACCAAGCCAGCATTTGGTCTATAGGTGAGGATCACTGGATTATCAACAGAACTGCATATGGTCCTCCATGTTTGTGAAAAATGTCATCTGAGGTCTCGTATGGCCTCATTTCCACCAATGATTTGACATCAGACATCACATTCATCCAGGTTTCTAAATGCTTGGCCAGGTCTAATCATTACACTGATTTCAGACCTATGCCCATCCTACTGCTGAATTGAGACCAGGTTTGTACAACTGGAGTACCAATCGGTGTAGCCGGCATCCCTCTGATATAGTGAAATAAGCATGCAAGGAGTAAGTAATGTTTTAAAAAGTCAACTGCCTGCCAGTTGCTGTCACTAAAATTATACACCACTAACCCAAAGAGTCCACCTTACATCTATTTACATTGAAGATGTACAATTACAGAATGTGGTAGAAAAACCAGTTATTTTTGGCACTATGAAGAATTTTATATTGCAAAGTAAGAAACATAATAAATATTTAAAAGCCCATAAAATATTTTCACTGCCTCCTCTAGGTTATTAAATGAAGCAGCCAAACCTTTCTGAATGATGCATTCAGTGGTTCTACTTAAATATAAACAGCCCATCTCACATGACTGCATGATGTCTTGTGCGGCATTATGTAGCACAGCTATTTCCAAACTATGGGTCATGACCCCCCCAAGACATTGGAAAAGAAAGTGGGGGGGAAGAAAATGGAAGAATGCCCGAATGTGTCCCCGTTGATGGCACTCTCATCTCACAGAGCTGGTTGGGTTTGGCTCTTTGCTCCGGGCATCCTGACCTGGCCCCTAATGCACAGGGTCGCAACGCCACTCACTCAAATTTGACTGCCTGACAGGTCCCATCAGGAGGGTCAGGCCAAACCTGGGTGGCAGTGCAATGGAACCCAATGCACCAGGAGCCAGGTCACAAGGCCCAGAGCAGGGGGTCTATGCCCAGCCAGCCCCACGGGGCAGGAGCCGCTGCTGCAGGGTGAGTGCAGGACAGGCTCGCTCTGCGATAATTGCCACCCCGAGGCCTCCAGCATCCTTTTTTTCATGTTTTAATTTTCAAAATCCCCACCTCTCAGAGCCATGGAGTCTTCATTAATAGAGGTGAGCCCAAAGTGGGTTGTGGCATGACACTTTGGGAACCACTGATGTAGCACATTTGAAACTCTATAGCCGAAGACAAAATGTTCCACAGTGCCAACTTACACATCTCTTTGATTGTTCAGCTTGTGATTTTGGCTACATAAAATATGAGAGGAAAGTGTGAGTGACAATAAGGGCATGCAATGGAAGCACAGCTTCATTACTCCCTTCACCATAAAGTATGCTTTGAAAAACTATAGCTTGATCACTTCACAGTCTTTTTCTGATTAACTAATCCATGTTCAGACTACAGTGACAGACTCTATTCAAGAGACCAAATTCTGCTCTCATAAAGTTAATTCAGTCCCATGTACAAGAGCAGAATTTAGCTCAGGGTGAACTTTTTTCCACAGAAGCTGATTAGTTAATCTCTAACTAATAAAAGGAATTTAACTTGAGTTTGTGAGGACCACAGTCTTTTAAGTGGAGAGAGAGAGAGAGGGAGAGAGAGAGATCTAGAAAAGGGGAAAAGAGCTAAAACAGACCAGATGGGCAATAGATTAAAGTTTAAAGTCTATGTAGTTCTTCACACTAGAAAACTGTTTCCTTATCTTGAATCTTTCTAAAAGCTAAAGATCTGTAGGACTCTGAAGTCTAGGCACACATGGAACTCTAGGAACTCTGCGTGGACTCCTCCTGACGGTCGAAATGACAGACTGGACCTCTACACAGAGTGTTTCCGCAGACGTGCACAGGCTGAAATTGTGGACAAACAACATCACTTGTCCCATAACCTCAGCCGTACAGAACGCAATGCCATCCACAGCCTCAGAAAGAACTCTGACATTATCATCAAAGGGGCTGACAAAGGAGGTGCTGTAGTCATAATGAACAGGTCGGATTATGAACAGGAGGCTGCCAGGCAACTCTCCAAGACCACATTCTACAGGCCACTATCCTCTGATCCCACTGATGAATACCAAAAGAAACTACACCATCTGCTCAAGAAATTCCCAGCTACAGTACGGGAACAAATCTACATGGACACACCCCCAGAACCCCGACCAGGGGTATTCTATCTGCTACCCAAGATCCATAAACCCGGAAACCCTGGACGCCCCATCATCTCAGGCATTGGCACTCTTACAGCAGGATTATCTGGCTATTTGGACTCTCTCCTCAGACCCTACGCTACCAGCACTCCCAGCTATCTTCGAGACACCACCGACTTCCTGAGGAAACTACAATGCATTGATGTTCTTCCTGAAAACACCATCCTGGCCACCATGGATGTAGAAGCACTTTATACCAATATTCCACATGAGGATGGACTACAAGCTGTCAGGAACAGTATCCCTGATGAGGCCACAGCAAGCCTGGTGGCTGAGCTTTGTGACTTTGTCCTCACCCACAACCACTTCAGATTTGGGGACAACTTATACCTTCAAGTCAGTGGCACTGCTATGGGTACCTGTATGGCCCCACAGTATGCCAACATTTTTATGGCTGACTTAGAACAACGCTTCCTCAACTCTCGTCCCCTAGTGCCCCTCCTCTATTTGCGCTACATTGATGACATCTTCATCATATGGACCCACGGAAAGGAGGCCCTTGAAGAATTCCACCTGGACTTCAACAATTTCCACCCCACCATCCACCTCAGCCTGAACCAGTCCACACAAGAGATCCACTTCCTGGACACTACAGTGCAAATAAGTGATGGTCACATAAACACCACCCTATACCGGAAACCTACTGACCGCTATACGTACCTACATGCCTCCAGCTTCCATCCAAGACACATCACACGATCCATTGTCTACAGCCAAGCCCTAAGATACAACCGAATTTGCTCCAACCCCTCAGACAGAGACAAACACCTACAAGATCTTTATCAAGCATTCGTAAAACTACAATACCCACCTGGGGAAGTGAGGAAACAGATTGACAGAGCAAGACGGGTACCCAGAAATCACCTACTACAGGACAGGCCCAACAAGGACAATAACAGAACACCACTGGCCATCACATACAGCCCCCAGCTAAAACCTCTCCAGCGCATTATCCATGATCTACAACCTATCCTGGAAAATGATCCCTCACTCTCACAGACCTTGGGAGGCAGGCCAGTCCTCGCTTACACACAACCCCCCAACCTGAAGCAAATACTCACCAGCAACTACACACCACACCACAGAAACACCAACCCAGGAACCTATCCCTGTAGCAAACCTCGTTGCCTACTCTGTCCCCATATCTACTCTGGCAACAGCATCAGAGGACCCAACCACATCAGCCACACCATCAAGGGCTCATTCACCTGCACATCCACTAATGTTATATATGCCATCATGTGCCAGCAATGCCCCTCTGCCATGTACATTGGCCAAACCGGACAGTCCCTCCGCAAAAGAATAAATGGACACAAATCGGACATCAGGAATGGTAACATACATAAGCCAGTAAGTGAACACTTCAATCTCCCTGGTCATTCTATTACAGATTTAAAAGTCACTATCATTGAACAAAAAAACTTCAGAAACAGACTTCAAACAGAAACAGCAGAACTAAAATTCATTTGCAAATTCAACACCATTAATCTGGGCTTGAATAGGGACTGGGAGTGGCTGGCTCATTACAGAAGCAGCTTTTCCTCTCCTGGAATTGACACCTCCTCATCTATTATTGGGAGTGGACTACATCCACCCTGATTGAATTGGCCCTGTCAACACTGGTTCTCCACTTGCGAAGTAACTCCCTGCTCTCCATGTGTCAGTATATAATGCCTGCATCTGTAACTTTCACTCTATGCATCCGAAGAAGTGAGGTTTTTACTCACGAAAGCTCATGCTCAAATAAATCTGTTAGTCTTTAAGGTGCCACCAGACTCCTTGTTGTTTTTGTAGGCACACATGATGATTCCAGACACCAGATCTAACTCTTTAAAGGTCTGATTCATGATTTACTGAAGTAGAATCTATCTTAAGTTATTTAGTTTCATTTAATTAGGTCCAAATAACAATTAATTAAATAATACTTGCTTAACAGAAAGGCTAGGTTTACTCTGAGATCTACTCTTCTACTCTCTGTTTGTATGATATTATCTCAACCTATGGGCTAAATCGCACCTCAAAAGGTACAGCTGTGTGGTATGATGGGCGTACAGGTGCACTGCTTGGGTAGGGGGGCTGAGACAGACATTTCTTTGTGTCTCTAGGGGCGCATGGATCTTGCTACACACTTTCTGCCCTTGTGCCAGCCAGGAATCCTAGTCTGGTAAATAAGTCAAAGCATAAAAACCATCTGATGCCTGAAAAGGTTAAAAACATAGTGTGGGACACTGTAACAAATTCAGCTTCTTTCTGATACACGCACAACTCTGAATATTATCATTGAGCTTTTTGTTTTCCCCCATACGCCACCTGTGAAGAAAGATAAAATAGTCCCAGGCGAAAGAGCTGTACATCTTCAAGGACAGGCTAAACCAAGCGGCAGTATGAAGATGTTATTTTCACAGATGTCTTTTTAGCATAGTCCCAAAGAATTAATCTTATCTTGCTCCTATTCCCACACAGTGCACTCTTGTGTTTTTCAGTCTGGGTTATATTGCTGAGCAAATAGCTGTTCTCATTCTTGTTGCCACAGAGAAAAGTCAATAATATTTACAGTCCACTTCAAGTATTGTCCTGTAACTATTTTAGTTCAGTACCTACAAGTATGTTATTGAAAATATTTTATTATTTCATTTCTTTTTAAGGGGATTTAAACAGCAAATATTCTAATTCATCACTTCAAAAGCATTTTAGATTGAGTATACAAGGCCCCGATCGAGGCATAGCAACTACAGGCCTGTGTCTAAGGTCCCAACTTCGGAAGTCATGTCAGTGATGACTCCAGAATCTCAGCATTCGCTTTTTCACAAAAGTTATGTTTCTAACCCTCATGGGGGCAAAGCAAATCTTGAAAAGGTGACGTGAGTGTAACTGATGCAGCAATGTCTGTGAGTTTGCATAACGCCGGAAACAACAGCTCTGAGAGGTGTTAAGGGCCCCATTCATCTCAGGGGGCTGTTAACACAGAAACTCACTGCTTTGGGGAGGCGGGGACAGGTCCCACCAGCACCATACCTGTAGGGAATTATGTGGCAGGTATGGGTGTACTCTCAAATGCAACAAATTTTAATGGGGATGTCCTATGTTTCAGCTGAATCAGAAATCAGTTTTTGGTTTGGTTACGTCTGGTTTATAGAAGTCTGCAAAACTGGTCCCTGTTTAGAGCCTCTCCTACTGCAAATATTTAAGGTAAGAAGTACGCCATAAATTTGGCTTATACCAGACCCATGAAATGATAATTTCAAAAAGAGAGTCATGAACATTATGACAAGTTTATTATCATCTTTGGGGAACAGAAATTTCCAGTCCCCCATCATACTAGTGCAAAATATTTAAATTTATTATTTGTATTACTATAGGGCCCCACTGTGATAGGTACGAAGAGAACAAAAAGACAGTCCAAGAGACAGACACAGACTGACAAGGGAGTACCAGGAAACATGAAACAATATTGGTCAGCATGATAGGCAGTAGTTTCAGCACACCAGAGGGCCAACCACAGTCAAGGTTTTTGTAGGCATCATGACAGAGGAGCGTTTTGAGGAGAATGAGGTAGCTTTATGGATGTTTACGGGGAGCTCTTTCCCGGTATGAGGGGCAGCACGGGAGAAAATAAAAAGGTGCTGGTTTGAAAATTAAACAAATGAGTAATGGAGGCTGGCATCATGGGCCACTCAGAGGCAGGAACTGACATCTTCATAGTGAATGAGAGATGACAGGAAGGGTGGGGATTGGCTGTGGAGGGCTTGGAAAGTGAAGACAAATAGCTTATGTTTGATGTAAAGAGAAGCAGCAACCAGTGGAAGGACTCCAAAGAGAAGGCTGACATGATCCAAGCGATGAGCTAGGAAAATGATCTTTGCATCAGCATTCTGAATGGATACAAGCAGGAAAAGATTCCCTGTGTCAAGGCCAGAGAGAAGGACACTGCGGTAATCGAAACTGGATACAATGGGAGCCATGAGGAGAATTTTAGCCATGAGGGTGGACAGGATGCAGAAAGAATCTGCAAGATTTAGATGTAGCCTGGATGCGAGGACCTAAAGAGAGGTCCAAGTTGAAGATGACGCCCAGGTGGAATACGCACCAGCAAAGCTTAAGGGCACCAATGTTTCTGCATACATTTGTTTGTTTGCAATATTTTTAAGTGGTAACATATTTAAATTTGAGACGACAGCGTTCAATTCTTAGAGGTGAAGCTCTGAAAAGGAAGCAGGATTTTAGCTGAGCAACTTATTATAAATGGTACCCATGGGGCTACAGTTCCTGACAAAAACGCTTTGAAGCTCATCATTTAATTATCTGAGCAGCTCCATTGTTCCCGAGTCAACTGATGTATCACTGCACTTTTACTGGTAATTACAATCAAAACAGTTTCCCACCCACCACAAAAAAAAGTGTGTACACACACACACACACATATATAAAAGCAATTAATTGTTGCATGCATGAGAATAAAAATAACTTGTACATCTGGAGATCAAAGAAGAAAACCACAGCACTGTAACTTCAAAGTGTTTCTACTGCAGAATTTTTGTCAAAAGTCATTTCCTCTCACTTCTAACCCCTAATTAAATATGCGCCAGTTAAGCAGAAACTCCAGCATCAAACAATGAAAAATCATTTTATGTAGGTCTCTGCTCACACGTGAGTATACATGGGTAAGTACACACATCTAGGTTGCTAAAAGTTTCTCAGCTCCATCTTATCCTATCCCAGAGCCAATGAGGCCAGATCTACATTAGAAACTTTTGCTGGCATAGCAATATCAGTTAGGGTATGATTTTTTGTGACATTTCTATATATTATCAAAATCCTAATGTAGATGCCTAAAAGTCCTCTTCCTAGTGTAACTTACTTCATTCAGGGAACTAGTACACGCTATACTAGCAAAAGCACTCTTTTGTAAGTATAAGCTACTTGTCTAGTAGGAGGGTTTGCCAATATAGCTATACTAGCAAAGCTTTTCTGGGGTAGACTATGCTTGACTGTCTCAATCTTTGAATCTTCTCTTTCAAAAAGGTATAAAGCAAGTTTTTGAAAACAACATACCATCCTTGGAGCAGGAACACCCTTTGCCTGGCTTCCTCTCATGGCGAGACATGTTTTCATGGTGCTTTCTGTCTGTCCCCTGAGGAGTGCTGTATAGTCTTTTTCAGGGTAATCATCAGCCCTCCCCTAATACTTGGTTAGTGTATATACTATCCTCCTTCTGAAAGCATCTCCCAATTGGCCGAGAGAGAGGAACACCCTGCCCATTCTACACTACAGGGCTCCTGATCCCAGGCTCTTAAAGTAAGCATCCTGGTATCTTCCCATCCACCTGTTTACTCCCTGGGACCACCTTGCCTCTTTGGGTGTTGGACAGTTCATGAGCCTGTGCGCACACCAATATCCCTGAGATGGCATCTTCTGACCCCCAGGCTTAAAGGGCCGGTACATACCATTACGGTACTGTTGGTTATAAAAGCATGCTGGGTAAGAGGTTCAGACAAAATATTTACAGAACGTTAGAAAAGGCTGAAAACTAGAATACCAAAAGCAGCCCAGGCCTCTAAGTTTATTATAATAGTTTTCTATTTTGCCCCAAACCTATGAGAGGTGGCTCCAATGTTTAATACCCAAATCATTGTGCCGGTGGTCCAGCATCTTAGCTGCTTCAAAGACTCTTTCTGAGATTTGTAACTGTGAGACAGTGTCATTCCCAAGTTGCTCTCAAGATCCACCTACATGGTTGAGACAAAATCCCTCTCCCTTTCTGGTGTTTCGGGTATTGCTGGCAGTACTGTCCCAGGATTAACCATCCTCTGGACATCTGTTCCTGGAATGGTCTATTCTCTTCCCATTGTTCCATAACCCAGGCATGCTGCCATTCCTGGAATTGTCTCTGCTGCTTCCAGTGGCCCATAACCTGAATCTGCAGCAGTTCCTGTTGGGCAGCTGCCTCAGCCTCCTGAGCCTAGCAACTGGACAACTCTACGAGGCCAGGTTATTGCAGCAAAAGCCTTCAACTCTGTAGTACCTCAAGGCCTTTCCATTTAGCAGGCACTTTGATCCCTGTACATCTATAGCCTCTGTTGTTTCTTAGGTCTCTGCAATGTGCATAAACAGTTTCAGATAAGGTAATAAGTGCAGAAAAGCAAAACAGATTAGCTAGGTCTTTACACACACAAGGCGGGAGCCATAACAAATTGTTCTTTCCATCAATCTGACTTTTAAACCAGGGAAGAGACATTTTCAAAGTCAACAAAACAAAACTTTTCACTCCATATTAAAAGTAGGGTACATAAAAGACCCTCTTCTCCATCTGCATTTGCCTCAAGCAGAGCTGATCTCAACATCTGTGTGTATAGCTGCAGCTAGGCATGTCCCTACCTGAATGTGTGCTGATTAAGTGCAGTCTGAAGCCTGAGGGGGGGCTTGGCTGGCTTGCCTCAGCAATGCAGTGTAAAGGGAGCCCAGGCTGGTGGGTCAGGGTGAGGTGGGCTCAGTGGTACCCCAGTTCCAAGTGTCATCCTGGGGGGAACCTGTCAGAGCCTGCTCCCATCTCTACACCCAAACAGCAGAGTAATTCTTCAAGAGCTCTGTTGTCAGACTCCTGTACGATTTCTTTGGTGTCTTCACACATGAATGCAGCAGGCACACACAAAGGAGGAAAGCACTTTGCACGATTATGCATACATCTTTAATGTTCTTTACAGCGCTCACCTCTAGCTTTGTCATTTTGAGTTTTAAGGTGCATATAGGTCAAAAGATTTTTAATGTATATTCTTGACATTTTGGTCTTAATTCCCACCAGAAATCTGGAGGGCTGTCCTTGCCACATAGCAAACTCCTCTAGCATAGCTGATTTTAAATAGGACATACAGTGATGTGATCCCCTTATTTTAAATGAGAATCAAGTCCCCAGTATTCATTACTGAGAAAAACAAACAAACAATGCAATTGATCTCAGCCACTACATTCAGTTATGGCACAGCAAAGCATCTGTTGATTAGCATCTCAGCATTATTTCCATTATAAAGCTTTGTTCTGAGGGAGCTGTATTTGCCAAAAAAAAAAAAAATTGTTTCAATTACAAATTCGTTGTCAACATTTTTGACAGCTCTCCTAGAAGAATGACTCGAGATTATGGTGGAGAATCAGACTAAGTAATAACAAGGTATTCTCCTGATGAGGAGTGCTTAAGATTTGGGAGAGCAGCACTTGGTATTACTGAAAGTTATATCTGGCCCTAATCTGAATAAAAATAAGTTTCCTTTAATTGAATGAAAGAAAATGGAGATCCCTGTTACTTTAATTATTTGCCAGAAGCTGAATATTAACAGACTTCCTCTACCCCCTGTAAACATGCTCCATCCACAAAAACAAATATAAAACTGGTTGATACAAAAAATACAAAGTATGATTGTCTCCCAAACATTTTAAAATTCTATTTTAGGAGAAGACAAATCTATATTAGATTTGGACACAGCACTAATGTCAATTATCAGAAAAGGAAATTTAGTTTTCCCTTCTTATAAAAATGTCCTTTCAAATTAATAATCTACCGTCGAAGAAAGTACAGTTGTAAAACCTGGAAACAAAAATAGGATGTAAAGTATCCCCAATTATAATAAAACCCTTACTTAACTCTTTCAGACCTGTCAAAAAAGAGAACCGATTGATAGGTTTAAATTCTCAGACATAGTCGTGCTGATGAAAGGTATCAGGTTCTGAGCCTGTGGACTGACACCCACTCAGAACAGATGCAGCGGTGGGAGTGGGAGCTTCCCTATAACCTACCTCAACATCCCCCAGCCTTGTTCTGAAGGGGAAATCTCCAACAGGAAAATGGGGAGCTCCCATTTCCATGCCCATTCAATCAGTTGGCTCCCTCTGGGTACTGAGTGGGAACTTTGCTGGCTGTCTCTGTAGACTAGGTGGCCTGGTCTGTGCATTATTTGTCCCTTAAGCCTGGTCTACACTACGACTTTAATTCGGATTTAGCTGCGTTAATCCGAATTAATCCTTAACCCGTCCACACAACGGAGCCAGTTACTTCGAATTAAAGGGCGCTTAAAATCGATTTCTGTACTCCACCCCGATGAGCGGAGTAGCACCAAAATCGATTTTGTAAATTCGAATTAGGGGTAGTGTGGCCGCACACCACCGAATTAATGTGGTTAAAATTAATGGGGTAGTGTGGCCACACACCACCGAATTAATGTGGTTAAAAACCGAATTAATGTGCTTAGTGTGGCCGCGCACAATCGAATTTATACAATCTGTTTCCCAAATTCGAATTATCTAAATTCGAATTAATCTCGTAGTGTAGACGTACCCTTAGAAATTGCATTCTGGCCAGCAACTAATTCACCATACATGAACAATCAACCTTCTGAACGGGGCGGAAACAGAACTTTCAGCCTAGAGATAAAAGGCCCATTCATGAGCCATGCAGTCCCCAGAGTTCTCCCATTTGGAATAACTCAAGCATGAAAAGGACAATACAAACAACTGTCATTTAGTAGCAAATTTAAACATCAGAGCTTACAGTTGTGGATGTTTGTATACCTTACTAAGAGATCTTAGACAAGGAATTACCCACTTGTACTGTAACCTCCCACCTATGACCAGACCATATGAATGGAAGTTACCAATTACATTTATTGCGTTCAGAAAACCTGACAGGGATATGAATATTCTTTCCCTCACCCTCTGAATTAATGATAGCAGATTAACATTTGAATGCCTGTGTTATGAAAGGAATGAATTGACAGTTGATGGCTCCAACACCTCCAACGGCACACGATCACGCTTACCACTTCACTTTATCTGCATTTATCTCCAGGCAGCCTTATTGTCATTTTTGTGCTCATCCAATCCTCACAGAGGAAGAAATTACACAGGGCCGAGTGTGTCTGAACCAAGACTTTCGGAAAAAAAACATACACTACTACACCAGAACACATATGGATTAAAAGTGCATTCAACTGGAAGAATATGCTGGTAAAGAAATAGGGAAATAGACATTCTAAAAGGCAGCTTGTTTAAATTCATATAAAGCTTTTATCGTATCAAATGCTCAGGGCCGTCCTTACCCATACGCAAAGTACGCAGCTGTGTAGAGCACCAGGAAATTTGGGGCACCAAATTTCCTGGTGCCCTGCGCAGCTGCGTCCTGCTCCAGCCCCTGCTCCAGCTCTTCCCCAGGGCCCCCGGCCCTGCTCCGCCCCACCCCACCTCTTCCCACCCCAGCCCCGCCCCCTCCTGCCCCAGCCCCGCCCCCACTCCCCTGAAGACTCCAGAAGGTCGGGCCTGCACTCACCGGTAAGTAGAGTGACCCGGCCCCAGCCTGCTCCACTCCCCTGGCTCCCAGCTGCGCCGCCGGCGAGTGCTGGGGGGCGGTTCCCCCCTCCCCCCAAGCCTGGGAGCCAGGGGAGCAGAGCAGGCTGGGGCCAGGTCACTCCACACCCCCTCCCCCTCATCCCTCGTGGAGGCCTGGGGCAGGGCCCAGCTCAGCCCCCCCGCGGAGGCCTGGGGCCAGCCCCCCCACTCCTCTCCGCGGAGGCCTGGGGCCCCGCACAGCCCCCCCACGGGGGGGGGGGGGGCTGCATAGGGCACCAAAATAGCTAGGGATGGCCCTGCAAATATTCTCTCGTTAAAGATGCTCCGAACCAGAAATCACTGGGATTTCTGATCCTACAATAAGTGGTGCCCTGCAGTGCTTTGAAATTTCAGAAGTTATTACTACACAACAGCCAGGTGAAGGGCAGAGTGCTCAATCAACTGCAGTTGCAAGACAACGATTAATGGAGAAGGAAAATCAGACAGCAGCAGATATACAACTCGCGTTTCTAAGGCCCTTAAATGACATGACAAGGTTATTAAACCACTTAAGAAGTGCAAATTGCACAATGCTGTTTTCTGTTGTAACATGACGGCTGCTGCTTTTTTTTTTTTTTTTTTTAAACTACCACCATCAATAGGGAGTCAACTATTCAAATTGCCAGAGAGAAGTT
This sequence comes from Terrapene triunguis, assembly GCF_002925995.2. Taxonomy (NCBI): domain Eukaryota; kingdom Metazoa; phylum Chordata; order Testudines; family Emydidae; genus Terrapene; species Terrapene triunguis. Next base: position 54,239,659 of record NW_020664413.1, on the reverse strand, counting down.
GAAACCTCCTGAGCATAGCAGCAGGGAGCTCCACTACCTATGCAACAGAAACAGATGGCTGTATCATTTAGGGTTCATCTCCACTATGCTTTTACTGTGGGATAAGGAATGCAAGAGGGAACATACAGGGGAAATCAAATCAGTATCTCAGATGTCTGTATACTAATGCAAGAAGTATTGGGAATAACAGAAAGAACTAGAAATACTAGTGAATAAACACAACTAGGACATAATTAGCATCACAGAGTCTTGGTGGGACAATACACGACTGGAATATTGGTATAGCAGGGTACAGTTTGCTTAGGAAGGACAGGCAAGGAAAAAAGGGAAGAGGTGTGGCTTTGTATATCAAAGATGTATATACACTTGGACTGAGGTTCAGATGGAAATAGGAGACAGACTTGTTGAAAAAGTCTCTGGGTAAGGATAAAAGAGGTGAAAAATAACAAGGGTGATGTCATGATAAAGGGGGTCTACAATAGACTACCTAACCAGGAAGAAGAGGTGGATGAGGCTTTTTTTTTAAAAACAACTAACAAAATCATCCAAAGCACAGGACTTGGTGTTGATGGGGAACTTCAACTACGCAGACATCTGTTGGTAAAACAATACAGCAGGGCACAGATTATCCAACAAGCTCTTGGAATGCTTTGGAGACAACTTTTTTATTTCAGAAGGTGGAGAAAGCAATAGGGGGAAAGCTGTTCTAGATTTGATTTTGACAAATAAGGAGGGACTGGTTGAGAATTTGAAAGTTGAAAGCAGCTTGGGTGAAAGTGATCATGAAATGATAGAGTTCATGATTTTAAGGAATGGTAGGAGGGAAAACAGCAGAATAAAGATAATGGATTTCAAGACGACAGACTTTAGCAAACTCAGGGAGTTCGTAGGTAAGATCCCCTAAAGTTTGAGAGAGTTGGCAGTTTTTCAAGGAGCAGGACCGGCTCTAGGCACCAGCAAAGCAAGCACGTGCTTGGGGAGGCACATTTCCAGGGGCGGCAATGGAGGGGAGGGAGGGGAAGAACGACAATAAACAGAAAGTGTGGAAATGGCAGAAGTGCTAAATGACTTTGTTTCAGTTTTCACCAAAAAGGTTAGTAGCAACTGCAGGTCTAACATAGTGAATGCCAGTGAAAAGGAGGTAGGAGCTGAGGCTAAAATAGGGAAAGAACAAGTTTAAAATTACTTAGACAAATTAGATGTCTTCAAGATACCAGGACCTGATGAAATGCATCCCAGAATACTCAAGGAGTTGACTGAGGAGATATCTGAGCCATTAGTGATTATTTTCAAAGATTCATGGAAGACGGGAGAGAATCCAGAGGGCTGGAAAAGGGCAAATATAGTGTCAATCTACAAAAAGGGGGATAAGGACAATCCAGGGAATTACAGACCAGTCATCTTAACTTTAGTACCTGGAAAGATAATGGAGCAAATAATCAAGGAATCAATTTGCAAATACCTAGAAGAAAATAAGGTGATAAGTAACCGTCAGCAGGGATTTGTCAAGAACAAATAGTGTCAAACCAACCTGATAGCTTTCTTTGACAGGATAACAAGCCTTGTGGATAGGGGAGAAGCGGTAGATGTGATATATCTTGACTTTAGTGAGGCTTTTGATACTGTCTTGCATGACCTTCTCATAAGCAAACGTGGGAAATACAACCTAGATGGAGCTACTATAAAGTTACGTGACATAACTGTTTGGAAAATCATTCCCAGAGAATAGTTATCAGTGGTTCACAGTCAAGGTGGAAGGGCATATCAAGTGGGGTTCTGCAGAGATCAGTTCTGGGTCTGGTTCTGTTCAATATCTTCATCAATGATTCAGATAATGGCATAGAGAGTATACTTATAAAGTTCGTGGATGACACCAAGCTGGGAGGGGTTGCCAGTGATTTGGAGGATAGGATTAAAATTCAAAATGATCTGGACAAACTGAAGAAATGGTCCAAAATAAATAGGATGAAATTCAATAAGGACAAATGCAAAGTACTCCACTTAGGAAGGAACAATTAATTGTACACATACGAAGTGGGAAGTGACTGCAGAAAGGGATCTGGGGGTTACAGTGGATCATAAGTTAAATATGAGTTAACAGTGTAACACTGTTCCAAAAAAAAGCAAGCATCATTCTGGGATGTATTAGCAAGCATGTTGTAAGCAAGATACGATTAGTAATTCTTATCAAATTGAAGAAAGTCCAGAGAAAAGCAATACAAATGATTAAATATCTAGAAAACATGACCTATGAGGAAAGATTGAAAAAATTAGGTTTGTTTAATTTGGAGACGAGAAGACTGAGAGGGGACATGATAACAGTTTCCAAGTACATAAAAGGTGGTTGCAAGGAGGAGGAAGAAAAATTGTTCTTGTTAACCTCTGAGGATAGGACAAGAAGCAATGGGCTTAAATTGCAGCAAAGGAGGTTTAGGTTGAATGTTAGGAAAAACTGTGTTATCCAGGAGGTCAGACCAGATGATCACAGTAGCCCCTTCTGGCCCTGGAATCTATGATCACATACTGTTTTTCCACAGTTTAATGACTTGTTTAATGAATGGGTAGTTTATACAAAATTTCTTTTATCTTCCTTATTCAGTGTGTGGCCCCAGGCCTTATTTACCACACACCATCCAAACCCAGCTCTGAAAACTGAATGATTAATTTTCTCGTGAGTTTCTTTTTTATAATGGCATTCACCACTACGGTATCTGTGTGTTTCCCAAACATTAGTGAATTTATCTTCCCACCCCTTCATCTCAGAGGAGTGTGATCATCCCCATTTGACAGATGGGGGGCTGAGACAGAGAGAGACTAAGATCAAAGCTGTCAAAAGCGTCCATTTGTGACGGGTTGGATCACAGAAACCCCCTTGGGAGCTGCCACCTGATGTGCAAAGACTACCTCTGCTCCTGTTTTCCCTGCCAGCTCAGGACTCCAGCACCCTGTCTTGCTGGAGTCCTGACACTCCCGTCTGGTCCAACACAGACCCAGGATCTGAATCACTTGTCCCAGAGCTGCAAGTTTACCCAAAAATAGCTCACAGAAGTGTGCTTGTCTTTAGCACTCAGATGCCCAACTCCCAATGGGGTCTAAACCCAGATAAATCCGTTTTACCCTGCATAAAGCTTATGCAGAGTAAACTCATAAATTGTTCGCCCTCTATAACACTGATAGAGAGATATGCACAGTTGTTTGCTCCCCCAGGTATTAATACATACTCTGAGTAAATTACTAAATAAAAAGTGATTTTATTAAATACAGAAAATAGGATTTAAGTGGTTCCAAGTGGTAACAGGCAGAACAAAGTAAGTCACCAAGCAAAATAAAATAAAATGCGCAAATCTATGTCTAATCAAACTGAATACAGATAATCTCACCCTCAGAGATGCTTCAGTACGTTTTTTTCTAGGCTGGACACCTTCCAGGCCTGGGCACAATTCTTTCCCCTGGTACAGCTCTTGTTCCAGCTCAGGTGATAGCTAGGGGATTCTTCATGATGGCTCCTCTCCCTCTTTGTTCTCTTCCACCCCTTTATATATCTTTTGCATAAGGCGGGAACCCTTTGTCCCTCTGGGTTTCCACCCCCCACCCCCCACTGGAAAAGCACCAGGTTAAAGATGGATTCCAGTTCAGGTGACATGATCACATGTCACTGCAAGACTTCATTGCCCACTTGCCAGCACACACATATACAGGAAGACTAACAGGTAAACACAGCCATCTGCAGACAATGGTCCTGGTTAATGGGAGTCATCAAGATTCCAAACCATCATTAATGGCCCACACTTTACATAATTACAATAGGCCCTCAGAGTTATGTTTTATATTTCTAGTTTTAGATACAAGAGTGGTACATTTCTACAAATAGGATGATCACACTCAGTAGATTATGAGCTTTGTAATGATACATTACAAGAGACCTTTTGCACGAAGCATATCCCAGTTGCATTATATTCACTTATTATCAAATCTTTATAAAACTATCCCAGTTACATTATATTCACTTATTATCATGTTTTTATAAAACCATATAGACTGCACAATGTCACACCATTAATATTGGGTGCCCAACTGGAGACACTTGAGCACTGAGAGCTCAGGACAGTCTCCCTGATCTCTATTCTTATGTCCAGCACAACACTGGCTCTTGGCTGCATGGAGGAACAATTGCAGAGAAAGTTCTGCTCAGCCACGGCAGCCCTGTATGGAATGTGCTCAATGTAGGTGGAATTTTCAGAGAATTGAGCTGCCAAACTCTAAACAAAGTCTCACTGTGCAAGTATAAACTGCAATTTTTGAGAAGCTTATAATTTGGTTAAATTTGGGCAAGTTTTCACAGGGATAACCAATGGCAAGATGGAGGCGCTAGAGTTTCTCAACAAAATGATTTTAAGAATTTTTTTAACATATGTTATTTTGCCTATTTTCCCCTAATTTTGTTCTCAGGAAATCTGAGCCATTTTTGTATGAAACTCTCCAAAAAACTTCTGTTTGTCTGTGCTTAGTCAAAATAACCAGTTCTTGGAAACAGACCATATACATCCGTACACCAAACCTACATCTACCTGAACTCTCTAAGTTGATATCTGCAATGTCAGCTTTAATGAAAAGATATAGGACCCTAGCTGTTACGGTTATAGCAAAAACCTAAGACATTTAACCCCACTGTATTTAATGTAGAGATATCTATGTGAGTGGTAACTATTTCATTCTGCTCTGTGAGAAAAATGAGGGAGGGTTGTAGGGTTGCACAATTTACTCAGGGACATCTCATTTTCGAGGTGCCAAGAAGCCGAGCAGAGCCCATGGGCCTGTGGAACTGCAAGTGAGTGGGGGCGAAGTGCAAGGAGCCCAATGGAGCTCGGAGATCATGCACATGCTATTGTGAGCTGCAAGTCATTTTGGTGACTTGCGTGGGCAGAGTTTATTTTGCAGGCAATGCTACAAAGAGTACCACCACCTTTCCCCCTCAGTATAAGCCCTGAAAAGAACTAATAGTTGAAAGGCAAGACTAAAGAATACATCGGCACAATCTTCATTCTGATTTCCTACAATACAGCTACACTGAGATTGCAAGGATTAATATAGTCAATCTGCCAAAATGACAACTCTCATATTGCCCGATCCTGACCCACTTGTTCATCTCACCCATCTGTTACATCTAACCTTCTAGATTGTAAGCTTTTGGGGGCTGCAACTGTCATTTATTATATATTTGTACAAGCACAAAGGTGCCCAATCTGGTGGTGGAGCCCTTTAGGTGCTGCTGAAATCAAAATGTTACAATAATCATAGTCATTACTGAGATCTTACAGTTTGGGAACAAAATAAAACATTTTTATACCAATTACTACTGTATTTTTCCAAGATGCTGTTCTTGATTATTTTTAAAGGGCATTATTATGTGATTTAAAAGTGGGAGATAGTGTTCCAGTGAACAACCTAAATAAATATAAATATTAAGTATCCTTAACTTTATCTAAGCTTTAGCTTAGATAATAAACACCATGCAGACAGAAGCCTTTATCCATACTACTTCCCTGTCTAGAATACCTGCTTGTGAGATTGTGTATCAACAAGTTGAATACTTTCTCTTCCTGCTTTCAAAAAAAAGTCATCTTATTATGGTGGGAAGATCAGAATCATCAGTATGACAACATGTTTTATGATCTATAGAATACATTAAAACACCAGGGCAAGACAAAGCAACAGAAGGAAACAAGGAATGAAGAAGAAAAATTCTGGAAGCTTTCAAATCTCTTTGCACTTTGCATTTTTAGGACCTGATTCAGGATATAAGTAACTCCATGGACTTTGACAATGTTCCCCTATATGGCTCTGTGACCCAGGGATTAATCCTAACCTTATTAAAGTCAATAGCAAAACTCCCACTGACTTCAAATAGGGTCAGGATTTCATCCCAGATCAGCTTTTCACTTCTCAGGCAGCGCAAAACAACAGAAAAGCAACCTTAAAAGGGCCAGCTGCTGCTTCTGCTGGCACAGAGGAATCCCTCAGCTGTGAAGAGCCACCTACGCAGCCACAATAACACATGAAGCTTACAGTGGAAATGAGTTAAGTAGGTTGCAATGCACCAAAAGGACTTGTCCATTTGATTCTCCATTATGGAGAATGTATGCGTGATGTGGGATTTGTTAGAGTGATAATGGCTTCTAATAAGAGAATAAGACAAACAGAATAAACATAGAAAGGAAAAAAATGGAAAACAACCCCCAAATGCTGAAGCTACATTTAAGTTACATTATCATTTGTCATTCACCCTCATTTAGATGGTATTTTTCCCTTTCAATTCCTAGATGTTCTAGTTACACAAAGAAATAAGGCATTTGCCAACTTCTGTATTTGAACTTTAATACAAAAAACACATTTCTACTGCTAAGGTCATTGCCAATTTTTGTTTACTTTTCTCTTTCTATATGTACAGGTCTCTGTGTAAAATAGGACATACTGGGCCAGATTCATCCACTTCAGACGAATTTGACCCACTGTGCTTGTGTAAGTAAAATCTGTCAAATAGTTTTAAACAGTTCTCTCATTACAGAGAATGTAAGATGGTCAAACTACTCTCTTGCTCCAAAGATTCTTGCACTGTAGCTGAATACACAGCACACTGTGTTAAATTTTCTGATGATAACAATATTAATGTTCAGAAAAATAGGCAAAATAAAATGACATAGGTACAGTAAGTACAGCAAATGCAATATATAAAAAGTAGTTCACTAATGTGTGGAAAGAAAATGTATGACATCATTATCAGTTGTGTATGTATTTATACCACAATAGGTTTTTCCATTTTTGTACCTGACCTCCGTGGTATGGCAGATCGAAAGGTTCCCAATTTTCACAGAGCCTGATCCTGCAACCTTTACTCAAAATGAGTGAAATTTATGCAAATAATCCCATTAACATCAGTTGCACTACTCAACGTGAATAATCCTATAAGTAATAGTAGGTCAATACTAGTCATGGATTATTATTTATTTGTATTACAAGAGCACCTAGGCACCAACTGAGATCAGAGGCCCATTGTGCTAGGCACCATAAACACATAGTAGGAGGCAGTCCTGGTCCCGAATTGCTTAAATCTTAATAAACAAGAAGTCGGAGGAGAAAGAGGCAAAGAAAGGTGAAGTGTCTTGCTCAAAGTCACAGACCAGCTAAAATGGAAAAATAACCCAGCTCTTCTGTCTTCCACTCCAGCATCCTATCTGCTAAACCATATTGCTTCTCACTCATTTACAAGAAGATGCAGAAAAATGAAGTCAATGGTTGCCAATCACATCAAACTAAATCATAATCTTTTCTCTAAAACCACCACTTAGGAGCATTACCTTGTACATATCAGGCAAATTGTGATTGTATTATGCAAAAACATCTACTGTATTTAAATATTCATTTATGATTAAAAACGGGTGTAAAAGTTTTTAATCATTCCTGTTCTGTTGTAAAATAGAAAGCTACAATTCCATTTCTGTACGATGCTGGGATTGCTCAGTGGGAGCTGATGTTGCTCAGCGCCTTCTAGGATCATGCCCTAACCTCACGCATTACCAAACAGCCAAGAACTCATGTTCTGCCCAGCCATGTGGGAAACAGGGTTCAATTCCTAGCCTTGGCCGATCACTCCATGAATCCTATCAGGGACAGAGGTGTGGAGGCAGAATGAACTCAGCACATGAAGGAGTGGGGGCCTAATATCATTCAACAGTGACTTCTTCAGGCACATAAGCGCACTGTTTATGGGTCTAAACAGGGCAACTGGAAGGATAGTGCCTTCAATGCAGGGCTTTGTGAGATGTCTAAAAGAGGGGAACATTCTGCAACACCTTCCTCTTTGCCACCATCACCAAAGTGATATGTACAACACCATCCCCACCCCACTCACACACCTAGTCCAAGCAAGAACCTCCAACAACCAGCCCATTGCTTTTGGATTATGTTAAGGAAGGAAGGAAAGTGGAAGATTTTATTAAATCCACTAGGGCTTTTGCCATGTCAAGCTAATTTACCCAGGAATCACACAGATATTACAGTAACAGGGTACATTAAACTGACAAATACTAAGATCAGGGGGGAAGAGGAGAGAGCAGCTTTACTATCTATAATCAAGTTCAGGAGGATAATTTGTGCATTGATGCAACTAGTAAAATCCAGTGGGCACACATGGAGTCAAGTTTAGAGGATCATGAAGACATCCTCTTAAGGCAGAAATACATATTGTAATTTCATATCAATTTCAAAGGAGAAAGATTTTAGCAAACAAGCAAATCACCACCTTATCCACCACCATACTCACTCTCAGTGCCAGAAAAGTCAGCAAGTTATACTTAGTTCTAAGTTCATTGAAAACCAAAGGTTTACAAATGTTCTGCTAGTCTAACAATTTGATTCTCAGTTGAAACTTTCTCCATGCTCATTGGTTCGTACAGACTAATTCACCACTGACCCATTTGGATTTACATTTATTTTCATTTCATTGAGAAACAGAGTGTCATTAAAGGGAGTTCTCTCCAATCCGATCATCTATGGCTGACATAATATTAACATACACTGCATTGTACAATGGCATGAATATACCTTCTATTAAAAGGCCCATTGGTGGTTTCACTATTCAGAGCAAAGGAATGATAAGGTTGCCCATGCATGTGACTGGCAACCAGGAACTCCTGAGTTTACTCCCTTCTCTGAGACCTATTCTCTCTCGGACCTTGGCAAGTCATTTCACTTCTGTGCCTCAGTTTCCCCATTTCCACAAAATGAGGAGAATGTTTACCTACCTCACGGGATACTATGAGTATTAATTAATGTTCATGAAGTGCTTTGAATATGGAAAGCACGATAAGAATGGGAAGTATTCTTATTATTTCTGCCCTCTGTGTTTTTTTGTTTTGATCATTTTCTCTGGATCTCCTAAGGCTCTCATGTTTGCAGAATTCACATGAAAGGATTATTTTGCACAGAAGAATAATTAAAGACACAAAAGTAGCTGAGCTGAACATTGCCAAAATTCTCTTAGGATTTCTTTCAGTAACACATTAGTGTTAGTGACCATTTAATCTGCCCTCAAGCTGATGGCAAAGTAATATCACTTACTAGAGTAACAAGCCATATTGGTTAGAAAACTCCAACAACAGCACGAAATGACTAACTGTTTTGGCTGCATGCTGACACATTAACTTAATCCAAAAGCAATAGGCTAGAGAGTCCTTTTACAGCAGTCAAGAATTGAAGAGGCTGCCTCTGAATCATGCTGTTCCTTCAAGCCGCATTAAAACATTCATAATAAGATGTGAAGTTGAACCAAAACAAATTGTACCCTACCAGCATCTCAGATCCCAACATCAATGATAATACAAATGCATTCAAGCCAGCATACTCAAAGGTTTTATACAGCAGATTTGCAGGGCAATGATGCTCTACCAGTAACAGTGGTGTGAAGATGTTTTGACAAGAAGGCACACAAAATAAAAGCAAAAAGTAAAGGTGACACTCTCCTTTCAGTTATACCAGTACAGCCATTTAAGTCACCGTAAAGGAGAATTTGGCCCCATTTGTTTATTATACTGTAATCCACAATTTTTTCAATGTTCTAGCCCCTCCTAGATTCTGTAGCAGGGAGTTCCATGATACTTTACTCATGAACATTCTAGTTCAGCAACGAGATGGATCAGTCTGCTTTGCTACATAGCTAATGGGATCACACAGGTGTAACTAAGATCCAAATTTATACTTGAGCTAAACTGTGGGCATTCCGGCCCAGATTCAGGAACTAAAAAATGTAGAGAACTTTACTTCAATTCAGAACAAAACTTCTATTAATATTTCACAGTCAGGTACGTACTTTTAACCTTTATTTCAAATGGCTGGTTTAAAATAAAGTTGACTAGATGGCTTTAAAGCTCTTACTGTTTGTTATACATACAAAATCCCCTGACATGAACTTGTGGCATATTTTGGCATATGGATGTGGAGTTACAATGACCACTTTGATCAATAATACTTACTAAACTTTTAAAACAATGCCAAGTTAGAATGTATGGATGTCTGAATTCAATCACTATTCCACTAATAACGTCACCACAACCACACAATTCCAGCTAAGACTCTACTATATTCTAGGAATCTTAATTAATTCACTACTCTTACCAAATTCATTTAATACCTCCACACAGATAAAGTGAAGATGTGTAGAAGGAATAGATGGCACCGTGAAGATTCATGCTGACATGTTATCTTACATTGACAATCATTGCATTAATTTATAGAATACCTATGGAATTAACAAAGCAGCTATTTACAACTTAAACTGATTAGAACTAAAGTGGATTTTTTTAAAAACAAGGAAAATGGGAAGAACACAATTAGATGAAGAAGTTTAGCAATTAAAATGAAAAAGGAAAAATTACGTTAATTGCACAGCTATTGATCTGCACCAAGAAAGACCAGCTATTTTTATTATTTGTGTTATGGTAATGGCCCCAAGTCAGTAGAAATTATCATTCCCCTACATCCCACTATGCCCAGTCAAGCAAGACTTTTAGCAGTAGCATCTAACACCAGAACAGATACAAGGGTGGGTACCCATATGGAAAATTAACTGACGCTGCTAAAATAATACAACAAGCTTGTAATGATGTGGAATGGTATGCGACAATAGCCAGCTGGCTGCCTTACACTGTTTTGAAGGGATAATGTGACTTGACTGAGGGCAGTCTTTTTACCCAAGACAGCCTCCCTCATGCAGTCTCGAACTCAACATCATGCTTAGAGATCGATAAACCTTTCTTAGGCCCTTGAAAAGAACAAAAGGTGACTGACTTTCTCATTTCCAGAGTGCTTTTAAAATAAATCATGTCCTCCTTAGCTAAGCCAGACATGTCTGGAGATACCAAATTTATCTGGGACATGAGCATGTCTTAAATAGTGATAGAAACATGGAAATGTCTTCATCACAACCTCTCTTTTTCGCAGTGTTTTGATTTTAGGAACATTAAACAAAACCTCCAGTTATCTTGCACGATGTCACAATTTTATTTTGACTGTTGAAAAGACAGCTTTGGAAATTTGATACAAAACAATTCAATTTATTTAATACTATGTTGCACAAACCAAGAATTAAAAAAAAAATACTTTTCTTCTGTAGAACACAGGACTGTGCGTCATGCAGATAAAGCATAGAACAGAACAACTTGTATTTCTGCTACTTTTAAGTTATATGAACAAAAATAATATTTCTGTAGTATTTTGACAAACAGATGCAGAGCAGAAAATCTATGTGATTAAGACAAAACACTACAGTACAGACCAGAAAGTTTGTCTTTCATTGAAGATTATTAAAACACTTGGGAGCTCTTGATTTCTAAGTGCCATGAATTCAAGTACAACTTTTTAATTCTAATTTTCATACAGATGCAATATGGATGAGAAAACATTACAATTAAACCAAATTAAAATTCAATTTTGAAAATTAAGAGAATGAGGCTATGGAGAGAAATTACAGCTTTTCTTTCAGCTCTATTCACTCTTCTTTAATTTGGTAAAGTGTGTTATTGGCAACTTCTCAAATTTTATGTTGGTATTACAAGTAAAATTAAACAACTTTAGGTAGGTATAAATACAGCATCAACTGATATTTAACAGGAAGCAACCAATTTTCTCACCACTACTATACTGTTTCACACCCATTAACTTTTTCATAAATAAACATAGAGGTTGCTATTAATCAAACATTAATCACTAATGACATTAATTTCCAGTTTGTCAAAGCATTAGTACTCACTTAAGTGCGCAAAAGCCTCATTTGTTGTAGTTTGCAGGCACTGATTCCACTAATGGTGGATGCATGTTCTTTGTATAAGTGATGTGAGCACGGTCATGGCCTTCCATTGATAACTGCCACCTATCTACAACATATACACCATACGTGTCTCACTTTTCTTTCAAAAGAAAATTGGTTGGAATATGTCATGTGCATTCATGCATGCTCCTCCCTAAACAATTGTATACGTGGCTCTGGATTTCTATTTTACCAGACTTGTACAATTTAAAAGGTTCATTATCATTTGAATTAAGGGTTTGCACATCAATAAACATGGTACTATTTGAATACTTTTCATTTAGAAGTTCACTTAATTTTTTAACTAATGGAGTGACTCATCCTTCCAAACCGGGGGGGGGTGAGGGAGAGAATTCCAAAAGCCCCTTCACCACATCCCACCTTGAATTCTTTCCTCCAAGACCCCTTATTCCTGCTGGTCTCTCTTTCTTGCCCATTCTTGTTTCTGCACATCCCCGTACCATTCAGTGTTCCACTTTCCCCCACACTTCTCATTTGAGTCTTTCCTTCCTTCCATCTATTTTTTTTTGGGGGGGGAAGGCAGCTCTACCAGGATTCCCACATTTTCCTCCCTTTACTTCACCTCTCAACAAAGGACCAGCATCATACTGACCCTCTATCAAAGAGACAGCTTCCTCCCTACCATGGCCATCAAAACTGTTCCTTAATTCACATAAGCAAGGTATCTAGTGTGATATATACTACATAGCTCTCTATCCACACTCACCCCAAAGCAGTACACACTGCCTTGACTGGCCATATCACAAATTCAGATGTGTTACCACTAGACCAGTGAGTCAACCTCCCTGTTTGTTTGTCTCTCTCTAATCTCTGGTCTTTTGTCTCCCCATCTCTCTCCCCTGACCCCACCATTAATTCCCACAGGGTGCCCCCAGCAGGTAGTGGAAGACTATGCCCATTCTCTGGCATAATGTACATACCCTGAAGCACCACCAAGAGAGAAGAGGAATTGTCAAGGTTCACAGAACCTTCATCAGTTTCATTCTGGTCCACCCAACATGACTAGGTAGAGGCTACAAGCACAAGCAAGAGAATCCTTCCCCCTAAGATATTCGTATAATTTTAAAAAGGTGGATATCTAATACTGTAACAAGGTCACACTCACCTCTTGCGAGTGACACCCTGGCCGAGTGTGTGTGCCTGCACATACATACATACATACACACACACACACACACACACATATATATATCCCCCTCCCCCCTCTCTCTCTCCCGTCTTCGGTTACTGAGCCCTCCGGTTGAGCCACACATGATAAAAAGCAAAGCAAACCCACAAGTCCAACAAGGGGCCTATTTCAGCACCCTCTGTAAGGTCCTTCGATCCGCAACCCTATCCTGGGGCTCACTCTTCAATCAGTCTAGCAGGGCCTATCACAGGACCCTGGCCAAACTGTCTCTCAGCTCCTTCTGGACTCCCTTGAATTATCTCTGCTCTTTTAGCTCTCCCAACCCCGGTGTGGTGCCACATCCCCCAGGGCTCCCTCCCTGGAGACTCTTCACCTCTCTGAGCCTTTCTGGACCCATATCTTCAGCCGGGCCACTAAAATTGTTCAGTTCCCCTTCTGCGGTGTATCGAGATCCAGGCCACTTCCCCAGTGGCTGGTGTGGGGGAATCCAGGCCTGCCCTCTACTCCAGATCCAAGCCTAGGAACCTATAGATCAGGGTTGGGCAAACTTTTTGGCCCATAGACATTGTATGGTGGGCCATGAATTTTCACAAAATTGGGGTTGGGGTGTGGGGGGTGGGAGGGCTCTGGCTGGGGTGGAGCCAGAAATGAGGAGTTCAGGGTGCGGGAGGGGGCTCCAGGCTGGGGGGGGGGATGAGAGCTCCGGCTGGGAGTGCAGGCTCTTGGGTGGGGCTAGTGATGAGGTGTTTGGGATGCAGGAGGCTGGGATTGAGGGGGTTGGAGGGTGGGAGGGGGATCAGGGTTGGGGTAGGGGGTTGGGACACAGGGGAGGTGGCTCAAGGGTGCAGGATCTGGGCAGTGCTTACCTCAAGCGGCTCCCGGAAGCAGTGGCATACCCCCACCCCCACCCCCTACTCCTACATGGAGAGGCACGGCCAGATGGCTCTGCTGCACGCTGCCCCTTCCACAAGTGCCGCCCCTGCAGCTCCCACAATTTGAGAACCACTGAACTAGATGGACTAAAACATAGGAAGGCCAAGCAAGAGAGCTAGTTATTTCTTATTAGAACCATTTTCCCCTTTCCAAACTTCTGACTTCTCAGAAAAAAAGATTTCTGTATTAGTACACTCTAAGGCCCCCGTTCAAGAAAACACTGACATTTAGCATAGCTTCTGTAAAGCCATGTACCCGTTGAAGTATTGATCCGAATAAAGATGTCCTTAAGCCCAGGCTTAAATGCTTTTCTGAACTGGGGCCCTGGTAGCATTGTAACCTTGGGACTTGCAACTCTTTTTTTTTCCTCTCAGGATCAGCGGCTGCAGAAGTGTATTTTGTTTTATTTTCATATATGCAGATTTGTGATTAGTGCCTTTTTCCTCTGCTTCCTGCAAAGAGGCTGACCAATGAAATGAAAATGAATAGGGTCACAAAAGTGGCAAAATGGGCCCTCCAAAGTGTTACATAGACAGAACCTTAAAACTTCAAAAACATCACTCGCACCCCATGTTCAGCTTGCTAAGCGTTTCAACAAAGAGCCACCCACTGGAATCAGGGAAAGACTCTCACCTCACCTGCAGCGAAGTGCCATAGCTTTCCAAGCAACTACGTGAGAAAGAGATGGAGATGTAGCATCCAAGGACACCACAGCCTAGCTCAGGCGAGTGAGGGAAAGGTAGGCCTAAGCAAAATACTGTGGCTTCACACCACCCAGTGCTCCCACTTTGCTGAAGGAATCCTACCAACGTCAGCCACACAAGCGTTTGGGTTGCTGTGTGCCAGAAGTGCAGTGCAAAATGACCCAAATGCAGGAGAGATTCAGGGTTCAGGCAGAGGGTTAAACTGTGTGCCTCAGTTCTGAGTACTGTCCTGGTGAATATAACTCAGTGTCAACAAAACAATCACAACCAAGACACATTTACCTTTATAAGATGATTTGCGATATATGTTTGTTTTCCACAAACCATGATAAATAAAGCTCTTGACCTCCTGGCTGCATCCACAATACTTCATGGAGGCAGGTACCAGGTTAACAGAGAAGATTATCTGTCGATGGTATCAGGCTTCTGCAGCCCACATGATCTTCATAGGACTTGGAAGCCTGAGTGTGGAGACCACTCTCGCAGCTTCTCTTCTGTCTGCCATGTGAAAGCATCAAGTAGCTTTTTATTGACTATGCCCTAAAACTGGCTCTTCAGTCTTTAGTGATTTTCTTTCTTCTCCATTCAAGCTGGTCAGGGGAAGGAAGGGGGGATCATACATCTAAATTAATTCATGGTGTAAAAAGAGTATCTAATTAACACAATATTCAATTTATACTATTTACCCTGTTAGAAAATCCTTTTTAATTAACCTGTTTGAAGATCATTTAAAAGCACCTTAGGGGAAGAGAAGAACACCTGACAGATTCCAGTGCTAGACTTAAATTAGATAGATTAACTCATTAATCTGATTGCAATCTATCAAACCATCTTGGAATGGGTACAGTAAATACACTACAGCTGTCATCAGTGGCAATGTGGCTTTGCAACAAAGGAGATATAATAGGATTTAATTATATTTCATACACACTTCCTACACTATGGCTAGATTATGCCTTTGGGCACAGCCTCGAGCAATGGGGAACTGGGGAGGTGCATCACCCCAGAAGGAGCACTAGGAGGCACTGTGCTCATTCCGTGCTTCTCTGTTGCACTTGAGAGCACAGGAGGGTGGGTATGGAGGCTGTAAAATACAACATCTTTTAACAGCCCAGCAGGTCCAGCTTCCCCATTGTTCACAGACCACAGCCCCACAGCTGACAGAGGCAAACTCATGTAGTCCCATGGAATGGATGGGCCACAACGGAGCTCACTTCTGTGCCAAACAGAGGCTGTGCAATCCACCTGTATGATCTCTTCCTGACTTCTTGGCAGCAGATTTACAGCAATTCTGCTCTGTTTTGGCCCTTCTGCAGCTACCAGGGATTGATGCCGGAGGCCAGGATTTGATCCTTTCATAGCAGAATATGAAATAAGAGAAGAGTGGCCACAGCTCTATTCATATTATATAGGATCTTTGAATGATTTTAAGTATAAGGACAAAAATTTAGATAGGACTGTATTCAGCAAAAAGAAGTGAAAAGAGATCTACAGGCACTGATACATCCACAAGCCCTGTTTTTTAGCTAAAACATGTTCTCTTTTCTCTAAGTTCATTTAGTCGTGGCAGGGGAGGGTGACTTTGTGTTGTTTAATAGCAGTAACTAGCTTTAACATGCTTTCCACCTGTACTTGCCCTCTTGTCCAAGACATTCCTTTAATAGCAGGAACCTCAGTCGTATGGAAGAGACAACAGTGGCTTGCCTCTAAGTCAGAGCTGGATGACAAGGGAGGGAGGGAAACGGAGAGCCCATGAGTGTAAAACCTACACAATTGGCTGTGCCTATCATTCTTTTTAAAGATTTTTACATTTCTTTAAAATTAGGATTTTTTCAGACTAACTTCTTATATATCAGCTGCCTACGCCAACAAGTTACTGAAAATGCACCCTGTGACGGGTTGGATCACAGAAACCCCCTTGGGGCTGCCAACTGATGTGCCAAGACTACTTCTGCCCTTGCTTTCCTGCCCTGACAGCTTGGAACTTCAGTGTCCTGCCTGGTTTGAGCCAGATCCGCTAGCCTGCTGCAAACCCAGACTCGGGGTCTGAACCACGTTCCCTAACAGCTGTAGGCTTAACTGAAAGCAGCTTACAGAAGTGTTCTTGTGTCTAACACTCAGATGCCCAACTCCCAATGGGGTCCAAACCCCGAATAAAGCCGTTTTACCCTGTATAAAGCTTATACAGGGTAAACTCATAAATTGTTCACCCTCTATAACACTGATAGAGAGATATTCATGGCTGTTTGCCCCCCCCCGAGGTATTAATACATACTCTGAGTTAATTAATAAGTAACAAGTGATTTTATTAAATACAGAAAGTAGGATTTAAGTGGTTCCAAGTAGTGACAGGTAGAACAAAGTGAATTACCAAGTAAAATAAAATAGAACACGCAAGTCTATGTCTAAGAAACTGAATACAAACTCATGTAGCCCCCCCCTCACCAGTTCCAGTAAGCTTCCTTTTACAGACTAGTCTCCTGCTAGTCTGGGTCCAGCAATCACTCACACCCCCTGTAGTTACTGTCCTTTGTTCCAGTTTCTTTCAGGTATCCTTGGAGGTGGAGAGGCTATCTCTTTAGCCAGCTGAAGACAAAATGGAGGGGTCTCCCAGGGGTTTAAATAGACTTTCTCTTGTGGGTGGAGCCCCCCTCCTCTCTCGTATGCGAAGTCCAGCTCCAAGATGGAGTTTTTGATTCACATGGGCAAGTCTGTGATCATGTAATTGAAGAAACAGCCTCCCTCAACCTCATGATGCTGCTGTTGCAATACTGCGTATATACTCGTTGATGCTGAGTCACAAAAATGATTCAATGCCATGATGCAAATATTATGATATGTCAGGTGACTCTAGTCAATGGCAAAAATCTCAGCAAGCTTGAGTGCCTCTGCTCTAAAATATACTTACTATAGCAGGAGTGATGGAATATAATCAACTGCCTCAATCTGTATTGTATGACTGTATAGCATACAGCACAGTCAACTCAAAGTTTTTACTGCATTAGCCTTTGATCTCTGAAGACAGGTGAAATATAATCTCAGGCCAAACATGAAATTAATTTGGTGAACTATTGATAATCTTGCCTGAGCAAAAACAAACCATGCACAGCAACGTCAACATGGTTTTTTAACTTCTCCCACATTTTCTCTTTCAAAACTTTAGAGAAAATGTGTTTAAATAAGCCTGGACGTCAAGATAAGAATCCATACTTTAGAAAGGCTCTTGCAGTTAATTTATCCCTTCACTGACACAGGTATGATATCTTTCTCCAGAGCTTTCATTAAGCAGTGGTCAGATATAAGCCTAATTGTTCAATTCACCTAATTGCTATTAAAACACCTCACCAAACATGCTTGTGAAACTCTGTGGTGAAACTGACACATTTTCAATACGAGTTTAAACCAAAAAACCATCAAAAATTTCATTAAATGGACTGATCCAAAGTCCCTTGAAGCCAATGAGATTCCTTCCATGGAATTTGGATGCAGACTTAATTTACTGTACTCTGGAAAAACATCAAATGAACCTGAAATAATTTGTACTTTTCAATCCATATTGTTCTCAGTTTTAGTAAAAAGCATTTAGGTGCATGGTTCAACTCCAGGGCAGTTTCACCACTCACACTTATCCAGTTTTACACTTGAACTAGCCAACAATCAATATTCTTCCACCTAAAACACCATTTTAAATCAAACTCTTGGGGCAAGTTAAACATTTTAAATCCCAGCATAAAGCAAAAGCCATTAGACAGTGTGCAGTAATCCAACAGTCTAATTTCAAAACGCAAGCAAAGTGCTTTTAGTCAGTTCAGGCTCCTCAACACTAGAGCTGTCCATTTCAGCCATTGCTGACTGCTTTCCACAGTAATTTATAAAGAGAGACAGGCTGAATTTTGCCCTTTGTTACACCTGAGCATTCCCAATGGCATCACCCCATACAACCTCACTTTGTGATCAGTAGTACGTAATGGAACATAAATATTTACAAACCCATTTCCTTTACCCAAAAGGGAAAACAAGCATAAAGCTTTCTTCTTCCTGCTCTGTCAAATGCAAGTTGGGCGGGGAGCGGGGGTGTGGGGGGGAAGACACCACCTGAAGCACTGTGTAAGGGTGTGACAATGACAGATACTTCTTTAAATGAGGTTTTATCTCAAGAGGCTCTTTGGATAAAATATTCTCAGTCAGTAACTAAACCACCCCCACATACATTTGTATGAAGTGCATAGCAGCACCACACTATGAAAACCCTTCCTCCTAAACTGTTACTTGGCAAGCAGTCCATGGACATATCAGGATGCCTTTTGTTGCCTCCACCAATAGCATGGAAATACAAGTATAGTTCAAATGTTACTTTAATGTTATTCTTTGCATCAATACCTAGATGCATTTAATTGGCCTCAGGGGGACAGACTGAATGATGAAGCACCGAAGACTAAGATTCAGGGGATCCAATGAATCTTTACTTTCTCCAGCTATTGTGGCTCAAGTGTGTTACGAAGGATAGTGATCATTTGGTCCATGAGTGCTTGTTCACCCTCTCTGCTGACCAAAACATTAAGTATTAGATTTCTCTAGAAAGAAGGGGATAAAGTTGGAATTCGAGGGGAACAAACGGATTCCCAGAAAGAGAGAATTGAGAAAGACTCCTACAAATCTTTGATTGGGCTCAGCCAAAGCCTAATTCAAATGTCTCAAGTTGGGCCCCCAAAAAACAGATTTCAGATCTAAAATAATCTGGCCTCATTCCTCATACATTCCCCATCAGGCATCAAACCTTTTTTAAAAAATTCAAAAAGCAAACTTCAGCACATCAAAATTTAAAACCAGAGTAGTCTCTTCTCCTCCCCCACATACATAACCACATCCCATTTATAGCCTGATCTCCCAAATCTCTTTATCTGACAGAATCACGTTCTCTCTCACACACACACACACTGCCAATATAGCTGTGCCTTTGACTAAGTATGTCTTGTGAACCAGAGTTAAATCTATTAATTGGAGTGTGTAAGGTGAATTTTCACTTGTCAATATTGTCATTAGCAGAATGTATGAGCTGCAAGGCTAATAGAATACTTATGGAAATTATCCATGTTATTTCCAGTCTTTTAATGCTAAGGGGTTGGTTTTTTTAATGGTGATGGTGTAGTGATGCATCTTGCATAAGTGTTACACTAAATTATCTCAGCATCTGTAGCATCATGTTAATTAATTCTTAGTAAGGGAATTTTCTTGTTTCCAAAAGACCTAGGAGCTCTGAAAGTTTAAATCAGCTTCAGAATCCTAGTATTCTGTGTAGGAAACTTTATGCACTAGGTACATTTTTTCTGCCAGGTGCGGCGCTCCCTCCCTGTGCACCTCCTAATGTACACAGAGGGCACAAGATCAGTTAACTTCCTCTATTGGCACTTATTAAGCTGTGCAGTAGTGAAGCTCCTCACCTGCAGACTCCTTCCTCTCCATTCTGGGCAGCAGGTCACTTGCCAGGACTATCCAGGTATATCTCATTTGATCAATTCCCTGTCATTGCAGGGCCCTCAGCCATTGGTGCAATGTGGGCTATAATACTTGGGTCTAATTTCAGTTGTTGGGTTGAGTGTGGGGGTGCTGTTGGCCTGTGGTGTGCAGGGGGTTGGATTGGATGGTCTGGTGGTCCCTTCTGGTCTTAAAAACTATCTCCAGGAGGTCATCAGGAATCCTGCAGGAGATGATCCCTACTGGCACAGAACTCCTATGGTCCACCGAAGAGTGCACTGCTCTATGGAGCTCTGAAGTGCAATGGGCTGGGTGGATAAAAACTGAAAGACTACAATTGATTATTTAAATCAAGTTTTCCTGTTTGCCGTTTTAAATAATGACTAAAGTCGGTGATTTAAATCAGAGGTTCTCAACCTTTTTCTTTCTGAGGCCCCCACCAACATGCTATAAAAACTCCACGGCCCACCTGTGCCACGATAACTGGTTTTCTGCATATGAAAGGCAGGGCCGGCATTAGGGGGTAGTAGGCAGGGTAACTGCCTGGGGCCCCACACCACAGGGGCCGCAGTGAAGCTACATTGCTCAGGCTTCGGCTTCAACCCCGGGTGGTGGGACTCAGAGCCCCGGGCTTCACTCCCATGCAATGGGGCTTTGGCTTTCTGCCCAGGGCCCCAGCAAGTCTAACACGGGCCCTGCTTGGAGGCCCCCTGAAACCCGCTTGTGGCCCCCCAAGTGGCCCCAGGCCCCTGGTTGAGAACCACTGATTTAAATGACATTGATTTACGTCAGGATGTCCTGGCAGAGGGACCAAAGACCCTGCTTCTGAAGAACTTCGGGGTCTGCTGACAAGGCATCTTCTCTCCTTTCTCAAGAAGAAGGACATCTAAAAGCTTTTGCACCAAACGTGTAAAATTTTAGATCTCTGCTTTCCACTCCCAACCTCTGGTGGACCACTCATCACAAATGAAACCGCACTTTTGTGTTTATATTAAAGTTGACACAGGTAATCTACTGGAAACCAAAATCTCTTTCCTAAGACTTTCACTGATACTATGGTAAGATTGTTAATTATCATCATTATTATTATTATTTGTATACTGCAGTGCATAGTGCCCCGTTCTTAATCTTAACATCTTCTAGTTCATGTTGCAAGCTATTCATAATAGCCATGAAGTTAAAAGAAAATAAAGAAATAGATGGATAAGAAAGTAATTAGTAGATACTTTAGGAAGACATTTTATTCCCGTATTAAAGGCGGGCAATGCTATAGCTAGAAGGACACTATCATTGGAAAACTCATGTTGCTGTCTGAAACATTTTTACCATCTCTTCTCACAGGGTAACTCCTAAAATTGCTGTCACAGGAAGAGATTAGGGATTTTTATTTCTATTTTTCAGTTTGTTTGCTTTGTGAATTTGACAACACTTTGAATTGAAGTCAGTATCACTCTTGCCCCAGTGGCATATTAGTTTCCCTCTTTGTTTTGTGTGGGTCTTTCGCACAGCCACAAAAAAGGGGAAACATTTTAAAATTGGATAATGTGACTGCAGAAATACAAAAATTGATAGGGTGACTCAGATGTGGGGATAGCAACTGAAATAAGAATAGAATAAAGGACAGAATTAAGTTAAGAAGCCTCTAGAAACTAGGGTGACCAGATGTCACGATTTTATAGGGACAGTCCCGATTTTTGGGTCTTTTTCTCATATAGGCTCCTATTATCCCCCACTTCCTGTCCCGGTTTTTCACATTTGCTGTCTGGTCACCCTACTAGAAACACCAATATCTATTAGATAATTTTCTTTATCAAAGTACCTTTAAAAGATAAGATCTTAATAATGAAGGCTAAGAATAATGAAAAGTAAACAGGTTTCTTATTGGTCTTTTTACATTGTGTGTGGGAGTTATCATATCATTTTTCATCTCAGACATTTGGAAAAATTAAGATCAAAATGTCTTTCTTGGAAAGCAGTGAGATTTTTACCATGTGTGTACAGTACACATGCCTTAGCAGCATGAATGCTTCAAAGAGACTGGCTTTCTGCCACTTCAGCACTTAATCCACTATAATAATTTCCTAATTAAATTATACTGTAATTGTGATACATTTCAGAACACTCTTGAAAATATGTTATAGAACATTCAATATCTGCTCCAAAATTATTAGTTACATTTCTCCCCAAGCAAATCAAATTATTTTTTTAATTTAAATTTTTGGGATAATTATTTTAAATGTCTAATTTAATCTCCATATTTCTGCTCTTTGCTCCTTCTTTTGGCAGACCTGCTCAAGGAACATTTAGGAATTAACAGTTCTCTGCCACTGGAAATTTATTCTTCATGGCTTGTAACACAAGAAACCGACACATGCAACTGATGGAAACCATTGTCTGAATCCCTCTGAAGCTCGGCTGGTCCTTATCCATGGAGCAATCTCAAGGAATTAAAAACAAACTGATTTTTAATAAGACAGAACAGCAAACAAGTTCCCACCCTTTTCATAATGGTAAGAAAACTGTTGGGGACCTTCCGATGCAGGCCAACAAGCTGGACAGCTTGTTCGGAGTTTGAGCCTGTAAGGGAGCTGTAGAGAGGCGGTGTAGGAAAAAAGCAGGTTCTGTTTTCTCTCTCATTCCCACAAAGGCAAAATGGCAGGAGCAGGGTTTATACAGGAGTGCTATGTTAATAATCACTGTGGAATATCTGCCATCCAGAATTAGTTTTGGTGGCACTGTTTTAATGATTACAGGAGCATGTATATTATTTTGCAGAAATACCTTATGGACTTGCACATATGCATTTAGGTTAGGACTCAATATCTGAATATAACTCCACACAGAAAAGGAGGTTAATTCATTTTCATTCCCACAGTTTCATTTCACTTCTGTTGAAAGGGCTTTACACCAGAACAAGTCAAAAAGTTTTGGGCATCAGCTCCTAAACCAATATTGTACTCCAAGCTCATTCCGTCTTTTATATTATTTGTCTAATAATCTAATTAGCTGTATTAAACCAAAAAGAGTAAGCACGTCGATTAGTGAACAACATATGAAAATAGAATTCTGTATACCTCAGGCTCCATAATAACTTTTACTTAATTAAAGAATAACTAAGTAGCACTCAAATATGCTAATTTGGAAATTAAATCATTCACCAAAGTTTCCCCAGTCTTTCACTGACATGGAGATTTCAATTTCAAAAAATACCACTGATTAAGCTTGGGCATGTGCTGCTAGATTTAAAAAAAAAATGTATTTCACCACATAATTATGCATAGATATGGGACCAAAACCCTATCATAATCGTGATTAACATCAGACTTTTTCCCTGTTTTACTATGGCAGGCTATTTCTGTTCTCTCTCAAAAATAGCATGTAACACAGGGATAGAAAACTAGGTGTTGATGACTTTATCCCTGAAAGTGCAACTGACAAAATTCAACATCTTCTGCCTAACATTAAGAAAGGAAATATTGATTGCTTGTTACCATATCATAACTGAACTTTAAGAAAGAAAAGATGAGGATTTTTTTAAATAAAATTAATTTTGTCTTGTTTTTCATTAATATTGCTTAAGCGCCTACAATGGACATATTAAGGAGATTCACTCTCTGCATGATAAATGTATCTATCATGATAAATTCAGAGGGTTTCAAGAATCTAAAATGTTTAAGAAGTGCATGTTAATTTGCCTTTTGAAATGATATATACACAGGAAAGGCCCAATAGCCTTGCAAAGGTATTCTGTGCTGCTAGGTAGGTGATCCAGGATTGGAAACAACTTTATTTTAGCTCCCCAGGCATTATGGGTTGGACTAGATGACCACCTGAGGCCTCTTCCAACCCTAGTCTTCTATGATTCTATGGAGGAACCACCCAGGCTCTATGATAGAAAGGATGATAAAACAGCTCTGCTATTAGGATGAAATTCTCCTATGTGGGCAGAGGCTTTATGCTGCTCCTATGAATTACTTATATTTTATTTAAGACCTCAAGATAAACCAGAGCAACCCGGACAGTAGCTTTGATAGACATCATTCATTCGATGCTCCAGGACAAATGATCATGGGTGGTAGGGCCACGGCAAGAAACAAGGACCATAAGTGAAAGAACAACAACAGCTGATGGAAGCTTGGGAGTTGTATCCTGTGCATATCCTGGAGCTGGAATGTAATAGAAAAGCAGACTTATCTACGTGAGCCAAGTTACTGCGCTTCATAGTTCCATAACTCCTTGTATAGAGGTTTTCAAAGATGATAGAACATGCACAGAGTCCCATATTTCCTCCCAGTGATGAGAGCATGGAGTAAGTGGCCTTTTCAGCTGGCTTTAGATACATTTTGCTTCATATCCTTGTAATCATTTTTAAGCTTTACAAATTAAACATAAATACATTACCCATGAATGTGAAGGACTAAGGGCACCAGTTTGACCCAGGCAGATTGTGGGCAAACTGAAATGGAGAACAAACAGACACTGCCTTCTGTCAAGTTTGTCATCACGATTTCTTAAACTGATCAGGCCTCTGTTAAGAAATGGTGACTAAATACAGATTTGTTGCGGAAATGTTATTGGCTGTTTGAACTGTATTTTCTGAAATCATGCTTATCATAGGAAGGGCTGGCCTATTATCAAGGTTGCTTGACACTTCCCATTATAAGACCCTGTCTATTTTCAGTTGCTTAAAACTTTGCCAAACTTTAACCGTTTGGGCTGAATTTTTCCACACTGGGTGTCTGTCTCAGGCTGAATTGTTTAGGAAACTTTCAGCCAGAATAGTTCAGCCATTTCTGTGAATATGGGGAAAAATACACTATGTTTTGCCTATGTTCAAAAATTCTTATGACTTTTTTTGAAAAGCATATGCACAAGGGAACTTTAATTCTGGCATTTCTTAACTTTTGAGTGTGCTATTTTGCAATCTGAACAATGTTCTTCTACTGTCGGTCTTTGTGTATGTGTGTGTGTGTGTGTGTAATATATTGTTAGATGTGTGCTTATTTTCTATTAGAGCTCATCTCACCTCACACTTTAGGGGCTAACAGCACTATCCTGCTATCCTTGTAAGTTGCCCTCACTCATCAGGCTAACCAGTGGGTACAATCATTGGAGGATGAGTTGCAAAATCAGGCCCTACAGCCTCTGTAGACTATTTCAGGATTTTCTTTTTAAATCAATGAACCTATTTTAGGTCTGCTCCAGAGATGCAAGGGGGCCCAAGAGGCTGTCTATTAAAGCCATGCAGTTTTAAGGTTTGCCTAGTTCCAGAAAACACAACACCAAGCCTCATTCTCCACTGCCTTGCCCTTTGTATGTGGGTGTAAATGGCCACAGAAGGGACAAAGTGGTGCAGACTCAAAATCTATTGTCTTTATATTGCAGAACACATAGCAGAAGCTGATTCTGGCAAGAAACAGAATTAGTAAGGAATAGGTGGGTGGATCAATATGCTCATTTTCCTCCACTATTTCCATTTCAAGTGTCAGCTTCCCAAAATGTATTTAATTTGTACTATAAATTTTGATTCCAAAACTGCTGCCATGCTGTTCAACAAAACAGTCTGCATATACACTTTCAAGAGGAAATATTGCACAAAATCCTGCTGAAAGCAGGGGCCCTGCATAAAATCTGTTGCATCTACATTGGCTTCTGGATCTGAAATAAAGTGGTAAGTATTTTTCTGACTGGGTCCAAAGATAAATCAGATGCAAACCCCTTGCTATTTATCTTCGGCCACCAAGTCTACATCGGTGCTCATCCAGCAGCAGCAGCATGCTGACAGTGTTATCACTGAAGGTTTCTGTGGGCTATTTATCATTGTTATGATAATATCCCTATGACTCATATTCAAAGCCCACTGTTAAATGGAGAAATCCCACTCTGCCATTCCTTAAAAACAAATTCTTAGTGATATCTCCTGTAAATGCAATAAAAAAATTACATCAAGAATGGAAGCAGCCCTTTCTAACATGCAGAATACGAGCATCAATGGAAGCAAAGGAGTCAGTCTACAGGCTAGAATGGAACTAGCCCTGCACAGATGCACAAGGAGTGGGACAAGATGTAGGAAACCTTCTGCCCTTTGTGTGTCTGCCTGGGGGCTACTCATAATCCTAATCCCAGTACCAAAAATGCCACAGAGTTAATACTAACTAGATTCCCCAAAAGGAGAGTGCAAGTGTGGGTCACGACTATACACCCTTTCTACACCAGCAACTGAGTTGGACCAGAGCGAGATGGGGTGAGGAGGGGGAGATGCACTGCATTACTGCATCCAGTAAAAGGACGCAGCAGGAGACAATGCTCCTGAATGTATTATGCTCAAGTAAGCACATCTCCTCCAAGGCAGGGCAGCTCCACAGTCCGACCTTACTCAGAGATACATGCCACAATCTTCTCCTATATCTGCAAACCAGAACTATACCTCTAGCACACTGTGATCCTACAATGAAATTGTGTACACGCACCCCTACACGAGATCTAGTGCAACAGCTTCCCTGTAGAAACCCCCAAAGTTAAGGATTTTCTTTCAACTGGAGCTTCACAAGGTTCAGCCGGCCATGTTAGCTCTGACCTTCATCTTCTACATTTTATTAACAACCTATATTGTTTCCTAGTATTTCCTGAGTCTGATTCTCCACTGCCTTACACCTGTGCCAAAAGGAGTGGAAAGTAGCTGTCAAACACTACCATTCTGATCTGGTAGCTTTCTGAAATGGGCAGGGGGGGAAACACACAGGCCCATTGACTTTAAAAACAGACAAGGAAAAGAAAGCTTTTTCAATAGGAAATTCAAAATCCAACATGGTAAAGAGGAATAAGAGTGTCTTAATTAGCAAAGTCAAATGGTTCATCTGTGATAAACACAAATTGTCATAACAGTAAAACAGCCTTAAAAGAAACAGTCCAGGCTCAAAATCTACTTTCTGCCCTTACTATGATAATAAAGAAAAAGCCTCCAAAAATACATTACCCACCCATCAAAGATCATTACTTGCCCCAGGTGAGCAGCATTTTACAAGGTTGCCAGGAAGCAGGATTTACTGCCATGGCTTTCTTTCTAATTGTCCATTTGATTGCTCTGGGAATGTGATAAAAATGGCAAATAAATATTAGTCAATGGATTGTAGAATTAAACGTGTTATAGTTACAAAAACTGTTACAGTCTTCCAATTAGTTTACGGTTGTAAAACTATCCCAACACTCTTTGACCTCATCCACATACTGACGTAAAGCTACATGCAAAATTTTCCTTATTTGGAGTATATGTGCGTGAAGCTAATAGATCAACCTCAGCTGCATTCCACATCTGCCCCTCTTACCCTATTCTCCCCTTCCCTCTTTCCCCCTCACCCCTTTCCCTTCAGCATCTTCTCTCCCTTTGCTTTTCTTTCCATTTAGCTTATCCCCTAACTAAACCTACTGAAAATAAAATCATGGTGCTAATATGACATTTGCCACCTCCCCACTGTCCACTCTGTGTGTGTTCTACCCCTTCCCCCACTCTGTGCCTGTCTTGTCTATTTAGACTGTAAGCTCTCCAGGGTAGGGACTATTTACTACTTGTGTTTGTACCGCACCTAGAACAATGGGGTCTCCAGGCACTACCATAATACAGACAATAAATTGTAAGAACTGTAGATTTTTGCAATTGACTGTATCTAATACTAATAGATAAAGCCCATTGCAAAAAAATCTACAATTCTTATGATTATTTATCATTAGGGCCCTACCAAATTCACGGTCCATTTTGGGCAATTTCACAGTCATAGGATTTTAGAAATCATAAATTTCATGATTTCACCTATTTAAACCTGAAATTTCATGGTGCTGTAATTGTAGGGGGTCCTGACCCAAAAAGAAGTTGTGGGGGGGGAGTCAGAAGGTTATTGTAGGGGGGGTTCCGGTAATGCTACCTTTTCTTCTGCACTGCTGCTGGCAGCAGCTCTGCCTTCAGAGCTGGGCAGCTGGAGAGCAGCGGCGGCTGCTGACCAGGAGCCCAGCTCTGAAGGCAGAGCCACCACCAGCAGCAGCGCAGAAGTAAGGGTGGCATGGTATGGTATTGCCACACTTACTTCTGTGCTGCTGCTGGTGGGTCGCTGCCTTCAGAGCTGGGCGCCCAGCCAACAGCTGCCGCTCTCTGACCGCCCAGCTCTGAAGGCAGTGCAGAAGTAAGGGTAGCAATAACACGTCCCCCCCTAAAATAACCTTGTGACCCCCTCTGCAACTCCCTTTTGGGTCAGGACTCCCAATTTTGAAAACGCTAGTCTCCCCTGTGAAATCTGTATAGTATATGGTAAAAGCAAACAAAAGAAAGACCAGATTTCACAGTCCGTGACACGTTTTTCATGGCCATGAATTTGGTAGGGCCCTATTTATCATCTGTACTATGAGCACAGATCATTTATCATCTGTACTAGGAGCTAGGGTGACCAGGTGTCTGGTTTTGGACCGGAACACCTGGTCAAAAAGGAATCCTGATGGCTCCATTCAGCACTGCTGACCAGGCTGTTGAATGTCCGGTTTGCGGCGCAGCCCGCACAGCTGCCGGGTCCAGAAGCAGCCGGCATGTCTGGCTCCTAGCCTTGGGGACTGCTGGGGGGGATTTCGCATGCTGCCCCACCCCCTACCCACAGGCGCAGCTCCCATTGACTGCGTCCGGGCAGGGGAGGAACTAGCACCACTCATGAGCACGCAGCAGGAGGCTGTTGAGGGGTCGCGTGGTGTGCGCCTCTTCCACTGCTGCCCGGCCCTCTTCTCCTCGCGCTATGTGTGTGGCTGGGCTCAAGCTGCGGCACATACCCTGCTGCGACCTGTGGTCTGTCTGTTGCCCCATCCCCAGCACCCAGGAGTTCGAGGTATGTGTATCCCTGTCTCTGAGTGCTGGGAATGGGGCTGCACCCCCGCCCCCGTCACTGCATCCCTCCCAGTTCCACCCCTGACCCCCATTCCCGTGTCATTGCATCCCTCCCCCATCCCACCCTGCTCCCCACTACTATCCATCCCAGCCCTGTACCCCTTACAGCGCTCTCCCATCCATCCTCTCCACCTCCCAGAACCACCACTCCATGTCCCTCACCTCCCCTCCCCCCCCCGCAGCCCGGCACTACATTCACTTCCATACACTGCTGCACTCCCATTATGTCCCTATACACCCCTGTGCCCCCCACATCCTCATGCACCTGTAGACTTCTACCTCCCCCTGCATCCCCATCCACCCCACATCCCCTCCTCTCTCCTTCACTGCCCCCTTACCCCCACCCTGCTCTTGTCCTTGGCCTCTTTCCCTCCCCGTCCTCTCTCCTCCACCCCCACATTTTTCCTCTCTAGTCCACCCTTCTCCCTTCCCAGCTGGGTGATTTAGGCAGCCCCTGGAAAAGTGTATGAAAGTGTCTCTGTGTAGGCAAGTGTGTGGATGCATGTCTTGTATGCATGTAAGAGACTGTGTCTTTGTGTAGGGAGGTGGGTGTATTGCCGCATGTGTGTATATCTGTGTGAATAAAATTTGCAGCCTAACTCTGACTTTTATTCCTTTTCCTGGCTTGCACACACAAAAATTGATGACATAAAATATGTGTGTATTGATTTCATAACACGTTTTTGAAAGAGAAGGGAACTCTAAAAGAAATGGATATATTTATTTAAAAGTGAATGTTGTTGACTAGTAATTGCAGAAGAGCCGGTGGATCAGACATTTCTCCCCACCTTTGTCTAACTACATTATAAACTCTTTGTTGCAGACTCTCTCTTCTTATGTGTATGTCCAGCACCTACCACCCTGGAGCCCTGATCTTAGTTGGGGTCTCTAGGCACTAAACAACAATTGTAATAATAAATAATGTGGAAATATCTGTGTTAGTGCATGCTAGATGTGTACACATGAATACACGTGTGTATCTGCATGTGGGTGTGGGAGTCAGTTTCTACAGATTTATTTTTATAGGTATCTGGACAGGGGTGCATTTCTGTGGTTGTGCTCTATGGATTTGTATTTGGGCTTCGGGAGTGAGCCTTTAATGGACCCATTGCAGCTGTGATAATGTGTGGTCCTATTTCCACACAAAAAATTACAGTAATTTTAGAGAACAAAAAACATGGAGCTGGTTAAGAAAAATGGGAAGAGGGGAGGGAAAGAATCATGAAAACCTTTGTGAAACTTCTTTTTTTTTTTTTAAATTACCCTTTTTGACTATTTTGCTGCCAGCTCTAGCATCCTGTAACAAATAAAACCTGAACTTAGCATAATACATCTGTCAAAACAATAAATATTCCTGTTTGGACCTTGCAGTGAAAATGAGCAAGTGAGAAAGGGTGGAGGGAGAGCAAGCGACGGAGGGAGGGGGGATGGAGTAAGCAGGGGGCGGGGTGGGGCCTCAGGAAGGGGCAGGGCCTCAGGGAAGGGGCGGGGCAAGGGTGTTCGGTTTTCTGGAATTAGAAAGTTGGCAACTGTACTAGAAGCACCTACAGGCCCATTGTTCTTGGCACTCTACCGGCTAAAAGACACCACTCCCTGCCCCGCCCTAAAGATTTTACAGTCTAAATAGAGAAGACAGACAAAGGGCTCAGGGGAAGGGAAACATAGTGACCAATGGATCCAATTCAGATGTCCATGGCAGACCAAGACTTTCCTTAACTTCAGACTCCAAGAGTGGAAAATCCACGCCTCTTTATGAGCAGGGTCCTTGGTTTTGTTGACTTTTCTTTTTTAGCATGTTACAGATCGAGCTGGAGGAGGACAGAAAGAAAACCCACAGATTTTCTCACAAGAATATGACACACTGTGTTCTCCTCTGTCAGGAAAGGAGGTGGCTAATTTGGTTCCAGCAGATAATGCAGAAACCTAGCCTGAGGGACAGAACTATTAGAATTAACTAGATGTTCAATAATTAAGGAGTTTCATAGGCCTGCCTCTTAAGCTTTGTAACATGCCAGGCATTCATAAAAACTTTAACTCTCCTCAGAACTAGTGAAGATTTCTAGTAACATTAGGGCTCACCTAGTGGTAAATTTAATACTGAATTATAGTAGAATTCCTGCACAAGTCCCAATTACTTTAATAATACTAATTTACAAATCCTAAACTTACAAATCCTAATGCGTACTAGTACCTACACTTTGACTCCTATTAGGCCCAGACCACATTATTATCCTTGAAATTAACATCTGGTGAAGATTAATTTACTTAAGTATTTATATTATGTTCACACAGTTGTATGGGTTTAAAACTGACAATTGTTTAAGGTTGAGCCTTTGGTGATGACTGACCCTCAAAAGTTTGAAGATCAGAATTCATTTCAGGTGTGCACTCAAAATTCTTGTTGCTTGGCTTAACTCTCTGAAAAAGGAGACTGAAAAATGTTATGAATGGCTCATGAGAACATAACCTGCTGTGGAATATTCTACTTCCCATCAGGCTGGAAAATAGCTTCGTAATAGACACTCTCACAGCATTTTGGCACCTCTAATTCCAGCCGAAACATGGGCAAAGCTATATAACAAGCACTATCTACGGGGGTAGGACAAGTACTTCAGAATCTTCACAGAGGTCTGGGTTTACTCTGTGTAATTTGGTAGACATTCAGGAGAGGTGGAATACTTATTCTTTCCAAACCAGTTTGCTTATTTCTGGTTAAGATATGTTATTTCTTCACTAAAATAGCTTGTTACTTAAGGCAGTGGTTTTCAAACTTTTTTTCTGGTGACCCAGTTGAAGAAAATTATTGATGCCCGCGACCCAACAGAGTTGGGGATGAGGGGTTTAGGGTGTGGGAGGGGGTTCAGGGCTGGGGCAGGGGATTGGGGCGTGGGTTTGGGGCATGGGCTTACCTCCGGCTGCTCCCGGTCAGCGGCTCAGCAGGGGTGCTAAAGCAGGCTTCCTGCCTGTCCTGGAACCATGGACCGTGTGCGCCCCGGAAGCGACCAGAATCAGGTCTGGCTCCTAGGCGGAGGCACTCAAGTGGCTCCGTGCGGCTCTCACCCGCAGGCACCACCATCCCCAGCTCCCATTGGCCAGGAGCTGACCAATGGGAGTGTGGAGCCACTGCTCGGGGCGGGGGAGTACGTGGAGCCCCAAGGCCCCCACACCTAGGAGCCAACCTGCTGCTGGCTGCTTCCGGGGCGCAGCACGGTGTCAGAACAGGTCGGGACTACTAGTTTTTACTGGCCGGCCGCCAGGGTCCCTGGGTGCTGAGCAAGGCGACTCAGTGCCTTGCATTCCGCAACCCAGTACTGGGTCATGACCCGAAGTTTGAAAACCACTGGCTTAAGTAACCATAACTTTTTTCAGACCTGTAGAAGAGCTCTGTGAAGTTCGTCTCTTCCACCAACAGAAGTTGGTCCACTAAAAAAAAAAAATATTACCTCACCCACCTTCTTTCTCATAAAAAATTAATACACTTTTTTCTATCCAAGGCTGACCTTGCCTTTTCCAGTACAATTCAGCATAGTCAGTGTAAGAGGTCTCAAGGCCGCAAATGACTTTTTCGGAGGGGGGTGGGGTTAGGGAAGGAAGAGAGCAAGACAACTCTAAAACAATAGCTGAATGTTATCAACCTGCATTTCCCTTTCAAATGCAGCCACCTTCCAAAGTTTAAAAGGACCAAAATGTCATGGAAAGCAGCTAACTGTAACAATTATTAATGAAGTGTTTAAAGAAAAATTAATGTCAAGTACTTCTCTAATAATTTTTCTCACTGCTTATAACAACTTCTAGAACGTTTGAGAATAAAAATCTCTCTCTTCAAAGGTCCTATCCTATATTGTACTGAGCACCTTCTACTTCCATTTACTTTAATGGCTGAGAGTGGGACTGCACATCTCTCAGGAGCAGGTCCTAAATATTTTATCCTTCATCATGTGCCCATATACCCACTTGTTTTGTAGGTCTACTCATCAGTTTTGTGCTCCTGGGATTAATTTGTTTGTAAACAAAACACTGAAGCATTTATTCTGGGACTGTGAAGAAACCCATATATATATATATATATATATATATATATATATATCAGACACATTATATATCATCAGTTATATGTGGACATTTCAAACCTATAAATTGGGGAAAGCAGGTCAAATTCTAAGCCCCAGCCTTACCAATACTCTTCAATATTCAGAAATATTAAGAGAAAATTTAAATGAGCATTAATACCCAGAAATTTCACTTAAGAACTATTACAGAGACTTGGGGTAAAATCCTGGCCCCAATGACATTAATAGGTATTTTCCTATTGACGATACCGGGGCCAGGAATTCACCTTTAGAATATACTAGATAAAGCTTTTATTCTCTGTTAAATAGTTTGTTTACATGCAGCTATCAGAGAATAGCTAAACAAATGCAGCTGCTGACAATTAGGTCTAGGCGCATTGATTTAAAAAAAAATCTATGTTTATTTGCATGTTTTCTCCAGATTTTCTTTCACCCCGCCTAAGTCAGTCATCCACACAAATGCAGTGCCGCCTTACATAGCTACACATTTCACATGTTTAGTAACTTAACTCTACAAAAAATGCACTGCACATGCACAGATGATTTTAATGAGTAATAATTCATTCAAACGAAAACCAATTTTCAATTAAACAGTCCAGGGCACATCTCACCTCCATGAGAACTAGTTCCTTGCCAAATTTCAGTTTTCAACCTTTTATCTATTTTGGCACTGCATCTGTTGGAGGCGGGGAAGGTTGGTTTGGTTGGGGGGTTTTGGGGAGGGGGAGAGGAAGGGGTTCAAATCACAAAATTCATTATAGTTTTTTTTTTTAAACAATGGAGTTTTCTCTCCCTCCCTCCCCCCCCCTCAGCCCACTCTCCTCATACTCAAGTACTACTTAACTTTTTTTTTGTTCAGATATATTTTTTAAACGTCACAGTTTTGGGCATAGACCAAGCCAGGAGAACTTCAGTCCAAAAGGTGAGCGTTTCAGAAAGTTATATTCAAGTTATATCAGGATTACAATGGAAACATTTATGTACCCCATCTAAAATGATAATTGCCATTATAATGAACGTGAAAGCATCAGTGCCATCTCTGCTATCACCACGTTCTGAGGAAGATTCATACAACACATGAGGCTTAATTTTACTTTATGTGCATATGCACATAGACTTTGTTTTGCAGTGAATCTACACATAGCTTGGTGGGTGGATACTGCATATAAAATTCAGCAACACACAAGGGTATAGTGAGTTCATAGTGTGTTTATTGCTGGTTGCATAAGTTAAAGCTGAGTTCACTGGTATGGTGGGAATAGTAAGCTATGTGAGAGGTTTTATAGATGTAATTTTAGTGCCTTCATGACCAAAGATAGAGTCTGCTTTGCAGGCGGCTCCGTCCAAGAAAAGGAGTGTGTAGGAACATGGAAGGAAAACTCCCTTCCACTTCAGGGGCATCTCTTCCAAACCCCCTGGAGTGAACACACACACACACACACAGGAATAGTACAATGAATATAGGAAAAGGAAATGTTTATTCACAGAGGGATAAATGGAGAAAAAACAATAGAGGAAAAAGTAGGAGTGGTAAAACAGGATTCTACTCCACACAAGGCCTCACAGGCCCAGCTACCACAATATGAAAGGACAGGCACTGAGCAGTGCATCTACACTCAGAGTTCAGGAATCCTGGGCAGGGTTCCAGTCTGGCAGGGAGTCATGGGTGCTCCTAATCGTCTTTGGTATCAGTAAACTTTCCCCAGGAAACCCCACTGGTGCCCTCTTCTGCTGCTCTCTGCAAACCCTTCCAGCCTCCCTCCTTATTCCCAATGCAAGGTCACAAGCCCCAGTACTCATGGCCCCCTACACCTCTTGGCAGCAGTGACACTGGGTCCAGCTCTGGTTTGTCCTTCTTGGGTGATTCTTCTCTGGCGTGGTGTTCCTACTGGCTCCTGTCCTTGAGCATCCCAGTCGGCCACTCTGTCCCTCCCAGGCTTCGGCCTGGTTCTCGGCTGCTTCACTATATGAGGGTCTGCTTGCTGTAGACACACACACACACACACATTCGCTCTTCCACTCTCCACACCCTGCACTAATCAGCACTTCCTTTCCCTCAGGAAAGGTCGGAAAGGGTCATGCTCTCTAAACCTAAAGAGGGCTATGGAGACACATGACTTCTATCCAAGATGTAGAGTTTGTACATTTTGACAGAAGATGCAACTACTGGACTTGTATTTCTACTGTCTATCTTCAAACAAACTAGAGTCTCAAAGTCCAGCTGTGAAAATATTGTATTTTAATCTTATTCATCTTGTCCATTGGGGAAAAATTATTTACATTATGCTATTAAATGTTCTCGTTAGCAGAATGGCTACTGCGGTCACTGTGATGTCAGTGAATGCTGTAGGGCTGCAAAGTAGTGGTTTTACTTGCTGCTTGAATATTTGCAGACAATCGTTATACTCTTTTATGCTTTGATACTTCAAGAATCCTCCCCCCCCCCCCGCCATCATCATCATTTTGGGACAATTCCATTAGGAATTCACAATCTTGAGTGAGTGCAGAGGAAACTTTAAAAAAGGTTAACCTATCAGAATTACACCATTTTGGGTGACAAGTTCAGTCCAAGTTGGCCCTACAGACACCTACTTTGCTTGTAAGCAGTCATTGTAGCACCTACCTGGGGTTTGTTTAAATATCAACTCAACTAGCAAGAGTCCACTTAAAAACTGATTTTACTGTTTTATTTCCTGCCTACACTTAATTTCTGTTGAGGTGTCCCAGACTAACACTCTGTTCTATCAAGTTTCTTCCCCCAACTAAGAGAAAGTAAAGAAACTAACCAACTTTGGACATAACCACTTTTCCCTAAACAACTCCTTTATACTCTCCCTACTCAGTTGCAATATGAATGCATATTATTACACAGGCCTGATTCAATGTTCATGGAAATGAATGGGAATCCATACACTGACTCCAATGGGCACTGGGATCAGGTCCTGAGTCAGGAGATGGAGACTACACTAGTGTTGTTCTGTGGCCTGCAGAAGCTCTAGCAGGAAACACCAAACACAAATGCACTTGGTCCCTTCCTCTCCATTGACTATTGACAGCAAAAGGCCTAGAAATCTGAACCTGTTCTAAAGCACAGATGTCTTAAGGTTTGCCTACTTGAGAACACTCAGGCAAATTAAGACTAATTAACTAAAGGTGTGGGTATTAAGCTAAAGCAAACTAAGACCACTGTACTTTTGAATGAGATCATCCACACAGAACTTAAAGCACTTTAACGTCACACCTTTAGTTAATTCATTTTACCTTTCCTGGGTGTCCCCATGTAGACAAGCCTTTATAGAGGGGCATCACCAAAAGTGACTGAACAGTGGAAACTGTACAAAAACTCCAAAGCAACCTGCAAAGGGGGAGAGGGGGGAATGAGTTTGTCTACTTTTTTTATTTTTTGCTCCTTTGTCTGAAAGGTTTGGGAGAGGAGTTAAGATTTTGGGGGGGCTTTAATATTTTTCTTTAACCTTAGAAATAGCAAGAATATAAACTCTTGTCATCTCTGCATTTTTCCTAGTGGTCTCAGTTAAACAACCCACAGATGTGAACTAAAACTTTTGTTGATCTAGTGGAGGTGTAGAACCTTTAACAAAGATTGTTTCTTCCAACAGTTTGAGAGTGTTTGAATTAAACAGGTTGAACTGAACATAAACTGGGAAGGGAAAACCCACCAAGAATTTCAACAGTCTGAATAAAAAAAAACCACTTGCTCTTTCAATTAATCAGGTTTCACTGTATCTAATGTCAAACCCCTGTAAATTCTCTAATCATCCATAAACCACTCCAGGAAAAACAAGGTAGGTGAGACCAAAATTTCTAATATAAAAACAAGAAGTAGCAGTAGACATTTAAAAATAAAATTTCAGGCTCTCTTTGCACATCAAGAACCAAGACAGGACACAATCCCAATTTTTAATTCCCTCTGGAGGTCCTCTCCATGAAGCAGTTCTATTTAAAATAACTTTTATATCAGTTTCCTTAGCTGCTTTCCTGCTTACAGGTTTCTCAGAATTCCACTCATGCTGTCATTTTCCCCTCCTAAAAGCTTCCCAGTAATCATTCCAGCCTGCTGTTCTGGCCAGCTGAATGTGGATTTTGGAGAAAAAGAGCAAACTGTAAAAAGGAAAATGAAGCAATGATAGAAATTAGAAATATAAAATCCTCTGTTAGGTCATCTAATCCATTCCCTGAGGGACAATGGAGGTTAGTTCCTTTACTAGAACTTTATTCAGTTTCCCAAACAATGGGGTTTTTCACCCCTTCCCTTGGGAGATTATTTCACAATGCAATAGATCTAAATGTCAGGAAGTTTCTCCCGATGGTCAGCCTACATTTTCAAGCTCTTAGATTTATCCCAGAATTGTGTTGTGTTTAATAATTTAGTTTGCATTGATCTGAGTTAGAAAATGCCCAACAGCTCACTATCAAAACTACACTACAGGTAGTGAGGGCCCAATCCTGCAATGAGCTCGGCACAGGTCAATAAAAGTTGTTCTTCTCAGTAATAGAAGTGTTTTTTTTTTTTTAAACCCTTCTTTAAGAGTCTAAACTGACCTTTGAAATAAAGTTTATTTGATCCCAGAGTTTAATCATGATTATCTGACACGAGGTTTCACGTGGTTTTCAGCGTTCCAACTTTCTCATGATATCTGGTGTTCTTATTAATGTCCGAGATCCTAGGGTCAAGTAATTATGTGAGAATCTCAGTTTTAAAAAACAAGTTTCTAGCCGTGATGGTTGTGAGGAAAAGCATGAGAAAACAACCAGAGCATAAAGGTCCAGAACCCACAAGACAAACAAAAGAACCTCACATTTACTGTTTAAAATCTCATGATTTTTAAGCCAATCATGATTTTTTTGGAGCCGGACTCATAAATTTTAAGCACTTGATGTTGGCAGTATTGATTTTGCCCTGGTCTGCACTGCCCAGCCTCACGTCAGCTAACCCAACACTAGACCATTGTATCTGAACACAATATAATCTAG
This sequence comes from Terrapene triunguis, assembly GCF_002925995.2. Lineage (NCBI taxonomy): Eukaryota > Metazoa > Chordata > Testudines > Emydidae > Terrapene > Terrapene triunguis. The sequence goes on along the minus strand of NW_020664413.1, from coordinate 54,201,555 downwards.
GCAAGCCCTAAGATGGCACTCTGCCTTCCTCCCTCCTGCTATTACTGAGGGCTTCTGCATGTGATGGAAGGGAGCGGAAGCCCTTACACCTCAAACCAGGAAGTGAAGGCATGGTCTGGCAGCCACGGGGTTAAAGTCTAAGAATTAATCAAAGCTTTCAATTGCAGGGATTTGCAAATGCAAGTTGGGAATTGACATTTTGAAGTCTGGTTCTAGTTGTTTAAAAAAAAATATGGGGCTGGATTCTCGGGTGGTGTAAATCAGCTTACTTCTCTGGCCCACGGAGCTCTGAACAGGGCTAACCTCTGCAGCCGGGTTCGGGCCCCGGTGAAAAAAATTTTTCGGGCCCCCCAGCAAGGGCGGACCGGCTAAACAGGGCTGATAAGGGGGGGGGGGAAGCCGGGCCCTGGTAATTTGTACCAGCTCCCCCCCCCATCGTCAGCCCTGTCTGCAGTAGTGAGCATGGCCGTGATGCCCATTCAGTAGGACATGAGGCCCAGCGACCAAGGAGAGCCTGAGGATCAGTGGCACAATCACAGGAGGGAGCAGAAGGAGAAGGGACTTTTCCCTCAGGTTTTTAAGCATTTTGTTGATGATGGCTGCCCCTCACTGCCGCTAGAGAACAAAGTAATTCTCATTGATGGTCACCCCAGCTGTCATATGGGTTTGTCCCACCGACTCAAGGGGAAATTTCATTCGAATCCCAAAGTTCATCGGTGTAGAGGAGCTTCTTACACTCCCTGCCGCAGACCCCCCAAACAGGCAGTGTGACAAGTATCCCATGCTGACATTAGTGGCCCCACCCATCCAATGATTGCTCAGCCATAGAAAGAGAGTTGATGTTGCTCAGAGAAATTTTAATTCACAGTTCAAAATGCATCATAACTTGTAGAGGAGCATGCCAGACAGCAGCCCTCCAATTCAAACTTCTACGCACCCTCTACTTACCACACTCCAACCACGCATAATTAGAGGTAGCTACACTCTGGGGAAGATGTCACTGCTCAACGATTTTTCTTGTCTCTATGCCCACACCCTCCAATTCCACAACATACTCATAGTTCTGCTCCCCTCCGGACCAGTAGCAAAAGAGGCCTACATTTGTAATGTAAACCACCACAAGATTATAAGCACTGGCCTACCACAATCTGCCCTTGGTCACAGTTGTGAAGTCCCAAATTGCATGGGAGTAACTGAGGGCAGAATTCAGCTCAGTGAATCTAGTTTTGTGGTGATTTACATTCCCAATGCAGTGCGGATTGTGGAGGTGTAATAGGGTTGCCAACTTTCTAGTTGCATAAAACCGAACACCCTAGCCACGCCCCTTCCCTGAGGCCCCGCCCCCATTCACTACATTCCCCCTCCCTCGGTGGCTCACTCTCCCCCCACCCTCATTCACTTTCACTGGGCTGGGGCAGGGGGTTGGGGTGCGGGAGTGGTTGGGGTGCAGGAGAGGGTGAGGGCTCTAACTGGCGGTGTGGGCTCTGGGGTGGGTCCAGAAATGAGGGGTTCAGGGTGCAGGAGGGGGCTCTGGGCTGGGGCAGGGAGTTGGGGTGTGGGAGGGGGTGATGTTCTCCAGCTGGGGGTGCGAGCTCTGGAGTGGGGCTGGGGATAAGGGGTTTGGGGTGTGGGAGGGGGTTCCAGGCTGGGGCCAAGGGATTCAGAGTGAAGGAGGCGGATGCAGGTTGAGGTGTGGAAGGAGGTGAGGGCTCCAGAGTGGGGCCGGGGATGCGGGGATTGGGGTGCAGGAGGGGGCTCCAGGCTGGGGGTTGGAGCTGAGGGATTTGGAGTGTAGGAGGGGGTTGCGGGTTGAGGCAGGGATTTGGGGTGCAGAAGGGAGTGAGGGCTCTGGGGTGGGGCCAGGGATGAGGGGTTTAGGGTGTGGGAGGGGGCTCTGGGCTGGGGCGGGGGGTTGAGGTGCAGGGGTGAGGGCTCTGGGATGGGGGTGTGGGCTCTAGGGTGGGGCCGGGGATGACCAGTTTGGGATGCAGGAGGGTGCTCCGGGTTTGGGGGGGACTCCAGGCTGGGGCAGGGGATTGGGGCTCAGGGTTGGGGCATGGGCTTATCTCAGATGGCTCCTGGTCAGTGGCACAGTGGTGGGGGGCTAAGGCAGACTGCCCGCCTGTCCTGGCATCGTGCTGCGCACACCCTGGAAGCAGCCAGCAGGTCCGGGTCCTAGGCGGGGGGTGTGTGTGAAAGGAGGCTCCACGTGCCCCTCTCGCCTGCAGGCACCGCCCCCCCAGCTCGGCCAATGGGAGTGCAGAACCGGTGCTCGGTGCAGGGGCAGCATGCGGAGCCCCATGCCCCCTCCGCCCCCCAGGAGCCGGACCTGCTGGCCGTTTCCGGAGTGCAGCACGGTGCCAGCCAGGACAGGTAGGGACTAGCCTGCCTTAGCGCCGCAGCACTGCCGACCGGACTTTTTACGGCCCAGTTGGCGGTGCTGAGAGGAGCCGCCTGGGTCCCTTTTCGACCAGGTGTTCCGGTTGAAAACCAGACATCTGGTCACCCTAGAGTGTAACCAAGGACAGAAGATGGCCCCAGATATACAGCAGTCATGTCCTTAAAAATCCATTACCATGATTAGACTGTCTAATCCAAGAGCAAAGCATTCCATTTTTCGAAGCATTCTAGTGCATATCATGTCATTGTGTAGCAGGATATACTAAGCTTCTGTTTACATTACATAAATTGTTTGGCTGGGAGCAAAAAACAGTGCAAAAAATTTTCCCAAGAGTTATTTTGGTTCTGTGTTTACAGATTAGCACCAGTCAGTGTCAATGACAATACTGTTCTCCCCTTATACTCCTGCTGCACGAAAACAACAAACTCTGGATTTACAGCACTGGCATTTCTCAGAGAAATGTCCCTGGGAGTGGGCGTGGAGGGACACAGGGAGGTTAGACATACTTCTTTTTATGAGTAGGTGCCTTTCAAATAAAGTCTACGTAAGGTCAAATTTACCCCCTAAATTTTGGCTTTACTAGTATTTCATATAACAGCGGTATATAAACCTCAGTCTAAGTTTTCTCTCCAAGCCTAGCTGTTGTTTTTGTTCTTATTACAGTAGCACTAAGAGGCCCTACCAAAATAGTGGCCTTATTATGCGAGGCACTATACAAATACAAAGTAAGACAGCCCCTGCTCAGATGAGCTTACTGTCTAAACCAGGGGTGGGCAAACTACGGCCGTGAATCCCTGTCATGCTCACCTCTCACATCCTAGAAGAAGCCACACCAGCCACAATGACTCAGCAAAATTTACTTGGGCCTGGTCTATATTCTCCTAGTGTAGATGTAGCTTAGACCAGCAAGAGAGTGCTTTCGCAGATACAGCTCATTCCAGTTCCCCAGAAATGTCATGAAATAAACAATTAGAAATCAGACCCAAACCAACATTACTATGCTGACAAAAGTTTATAGTACAGACCTGGCCTCAGTAGCTTTATGCAAGGCTTTTATTGCTGCATCCATAAATGAGGTTTAAATCCTGCCACCTTGTCGCACTGTTACTCTACACCTTTTTAGAAAACATTTTTTGGGAGGGGAGATTAAAGTTAGGGAATCTAGTGGTTTCTTTTGCAAATAGTTATCATCAGCTTCTTTCAGTGAAGTCTCTAACAGTGCAATTTTTCAGTATTCATCTTGTACTTGTATATTGCCAGGAAAACAAATCCTTTAAACCCACGCTGTGATTTAGCTTGATCGAAATATGTAACAGCATTTTTAAAGCACTCTCAAGATGCACTATAACATCAACTGACCGTCTTTTTTTATTAATAGTCCAAATAGAAGCTTTTATTAACTCAAAGGGCTTTAATACAAACAGTATCAAAGTCTGAATGCCTGAAGGATTGTATTGTTTATGTCATACTTGCAAAGTTTCTCCACTCTCCCCACATGCCGGAACTGTAATGACAAGGTGAAGGGAAAGAGGAGAAAACATTGAAACTTCCCCTCAGCTTTACGGACTGACCGTGCTCCCAACTCTTACAGCAAGTAGTAGCCACTGGGACTGTTAGAAGAGCAGGGTCCCACTCACCGTGAGTAAAGATGGCACATTGAGATCCTCAGTGAATAAATGAACTAGAATAATGATTCCTCCATTGTTGATTTGATCAACATTTACAAGATGAGGAGTCATGATAATTAAACCAAAAAAAGTTTCTATTTACCAATTTAGACAAAATAGTTAACAGTAGAATAAACACCAGGGGCCAAATTCATCTCTAATTTAACTCCATAGGCGACAATGGAATGTGGGTTGAATTTGGCCCATTGCCTTCCAACTGAATAGTGCAGATATCATCAATAAGCAAGCTCAGGTGAGAGTGCTGGTTCTAATCTCTCAGACTCCTTCAGTTTAACTGCCATTTTAGTCAAGGAAGCACTGCATCAGTGCACAGATGACTCAGAATGAAAAGTGGACCATTTTAGGGACTTTGGCCTGATGGCACAAAAGGAGTTATGTGCCTTAAGTCCCTCTTCTAGGTGCCTGAGTCCCAGTTTTGGAATCACTGAAATGCACAAAACTCCCACTGAACCCTGCAGGCACCTAAATCACTCCACGCCTAAGTTTTCAGAGTAAAAGTCTGCGAGGCACCTACGTTTCTGCCTCTGGGCATGCCTCTCTCTAGGCATTTAGGTGCCTGTCACAACCCAATTCACAACCTAGGGAAAGACAGGCATTTGGCTGCCTAAGTCAGGTGCAGGGCCCCATCCAGTAGGCCTGGTCAGAGGGTACCTACTGGACTGGGCCACTCAGATGAGTTCACACAAAACAACCAGGAGGTGCAGGGTGCATGAAGCTGCTGAGGCTACATCTACATTATAAACTCTCGCGTGCTCTCTGGCCCAAATGACTCAAAGAAAAAGAGAGCACTCAGACATACAAACGATTTGGTAGTCTGGAGGTTAGAGGATTTACCTGAAAGGTGGGAGACCCAGGATCCATTCCCCCTGTTTTAATGACTCTTTTCTTATTTATCCAGAGTGCAACAGCTTCAACAGGAAAGACTGAGGGAGCCCCACGTTCCAAAATCCCATAGCCCAATGGTTAAGAGCACCCTCCTTAAGGTGGCAGATCCCTGTTCAAATCCCTTCTCCTCCCTCCCCCCAAGACAGAAGGGGGACTAGAACAAGGGGTCTCCCACCTCTCAAGAGAATAGCCTAACCACTGGGCTACAAGTTATGAGGGAAGTCCTCCTTACCAGGCTGCTTCTTGCTAACAATGTAGGTGCCCAGTGCCAAGAGAGAGTTTGCAGCTGAGTCTCCCAAATAAGATAGGTGCCTCCCTGCAGCCTGGATTTCGGGACTAATCTCCAAGATGACGCAGAGCTTAGCACACACTCCTGTCATCAGTATCTCCCTTTGGCTAGCTTAGGAGCTCTCTAGCTAGCACGCTGGCTTTTGTGAATAGTATTCTAATGTGTCTATTTCTCCCCTTTCACTGCACAGAAACTTAGGCATCTCACTCAGCTTTGTGGATCACAGTGATTTTCTAGGTGCCTAAAAGTTAAGTGTTATGACACTCCTTTTGTGCATTCAGGTCTTTGTGACTACAAAAAGTTCTGTACAAGTAGTAAATGTTGTAACTTCCAGAGGGGAAAAAGCTTTGAACATTGCATTAGAATCAGAAGAATGGCAATGCATATTCAGTTATACAAGAAGTTCTGCAATGGCTTGTAACCAAACCACAATAAAAATTCTATGCAGAATATAGCGTTATCCCAGTAGGGATATCATAAATCAGACAGGTAATAAAGCACTTTAGAATATATTCTATAGACCTGTTCCAAAATAGCATATTTTTAGATAATCAAGGTAATTGGGAAGATCACTAGTAAGCCAAATATTAAATTGCAACCAGAAGCAATAACACTTGCACAGAAAATGCTGAGAAACAAGATGAGAAAAGCCAAAAAAACTGGTTTGACTGTTATTTCTAGCTGGGAAATCTCTCATAATAAGGGCATCTTCGTACACAAATTGGTTACCACAAGCATGATACATGTTAGAAATGGAAAAACTCAATCTTTGAAACAAAGAATCCCAAGAAATTCATGTTAATTTGGTCCTGTTTCTTTAATTGCTCTAATAACCATCCTCAAACCAATGAGCAACCAAAAATTGTAAATAGGACCTTGGTGTTGCTTCTTAATTTTAAATAATGTGCTTTCTGCAGCACCACAGAGTAATTGAAAAAGGAAGTTATACTTAAATCATTTTAACAAAAGTGCTGGGGATATTGGGTCTGTTACTTGGAAATTAAATAAATGTTGTTAAAATGGTTATTTTATATTCAAAAGAAAGGGGAAAATATATTCTAATATAATAAATAATTAATGGAGATATCCTATCTCCTAGAGCTGGAAGGGACCTTGAAAGGTCATCAAGTCCAGCCCCCTGCCTTCACTAGCAGGACCAAGTACTGATTTTGCCCCAGATCCCTAAGTGGCCCCCTCAAGGATTAAACTCACAACCCTGAGTTTAGCAAGCCAATGCTGAAACCACTGAGCTATCCCTTCCCCCTACTATTACTAGTGATTGTATGTTACTACTGTAAATTATTCTATTGTTCCTTTTTGCTGATACAGTTATTTAGGTACTTGGATTCCTCGTGTTTAAAAACAAAAGACATGAGAGTTTTTAGATATAATAATACTCGGGGGGAGGGGGAAATAACCTGAAGAAATGAAACCCAAGGCCGAAGAGCAGAATTCTCAACTTCTTACTATTGTGTTCTAACACAACCCTAGATGATGGTCAACTGGCCTGTGCAGATGGGCCCTAAATGTAGCATAAAATGGCAGTTATCTCAAGTGTTGCAATAGCATGTGTCATATGTGATGGCATGCTGTCTATGTATGGAGAGAGACCTGCCATCAAAGGCCAGGAGGGTATTTCTGAAATGAACTTAACAAGTGATGTGAACTGTGCAGGTAATTAGTTAGAGTAAATTTATTTTGGTGGTTAGTTTTACAGGCCCTTATTATACAGATCAGTGAAGCTGAGCTCAGCACAAGTCTGGGGATGGGGAAATACAAAGGTAGCATTAAGCCATCTTTGTGGCTCCCTAGTTCATCTTTGTGCATCTCCCCAGGATCTCACCCACAGTGTATAATTTGTTCAGGCAAGAGTTGTAAGTGACAAAGATCATGAAGGTGAAGTCCTTATAGTTCTTTCATATACCAAATGGCATGGTCAATGAAAACATGTTCTTGTGAATGATTCCACATTTAACCAATTACCACTTGCACACAATCTTCCAGTGCTTAGGGTTTTCCTAATCCTTTTGACCATGTATTCACATTTTTTAGGTGAGATTATTTTTAAATGAAAGCTCATTTAGGAAACACACATCAGATGACATGCCATACCAAAACAAAAGCCCCATGAGTGACTGGATGTTTTCATGGGATACAGAGCCTTTGGAGGCTAGAGTAGGTCACTGATTCAATACAGCCAAATAAAGTAAAATAGCTAAACTGGCGGTTGGCTGTTTGGTGTCCTAAGGGAAATGGATTGGTGGTCTCAATCCAGCTACTGGCGGACATATGTCCACATACGTAAATCTACTTCTACAGCTGTTATTTATAGGCACACATAGGAAGTCTTGGAACAGAGACCAAGGACTGATGGGGTTGGAAAGTGAATTACTTCTTCTACGTAGGGTTGCCACCTTTGAATGCAAAAAAACCAGCAACTGCCCAAGGCAAGCCCACTGCAACCCCAACCCCCAACCACAAGGCAACTCCACAACCCCTCACCCCTTCAACAGCCACTTATAGTATAGTAAGATGGATAACATCATGTCTCCTCGCTCTCACGTGACTCAAACTCTCTCTCACACACACACGGTGAGCTTGCGTGTTGGTGGGCAGACAGTGGCTGTACTTTCACTAGTTTTGATCTGTCATCACTTAAACTGCAGAAGTGAGAACACTTAGCTGGACACAGAAATTTTTAACATTAGACATCCTAGTGTATTGTGATAATAATGCAAATCTTTAGACCCACATTAAAAAAAACCTGGCAGATTAAATTATTTTTCTGGCAAGTGGGAAATCCATTTTAAAAAACACAACAAAAAAACAGCCAGGCGGTAACCCTACTTCTATGCATAGTAGGGGGTTCTTCCAGATAAAGGTCAAGACAGATTGATGGGGCAGCAGGAGCAGCTTGCACTGCTGCTGCTCTTGATGTACCTGTTTCATGGTTACGGTTTCCAGGGCTGTCAATTGCATAAGTACTGAAGTAGAATAAAAGCTTGCTAAATAATTTTGTTAGCGGTCACTAAACGATATTTTTGTTTGGTAACAGAAGTGATCTGTCTGAAATTCCTTTTCAACTGGTGTCCTTATTAAACCTGCTGAAACAATATTAGTCAAGAAAAAAACGTTGGTTAATTTTTTGCATCCATTCTCAAATTATTCAAATAATTTGTTATGTTATTCAACCAGCTCCAGTCTTCACCATTGTTTTGGTGGAAGAAAACGTGGGACAAATTTGTCACTAGATCCAAAACACTCAGCGTTTCAGTCGTCTTTTACCTAGCGTGATATTAAGGTCTAGCCCAGGGTTAGGAATAGTGCTTTGCAATTCTACACTAGAGCTTGGCATTGAATGTAGGTCTCTCTCTCTCCCCCACCCTCACCTCCTCCCCAGCAGAAGATTGCATCACAGAGCTTGGAAACGATTGAGGAAACCAATTTCTCTTATTAAAAATGCATGTGAACCACTGTCATCTCTAAGTCAGGAGGGTGGGGTCAGTCACGTACTCCCAACATTGAAACAAGGAGCTCCTACAAGTTTTCCCCCCAAGGGTGCATATGCTTGCACAGAGAAATGGAGAAGGATTAGAGGATTTATTCTACAGTTGTCAACTTTCACGCAGTAAATAAGCACCCCAGATTTCACAGTAAGCCAAAAATCAAGCTAATCCCCTTTCAAAACAAGGCCAAAACAAACCAATCCCTAAGAATCCCAACACTCTATGTGACTAGATCCCCCCCGGCGTGCAGTCTGGGACTGTGGTGGGCCCGCTGTGCACCCGACTCTCTCCCCCCTTAGCCCCCGCTTCCCCCCTTGCCCCTGCTTGTCAGGAGCGGATAAAAAAAAAAGAAGCAAAAAGCTACAACAAGTTACAAGCCAAAACAAGCTAATTAAGCCAAAAAAAAAACCAATTTCTGTGTTTTTTTCCGCAAGTTTGGCATGTCTGATTTATTCATTCATTTTCCCATTTGAAGAAAATGGCTGCGCTTGCTGGAAGTGTTTATTGTTTTCAGTTTGACCACCACTGCCAGAGGGATGTACATGCATTCTGCTGAATTTTAGGTTATTTTCAGTAGTTAGCCTAATTATCAGGCACTCAGAACGGATGCTCATGGAAGAACCTCAGAAGATTTGGAATTCAGAGACGCATCCTGAAATTCAAGTACCACATCTGAACCAATGAGCCTTCCATGACCCTCGCAATCTTCCAGTCCACCACAAACCTCCCTACCTCAACAAGCTCCCCCCTTCCTGTAACTGCCTTCCCGGGGAGAGGCCCAGAGGCCTTCTCCCAGTCCTCCAGAGTGCTCAGGAGGTGGTCAGTAGGTCTTTTTGCACCTAATCTGCACAGAAATTTCATGGGAGGACAGCAGGCCCCTTCCTCCCATCCGGGAAACATTCCTTCCTTTTTGCTATCTCTGAATGGATCTCCTCACCTCCTTGAATGCCTCTCATTTTTCATTTCACCACTGTCTTCACTCACCTCTGCTTGCAAATGTGAGTCTCTCTACCCCAAGGTCCTGAGAGTCATGAGTAAGAAAAAGTGTTGGGAAGAGACGAAAGGCCCCCACCACTTCACCACTATCCCTGTAATAACTGCAGGGCTCGCATTAGAGCAGGGGTCGGCAACCTTTCAGAAGCAGTGTGCCAAGTCTTCATTTATTCACTTTAATTTAAGGCTTTGCGTGCCGGTAATATATTTTAATGTTTTTTAGAAGGTCTCTCTCTCTAAGTCTATATATTATATAACTAAACTAGTGTTGTATTGTAAAATAAACAAGGTCTTCAAAATGTTTAAGAAGCTTCATTTAAAATTAAATTAAAATGTTGATCTTACACCACCGGCCCACTCAGCCCGCTGCTGGTCTAGGGTTCTATTCACCGAGGCCGGCAGCGGGCTGAGCGGGGCCTGCAGCCGGGACCCCGGCTGGAAAGGGTCCGGCAGCCAGAACCCCAAACCAGGATCCCGGCTGCCGGACCCACTCAGCCCGCTGCCGGTTTGGGGTCCCGGCCCTGCCCACATACAGTGGGTACCTACCTTCTCCCTGGTTCTGGCCCATTCTCTTCCTCTCTCTGCACTGAGCTGAGGGTGGGAGTGCACTGAGCACAGGGCTGGGGGTGAAGAGTCTGGCCAGGAGCTAGAATGAGGGAGGGGGCTCAGGGTTGGGGCAGGAGGTTTGGGTGTGGGGCACTTACCTGGGCAGCTCCCATTTGGTGCGAGGGGTGCAGGTGGGAATGTGTGTGTGTGGGGGAGGTATGCAGGAGCTCCCGTTTGGTGCTCAGGGTGGGGGTGGGGATGTGGGGGGTGCAAGAGTCAGGATGTGGGGGGTGCATGGGGTGTGGGGGGCTGGGTATGTGGGGGGGGTGCAGGAGTCAGGGCTGGGGTCGTGGGGGGGGGTGAAGAAGTCAAGCAGAGGGCTGGGTGTGTATGAGTGGGGTACAGGCTCAGGGCATAGGCCTGGGGTGTGTGCGGGGCACAGGGCTCAGGGCACGGGCCTGGGGGGTGTGCAGGGCTGCGGGGCTCAGGGCAGAGGGCTGGGGGTGTGGGAGGGGTCAGGGCAGAGGGTTGGGTGTATGTGGGGTGGGGTCAGGGCTCAGGGCAGAGGGCTAGGTGTGTGTGAGGGGGGTCAGGGCAGGGGGCTGGAGGGGATATGCCCCTATTCCACCCACCCACCCCCTTCACCAAGGCCCTGCCCCCGCTTCTTCTCTGCCTCCGCTGGGAGCAGCTAGCACACTGACTCTGCTCCTTCCCGACCCCCTCCCTCGCAAGGGCCATCAGCTGATCAGCCGGCAGGGAGGGACGGAGAGACGGAGGAGGGACAGGAACCCAGCACACTACGGGAAGAGGCAAGGGAGCCGGCAGGACCAAGTTTCTGCCCATAGGCGTGCGCAGCACATTTCATTAGGGTGTGCACCCAGGGAGCCCTGCCCTAGCCCCGCCCCCGCCATGCCCCTGCCCTGCCCCCATCCACTCCCTCCTACTTCCCACCCCGACTGCCCCCCTCAGACCCTCCAACCCCCCTGCTCCTTGTCCCCTGACTACCCCCTCCTGGGACCTCTGCCCCTAACTGCCCCCCCAGAACCCCACCCCCTATCTAAGCCTCCCTGCTCCTTGTCCCCTGACTGCCCCCCTAGGGCCCTACCCATCCCCTGACTGCCCCAACCCTTATCCACACCCCTGCCCCCTAACAGGACCCACAGAACTCCTGACCCATACAACCCCCCCTGCTCCATGCCTGCCCCAACCCCTCTCCACACCCCTGCCTCCTGACAGGCCACCCCCCAGAACTCCCGACTCCTCCAACCCCCCCAGCTACTTGTCCCCGACCACCCCTTCCAGAGACTCCCCCACCCTAACTGCCCCCTCAGAGCCTCCTTGCTCCCTGTCCCCTGACTGCCCTGACCCCATCCACCCCCCGCCCCCTGACAGATACCGGGACTCGCATGCCCCATC
>NW_020664413.1:54138028-54184831 GCF_002925995.2 Terrapene triunguis | reverse complement strand
ATCCACTGTAACTTGCTGTAGAAAAAGTAGAATAAATTGAGCAAGAAATGCTTCCCAGTGGTTATTAGGACTGGAATTACTATTTTCAACAGCCATTTCTTTTTTTTTTTTTTTTTTTAAGTTTTAGTTTTATTTGTTTAAAAGGAAGACTGTGATAGTGCATTCCCCATAGAAACAAAGAATGGAACAAAAGAATAATAAAGGCACGTCAACTTTTCCTCATTTATGTAGAACAGTCTTATAATATGCATCCAGATATCCTCCAGTCACACAAGCCGAAAATTGTTCCACTTTACTGCAGTTCTGTAACCATATGGGAACCAATCCTGTCTGTGTTCTGTGCACATCCAAAATTCCTGCTGAATGACCCGCCCTGGGAGCGAGTTACCAGTGACCCAGGGCTGGGGCAGCAGGAGGGTGCAGGTGGGGGGGGAGGGGAAGAGCCCAGGGCTGGGGTGGGGGGCAGCCAAAAAATTTTTTGCTTGGGGCAGCAAAAAACCTAGAGCCGGCCCTGTTTGTGATGGTACCACTGGGTGGTGTCTTCACTGAATGGACAAGGCAGGAGGAGAGGATGAAGCTTTGATTAACATGCACATACTTTGGGCTTAAATTATTCCCTGCTATGGAAAAGCTGTGGGAGGAGAAAAGTCACTCAGCAAAGTCCCAAGTTTAAGCTTGGTTTCACCAAGAGAGATGGTGTCATGGCCCTCTAAATTCACGATCCACAGGGAAATCCACACAGCTCAGGGTGTCTACCAAGCCCTCTGCTCTATCACCCTGGTCCTCTTTTCTTCAAGGTAACCCATATACCCCGAGTATGGGCTACTGCATGTCCACCACGTGCCTCTGCCTTACTCACTACTATTCCCATGCAGATGCTACAAGAGTTAATAGTGACAGCATTATGTCCAGCAGAAGTTTTACAGGGCTGAAGGGAGATGCTGCTGCCTAGATCAGCTGTCCACCAGCTCTGACCTCCCCTCTGGCCAAACAGCTCCCTCCCGCCACCACAGCCTGTGAAGTCACAGGCAGGCTGGTAACAAACAGGACCTTGCACAACCTATATGTGGAAACAATGCCACAGGCTCCTCTCCACCACCTCCTTGACTGCTTGCTCGCCATTTTTCCCTTCCCTCCACATCTCACAGCAGAGGGTGTGATGTAGCCCTAGGTAAGGAAGGCACCCAGACAGAAATATAAACAACAAAGTTCTCTTTGAGCAAGATATAAATCCCTCATCATACCTAGTCATCTAATTAAGCAGTAAGGCATGGGAGGAAGTATGTTTCCGGGGGAGAGAGCTGCAAACCTCTGGTGCATTATACAACTCAAATCAGACTAAGATACAGAAAGTAATATAGAGAAATCAACAAAGAGGAAAACATCAATCACTATTATCATAAAACACACTATGAAGCTTATCTTTAAAGCTAAACAACCACTTGAGAAGGGCAGTAATCGTCCACTAATGCAGTGCCTGGATTATTTTATTGCTATTGATCACTAAATCATTGCTTAATTTAAAAAAAATAAGGGGGAAAAAAATCCTTCAGCATTCACTATTTATTCCTGGCGTATCTGACATCATTACCAGACAGTTTAAAAGCCCTATAATGTATCCAGCCATCCAAAGTCATTTCACAAGGATATTTAACACATTTAACCGACTCCAGACAGCAGAAATATTGATGAAATGGTCTGCTCTGGCCTTCTTCTAAAAGAGATTGCAGAGGATATTTGCAGTTAAGGCAAAACCTTGAAAAATATTTAAAAACTGTATCTTTAGCACATAAAAATGTTTATTGCCTCACCCACCCCACATAAAAACAGACTATTGGCTATGCCCCTCTGCAACCATAAATCTAGCTTTGGGCAACTCAAATTTTGAATGATACCATGATGAGTTCCCTAAACAAGGTGATAAAGCCTTAGTTAGCAGCCAACATACTGTGGCAAAACACCAAAGGCAGCAGTGTTAAAATACACTGGAGAGGAGGAGGAAATCACCACATCTGCAACAGTTGTTACCCAAGTAAAATCTGGTCCATAGACTAATTAAGCAAAGAGGCAAGGATTCCTAACTATAAGAATAGTCAGCAGGATAAAGACCGTGAGCTGTATAGCACATGGAAATCTATTCTCCAGCTTTATCCTCTTTTATATCATCCCTCCTCCAGATTCACATTCATCCATTAAATTACTCTACTGAAGCATAATAATCACCCAGAGGTATGCAAAATTAATGCCAAGCCACAATTCACAGCCTCAGCTAACACAGTCTATAATGGGGGAGGGCGGGGGGGAGAACAATTCTCTGTAAATGAAGTGCCCTGCAAATTACCCCCACAAGAATGTTTTAAGATGTATAATTGCAAAACACTGCATTAATTCAATGGTGCAGCTGAGGTTTTACAAAACACACAAAATCAGAAAGTTTAAAGTTGAGGTTCTCACAAATACTGTCTGCACTGGTACATATGTGGTATTTTCTATGGACCAGATCCTGAAGATCCAGTCCACATTGCTGATCGATTCCCTCTCTCATGGAAGACCGGCAAGTGCAGGTATACAACACCTCTCACGATGTGGCTCTTGTTTAAGACAATTGGAGTTTTGCCAAAAGACCTGAAGGATTCTGAATAACTTTTCTGCCTTAATATAGTATGGGTCAAATCCTACTCTGATGCAACAAGCCAACAAAGTGAAGATAAACAGAGAGGCTGGCCAGTGAGTCCTCTCTGCAATTAGATGTATTAGCATAAGACAAGATTCTGCACTGTGGGTTACCACACAGTGTGGAGTGTACTTTTTTGCTCCTTTGAGCAGGCGTGAAGTGCATGCCGACCTGTTGGTGGACAGGACTCGTTGCTGATTGTCAAACCTCCAGGGGATACATGCATGCCCCTTTTCCAGCAGGCCAGGCTCCTTGGGATGTAGCATGGGCTTCTCTTGATTAGCTGGACACACTTCCTGACATACTCTTTTTCAAAAAGAGATACTTCTCCATGGCTGCTTGTGCAGAGAGAAGGTGGCCTCTGCTCTTTCTTTCCTCTTCTTAGTGCCTGTCTACACACAAATTGCTTTAGTTAAACTGGTGAAAACCCCTTTGTGGACACACTTATATTGGCTTAAAACTGTTTATGTCCATTTAGTTTGCTCCTATCAACATAAACCAGGTTTAAAGTCAATTCAAGATTGTCCAAAACACAAAATTCTACACTGATTTAATGAAATCAGTTTAAAATCATACCTTTAATTAAACTATTGTGTTTAAACCAGGCCTTACACATCGGTACAGTAAAGAGGAGGAATTAACCCTATAAAATACATGCAATGTTGGCAAGTTATTTTGCAGTGGAAGTCATAAGCTTGAATTTCCACCATAATTTTGCATTGCCATAGTTTACTGTATTTCATTTCCTGGTGTTTTTTGTTTTGTTTTTTTGCTATTTATTTATTCTTTACATTAAAAAAAAAAAAGTAGTTCCATTTTGAAATAAACATTGAAAGAATTACCAAATTTAGCTCCACTACCCTTCAATAAATGGAGTTACTGTACTCCAGATTTACAACATCAGACAGCAGAATTTAGCCCAGGAAGTCCATTAAATGCAAAATGTGATGTGAATTTCAACATATATGTATCACATATACTAATATGTATGCTATGATTTTTGAACATATAATCATTTAAATAAATGGAACTGTGTTAGTTGAAACATGTGGCTATCCAGATACCACTTTATCCTTGCCCTACACCTGGAGAACTGTACATTCGTGCTGTGGTTTGTGATATGCCATTTGTGGTAACCAGTATCACTACCAGCCTGAGAACAACACAGGTTACAGTTACAGACATTCTGCAGTCCACGTCACATACATATTTATAGATTGCAGCACACCTGGGCTATGACGTAGGCCAGCAGTGGCATTGCACAACATAAATGGTATTTCACAGATGGGTCATGTCTGTCACTTAGTTACCACTTCGGCACACACTACAAAATGCTGCTGTGCAAGTTAGAAAAGCCATTTTTATTCTCGTTAGCTGTAACACATAATGGACCAAGCCAGTGAATAGAACACTGATTATATCACTCCTTCCATAATCTGGACACTTCTAAACAAGATGCCAAATGCATTTTCATTACAACATGGTTCTGAGTTTATACAAGCTGAGAGGTGCTTATCTTTTGAGATGTGAGAATGTTGCTCGGAGGAAAATTGGTGGTTCTCTCTTTACATAGCAAGAAATGTAGTAGCAGGAATAATTTCTCCTATACTGCCAATTTCCTTTTGGAAACTATGCAACTTCAGAGAAAGCATCTCAAGTCCTCATAATGGATGTCCTCTCACAACATATGGCAGCTCCTTTTGCCAAGCAGCAGGAGTTTCCTGGCCCTTACACAGGTTCTCTCAAGTAAGGGCAATAATAGCCCCTGAATTGGTTCACACAATATATCCTGGGGACTGGATTCTGACACCCTTACTCGCACGGAGTAGTCCTTTACTCAACAAAACATTCTGACTGAAGTCAATAGGAATTCTTGCAGAGTCAGGTACTACTCAGCATAAGTAAGGATATCACAATTCAGTCATAAGTTAGGATTTGACCCAGAGCCCATTGAAGTCAATGGAAAGACTTAATTAACTTTAATGGGCTTTGGATCAGCCCTTTACTGGTTCATTGAGGCAAAGGTCATCCTGGCATATTAATTATAATTATATTATATTATATTATATATGAGTCAACTGGACAAAAATAAACCGCACATTAGGTGTGCAAGTGTCTCCACCTAATTCATAACAATATGGTTAAAGTAATGCAACAGTATTGCATAACAATGGAATTGTAAATTGCAGTTCTTGTATAGCCATAAGCACACAGTCAAATAATAAATAGTAAGGGTATTTGTTTTATAAACTGCTACAGTTTATTAAATGGTTACCTTTTTCCTCAAATATGATCGCAACACATTTTTCTTCAAAGTTATTATTTCTTCTAAGTTATTGCTGAAAACAATCCCAAAAAATCCATTATTTGTATCCAATGTTGCTTAGGTTTAAAATCAATACAAGTCAGTCAAACAAATCTTGCACAGCTCAAAACGGGTAATTTTATAGCAAAATTAAAGACATTTTAAACTTTTAGAAGCTGTTGTGGAAAACTTAAAGGCAAAATTAATGGGTTCAGTGATAATGTATTTGTGCTGCAAAATATTAACCAAATCCTGCACCCACTGACATCGATGAAAAGTTTGCCATTGTTCAATGGGTGCAGAATCTGACCCTTCGTGAGACTGCTGAAAATGTTGCTTTAGGGAGCGACAGCCACTGTGAATTACAATGCTGTGGTATAGATTTCACATCCTGGCAGTAAATAGGACTTACATTTTATAACAATACATTTTAAAAGTACAAGCAATTTTTTTAATAGCATTAAAAATGGCACTTTTTGCAGGATGCAGGTGTAAAAATTTCCTGCAGCAAATGAATATTGACAACAGTGACATGAGGATTCAGGTGTTGCATACAGCATAAGGTCCCAATCCTATAAACTTTCCATGGACAAAACTCCCATTGTAATCAACAAGATTTCCATGCATCTTTCAGGATTGGACCCAACTATCACAAAACAAATACTTTTCTGAAACATTTTTCATAAGTTAATTAAATTTCTCCAGCCAATGCACATTTAATTTTGATAAAATATAAAGAATTTACAATATATTCAATAACCTGGAGGTGGATCATACTCCCTTGCAATATAATTTTTATTAAACTATTAGTTAAATTAATTTAATAAGGCTTCTATATAATTACATTTGGAGAAAAAAAAGAGATCTTACACAGTAATTCTTTTGTAGAGCTCTCTCTTGATAGCGCCAGCTACAAGAAATCAGCAATCACTTTAGCTGAACAAAATGTAATTTCTAATCAAGTATTTATGAAGAAGACCACTACAAAAATTAAATAAAAAGAACTATGAAAATCAAAGCACATGGTCCTCCCTGCTCCCCTCTCCGAGCTTTTTAAAACAGAATTCAGTGCAATAATTGAATCCATCTACATTCTGAAATAGGATTATCTGTACTCCATTTTACAAGTATGTTGGGGGGAAATTAATAGCCAATGTTAAATATAGTATAACGATTAAACTACATATTGATATATATAGAAAACAATTTAGGCTGGAAAGCTGCAAGAGTCTAGCCTATTCTCTATGCCTCTCAGGCAGAGATTCTAATTTCTTGCTCTGTATTAAATAGCCTTGTGATATTATTCCACAGCAGTGGAACCCACCCAGAGGCCCAGTGGCCACAGAAAGCTCCCAGTGGATGGATGGATGGCCTTGGAGCAAGTACAAAGCAAGGGGAATTCATCCAGTACTACTGCAGAGCCTAGCACAGGGACAGAGGAGTGGTGGGGTGGGGGAACAAGCTAGGTCTGACCTCAGAGCAGGTTAGAGCTATTTACAGGCTTCCATAATTTGCACCCACCCTTCCCCACACTGCCAGAGCCCCTGTGAGGCTTGCAATACTAGGGAACGACTAGGTTGCAGGCCTGCTGCCCCAGGCACGCTTCCTTCCACACTCCTCTAGCCCACCCCACCCTCAACGTACCTCCGAGCACCCCTATACCAGCAGCAATACAGACTTGGCTCTGCACCGGGTAAGGGGGCTACAATGCAAAGGGAATTCACCAAGAGGGGGTTGCAGTCACTTTGTGCCATGCGCAAATTCCCCAGAGAGTTCAACACCAGCTCTGCATAAACTCATCACTGGGGTTGGAGCAGGCCACAAGCGCAGCCAGTAAGCCAGATTATATGGATTCAGTGGCCTCAGACACCAGTATACTGCTTGCAGCCTTTGCTATAGGCCAGTAGTTGAAATAGCAGCTAGGGAGAAGCTGTGGAGTTCCCACAAGTACTGCTATGGTATAGGGGCTGAATATTTCATTGGACAAAATGCCTCTCTGCAAAACAAAACAAAAATAAACACCTGTTATTGCATAGGAATGTGAATTCCATCTGAAAAACTCAGCCAGCCTAGGGTTCTCTCTATACCACACGAGGTTGGCTATCCACATATCAATGACCACACTAAGGAAGTCTCCATGTTATTGCATTAATCTGTAATCTTTAAAAGTCATAAGCCATCTATGGGCTAAATTAATATTAAAAACAGTTGCATTATGTAAACGGATGCAGACTTTCCTACAGAGTACAGAATTGGAACACCTTATTCTCTATTCACAAAGAAAAGTTGTCAGGAATACTTTGCACTGGCTATGTTTGACTGCTCTGAGCTCAGCAAGAGGTTCCATACTCTGCTCTCTCAATAAAGATTTGCTGATTGAACAAGATACCTGGAGGATTAAGAATCAAGCCTTCATGATTTAAAAACCCTGGTTGACATTAAAAAAAAAAAGAATTGTAATATAATCCCCCACAGTTCTTCAAAGGAGACATCCCTACTTTTTACATACACTTTATAACTAGGTTTCTCTATACCTGTTGTGTGTTGTAGCTTACACTAGAGTTAGTCACTGCTGAATTTGGTCCAAGTGCCTTAATCAGAGGTTCACCGTTCACATTTGGGATGAATTTGGCCCTTTGATGTAACAGCAGGTCTCCCTTCAGAGAGTTCATTAACTTCAATAGGATTACATGAAATATACATCAGCTCAGAATCGACACTGTGGGTAAATGATGGGGGTGGGAAAGGAAGACAGCAGCACTCTGAAGACTATACAAAAATAGATCAGAATGCTAGCTATACCCTTGCCCATATGAACTCAGAATGGTCAGTGTACACACAAAATTCTGCCCCAGAGGAAACAGAGGGGAATTCCCTGTGTCAGGAATTCTTCATTTATTGATCAGTCTTCTGTCCACTGTGCCAAGTTTGTCCATCTGAGCTACTAGAAATAGCATAATTTCAAGCACACTTATGTTTGTGTGACAAGACAAGATTCCCAATGGCTAATCTAATGCATTATCCCATGATGGCTCATCACCACAAACACATACCAAAAATGTCTAATCATAGTAAGGCCAAATATTACAGAATTCTGTCAAATCATGCTTTCTCTCACCAAAACAGGCTAAAAAATAATTTTTGAAAAGCAGTTATATTTGATGGCATGTAGCAGGGATATCAGTACAAAGATAGGCATGCCACAACAGGCAATGAATAACATGTCTCAGCCATTTTTTCTTCACTCGGCGGCCTGTTAATGCCACAAAATGCTGTAGCCCACCCTTCCATTTTGTGTAAGCAATTTCCATTCTGTTGTGTTTTCTCACAATCTGGAAGTGTTAAATAAAACGAAGACATCTGTAACTTACAATCAAAAACTAGTTACCAATGTATTGGAATGGCTTAATGAATTTTCCATAATGTAACTGCCATACATACTTTTAAAAAATACATATAGGGATACTGGTAATTCATGAGTTTATAGATCCAAATTGATACAAGAAAGATCCCAGATCTGTGCACCTTGGTGGAAATAGGGTCTACAAACTAATAAATCCCTGAGTTAGCTGAAAGTTGTGTAAATGTAAACAGCTATCGAATCAATAAGGAGCTATCTGATGACTGTTTGAGGCACTCACTTCAGATGGCTATGTATCTGATATATACAAACCTCCCACACAGCCCGGGGAAAGGAGTCTTTGGTCCTGTTTCTCCTTTGCCCTGCACCTTGGTAATCATTACACCCATGCAGACAAAAATCAGGATGGAAGCATTTTAAATGATTACACAAGATGCAGGGCTATGACAAATCAGGCATCTAGAGACTCTGGTCCTTAAGCCCTTGGAGATAATAGTGAAGAGGCAGTGCACAGGCTGTGGCTGACTGACAGCCAGGAGTTGAGTCCAAAGGAGGAGCTCCTAACTACAGCTCCAATTTGGAGCTGCCAGTCAGGTAAAGACACCAGGTCCAACAGGATGAAGAGCTCCCTGGGTAGCTGGGTGAAGGAAACAGACCTCTCAAAATATATTTTTTAAAAGATACTGTTTTCAGGGAGTGGGAATGTGACAGTTCAGGTGATAGTTCAAGGATCCTCTCCTTTTCTTCTGTAGCAACTCAACAGGGGTCATTACAGCCTTGGGGTGCAGTAATCCTATTGGTTCAGGGTAGAGGAGAACATTGCTGGATGTGAACAGCTGTTTCCGGAGCATGGAATTCATCTGCTTTTCCCTTGTGTGGCTCCATACCACCTGCATGTAGAGCCACTCCAGGCCACGCAATCACCAGGCCCAATCTGCTGAGAATCAGCTGGCCCTCTATGGAGCAGGCTTAGGTGGGATTGGATGTCTTTACAGAGAAATAAGTGATATGTAACCATGAGTCAGGATTTGGCCCCAAGGACAATCTATTTCTTGGACCTTCTGTAATCTGATCAACTGCTAAGCTCTTTTAGAATTAAATAATTAACAACTCTTAAAAATGTACAGCAGCGTGCAAACTGGCTTCAACAGAGCTACTCCTGATTAGTGTATCTCAGAGGAGACTCAAACCCACAGAGTACATATTTATAACCAGAACTGTTTAAAAGTCTCAATACAGGTCACTTGCATCAGGTAGCTTCCAAAACTTTGATCCACATTATCTAACACATAGGGGCCAAATTCACCCCCAGTCTAACGGCAGTGATTTAAATGGCATTACAACAGGGATAAATTTAGCCTATTTACCTACAATCATTTAAATAAGAACCTGTTAAGAGCTTTGAGAATCATAGCAATGACCCTTTTATCTTCGTAAATTTACAAGCTAATCATGAACTAAGATCAAGTGGAATAACTGTGATAATCTCAGTACTTATGATTTAGGGGGGAAATTATGAGTTTAGTTCTATTAGCAGTAATTTTCAATTTCTGAAATTAAAAAAGGTCTAAAGAAACTAAATGATCTCTGCCCTAGAATGTACTGTTCCTGAAAAACAGTGAACCACATTATTACATATACAGAACTCAATGTTATTAATACCACCAAGCTCTTACACATCATTTTTCCCAGTCTGTAGATCTCAAAGTCCTTTACAAAGGAGATAAGTATTATTATACCCATTTTACAGCTGGAGAAACAAGCAGAGAGAGAGAGAAGAGACTTGTGCAAGGTCACCCAGCAGGCCAGCAGCAGAACCATGAACTGAACCCAGGTCTCCTGAGTCCCAGTCCAATGCCTTATCCGCCTGGGTATACGGCCTCGCTAACAAAATATCTGCTAGACTGAACGATTTAAAAACAAGACTTTGATTCCAAACACCAATTCTTATAGTAGCAATAAATGGAGAGTAGAATACCTTTTTAAATGTTTCTTACTTTAAAGAAGTTAGTGTTTTGCAGAAGTTATCTTAACCTTTTGACCCAGCTGGAGTAGTGCCTTAAACTGTATTTTTATTCCATGTCCAAAATTCCAGCAAGCTGGTCATAGTGTGGTGCCAAAAAAAAAAAAGGAGTATGCTATTAAACATGGATTTGAAACATTTATATCAATTATCTCTCTCTATTTCTTTGCAGAAGATATTAAGGTGTTGCCAAAAATTAAGCCTACCAGGTGCATACAAGAAAATAAAAACATTATGCTAATCTGGTGTGTGAACTTGATTAGCAAGATGTTTCACCACAAAGGGTGCATTACTGGCTCCAACAGAGAACAAAAAAATGTCCATTAACTCAAATGAAATATTTCTGTTGCAGATGGACTTAATCTCATCGGAGCGGCAAAATGCATGAAACGTTGCTGTAGGAAATACTCTGCTGCACTGCTCAAATGTAATCAATTACAGCTTTATTAACTGCTGCTTAACGTATTTAGTAAGCAAAATAAAGCATGCCTATGCTGATGCCCTATCCCTCAGTGCCAATTATTATATAATGTACTATGCACCTATTGCAATGGCCTTTGGGCACCTTACATACATGAAAAAATGAATCAACCATTATTTACCACATTGATATTATTGGCAGAAATAATAGCCACCTCTTACCAAGAAAAGCCATCAAATGGGAAAGCCTACACAGTCTCCACCCAAGATGAAACAAGTGCTTGGTTAAAAAGATGAAGACCTGAAAATTCAGGTTCTGGCAGAACACCCGATGGACTGAGTTCCTTTGCTTGGGTCACTACACAAAGGGCATCCTTTCTCCAGTTCTCAAGAGGTCAAATTTAGGGATGGTCAATGGGACAGCTTCAGCTAATCTCGGCTATCATGATGTTGCATAGATAAGCACTTCAACACAAAAGCTACAGTGGAGACCATGAGGAAACAGTTGCTAAACATAAATTAACATTACAAATCCTTAACCAACTAATTCAATAAAAAAATTAAAATGGCTTCACCCGTTTCGCCGACTGGCGGTTCATCCACCGTGCCCGGCTCAACTGCGTCCCGCTCAACGGAGCCATCCACCATGGGAACCGAGACAAGTGTTGCAGGAAGTGCAGCTATGCCAACGAGACCCTGCCCCACATCCTTTGCAGCTGCAAACCCCACTCCAGAGCCTGGCAGCTGCGCCACAATGCCATCCAGAACCCCCTGGTGAAAGCCATCGCACCACGCCTGGGGGAGGTCGCTGTAAACTGCACCATCCCCGGTACCGACAGCCAGCTACGACCTGACGTGGTCGTCACCGACGAAGCCCAGAAAAAGATCATCTTCGTCGACGTCACGGTCTCCTTTGAGAATAGGACCCTGGCATTTCGCAAAGCCAGAGCTTGTAAGCTGGAAAAGTACGCCCCCTCCCCTCCCCCCCGGCCGACACCCTAAGAGCGAAGGGCTATGAGGTGCAGATGGACGCCCTGATTGTCGGAGCCCTGGGCACCTGGGACCCCTGCAACAAGTGTGTGCTGCAGACCTGCGGGATTGGTCAACGCTATGCATGGCTCATGCGGCGCCTCATGGTCTCAGACACCATCCGATGGTCCAGGGACATCTACATCGAGCACATCACCGGCCACCGACAGTACCAGGAGGCGTGAGCCAGAGTGACATCGTTCTCCCACTACGAGAAAGGGACCAAGGGACCTTCTCCGTTGGATCATATGAACTGGAACCATAAACTCCCTGAACATTAAATCTCACCAAATGAGGGTCAATCCATCTTCATCATCATATCCACTCATTATACTCCATACCGAACATAGCCACTCTATGAACTTCACACCCTCATTTCTCAATGCCTGTACTTTGACCCATCAACCCTTTACCCACAATCAGGGATATTGCAGATTATATATTCCTTATGCCACCCGATTTTAAACCAAACTTTGCACCCTCGATAATCTGTACGTTATTCCCTGACAACCAGAAACTTCTATGCTCAAACTCCGTTCACTTTTTTTTTTTTAACGTCATCTTAATAAAAAATTTTAAACTCTTACACAAGTAGGGCACCATCCAGACAGCTCTTGAAAACCCTGATAGCTCACTGAAGTTAGTGGAAAGACTCCCATTGACTTTGGATCAGGCCCCACATGGTCTGAGATGCAACACAGAAGAAGGAATTTAGGGTTCTCATTATAGTAGGAGTTCATTCAGGGAATTTATTACTTCAGTGCAGAACTGGTCTGAAACCAGATTTTCTGTTCTGAGGGAAATTCCAACTTTTCGAGGGTCGGGGGGATCATTCTGAATCTGAAATGTCAAAATTTTGTGAAGAACGAAAATTCAAAAAAAAAAAAATTATTTGGGCCCATCAAAACATTTCATCTGGATAACATCAGAATGTTTTGATATGGTAAAAATGCTTCATTTTGACTTTATCATTTTGATTATACTTTTATATTATATTAAAACTGTAAATATTTAAAGTAATATTTTACTACAAGTCAAAATTAAATGAATCAAAACAAGGTTAACATGTTTCATTTTGTCTTTATCAAAATGTCTCAACATCCCATTGAAAATGTCATCAAAACCAATACATTACAGGGACTTATTTTGATTTTAATGAAACCGCATTTTCTGACAGAAAACTGTTTCATCTAAAAAAATTTTATCAGCTCTATATCAGTGTGAGCTTTGCCTCACTAAGGGCTGCAGGATTTTGTCCTTAGCATATGTATTCTGATACGACCCTAGATTAGCCAAATACTGGACATAACTGATAAAATGTATCCAATACCTCTCTAAGCACATATACCAATTTCACTACCATATGATTTGAGACCCAAATCTTCAAAGCTATTTTAGTGCATAACTTTCATTGAAATCAATAGGAGTTAGACACCTAAGCACCTTTGAGGATCTAGATATGAGTGCCTAAAAAACAAAACAAAAAACCACCACACAAGCACTATACAGTTTGGCATGAGAATTCTCTCAAACCAAAATACTGCTCACTGAAAACAATGTTATTACCACAAATATATAGAAAATGCAGACTTTATCTACATGGCCTTCGTTTTAGGAAAATATCAAAGTTACCGTAATCGGGAATTACCAGGCAAGTCCCTGACTGAATCATATATAACAAACAGCACCTCCAGAGAAAGCCTACTGACTTTCAGGGGCATTACTTTCTGCATATACATCAGCAAGTCACCTGCCAAAAGCAAACCTTGAGCCAAAATGGGTCCTATAAAGAGACAAGAAGTCCAACACAAAACTAGTATAAGGAGGTGCTAAACCACTGACTTCAATAATGTTGCACTGCAATGCTTACACAAATTCTGAATTTGGCCTAGCTCCCCAGCAACTCCAGCTCATCAATTCAGGTTGTTGGGACATATGGATTAACAGTGTAACATCACAGATATTGTGAACAAAGTATACAGATATTCACAGACAGACCTTAGCAACCCAAGGAGAATATGTGAAGTCCTTTTTCTTTTATTATAATGTTTAAAAAATTCTTGTTATTATTAAGCATCTAAAATAAAACAAATATATTAAATAGAGCACAAATGGCATGAGAGTCAGTCATGCACTAATTCTCCAGAGTCTAATAGAAAGAAACTCTATAAGCATCCTTACTTTTCAAAGAGAGTATTTTACTGACCATGCCGGAAGACTGTTTCTGTCTTTTCAGAATTTCCCCCCCCCCCCCATTGTTGGCTTTCTCACATTGGTCTGAACAATAAGCAAGTGATGGTACAATCACTATATGGTTATCAAAATTTACTTCAAATAAACTTTTTCATATTTAGACTTTTTGCAAAAGGCATCTAAATCTAAAACTTACTGTACAAGCAGCAAAATAAGTTACTAAATAATTCCAGTGACACAAACAATCATGAGAAATGTAACTTTCCTTTTTAGTAAAAGTTTTTCCCTCAGATATCTTCATGTTGCAAAGAAAGATGTGCCAAATATCTCAGTTGCCTCACCACACTATCTTCAGAGCAGAAACTGAAAGAAATTAAAACCTTAAATTCTTTGATCAGAGGTTTATAAGAGCTAAAAATGTCCATTGGATAAATATAGCTTCCTGAAGCAAAATAGCCATAACCATATTAGCCAGCCACTTACATAGTTTTCCTGGATTTGAAAATTGCCTGCAAACTACTGAAGGCAGAATAGGAAAAAGACCAGTCTGGCATATCATCTGTACAAGGACTGTCAGACTGAGCCTTAAAGAAACATCTGTAAGTATGAAACAGACCCAGGCAATGTTTGAAAGTATCACACTGAAATTAGGAGTGGTCTTTCAGTACCACAATGACTAAGGAACTCTGATAATATTGTCCCTTCCTCCCCTCTCCCCCGGCTTTATATGTAAAGTCCATTTTTATCAATATAACAAGGACCTATGTCTTAGATTAGGACATCATTGGACAAAGATGTTCTTCCGTTATGGGGAAGGGGAAGAAATATAGTTCCAAAAGTATACAGTTAATGTAGGCAGAGCAGGGATATATGTTTGAGATGCCTCTGAAGAATGTCTTTGCAAAAAGTTGCATAATATTTCAGTAAAAGATATACGTGGGGATTACATAAGTGGACAACCTTCCTATCAATTTATTAATCTATTTATACTTCCAATTTCCAGAAGGAAAATAATAATAATAGCTGAGTTCTATGCTGAGAAGCCTTACAAGCTAGAGCACTAAATACTAAGAAGGGACCTCTCCCTTTTTAAACTCCATTTTCTATCCTCCTTACTGAGGAAGGGTACAAAAATTGCAATTATACTTTCAACTGCAAACAATTAATTTTGATTTAGCCCTGGATAATTCAACAGAAGGGATAAAAATTATTGAAAGCATCTGAGAGTAATTTAACCAGTGTGACCCTGGGCAAGTCCCTACACCTCTGTGCCTCATTTCCCCTTCAGTAAAACAGGGATAATAATAGTTCCTTTATACCATGCTGTGTTTTTTGTCTGTTTATACTGTAAGCTCTTCAAGACAGGGACTGTCTCTTATTATAGGGTTGTACAACACCTAGCGTAGTGGTGAGCTAATCTCAGTGGAAGCCCCTAGGTGTTACTGGTTTTACAAATAATAAATAACCATGACTTTTAACCAGTTGTGAAATTAGTAAAAAGTAGTTCTCTCTTGCTCTCCAAATAGTGCCTCATTTGTCACCTGTTCACACATACTAAATCATAAAATTACTGATTAGACAAATAACCTTTTGTTTTACTTCTTTTGTTTAAAACTTTTCAAGAGGTTAGAGTTATAATGGAATTTGAAATATCATGCACACGAAAAAAATCAATGAGAGTTGTCTGCTTTGCAGGCTCTGGCCTTTAACGTATGACATAGTATTTCACACTTGTCTTTTGCCAAAGGTTATATAGAAGCAGTATAGAAACATAGATCCTTACTCCTTTTACACATTGGGGGAAGAGGGGGGGAATGAAGTGAGGGGAGGGCACCTGGAATTCCTCCTTGCTCCATTTCAGTTTTTTCTTTCCTTGTTGAAATTCAGGAAAGCAAACTCACTGGCTATGGATCTGGTCACAGCATGATTATAATTCTTATGAAAGTTAATTGTGAAGTAGAGTGGTTGAATACAAATAAGCCTCTTAAAGCAATGCTTCTGAACCTGTCTACAAAGTTTGGACTCACATAAAATTCTCCCAAATAAGCTTTGATAAAGATTTATGAGATCTATAGGTGAAATCCCCAATATAACAGATTATTATTTTCTCTTTTCTTTTTAAAAGGACAAATCAGAACTGATTGAAATGAAAGGACTCCTGAAAAGGCAGGAGGTAGATGTTCAAAAGTACAAAGTCAATTATTTCTATTTCCTATTTATGCCTTTTTAAAATTCCCCCCATCATCTACAGAGTTGTGAATAAGAGGTTAGCAAGTTAAAATTTGAATGAAAAGAAAAACTATATTCCTCTCTCTAAATGAGAGAGAACATGTCCAAGGACAAATATTCAGACCTTATACACACTGGACATTATCCAAAAGGGTTCATATCTTACAGTACAAGTCAAATTTAATTTGCTACAGAGAATTTTTTTTTAATTTAAGACTGTACTCAGTTCTTTAAAGCAAATATCCTTTGGAGGTCAAACTCGGGTTGTCAGTTTTGGTTGGATGTATTCCTGGAGCTATCACATGACATAATCTTTAATTAAAGATTAATCTTTAATTCCTGGAGACTCCAGGCCAATCCTGGAGGTTTGGCAACCCTAGCTCAAAACACTCCACTGATGCAAGCAACTCCACTAGCTTGCATGGAGATGCACTCTCTTATGCTACCTCTGAATTTGACACAGAGATCCAAAAGTGGCTACTAAAACTAATTTTAAAAGAGTGTACTTTGACTAAAGTAAAGCTGGATGACTTGAACACTCCTAGTTCAGTTGGACTACTCATATGCTTAAAATTAAGCATGTGTTTAAATGCTTTGGTGGATTGGGGCCAAAGTGCTCAACCCCTGAAGAATCGAGTCCAAAGAAAGTACTGAGATTCTTTTACAATTTATTTTCCACTCGTGCGCTAAGGCCTTGACCCCACACCACTGAAGTCAATGGGAACTTTCCCACTGAATGCAACAGGTGCAGAATAATGTCATTAAAAAAATGCCTCCAACTCATTTCACATAGGCTACAAAACAGGCATCAGAGAATCAAGATTTTTGGTCGCAATCACCTGAGCTTGTTTTAAACCAGTGACCAAGTACTGGATCCTATTACCAATCCCTTCAGCCATCCAGTCCAGTGGCCTCTACAGAACTACACAGACACTTTGCTGCAGCCTTTGAATGAGTGTTGTGCAGGTTTCTATCATTTTCTCAAATCCAACTCGCTTTTCAGCTGATAAAAAAGAATTTAAAGAAAGCAATGGAACAACATTCTGATTCTGGATATGCGCAAACACACCATTCATTCAAGCTTATTTAGATTTAATGATTTATGAACACAATAATAAAAGTAAGACTGTAAAAGTCTTTTTGCTACTTAATGTGCAATGTTTAAATGATTAATTTTCCTGCATTTGAAAATTCTTCATCTGAAAACCCTGTGATAGTAAATTAATTATTTTTAAAATGTTGATTCTATATAACAATATATATTCGATAGCTGGAGAGCTTTTCCTAAAACATTACAAGGTCTTGAAAGATGCAGACAAAATTAAGTATTTAATTCTTACTCCAAAATAAATGAAAACCACTCCCAGAATCATACAATGGGACAATACCAAAGGAAAACTGGGTTTCAAACTGCTTTTCTATAAACACTAAATAAAGTATCAGAGGGGTAGCCGTGTTAGTCTGAATCTGTAAAAAGCAACAGAGGGTCCTGTGGCACCTTTGAGACTTCTGTTAGTCTCAAAGGTGCCACAGGACCCTCTGTTGCTTTTCACTAAATAAAGCAATCCTGTGGGAAAACAAACTTAATTCTTCATAACTAGTCCCAATAGCAAAATAAGTCAAAACAGAGGATTACTGTAATATCAGTTTTTTGCAATTTTGCATGGCATCAACCTGAAGTGAAATCTACATGAAATTAATCAGAATGTATTCATGATTTGTGACACCTCATGGAGCAGGGAAATTCAGACCCAAATTTTAAAGTTGCAAGGTCAGTGATGTTCTCTTTACTTTAGGTCAAGATCACGTATCTTGTGAAGCCTTTACACAAGCTTCAAGAGAAAAAGGAAAGTGTCCATCTTAGAGTGTTGGAGTACATATTCAAAGAACCATGACCCTAGTCCATCAAAGCATTTAAGCACATGTGTAATTTTAAGCACCTGAACAGTCCCATTGAATTCAATTGATTGCTTTTAACTAATGCTTATAGAAAGTTAC
Source organism: Terrapene triunguis (assembly GCF_002925995.2). Lineage (NCBI taxonomy): Eukaryota > Metazoa > Chordata > Testudines > Emydidae > Terrapene > Terrapene triunguis. Next base: position 54,166,599 of record NW_020664413.1, on the reverse strand, counting down.
ACATATGCTTAAATGCTTTGCTGGATTCTGACCAATTTGATGCAGATTAGTAGTTTACACGGGAATATTTCAAAGGAGCCTAAGGGAGTTAGGCATTTAACTCCCTTACACTGCCTTTGGAAATCACAACCTTAAAATCCAACTCTGAATGCTTCATTTATGAAAAAGAATGAACATATGAAGTACCTAGAGCTAAGCATGAATGTTTGTTACTGCTCTGCCTTGAGCTAGATTTTATCCAGTTTTTGTTCAAGTACACTAGAACGAAGGGTGCCAGGATCTTCCCCCTGCACAGGGGTCAACCATAGTTGAAGTCTTTTTTTCTCACACAAGTGCAAGGTCTACTTCTGACTCCTGTCTCCTCGAGTCCTAACCAGGCCAAAGAACCAAGGAGATATATGAATATCATTAACACATATCTATTAAACAGCCGTTAGTGTGCATCTTCAACTCTCTCATCTGAACTCTGCCCACAAATTCATCTCTCCAGGATTCACTGTGTAACTTAAATATTTACAATGAGGGACTGCATAGTTCAGTATATAAAAAATAGCAACTCTCTTTCCTTGAGATCTTTCTTAAAAGCTAAACTGAATATATAAATGGAACCTGGGAGACTTCCCTACCAGATTACAACAAATAGATAGTCAAGGATTTTAGGGTCAAAATTGAACCTGTTAATTTAACTGTAACAATGAGGATGTGAAGCAGACAGTATTGCCTAGCAATCTGGAATGCAATCAGCTTTTAAACATAATTTAATTTATTTGTGTCACTGCATATTTTTCTAAGCAAGAATGAGAGAACTATCAAGGTTGACCCTATTTATTCTGCCTTCAAGTTCTTCACAAATGCTACATAAAAATAAAGATGAGTTGCAAAACAAAAAACTTTATTGCTAGTTCAAAACTTGCCCTATTGTGAAGTTAGCAAACATTTCAAACAAGATATTTACATTGTTGTTTGATGGTAACTGTTGTTGGTCACATAAAGTGACCAGAATTCCCCATATTCCATTATTTTCATTCCTGCATTAACAACAGCTTGTTAACAGCACTACTGCTTTAGGGCCCAATGCTGCCACCCACAATCTGGTTTCAATGGGAACACATACTTTTGGCTTCAGTGGGACTGCTCACGTGAATAAGAACAGCATCAAGTCCGTACATTGGAAATAGTATCTTGAAGATGTCCACTTTCATGTGATCATTAACAAAATTAGTATAAACCAATTTAATCATCTTAAGTGTGTGCCTATAGCCCACTCTATAAAATCTTTCTTTTATCTGATAAAACGATTGCATCTCTGTTGTTTCTAACCAACTGTTTTTCTGATACTTTTGCAACAACAACTGAGGTCTTTTCTTCTTTTTATCCAAGTTCAAATCCTGAAAACAGTCTTCTTTTTGAAATTCACAAACCACAAAATAACAAGCTACTGCAAGGTATTTGTTGCCCAGATATACCACCCAGTGTTCTTCAACACAGCAGATGTCTCTGTAGTCTGCACCCTTAGCATTTAGAAGGTTTGGAAAATAAACAAGTATGTGTGTGTATTTACACAAGATATTACACTATCTGTTCCATTTCACACAAATGCTGAAGAGACCAGTTTGGAGAACACACGAAAAACAATGTGTGTGTATATAACTGCCCACTGTATGTACCTTAGAAACAGTGTGAATATACAATGTATTATCTGTGCCCAAAGCTGTTATATGTGAATGGTTTGTGCTGTACCTGCCTTCCCTTATTTCTAGATCTGCTAAAGGGATGGGAGAAGCTGTTGCTGCTGGAAATGTAGAGTGAAGGGGGATGGCTGCTATATCTCCTTCCCAGCCAGCTCAGCAGCCACCCTGACCCATCCCCCATTTTTCTCCCCCACTCCCCAGATTCTTGCCTATTCGGCCACTCAGCTCAACAGCAACAGATCAGCAGCTGACAGTGACAGAGGGGAGCATCAATTGAGATTTGCTGTACAAACTAAGAGCTTAAATCTGTCCCTGGTCATCTCTCTGTTGCTTCCCTTCCAGATGGATAAAATTTCGGGTGGGTGGGAAGGGGGAAAACAAAGTCAGTGTTGTCCTCTGCAGGCTAAAAGCTGGGGGGATAGGTTCCCTCCCAAGTACTCCTCTCTCATAATTCTATTTATGCTCATTTTAATAAGGAGCAATGTTGCTTCTCCTATTTGTTTCTGCATCTATACATTTTTCATTCTTACCTGAAATCCATCCATTCCTGGATTGCTCCTAATTCTTCAGCATAATTTACCCTAACAGTTAAAAATACCTTCAAGAAATGAGAAGTTGAAAGTCTGCTATAGCCTCTCAAGCCTTTTCATAGCATAGACCACATTGTAATACAGACAGTGCCTTAGGGGCCATCTCTTCCCATTTTGTATTGTGCGGACCACCTCTCATCCCATCCCAGGCACAATCATCTCTAACCATTCACACATCTGTGGCATTTACAACAGCGACAACATGAAAGAGTCATATTAGAAAAGTTTTTAAGCTTCTTTTACTGCTGGGGGGCGGGAGAGAATGAGAAGAGCCAATATTATGTGACCAGCCAGCGCTCCACAGACCACCACCAAGTGATCTGCAAACCATCCGCAGTACCCACACCACAAGCTGAGAACCACTGGGAAAGGGAGCAATGGAAAGCTGACAACTGGGCAAACATATCCCTCAAAACTATTAGCTGGGGCGGGGGCTGACTGGCTGAAGCAAGTGGGAGACTTTCTCTGCTCCCCGCCAACAACTGCTCCCAACAAGGCACCCCCCTTTCCAAGAAGGGAGATTTGCTTGTGAAGAGAAACCTCCCCGGTGCCTGTAGGTGGTTGTGCACGCCCTGCTCGGATTCAGGGCAGCTTCCTAACACAGGGGGCACGTGCCAAGGGGACCACGCGCGTCCCGTCTCCTCCCCACACACTCACCCCCCAAAGGCGCAGGGGGTGCCCGCCTTACCTTGATAATACTGCTCCTGCGAGGGGTCGCTTTGGCAGCTTCCAAGAGGCTGGCTTCGGGATCCGCTGCTGCCCCCGCCGAGGTCCCCAGGCTGCCGGGGAAGCGCTCGGCGGCTCCGGCCATAGCCAGTCCGCTGCGGCGCTCCCGTCTCCTGCCTGGAGCCACCGCAGGGATTTCCAGGGATACCGGCTCTAGGCACAGCTCGGCTTCCTCCCCGCCCTTGTGAGGCGCCTCGGGCAGGGCAGGACCCGCCGGCGGCGGCTCCCTGCTGCCCGCGCGTTCTGCCATCCCCCTCCCGAACGGGCTCGACTCCCCTCGGGGCACGGGCAGACACGCGGGGAGACAGTCGGGTGGGGCGCGCGGATCTCCAGCCTCTCCTCCTAGTGCACCGCGCCGGCGGCGGCAACTTTCTCAGGGCGAGTCATTGTTAGCCCGGCTCCTTCTGCAGCGGGAGGTGGCTGTGCAGCCCTGCCAAGGCGGCAGCCCCGGGGGCGCAGGGGAGGGTCTCCCTTGGAGCAGGAGGGGGCTTCCCAGCGGCGGGGAAAGGGCGGGCGCACGCCCCGCGTGTGCCAGGCAGAACACCAGGGACAAGATCCCGGGGCGCGTGTGCAAGGCAGAAGCAGAGTGCTCGGGGTAAGCTGCAGCCCGCCCGCGAGCAGGAAGTGCCGCGGCTCTACTCTTCTGTTGTGACAGAGCCAGGCGTGTTTTGACAGGCCAGGCTGACAGACAGGGAGCCGGGCCACTGAGCACAGGAGCAGCTTTTCCGAGGGGGCCGGGGGCGCCCAATAGTAATCGCCGGGGGGTGTGGCCATGGGGCAGACTGGAATGTGGGCTCTGCTGGGAGTCCCAGCGACTGGGTACATACAACTATAGCTATCCACACACACCCCTCTGTAGATCACACTCTCACACACGAAGTTTTGCAGTGTGATGGGGCGGTTAAAGAGGGGAGTGAAGAAGGGAGGGGGAAGACGTCTAGTCGCCCCTGCAAGCCAGATATCCAGTCAGCTCAGCCTTGCTTTCAAAGCAGAGCGTGTACTTGTGCTGTAGCAGGCACGTCAGGAGAGTAAGTACCCAGGAGAGAGGCATGGTTTAGGGAAGTTTGGGAGTGTGACTACGTCAAGTTAGAGAGAGACTAGAGAAGAGGCTGGACAAGTTTATGCCCCTACAAACCGTATCAGCGCAGCCGTTCTTTCAAAGCGTCACTGTGCTTGTATTAGATTTGTGGACATCAAAGCGTGAATGGTTAAAGATATAACTAGAGGGACGTTTCTGGGATGCTTTGAAATTTGACCATGTCAAGCTAAAAATACGCTGGGGGGGCAGAGGAGAAAAGGTTCCAAATCTTGCACATGAGCAATCCCAGTAAACGCACATTTAGAGGAGTTCGCAGGGGTGTTATGTTCACTGGGCAGGGGATGATCAGGGCGGGTGAAAGATATGAAACAGCTCTGTCGCTGAACTGGATTGAGAGTGAGACCGTTCAAAAACTATCACTAAGTAAACTAACGCGTACGAAACAGGAGGCAGATGCGGCTAGACGGACATTCGGCCAGGCTCCTGGGGTACCCCAGTGGCAGATTGAAGAGTGGAAAGGGAGGCCTGACTCAACATTGTTCAGATTGTCAATGTAAACGACCGCGTAAAGCTGCTCCCGTTTGTATAGCGAGAGGTAAATAAGCGGGGCGCGGGGGGACAGTCTCACGCTCTTTTCAAAACAACAAGGAGTCCGGGGGCATTTTAAAGACTAACAGATTTATTTGGGCATAAGCTTTCGGGGATAAAAATCCTCACTTCTTCAGATGCAGAAGTGAGGATTTTTACCCATGAAAGCATATATCCAAATAAATCGACTAGTCTTTAAAGTGCCACTGGACTCCTGGTTGATACAGACTAACACGGCTACCTCGTGATACTTCACTCTCTTTGGGGATGTGCGTGCTGCCTAGCCTGTTTTCAAATATATTTGCCTCTGTCACCGATTTATGCAACAAAGCACCCGCTGTAATCCAATCCAGGCTGCCCAGACCATTCACAAGGGCGACGGGCGGGGGGGGGGTGAATGTAGGGACTGGGCTCCTGATGCGAATCTAATTCATTTCTGCGTTCTCCCTACGGAATAAGTGCTTTGACCGGGCCCCGTTTCGCGCCCGAGAACGGAGCCTGCTGCTCCCAGCGAAGCCAGGGGGAGTTTTCACCTTACACTCCAGTGGGAGACGTTTCGGGTAAAGGAGCCTGGGACTCCGCCTTGACCTTCTCGGCTACGTTTATAAAGAATCAAACGGCGACATCCGCCGCCGAGGCTCTGATCAGCGGAGAGAACAAGGCGGCGCCGCAGAACGCCCCACGCCGGGGCATTACAACGTGGGTGAAGGAGAGTAGCTTGCTTAGTCCTGGCTCGGTCCAGCCAGCACTGCTGTGATGGGTTTCAGCAACAACAGCGCCCTCTAGCGCCCCTCCGCGAGACGTTCCGGCAGCAGAGAGGTTCTTGCATTAACCAGTCACTTATTTGCCCCAAGTAAGAGCTAAATGCTGCAGCCCTACTCCACGGAAGGTCGGACTGAGTAAGGAGGGGTAGGAGTCGGTCCAGGTGCACTTTATGAACTGTAATAAAAAAAAATAGGGAATAATTCAGAGCGGAACTTTGAGTCCCTCTGGTTTACAGTGCTACTATATCCTGGGAAGTTTCCCAAAATCTGGGAATTTTTGAGTAAAATTTTTTTAATGAAAAATTCCCCAATTTCTCAAGTTGAAACATTTTACTCACAAATTCCCAGGTTTGGGGAAATTTCCCAGGATATAGAAGCACTGTAAAAAACTATTTGGGAAATTTTTAGCACTAGGTTAGGAAAAGTTGGCATCACACTGTAGAAGCACTGCTGGTTTAGTTCAGCTGTTGGCAGAAGGGGCAGAGCTTGAAGCCTGGCTCTAGATGGGTTACTGAAGCACAAGGTCTAGCCAAATCTATTCCCCATCTCCACAGGAAGCCCTCCCCTCCAAAAAAAACAAACAAACAAACAAACAAACAAAAAAAACACCCTTCACCTCCTGAGTCCAAAGGAGGGCAAAAGTGCCAACACCAGCTGCCAGGGAGAACTTGTAGGGCAGACCCTGCCTCCTAATGCAGAAGTTCAAACTGCACCTCCAAGGTGCAAGGAGCAGTTCATGGAGGCCCTAATGTAAATGATTGCAACTTCTGTGACCTAAAGGGTGTTGCACTCATACCCAGCTCTAAATTTGACCCATAAAGAATTCCTATAGGATGAAAGTTTATTTTTAATTGTGATCATCATGATGATCCCATAGATTGAGAGATTCTCATAAATAAATGCAATATCCAAAACTGATGAATTTCTGTTGTATTACACTAATCTGAGAGCACAGGGTAGAGTCCAAAATACAGATTTTGCACACAAGAAAGTTAGTTAGGGGTTGTTGGTTTTTTTTAAAGTTTGGGTTATTTTATTACAGTAGTGCTTGAGGGCTAATTGAGAATGAGGCCACACTGTGCAAGGCAGTATAGAGACAACAGTAGGATGTAGTCCCTGTCCTAAGAAGCTTACAACGCAAGTGTAAAAGACAGAGTAAGGGAAAAGGGTATAACATACAAGGAGGGTGAGCATCAGGTTAATTCCAAGTGGCTGTTTTTATTCAGTCTTTGGGTGGGATTTAGGTTGGATGGGATTATTTTAAAAGGAAAGAAGAGGAATAAGGCAGAACAGAAGAAGGTGGGAAGGAAAGAATGGATGATGCAGAGCAGTTGGAGTGAGGAGGTGAAGAGACTGAGGGAGAGGGCGGGAGCAGATAGCTAACCAGCAATACCCAGAGTCCAAACTCTAGGCATAAGCATGTTGTCACTGAGCTTATCAGAAAGCACTATTTCTCTCCAGCTTCCTAAACTCGTTTCTTTAATTAATCAGACCCTTGGGTCAGGCATTTCCTGGCACTTAATGACTAAGCGGGGAAAAGGTGCTCAACCCTCACATTACACCAGCCAGTTATTAATTGCCACTAAATGCAGAGAACATAATTCCCATTAAAAGTGTGACCTTAATACATGTAGAAGATAGAAAATAGAACCTTGTACTTTTCTCCATGCAGAAGTCATAAAATATACTAATTTAGGGCCAGATGCAATTCCTGCTGAAGTTTCCACAGACTGCAGCGGGAGTTGGATCAGACCCTCACTCAGCTGACAACCCCTCGTCACACATGCAAACATGAATTATTTCAATCAGATAAAAGCTTTTTTATATTTATAATATAAAATGCTGAAGGCTGGGAGAAAGATGGTGACAATATGCATCTCAAGTTGCAGTGGTGTTGGGCATGCAGGAATGTGCTCTTTCCTTTTGTGAGTAGCTCCAACGGCCTGTTTGTGCTGTGGATACAGGATGCTGCTTTCCCCCTACCCAGGCTAACAGGTCACAATTTCAATCTAGCAGTCAATAGAGAGTCATTGGGTATGTCTACACTACAGGATTAATCCGAATTTAGATAATTCGAATTTGGGAAACAGGTTGTATAAATTCGATTGTGCGCGGCCACACTAAGCACCTTAATTCGGTTTTAAACCACATTAATTCGGTGGTGTGCGGCCACACTACCCCATTAACTTAAACACAGTAATTCGGTGGTGTGCGTCCACACTAACCCTAATTCGAATTAACAAAATCGATTTAGGCTCTACTCCGTTCGTCGAGGTGGAGTACAGAAATCGATTTAAAGGGCCCTTTAATTCGAATTAACTGGCTCTGTAGTGTGGACGGGTGAAGGGTTAATTCGGATTAAGGCAGCTAAATCCGAATTAAAGTCCTAGTGTAGACCAGGCCATTGTTTCATATTCTGAGCAGATGACTGGGAACCAGGAGCTTTTTACATGGCACCCCTGGTGTAAGGATTATAGAAAGTGTTAATTATCACAGATTTGTTTTACAAATAAAACCAAATGAAAAATTAACTACTCACTGTTTCCAATTAGAAACATGTTCCTTTATTGCAGGTTCTCTTAAGACAGATATTAGTATTTACTATAGAACTAACAGGATAGTCAGTTCACAACTTCCAGCTGCCATGCTTTTCTGGAACCTGATCTCTAGGTCATCTATTGTATTTTGTATTTCAAGCCTCTTCCACCATTAAAGGATCTTAATACTGTTATGCTGGAAGGTGTTGGCAGCTACTAACAAGCAGGTCTCTGAGCAAATGAACACCACAAACTTTGTCAAAGCTGATTCTAACTACTTTCATTCAGATGAAATGTAAGGAGCGATTAAATGCCTCCTTATATAACAGGGGTTCTCAAACTGGGAGTCAGGACCCCTCAGGGGGTTGTGAGGTTATTAAACAGGGGTCATGAGCTGTCAGCCTCCACCCCAAACCCTGCTTTTATATTTTAAAAGTGTTTTTAATTTATAGGGGGCGGGGGTCGCACTCAGAGGCTTGCTATGTGAAAGGGTTCACCAGTACAAAACTTTGAGAACCACTGTTATATAATACCTGGAAACAATAGGAAACCACTGCCCAAGTCACTGGGCTGCAAGGTGAAGCTAAACCATGTGGGCTGAGGGATTATGCTAGGACGGATTGCAAGTACAGGGACTAGGGGATTGGTTGGTTACAGCTAAATGATAGAAGCAGTAGTGAACATGGCCCTGGAAGGAAGGTAAGAGCCAGAACTTCTGTTTGGGCACAGTACTCTGAAGAGTCAGAGTAGGATTCCAAACAAGGAAACTACCTGCTTGTCTCTATTAGGTCTAGGGGAACAGGACATGGTTTATATTCTCTATAAAGATAATACCAAACAACTATCAATTTCTCCTCCTAATAGAAACAACCCAGCAAGGCCCCAAATGTTGGCTAATGACTCCAGCCAAGAGACTTACATTTCACAGACAATACTCATCTTTGTATATTGTGTTATGTACATATTTGCAAACAAACACACAGGCACACACAAAGAAGGGTCATGTATAGAGCCATCATTAGCATTGCCACTAATCTACAGTTTTTCCCATCCGTGGATGAATCCCACATCCCGCACCATGACACTATATAACAATTAACTTACTACCATATTGTGATATTGTATTGCAGTGTTAGTCTAGCAGGACACAAAGGTAATAAACTGGCCCCATTGTCTAAACAATCATCCTTACATGCAGCCCATATGTATGAATCCCGTTTAATTAGTAGATTATCTGTTAAAAGCTATATGGTCACCCTCAATAACAATGGCATGTAAAGAAAAAAAAATAGCTTGCCCTCAAAGGGCATTTTTCCATTTTAGTGCTGCTGCACTATCGTTTGTTTTCATTTTAAGTGTTTTGTCATCAAGAGTCATTGAGTGACTTATAGAAGACCATTCTAAAATTGAAGTAGAAACACCCATTGCTCTCAAAAGGGGCTGTTGGGTGCTGAACTCTTTTGAAAAGTCTGACCCATATAAAGGGTGTCTGGTTTCAAACAAGCTAGGGAATTCATTCAAGCTAAAACAGAGGTGCTAAGAGACCAAGTTTACCTCTTGTGTTTTGAACTGCATGTGTGTATGTGTGAACAGAACAAAAGTCTGTATACAATTTTTTTTTTTTTAATTGCATCCTTCTACTTACTGGCTCCTTGAAAAAGGGTCAGAATCTTAGCTTGTGTAAGTTGCCAGTTTAAAAAACAGCTGAGAATCCATCCCCACAGATGGCAGAACCATAGATCTACATTGGAATTTAGTTTCCATAATCAAGTACTTTCATATTTAGAGTTTCATCATAAAAGATCATTTTAAGGTAATGCCCTCTAAAATGAAAAAAGTGTTCTGCTGTCAGGATGGTGCCCCTATGGTGACTGAGTGATAAAAAGCAGACAAGAACCTTTCTTATGGCACTGCTAGAGCATTTATTTTTCTACATTCTTCAAGTACTGATTTGCCATCAGTGTTAATGCATAGCTCACTTTAATGTTAAGTAGAGTTATACAAGTGCATCTATAAGAGAAGAGGTTCTTATCTATGTAATTCTTATGGTAATAGAGCACTGGTTATTGTGTGTTTTCTGTCTTTGTAATATGCTGCATATGAAAATGTTTTTAAAAGGATATTTAAAGATTTTCATACAAACAAACAATGTCACTTTATTGTATCAGACAAGCGATATACTTTCAGCAAAAAAGTTATTCCCTTGACATTATCTAAATATTGATCTAATTCCCAAAAGTGAAAAAAAAAAAACCCACAGAAAATTTTGAGTCAAAGTAAATATAGGCAAAGGTCATGATTTAATATACGTAAATCCTGTACTACCTCATTTTCTTAAATTATAGTCAATGCCTGCTATGTTGTTTGGTGGGAACATTTAACTTATTGGTAACTTGTTAAGTTTTCTAGTTTTGGAGAAAAAGCTAACTTGAATGATAGTTCTGGAAAGTTTTGTTATGGATCCTTTTAGTTACAAAATTTTATTACCCTCTAAATTTTCCACAAAGGTACTTTATCTTACTCCCACTGAAGTAAACTATAAAACTTGTATGCTCAGAACCAGACTCTGGGATGTGCAGTTTTGAAAAAGCAATCCATACACTCCAATTATGGCCTGATGCTGCCAGTTCTTATTCACAAAGTAGTCCTTGACAATGGTATTGTTTTCATAATTGAGTGCTACTCATGTGAATAAGTGAGCAGAATCAAGCCCTCAACTGGAACATGCTTGATGTTATAGTTTTTATCTTACAGCAGTGCTCAGAATCAAGACACCATTATACAGACTTCAGCCTGAATCCTTGAAACAGGATGACTGTGCCCACATGAAACCACATTGGAATCATATGACTCCACAGATGTATTACCCACAACCACCTATTGTTAAAATACACCTCTACCTTGATACAACGCTGTCCTCGGGAGCCAAAAAAAAAAAAAAAATAAATCTTACCGCATTATAGGCGAAACTTATATCGAACTTGCTTTGATCCGCTGGAGTGTGCAGCCCTGCCCCCCCCGGAGCACTGCTTTACTGTGTTATATCAGAATTCGTGTTATAGCGGGGTAGAGGTGTATTAAGATTGCAAAGTCAAGCACTCAAGAACTCAGAAATACCCTAATTAAGATTGCACCAGCAATCATAATACATATATAAAAAAGTCTGAATTAAGACAGTCTGCCACAGACCCTAGCGAGCGCCCCTTCTTAGACAAGGATTAGGATTGCTGTGAGGGGATTCCCAGGGATGTGCTCCCAGAACCTGAACAGAGTCCAGCCACTTTCCTCAGGCACACTCAGGGCACAGACCTATTGGCACCTCCTTCCCAAGTGTTGGAACCTGCTGTCCAGCCACTTAGCCCCTCTGGGTGCAGCTCTGACCCTTCAGACACCCCAGTACTTAGACACATTCCTCACTCAGAACTCTCCCAGCACAGCAGTTGTGAAGCAGTCCATAGACTGAACAGAGTGTGGGTGGCTATCAACTTTATGCTTTTGAGATAAAGCACTGGAGAGTACAGACCAAACAAAACAATGAGACATCCTAAATGCAGTGTCCCTCACAAGCTCATGCTTCTTTGGTGATGATAGCCACCTGTGTTCCATCAGACAGGCAGGGTCCTCTGCCCCCTTGCCTTCCCTGCCTCTGCAGCAGCCTCCCTCATCTTAATCTGATAGAGAAAAAACTCCCCCCCCCCTGCCCCCTCCCCCAATAGCTCTCCCTTTATAGATTTCTGCTGGGGTCATCTGATTCCTTTGTTCTGCCTTTTGATAATTTTCCATTACTCCCAACCCTTCCCCTCACTTCAGACGGGAGGGGGAAATGTCTTCTCCCAGATAGTCTTTCTCTATTGTCCCAGCATGTTCCACTTTGAATAGATGGATTGTTAAGTGCTGATCATTCACCATAGTCTCTGGCCAAGCAGAGACATGACAACCCTGCTAACTCAAGGGGGATCCACATACCTATAGTGACAGTAGTTTCATGGTACAATTTCATAAAATCATCTAGAAGTGGTACAGACAAACCACCCCACTTAGTCACAGTCTAATGACAGGATCACATACTTTTTTCTCCCCTCACAGGATCCCTGCCTCATTTAGCACACAGAATGGGCCTGCTCTGGGAATGAATCAGCGTCACTAGTGATGGAGTTTGTCTGTAGAAGCCTGGCTTCTCCTGCTTCCATCCCCAACTCTCAGTCCCATTCTCCTTGCCCACCCACATGTAGTACGTCACTCTAGTCCCAGGCTCTCCAGACCCTATCTTCCAGTCCCAGTTTCTGCCCCCCCCCCCCCTTTAAGGGTCTTAAAATGAGATGCGTCAGGCAACCTTAGTAATAGGTGGTGCTACCATCCCCACCCCATACTTTTCTATTTTCACTAATAAGTAAAACTTCCTTAACTGCTCCCATCTTCCTCCTCACCCTAGCTATTTAAGTGTGGGTTGATTGCTTGTAGGCATCACAAAACAAAAGGGCCCCGAGAAGGGATTTGGAGGAGAAGATGCTAGTCTTATAGACCAGTACTATTAAGTATCATTAGGCTTAAAACTGAAGTGATTGCTGCTTAATAGGAATGTTCATTCCACTTAAATGAGGACACCTTAATAGAACACCTGCATCTGTCTCATACAGTTTAATTCCTCTAACCACTTCTAGGATTTCTTTAGTTCCAATACATGTAGAAAATACAAGAATAGCTGTTCCTAGCTCCTAGGGTGCTCTTTCTGTGATAGAGCAGTGCTCTTGATCACATGTGGCATTGTATGACCTTGGAGGCCTTCTACCTTCTTTCAGTCTTGGAACAGTTTCCTCAGCCTGAGCAACTGAGACTAAGAGACACACACACCCTTTGGGGAGTCTCATTTATTAACTTTTTATGGAGTACAAGACATCCTTCCTTGTTAGCCCCTCAAGTCCAACCCTCCTTCTAGCTCTGGAAGGAATACCAACAAGCACCTTCTTCCAAGAAAAAAGTCACCATCCCTCCTCCTAGAGGGAAGTTACTATTCAAACTCCCGCTCTCCTTAAACGAGCAATCTCCAGCTCTCCTCCCAGAGAGAAGTTATACAAAACAAACTCCTACTCAGATAAGGAATCCACAGCTTTCCTCCTGAAGCTAGATTACACTGTAAGCCAGTTGTAGCCCTCAGCAAGCTTCTTCTTCGGTAGCTACTTTTTTTACTTACCCTTCACAGCTATCAGCTTGGGGAGGTTAACAGAACACAGGCCTCTTAATAGAATCTCAGACAACAACCCTATCTAGGAGTACCTTCCTGCAACCACCCCCAGTAGCCTTTTATCAGGTCCAGGTGCTCATTAGTAAGTTAACTAACTACCACCTATGTGGACAGTTAAGCCCAAATCCAAAGTATTTAGATTCCTAACTTCCACTGATGTTGAATACCTAAATACCTTTGTGGATCTTGCCTTAATTGCTTACAGGTGGACTCTGATTCCACTTAAAGGCACTGACCAGCCACCATTTTCCTTGGCAGCTACATATATTTGGGATTTCATGCCAGGTGTCTTGCATCTGCCCCAGTAATGAGTCTAAAAGCAGTGCAATCCTTATTCCAGGGTAAATGGTGACCCTCCCACTGAATGAGTCTATCCAGTAACTGAGATTTATATGTCTACATGGTCCCCACACACACACTTAGGTGAAAACCTTTTTGAATATTTGGGCCATTGTGGGCTGTGCAGGTCTCCAGAAAGCAGCATTACTATTAAATGGTGTCTTCTGCTAATCAGGAATTCCTCTTATTGGGAATGAAAGATGGACCAGTGGGGGTCCTACAAAGAGGATTCTACTGTATTGCACTAAACTTTGTCACTAATAATACTTTAAGATTTGTCATTAGTAACTACAATAACATTTGCTTTTATGAGTATGTTTAAACAAAGTCTAGAAAACAGAATGCTCCATAGCAGAGTAGGCTATATCCAGGAATACAGATGACATCAGAGGGAGTTCTGTGGGTGTGTTTAGGGCACAGTATCTGCCTATTAACTTATAGACACTGTTGCGTCTAGACTGACAACACTGTCAACTCTCAGAGGTGTTTTGCTAATGCCCACATACATTCAGATGCAGACAAATTTATCACAAGCCACATGCTGCCCTAAGCACTGACAGACACGTTAGAGCATATGCACAATAGACATTGCCCCCAGGAAAGATTTTTGCCCAGCCAGAATTCCTTCTAGGAGCTCTCAGGCAGTGCACACATTTCCCCTGTACAACATCCTTTAAAAAAGCACAGCATAATTCCCTCTCCTGCTCAGTATAGCTACGCTACACAATGATGTGGGAGTGAAACGATGGCCCTTTCCTTACCATATCCTGCCCCTTTTCAGGCACCCAGCATCCCGACGGGCACAAGGAAGGGTCAGGACTATGTATTCCATCAGGATTCTGGAGAGCTCCTGCACAGAAGTACAAGGGGAAGGGAACTCCTTGCAGTCTCACCTGTGAACCAGTACTGAGGCTGGCCAGACTCTGGCCGTGTCTTCTAAAACTGAGTGTGAGCCTATGTCTTTAGGCAGATGGAAGCCACTTATGAATTTTATTGGAAATATATTTTAAGATGTGTACAAAATGTTCACACCTACTTGTTTCTCACAGATGCACATTGAGCCCACGTTCCGTAATCCCTCACAGAAGGCATCCTAGGGACAGAATTAAAAAAATCATATAATTGCGATCAGAACATAAAATCCCCAAAACAATTTAAACTCCCCTGGTGTTAATTGTACCAGAGAGGAGGGATTATAAAGAGCTTTAAGAGAATTGTCAGCAAGGATTTAATATATTTAATATTTTTGATTTTAAATCTCTTGTTGCTTTAATGCCTGGGGAAGAAGAGATTGTTAGAATTGGTGAAAAGAAAAGCTAAGGTCTTGTCTAAACTACACTTATTTTCCAAAAATGTCACACCACTCATGCAGTTTCACTGGTGGTAGCCACTGTGGGAATGCTAATTTAAACAAGGTGTCAGCATTTTTACCACTGTGTTATCTAGATCATTTCTGAGTAGGGTTGACTGGCATGGTAGTTAAAATACTGGTGGGCAGTCTATACTAACACTCCCACTATTGCTACTGCTGGAACTATACCAAGGGAGAAATTTTAGCTATAAAAAGCTAGAATAGACTTTCTCTAAATCCAAGGGAATCCACCTAAATCCAAGGGTAAACAGAAAATTACAGCTTCCCTGAGTAGGTTTAATTTATGATGCCCATTTTCCTCTCCTTACTTGCATGTTTGGGGGGAGTCCTATTTTTATGCAATTTCACCCTCTCCCCCTTATATTAGTCTTGTGCATACATTCAAACTCACTGGCAGAATTTAGACAGATTGAGGTGTAAGGACTATATACACTCTACGTGATCTGTAGTTCTCAATCCCAATGACAGCAATCCCATTCTGGTGTGTGCTCTACATGTGGAACATCCATTGAGCGGTTTCTGTGCAGCTTGAGAACAATATCAGGCTCTTTAAAGTTCTGTGAAGACCCCAGACACATACAGTAGGGCAAAATCTGCGTTAGATTATTATACCCTGTGAGCCACTACAGCTGGATGTCAGGTCAAATCCAGCTATTTGTAACCACCTCTTCACCAATCTAGTTGGAGACTTAAGGCCAGATCCTCAGATGGTGTAAACTGATATAGTTCCATTGAAGTCAATGTAACTATGCTTATTTACATCATTTGAGGATCTGGTCCTCTGAAATTGTGTTTAAGATTGACCTCATCTCTTTTTATTCCAAATATACCATTAGATTTGAACAATAGATTCTTATTTTGGCGACGGGGTCCATACTTTATGTGCAGGTTTTATTGCTTCTGGTGTAGAAAGGGCATTGCCCTTTTTAACATGGCTTTTGTACATAGGTCTTCCAGTGCTTAGAGGTAGTTGGGAAAGGACTGATGGCCTTTGTAATTTTTGTCCTAACTGGTGTTGATGCAGATGCTGTTATACTTATTCATCCCTTTCTCCTGTGGATCTTACTAAAAATTTACTTCAGTATTTTCCGGTGCCAATTAATTCCACAGTTTAATTCCTTACTGAATAAAGCAGTTTCCAAGAAGTTTTTTAGGTTACTGGTCCCCAAGAAAGATAAAAAAATCTTCCCATCTGGAGTGGAACATTCTTTGGGATCTTGAGAGGTTTTAGAGGTAGGCCAATGAGGGTTTGTAGAGAGTTAGTTCTGATAGTCCATGCCATATTGATCATTACTCCTATGGTATGTCTACCCTTAAAATGCTACAGTGGCACAGCTCTGCCACTGCAGCTGCGCTGCTGTAGCACTTCAGTGTAGACACTACCTATGCTGACAGGAGGGATTCTTCAATCGGCATAGGCAATCCACCTCCCTTAGGTCTGGTCTACACTAAGGGTGGGGGGGGGGAATCGATCTAAGTTACGCAACTTCAGCTACGTGAATAACATAGCTGAAGTCGACGTACTTAGATCTACTCACCGCGGTGTCTTCACTACGGTGAATAGATTGCTGACACTCCCCCGTCGACTCCGCCTGCGCCTCTCGCTCCGGTGGAGTACCGGAGTCGACAGGAGAGCACTCAGCAGTCAACCCCTGCTGGATCGAGCGCTGCCCGCCGATCCAGCGGGTAATGTAGACAAGCCCTTAGAGGCGGTAGCTTGGTCAACGAAAGAATTCTTCTGTTAATCTAGTGCTGTCTATGTGGGGACTTAGGTCATCTTAAATACACTGCTCAGGGTTATGGATTTTTCACATCCCTGACCGACATAGTTAAACTGACCTAAATATCTAGGGTAGGCCAGGCTATATATATATATTCTTAAATTAAGATTAAAAAAATATAAAATAGTTTCCTTGTACTATAAACTCTGAATTTTTAAATCTAATCTCTGGCAATCCAGGACAGGTTTGTATTATAAATCAGTTATTATCCTGGCATGGTTTCCAGGGGTGGTCTGAACCAGAATGTTTGGATGCTAAATGAACCTTGGATTATAGAAGTCTGCCATCAAAAACAGCAAGTCAGCACCCTCCCTTAAGCACTGACCATTACGATCAAGAAACCTTCTGTTTCTTTCAATCATCCATTGAGTAAACACAGCTTCTAGGTAGGAACAAGATGGGAGAGGAGACCACTGAGTAACTAGACTACACTGAGCAGAATGTTTGGTTAATGTGGACTGACCCATCAGAAGGTAGTTGAAGTAGAGTCCTCTCCTCATTGATGATTACAGTCTGAATGGAGGAACAGGGCAGAGTATTTTAAAATAGAGGGCGGTGAGAAAAGAGGGACACAAGGTTGAAAAACAGAGGGACAAAAATGAACGGGAGGCAAAAGAGAAAGGGCGTCTAGAAGCAGAAAAGGAACAAGGTGACAAGCACAAATAAGGGGAAGAGAGAATGGGACACAGATGGGACAAAGAAACATAATGGGGGGGGGGGTGAAGGAGCCAAAGAGAGAGGGACAAGAAAATAAAAAAGAGTGGGGAAAGGCTTCAAATGTGAGAGACTAGGGACAAAGAAATATGGCAATCAGAGAAAGGGAGAAGTGGTGGAGACAGCATCAAGAAGAGAGTGGGGGAGAAGTAGATAATGAATTACTAAAAAAAAATTTTAAATGCTTACAGAAATTGGGAGAACTCCCTGGAAATTTTATAATTTTCTTCAGTCCGTCCCCCCCCCGCATTAGATGGCACTATATGGATAACCATCAAAATATGCTGCTAAAGCGTAAAACTATTGCCTTTAAAGGCTAGATTCCAAATTCCTTGCATATTTAGAATTATGGCCTTTCTCTGTGTGCAAAGAACACAGGATAAGTCCCCAAATTGAGGAAAACCCGTGCAAAGTTGTCACAAAAGGAAAGTCACAGCAAAAGTCCCTTAAAAATTGGAGAAAGTATTGTAGTTTTCCACAATTTTAACAGTTTTCCCACATACATTTATTCTGTTCCCATTTAATAGAACTCAATCTCTAAGTAGCATCCTGAGTTACATTTTTGTGGATGTGAATATGTGAAATCAGAAATCTTTTTCTGATTCAGACTATCTCCCCTATCTAATAATAATATATTAATGCTAATATTTCCATGTGGGGATCTTAAGATGCTTTCAACTACCTGGTAGGCAGGTCAGTATTATTATCTGCATTTTACAGATGGGAAACTGAATCAAAGCATGGGGTGTGACTTTCTCAAGGTCACACAATAAATTCATAGCAGAACTGGAAATGAAAGCCAAGAGTCCTGATTTCCAACCCTGTCTTAGTTACAAAATCAAGCTTCCCTTTTTGTACCTGAAGTACACTCACTCCCAAATCTCTCAGCTCTCTTATTTTCTTCACTATTATCTTTAACTTTGCTTACTACCTGGCTCTTCCTCCCCCACTCCCTGGAAAAGAAAAATGCCTTGCAGGCACAAGTCCATAAACAAAGAACCATATATTTTTATTTCTGGAAGAGAATACACAGGGAGCTCACTCTATTCTGCTGATGGATGGAGAGGAATTAAAAACAGACACTCCTGACCTCCTCTCAGAATGAATGCCTAGGCCAGGGTTTACTTCTCATTTTGGAGGAAACATATACCAGGCAGCCAGCACAGTAACTGTTACAATATTTAAATCATGTTAATGGATAATAAGTTTTAATAGTTAGTTAATAGAGACTAAAATATGACCAACTCGACTTCATTAATATTTACTATTTATTTTAAGTTTATTGACTTTTCAGGATTTCAGATTTTAAATTATCAAAATCGAAAACAGGTCAATCTCTCCCATCTGTTCTCAAAAGTCCTATTTTTATCATGATTTTTAGAGTTAAATGTAAGTTGTCAAAGATCTAGATTTTGAAATAGCTGTATCAGGTCTAGCATAAAAAAAATCCAGCAGTTAAAAATATGCCATACAATCTTCCATATCTCAGATTTCTTTAAATGCTATGTAAGACAGAACAGGAAGACAAGTCTTTCATATTCCAAGCTGGAGAGTTCAAAGCCATATCAGATGAAAGCATGTAGAAACAACGTGCTGTTATTAGGTTAAACCTTTGTGTTTTGTGGTAGGTATTCATAAAATTAGGTCAGTGATTGTAATTCAGCAAGTCTCTATAAAATAACCATTAATCCTTCTGAATTTTCATCAGCTCTGCTAATGCTACTCTTATGATGTAGTTTTATTTTCTCAGCCAGTTTAAAAATTTCACCACTAAGGCCTTGTCTACACTAAAGGGGAAAGTCAATCTAAGCTACGCAATTTGAGTTACATGAATAGCTTAACTCAAATCAACAATCTACTTACCGCGGGGTCCATACTACGCGACATTGACGGGAGACGCTCTCCCATCGATTTCCCTTACTCTTCTCGATCAGATTGAGTACAGGAGTCGACGGGAGTGTGATTGGCGGTCGATTTAGCGGGTCTTCACTAGATCGCCACAGCATCAATCCTCCAGTAAGTGTAGACAAGCCCTAAGAGTTAACCCTCACATGATCATGTGCTAAAGACACAGAATCCTACAAATCTCATTTGCTGAGTTTCTAAGTTCAGCATGCTAACAACGACTGCAACAATACTACTATGGCAAATGGCTAGGGTGACCAGACGTCCCGTTTTTAAAGGGACAATCCCGTATTTAAGCCCTCCTGCAGGTGTCCCGACTTCTTAATAACGGGCAAATTGTCCCGTATTTTCTGTTCCCCCCCTCCCCCATCAGTACTTGCAGGTCCTGCTGCTGGCTGGATCCCTGCTTGCCAGCCTCCCGCCCACCAGCGGTGAGTAGGGGGCAGTTCCAGTGGCTGACAATGGGGTGGATGTGCAAGGCTGGTAGCGGGGCAAAACTGCAGCGCATGGGGCTGGCTGCTCCCCATGCTGGTCCATCAGCGCAGCCCGCGTCCCATTTCCGGACGGCACTGGCTGCGTGCGGTGGTGGCTGGTGAGTGTGGGCAGGCAGCCAGTTACGTGTCGCCTCTGCTGCCCACCCATTGGCCCTTTACGTGCTCCCCCTCTCACTGTCCTCTCCCTGCTTTGCCCCTTCACTCCGCCAGTCCCACTGCTCCTCCATATTCCCCCCCGGGCGAGGTGTGTCCTGCTCCCAGGAGCTGTGCAGAGAACCAGCCCCTGGTTGGAGCACTCAGCTCACCAACAGCCTGGCTGGCAGGCTCCTTCCTTCCCTCACTGCCTCTGGCTGGGCCAGCGCCCTGGGAAAGCCCAAGACCCTCCAGCCCGGGGCGCTGGCCAGGAGGAGCCAAGCCCTGCCTGTGCCAAAGTCCCACACAGTACTGCAGTGGTTTCCCCAGGAATTGAAATTAGGGGGGGTGTTAGAATTTACAGGGGGGGTGTCAGGGCCGATGAGATATATAAAAGAGATATTAATAAAGTAAATGTTTTGTTAGGATAATGCAAATTTAACATAAGGATAATGCAAGTTACACCAAAACACATAACAGGTCTAGATTTCTAAAAAAAATATAATTTTTTTTAAAAAATGTATTTAATTTAAATTGAGTTTTGAAAAGTAAGCCATCATGGGATAAGAGGGAAGTCCTCTCATGGATCAGTAACTGGTTAAAAGATGGGAAACAAAGGGTAGGAATAAATTATCAGTTTTCAGAAGGGAGAGAGATAAATAGTGGTATCCCTGAGGGGTTGACTGGGACCATTACTGTTCAACATATTCATAAATGATCTGGAAAAATGGGTAAACAGTGAGGTGGCAAAATTTGCAGATAGAACTGTTTCATAGAATATCAGAGCTGGAAGGGACCTCAGGAGGTATCTAGTCCAACCCCCTGCTCAAAGCAGGACCAATCCCCAAATGGCCTCCTCAAGGATTGAATTCACAACTATGGGTTTAGCAGGCCAAGCTCAAACCACTATTCAAGATAGTTAAGTCCCAGGCAGACTGCGAAGAGTTACAAAGGGATCTCACAAAACTGGGTGACTGGGCAACAAAATGGCAGATGAAATTCAATGTTGAAACATCGACTCAATGGGCAGCAGCAGTCAAAAAAGCAAACAGAATGTTGGGAATCATTAAGAAAGGGATAGATAATAAGACAGAAAATATCATATTGCCTCTGTATAAATCCATAGTACGTGCACACCTTGAATACTGTGTGCAGATCTGGTCACCCCATCCTAAAAAAGATATGTTGGAATTGGAAAAGGTACAGAGATGGGCAACTAAAATGATTAGGGGTATGAAACAGGAGGAGAAATTAAAATGACTGGGAATTTTCAGCTTAGAAAAGGGACGACTAAGGGGGGATATGATAGAGGTCTATAAAATCTTGACTGGTGTGTAGAAAGTGAATAACGAAATGTTATTTAATCCTTCACATAACACAAGAACTAGCAGTCACCCAATGAAATTAATAGGCAGCAGGTTTTTTTTTAAAAAAAGGAAGTACTTCTTCACACAACATAAAGTCAACCTGTGGAACTCTTTGCCAGGGGATGCTGTGAAGACCAAAACTATAACAGGATTAAAAAAAAAACTAGATAAATTTCTGGAGAATAGGTCCATCAGTGGCTATTAGCCAGGATGGGGAGGGATGTAACACCATGCTCTGAGTGTCCCTAGCCTGTTTGCCAGAAGAATCATAGAATAGAATCATAGAATATCAGGGTTGGAAGGGACCTCAGGAGGTCATCTAGTCCAACCCCCTGCTCAAAGCAGGACCAATTCCCAACTAAATCATCCCAGCCAGTGCTTTGTCAAGCCTGACCTTAAAAACCTCTAAGGAAGAAGATTCCACTACCTCCCTAGGTAACCCATTCCAGTGCTTCACCACCCTCCTAGTGAAAACGTTTTTCCTAATATCCAACCTAAACCTCCCCCACTGCAACTTGAGACCATTACTCCTTGTTCTGTCATCTGGTACCACTGAGAACAGTCTAGATCCATCCTTTTTGGAACCCCCTTTCAGGTAGCTGAAAGCAGCTATCAAATCCCCCCTCATTCTTCTCTTCTGCAGACTAAACAATCCCAGTTCCCTCAGCCTCTCCTCATAAGTCATGTGCTCCAGACCTCTAATCATTTTTGTTGCCCTTCGCTGGACTCTTTCCAATTTTTCCATATCCTTCTTGTAGTGTGGGGCCCAAAACTGGACACAGTACTCCAGATGAGGCCTCACCAATGCCGAATAGAGGGGAATGATCACGTCCCTCGATCTGCTGGCAATGCCCCTACTTATATAGCCCAAAATGCCGTTAGCCTTCTTGGCAACAAGGGCACGCTGTTGACTCATATCCAGCTTCTCGTCCACTGTAACCCCTAGGTCCTTTTCTGCAGAACTGATGCCTAGCCATTCGGTCCCTAGTCTGTAACAGTACATGGGATTCTTCCGTCCTAAGTGCAGGACTTTGCACTTGTCCTTGTTGAACCTCAGATTTCTTTTGGCCCAATCCTCTAATTTGTCTAGGTCCCTCTGTATCCTATCCCTACCCTCCAGCGTATCTACCACTCCTCCCAGTTTAATGTCATCTGCAAACTTGCTGAGAGTGCAATCCACGCCATCCTCCAGACCATTAATGAAGATATTGAACAAAACCGGCCCCAGGACCGACCCTTGGGGCACTCCGCTTGAAACCGGCTGCCAACTAGACATGGAGCCATTGATCACTACCCATTGAGCCCGACGATCTAGCCAGCTTTCTATCCACCTTATAGTCCATTCATCCAGCCCATACTTCTTTAACTTGCTGGCAAGAATACTGTGGGAGACCGTATCAAAAGCTTTGCTAAAGTCAAGAAATAACACATCCACTGCTTTCCCCTCATCCACAGACCCAGTTATCTCCTCATAGAAGGCAATTAGGTTAGTCAGGCATGACTTGCCCTTAGTGAATCCATGCTGACTGTTCCTGATCACTTTCCTCTCCTCTAAGTGCTTCAGAATTGATTCCTTGAGGACCTGCTCCATGATTTTTCCAGGGACTGAGGTGAGGCTGACTGGCCTGTAGTTCCCTGGATCCTCCTTCTTCCCTTTTTTAAAGATGGGCACTACATTAGCCTTTTTCCAGTCATCCGGGACCTCCCCCAATCACCATGAGTTTTCAAAGAGACTGGCCAATGGCTCTGCAATCACATCCGCCAACTCCTTTAGCACCCTCGGATGCAGCGCATCCGGCCCCATGGACTTGTGCTCGTCCAGTTTTTCTAAATAGTCCCGAACCACTTCTTTCTCCACAGAGGGCTGGTCACCTCCTCCCCATACTGTGCTGCCCAGTGCAGCAGTCTGGGAGCTGACCTTGTTCGTGAAGACAGGCAAAAAAAAGCATTGAGTACATTAGCTTTTTCCACAGCCTCTGTTACTAAGTTGCCTCTCTCATTCAAGGAAAGCCCACACTTTCCTTGACTTTCTTCTTGTTGCTAACATACCTGAAGAAACCCTTCTTGTTACTCTTAACGTCCCTTGCTAGCTGCAACTCCAAGTGTGATTTGGCCTTCCTGATTTCACTCCTGCATGCCTGAGCAATATTTTTATACTCCTCCCTGGTCATTTGTCCAATCTTCCACTTCTTGTAAGCTTCTTTTTTGCGTTTAAGATCAGCAAGGATTTCACTGTTAAGCCAAGCTGGTCGCCTGCCATATTTACTATTCTTTCTACACATCGGGATGTTTTTTTCCTGCAACCTCAATAAGGATTCTTTAAAATACAGCCAGCTCTCCTGGACTCCTTTCCCACTCATGTTATTCTCCCAGGGGATCCTGCCAATCAGTTCCCTGAGGGAGTCAAAGTCTGCTTTTCTGAAGTCCAGGGTCCGTATTCTGCTGCTCTCCTTTCTTCCTTGTGTCAGGATCCTGAACTCAACCATCTCATGGTCACTGCCTCCCAGGTTCCCATCCACTTTTGCTTCCCCTACTAATTCGTCCCGGTTTGTGAGAAGCTGCTCTAGAAGAGCTCTGCACCTAGTTGGTTCCTCCAGCACTTGCACCAGGAAATTGTCCCCTACACGTTCCAAAAACTTCCTGGATTGTCTGTGCACCGCTTTATTGCTCTCCCAGCAGATATCAGGGTGATTAAAGTCTCCCATGAGAACCAGGGCCTGCAATCTAGTAACTTCTGCTAGTTGCCGGAAGAAAGTCTCGTCCACCTCATCCCCCTGGTCTGGTGGTCTATAGCAGACTCCCAACACGACATCACCCTTGTTGCTCACACTTCTAAACTTAATCCAGAGACTCTCAGGTTTTTCTGCAGTTTCATACCGGAGCTCTGAGCAGTCATACTCCTCTCTTACATACAATGCAACTCCCACACCTTTTCTGCCCTGCCTGTCCTTCCTGAACAGTTTATATCCATCCATGACAGTACTCCAGTCATGTGAGTTATCCCACCAAGTCTCTGTTATTCCAATCACATCATAGTTCCTTGACTGTGCCAGGACTTCCAGTTCTCCCTGCTTGTTTCCCAGGCTTCTTGCATTTCTGTATAGGCACTTAAGATAACTCACTGATTGTCCCGCTTTCTCAGTCTGAGACAGGAGTCCTCCCCTCTTGCACTCTCCTGCTCATGCTTCCTCCCGGTATCCCATTTCCCCACTTACCTCAGGGCTTTGGTCTCCTTCCCCCGGTGAACCTAGTTTAAAGCCCTCCTCACTAGGTTAGCCAGCCTGCTTACCTGGCTGGGAATGGGCAACGGGGGATGGATCACTTGATGATTACCTGTTCTGTTCATTCCCTCTGAAGCACCTGGCCTTGACTACTGCCGGAAGACAGGACACTGGGCTATATGGACCATTGGTCTGACCCAGTATGACCATTCTTATGTAAAAATTAATTATAATAATAAAAATGTTTAGTACAGAAACTCCCCAACATAATGACCTCTCAAGATTGCAACGATGTGAGATAACAACCTTGGCAAATAATGCATTTTAAAAATCTTGGCCTACTAGGAAACATATTTATATAAGTTTCCATTTCCAGTCACAAATCTAGCATTCTGGAGCAAAGTCACTAAAATATAGTCGCTCTGGACACTGCTGTTCGTTGTGCCACCCTTCACTCCACCACTCTGTTGCCAATGGCCCTGCGCAGTCACCTTCTGCTGCCACCTGCCACTGTGACCTCTGCGAGTTGGTCTCTTGAGGTTCCACCCAGCTCTCAGTGATTTCAGCTGAGCTCTCAGTGGGGGAACCTCGCTGCTAGTGCAGTCTGGGCCGTCTCTTCCACAGAAACACTGTCCCACAGGAACACTGTCCCCACAGCACGACTAAGCACTTAGACCTGATTATCAGTGATTTCATCTGCAGTGGTCACTTAACAGAACAAAAGACTATCTATGGAGCCTAATCAGCTCTCTCTCTAAACAGGAGAGAGGGACAGGTCCCCACCCTCTCTCTTGATGCCCTCAATCAGCACAGGCTAAGTACAGTGCTACTGGCCTTTACTCATACAATAAGAACAACAACATTTCATTACCCCCCACCCCGAATTCAAGTGATTTGTAACTCAACCCCATCCAAAATCTATCACTTGGGCAACACAGCTCTGTTTGCTGGATACCTAGGTAGATTAGGTGAGAATGTAAATACAATCTGGTCCTGAAGCCTTTCCCCCAAGCCCCAGCTCATCACTAGCTGTCAGGGAGAGCTCATTTAGACTTTGCTTACAAATCATCATTTTAAATTACACCTCTACCCTGATATAATGCTGTCCTCGGGAGCCAAAAAATCTTACTGCGTTATAGGTGAAACCGCGTTATATTGAACTTGCTTTGATCCGCCGGAGTGCGCAGCCCCAAGGCCCCCCCCCTCCCCCCCCCCGAGTGCTGCTTTACCGCATTATATCCGAATTCATGTTATATTGGGTCACGTTATATCGGGGTAGAGGTGTATTAGGTTGGCCAACATCACTGAAATGAATGCACTGACATTGTCATAAAAAACAACAGCTGTATATGTTCATACTTTTCAAATCTATTATACTTTTTCAGATACACATATTTAATCGTACACTGTATATGCTTTTAAAGTGGGTATTAATGTTTCAATTTCAATTCAAATTTCCAAACAGTCACTAAATTGGCATGTAACTAGTTCACAAAACTGGGGGAGGGGGGGTGTTAGGGAAATTCAGGGGGGGTGTAGGGAAATCACTGCAGTACTGACATGGGGAAGCCTCTCTGCCCCTCAGCTAAGCTCTGGAGTGGCAGGGGGGAAGCGATTTCCAGCCTGTTCGCGCCTCAATCCTGCAGGCGCCACAGCAGCCCTCCGGACAGGGACTTAGCTTAGCACCCTCTTCGCCCCACCCCCCTCCCACTCTGGGTCCTGCCCCCAGGGAGCAGGGGGCTGCTCCATCCCCTAGGCACCCTCCCTTGCTGAGCCACCTCTCTGGCAGGGTTAGCTGAAGCCCCTGCAGTCAGGTTCCCTGAGCCCTGGTGCACAATAGATCCTTAGGGCTTAACCCCTTCCTGCCCGCGCTGTAGCCAGGGGACAGGAGGCTTATGTGGGTTATGTTGGTGACCAGCAGCAGCCTGGCGGTGTTAGCTGCCTTTCAACACTGTGCAGGCAGGAAGGGACAAGCTGCTTCCAGCCACAGGGGAGCATGTGGGGGAGGGTGCGGGGGGAAGGAAGAGATGACCTCTGCAAAGACACAAGCCAGGTCATCCCTTCCCCCACTTCCCCACTCCAGCTGGAAGCAGCTCCCATTCCTTCCCTCCCGCACAGAGCAGAAAGGCTGCTGCTGGCCATATTCTGGTATGAGCCCTGGCATAAATCTGGGGAGGATGTGGCTTTTCATGCCCCCTCCCCCCCCCCCCCCGACATGTTGCCTCAGGAGGATGTGGTGTCAGGTACTAGGAGAGGTGGGTCTGTCCCAGACAGACAGAGGGCGGAGAGCGCTGGGCAGAGAGGGTCGGGTCGGTCAGTCAATCCCCCTGTGTGAGAGTGGTGTACGGGAGTGTGTGTGTCTCACCTCTCCCCGTGTGAACCCTAAAGCCTTAAAGATAAGAAGGTAAATTAAAAGAGTCCAACTATGCAGTATTTTTTTTTAACGGGCTCAGTCAACTTGATGTTAATTTTAACATTTGTACTGTATAGTGCTGATTGATTGCTGTTGAAATGGCTTGAATACGAGTAATTTTACCAGGTGTCCCGTATTCAGTATAGGGAAATATGATCATCCTACAACTGGCTAATGAAGAAGCACTGTAGTTATCTCAATGAAAGTAGTGCAGCACCTCCTCAGAGCTGAAAGAAATGTGGAAATGCTATATAATCAATTAATCAAAAGCAATTTAGAGAGAAATGCGCAGGTGCTTGTTTATATGCCACACATCCTTTCATTTTTAAGTCACTATCTAGAATCTGGTTGATGATGACGACCAAATAATCATTGACAAGTTATTTGGTGGCTTGTGTCAAATGAGAACATTTCAGCTCACCTCCCAGTGTAGGTATCTACATCACAAAAAATATCATGATAATTGACACTAAATGGAACCATTGTTTGTAGTCTCAGCAAGCAGTAACTGAATGGGCAAGTAACTCAAGCGGGGCTGGTCCAGTTCCACATATAGGCTATGCCAGCTCCTACCATTAGCTAATGGAGTTAAAAGATTCAATACCAAATAACAAATCATGATGGGGGTTATTTATATATATACAAACACTGATTGACAGAAGTTTACTTTGTGTGAATGTGGCTGACTGAAATATTTCAAGGTGTTTTTTTTTTTAAATTTTAAGATAGTGGCCTGCAGTGAAGATCCATGTGAAGATTTGGAGAAACTGAAAGAACAATGGTGACTGTGGATTGAAAGTGGAAGTGAGGACATAATAGTCCCAAAGGCCTCACTAGAGTTACTTTTTATAAATGGAAACTGTTTGCTTTGTATTAAAGATTTGTATTTCAGTCAGAGGTACTACCAATCAGGGAACATATAGAAAGGTCAATTTCCTTACAGTAACTCAAATTCTTCTAGATGCCTTTGTCCATACAGATCCCATTATAGGTGCAGCATGTGTCTAATGCACATGAGTCTGGAATCTTTTAGCCAGCAGTGTCTGTTGAGAGTGTGCATGTGCTGTGTTTGAAATGTGGTGATTCGATTCATTGTGGAAAAACTTTCACACAGAATTGTTCTTGCTTATCTGGCATCTAGGATTGCTCCTGTGAACTCTATAAACTGTGAAGGCATGAGAACAGATTTGGACCAACTGAGAGAGAGAGAGAGAGAGAGAGAGACCATTGCCAAAGGGAGGAGAGAAAATCCTTGAAAATTGGTCCAGGATTCTCAACTGTTGTGTCAAAATGTCCTTAAAACTGCCATGGGTCTCCAGCCTCACAGCTCATTCTGCATTCCAGCAGCTTTGAACAATACTAAGAGATCGGCTAATTTTGATGGGACTGTATCTTGTAAACCCTTTGACTAAGTGACCTCAGATTTGCACCACTGTCTTATCCAAGTCTCTTTCCCGGAAAAGCATTTTCAGGTCAGTCGGTTCTGTGTGTGCAACCAGAATGTAAGTGTAATAGCTTTTGAAATATTGTATTGTACAGCTGGTTCTTGATGGTGTTTACTAGGTGAGATCAGGGGATGTCCACTGATGTCAGTTTCATGTGAATCCTGAATATATATTTTTTCTCAGCTCTGAACAAAAAGGGTGAACTCTATCT
>NW_020664413.1:54024208-54137628 GCF_002925995.2 Terrapene triunguis | reverse complement strand
GGGAATGAGGGATTTTACTTCAGTCTCTCCCTCTGGGGGGTGATGTGTGTTACAGTTTCTCTCTCTGCTTGTGTGTTAAGTCTTTCTCCCTCTATGATTTTTGTGTGTTACATGTCCTCAGGTAATGAAGATGAAAGAGGACTTTGATGTATGTCTGACAATCTCCCCCCTTCTTGGGATTGCGTGGGGACTTTTGCTAGACATTTCAATGAGGAATCTAGCTCATTCACAGAGTCCTCCCTGAGCAACAATTTGCAATACTTACACCACCCTTCCCTGGTACTATTCTTGTATGTTTGTGTGCCAGCCAGCCTGTGATCAGTGTTTTGCAAGTGTGTGTAATGAGGGTTTGTTGGTGAAATGATACTCACTGAGGGGGAGGGGGAGAAGGAATGTGTGTGAGTGTCAGAAACTCAGAAGCACACAGGGAATGGAGGAGCAGCCAGCAGCCAACAGCTTTGTGCTGCTTTCTCCTGCTGCTCCAGGCCTGGAAGTCAGAAACCAACCCCTACCCAGCTGCTGCTACTGGTGGCGCCCCAGGGTCTAGTAACTCACCCCTGGAGGTGAGTAAGCAGCCCTCCCACTCCCAGTGCTTTAGGGTGTCTAAGGAGCTGTAAAGGGTTTTTTGTGTGGTGCTTAGGAGTTGTGCGTGCCTGTCCCAGAGCAGCAGGCTGAACTCTCAGGGTGAGTGACAGCACCAGCAGGTGCAAGGGATGGTGGCAGAGGGGGGAGTTTCACTTTCCAGGCAGGGCCCCTAAACACTGATCTCTGATAACTCAATGAAAGAGCTCTTTTACTGGGGTGGGAAGTGAAAACTGCCCAAGTTGCAGGGAAGAGATGATTACAGTGAACTGCAGGGGACTGAAGGGGGGATTGGAAGTGATAAAGAAGTGTGCTGAAAGGAGTAGCAGGGAGAATGGGGGGGTTAGCAGGTAGGATGTGTTTTGCAGAAGATGGAAGGAGGAGCAGTAACTGAATGGGCTGCAGGGGAGATAGAAGATGACTGAATGGGCAGAAGCAGGTGGCAGATGGGATATGGGGAGATAACTGAATGAAACTCAGTGAGGGTTTGGAGGTGATATCTGTTGGGGTTGCAGGGTCCTGATAAGGGATGGGAGTTTAATAGTTCTTAAGAGGTTAGCTATGTGGGATCCATGGGGAGAAATGTTAGGGGGCACAAGGGGATGAAGTAGTATCTGTGTGGGGCCGATAGGGTGGGGAATGAAGGAGGACAGCTCTGTGGGATCCATTGGAGGAACTGTGGGAGGATAGCTGTGCTGGAGCCCTGGGTAAATGCTGCCTTAGGCTGTTCCCCCTATGAGCCCCACACAACAATGGGGCAAGATAGCTGTGTGGGGCCCATGTGAGCAGTGGGGCAAGGTAGCTGAGTGGGGCCCATGAAGGGGAAGGGAGTGAGATAGTTCTGTGGGGCGCATGGGGAATGGAGGGCAGGTAGTTGTGTGGGAGACACAATTGACCGCCCGCTTCTCTTTTTCCCGGCTGCCCCGGACAATCCCGAACATCAATCCCCGCCCCGATTGTACTTCAGTGCTGCCCCCTACCCGTGCGTTAGGCAGGGAGAAGACCCCCTCCGCCCCACACTCCGTTTTCCGGGCCCGCCCGCCCCGATGTGACTCCTTCGGCTCTGTGTGGGTTTACAGCCAGGAGCGCGTCGGGCTCGGAGCTGCCGCGGCGTGTGGAGGGAGCTGCGTGCGGGAAACGTGCTGCAGGGACTTTGAGGCCGGTGTGAGGCGGGAGATGGAGCCCGACAACGCGGTGAGTAGCGGGGACCCGGCCACTCAGGAGATAAGCGGAGCCACAGGCGACGCCGCCCCCAGCTCCACAGGGAGGTTCGGAGTGGGGTGGCTCCCGGGGGAACGTGCCTTAGGGCCTACGACTGGTGCTGTGAGTGACTTCCCTGTGGGTGTGACGTACGGCAGTGAGTGTTGGCTGTGCGGAGGCGCGGGGCTCTGTGGCGAAAGGGCTCAGAGACTCGGGGTGAAAGGATGTGCCCTCCCCCCATTAAATAGCCAGTGCCTGCCCGGCCTGTGTGAGGGGGCGGAGACGACGGGGGCGGTGAGCGAGGCAACTGCTCCCTAGGCCGGGCACGGCTTTCCCGCCAAAACCGTCAGGGAGGGCCAGCCCCGCCCACCGCTCGAGCGAGCCGTTCGCTCCTCCCCAGCGCGAGCTCTTTCCACCTCCCGCCGCTCGAGCGAGCCGTTCGCCCCTCCCCGGCACGTGCTTCTCCTCGCTCCCGTTTTAGCACGAGGCTTTTATCCCGCTCCCCTCCCGCAGGGTGGATACCTACTTGAGAGTGAGGGCGGGGCTGTTCTGTTGCAGAGGACATTTTCACTGAGGATGGGGGGAGCTGGTGTGAGGAGATTCAGGAGGCCTCCGGGTCTTGCTGAGAACTGACACACGTTACTGGTTGTGGGGAGCTCCAGTGTTCTATTTATTTTCCTCAGTAAAGGGTCAGTAAGGAAGTTGGGGCACAGGTAACCCCACCGCCCTCGGGCTGTCTCCCTCTTGGTCATCTCTTCCAGCAGGGTGTAACTGCATGTCTCAGTGAAAAGCAATCTGTGACAACACCATAGTATGTAGGTACACATCAGTGAAAGCTTCTGGCAGGGGGAGGCAGCAGAAGCGTATGAACTCTACACAGTGCCAAAAGCAATGTGATGGTGGGATTGTACCAGGGATCTGCATAGTACCGCTGACTTTAGCTATCATGCATAAGAGCACTAGTGTAGATGTAGCAGCTCGAGTTTCAACACAAGCAAGCAACCAGAGGTGGAGTGGTAAAAGAGGAAGTGGGTAAACTAACCTACACTAAACTCTCTATTCCCCAAATGAGAGTTGACTACATTACTGCAAGTAACCAGAATACAAACCTGCTGGGAAGCATGGGTACATAGTCTGGCTGCTAACCTGTGGCACCATGTCTTACTATTATTATTAGTGGCCCATGCCTGCTAGATTAAAGCCTGCAGGGGAAGCTGCTACAACTACACCTTTACTGGAAGTGTAGGTATACCCTGCACTTGTCAAGTGTTGGTCACGTCTCCTTTCTCTGTTAGGTAGCTTAAACTTGTGTAGATCACCTCCCTCCTCCCCACTATTCCTCTATAAAATGGGCTTAATGATACATACCTTAGTAAAGCATTTGAAAAAGCAGCTAAGATGCTCAGATAGCAAATCCTGTGCAGTAACTGCAGTTATATTATTGAAACTTCTGGGTTTTGGGGATATGGTATTTTCTTGTACAAGTAAGGGAAAATGCACTTATCCCCCATTTTTAAAAATAGCAAGCCTTCTCTCTGTTTAACTACCCTGCTGACTTCTCTTGTGAAACAACCACAGTATTTTAGCTCTAAACTTAAAATACATTTAATTTACAAATGTTCAAAATGTAATTGTACACAAATTTTTGGAGACATGATGTATAATCTGCTGCAGAGGTATGGTTTGAAATATAAGGAAAAGATTGGATATGTAACTCTTGGGTTTTTTATGTCTAAAATGTATGAGACAGGAAAGGTTAATTAGAAGAGTGGATTAATCATTTTGCCATGATAAACTTCTAGGCCATAGCAACCACCTCCTCCAACAATTCTTTTAAAAGTTTTGTTCAGCATAGTGTTTTAAAATTCAGATGGTGAAAGGCACTACCTTCTGTGCATTGTAAATAAAAAAAAACCTCTCAGTCTGTATACTGGTGGGAGTGACACTTGATAGACTGGCAATGCTATGATCCTAATTTTAGGGAACACAAGATGTTTTTAGCCTACTTTGTTACTAGTTAAACATTAAAAAGATAGGCAGTTAAAGAAAATATTTCACTAAAATGCAATTCTTAATTTTTCAAAAAACATTATTTGGTGCTATACTGAAATTATTCAAAAGGAAAAGTGAGGATTAAATGTGTCAATTTGATTTCTTTAAAAAGAACTGAATTTTTCACTTTTTCTGTACAAATTTTAAAGTAACACTTCTGTGTATATAGCAGTATTTTTAAACTCTTTGGATAAGGGACTGCATCTCTTATTTGTCTTAAACGACTGCTTCTCTTAAACTGCTATAATTTACTCTTCCAAGCCAACCAAAAAGCCCACTTATGCAATCATCTGGGACATCAGGCAGAAAGATGTCGACCTGCCTCACAACTGACCTCTGCAGTGCCTGATCTCTCTTCTTCCCACTGGTGGGACTGTGGAGATTGTTCTGGGACTGGAATTACCCTTGCACTTCTGCTGGAAGAGGGAAAGGGACAGGGTGGAGGGAAGACAAACCTAATTTGTTTTAATATTAAGAACCAGCTTGGCAAGAGAAGAGGTTTGGGATAGTTAGGGGTGGATAGGTGGATTTACCCCCCCCCCCCCACTTTCTCAGTCACCACGAAGTCATGTGTTTCCTACAGTATAATGGTCTGAAAACTACTAGTGTGTGATAGAATAAATTCAGAGTTTAGTTGAGGAGTTGTTTTTGGAACTGAACGGTTCCTGTTAGTTTTCCTACCTGACTGAAAAGTCAGTTAGGGAGGAGGCCACCCCAGATGGTAGGGTGGCACTTTGCAATATTGGGCTCCTTTAATATCATACCTCAGCACCTAGGTATGAGCAGGGAAGTCTGCAGCCTTATCTGCATAGCCATAAATGTTCCAATGCTACTTCCATTGGGATACAAGTAGGCCTTCAGAATTTAAGGGTCTGACCAAACTAAGACTACTCTGGCAGATTCCAAATCATGGAGAGGCAATAGCCCAGTACTTGGAACTCATGCAGTAAATATTGGAAACTTCAAATCCAAGTCTACCAAGTCCTGAAATTAACTGTTTTGAATATTTGAACATGAATGCAATTCATGGATGCAGTCTTATATTGTATAGGGTTTGGTTCCTGGCTACCTGAACGACTGTCTCTTTCCCTTAGTGCCATCATGACAGTTGATATCATGTGAGATACTCTTGTTAACACTCTAGATTTAAGTGTATAGAAGGTGTAGGCAGACTATTTTCAGTGCAGGCACTTGGTATTGTATTTGCTTTCCCAACTGGTCCAACAGAGCCAAAATCTGTTGAACTTCAGAAAGCAGTGCTGAGTCTATATTTTCATCGTTTGCCTGAAGCTATTAACTGTGAATGATGTGTGCAAGCCCAGTTCATGGGGTGGCTTTGTGTTGGTATGAATCAATGTACTGATTAGTGTTTTAATATTATTCATGAACCTAGGGACAAATGTGACAGGTATATTTTATACATTTAAAAATAAATTATTATTAGCAGATGATTCTAGTCAACAGATTACTCCCTAAAAAGTGTATTATAAAAACTATTAAAATTTTAAATGCTAAGATATTTTATATTCCACAATATCAGACAAGTTTGGTTTCAAGTTTCAAAGAATATAATGTCTTCAATTCAATCCATTAATCTTGAGGAATTTTTATTAATATGAGGAATCATTTTCCATAGTAGATTGCTTTGTGATATACCAGTTCTCAGCCATATAGAGTTTTATAAACTTTGGAACCAGTGCGTTGGACTGTACCTGCAAACAGTTTTGAACATAGCATACAGTTCATATAGCACTGATCTCATATGGTCATGTGGACTTACCCCACAGTGAATAGACTGCCACATTCTATGCCTGTTAACTACTATGAATATTCTTCAAAGATAGCCCCAAATGGACAGTACTGCAGTAGTTCAGCCTAGTAATGACAAGCATGGATTAGTGTTGCAAGGTTTGCCTCATCCAGGAAAGAATACAATCAAATAGCTGGTCACAAATGGAAACAAAAATTGTATGAACCTGTGACAGGGTGCTCTACTCACTGCTGGACAGCACCATCTCCTGGCGATTAGCTCTGTGAGGCTGACACCCATCCCTGTGATGGCACTCCGTCTCTCTCTCTCTCACTTCAGGTGTTGCTGCTTCCTCTTCATGACTTAGCTCTCCAGCCAAGTCACTCAGCGGGTACCCCTTTGGGGGAAGCAAATTGTCTTTCAAAGTCTCTTTTCACAAGCAGTGTCAGGCAGTCCCTCATTTGCTGCCCTATGTGATTCTATCCTTGACTCTGGCAGTTTTTATAGCCATTGCCCTTAATAACACCCTCTACTCTAGGTTCCAGTACAGGGCCCTGTAGGGAACAGTTAAGGGCTGCAGCTGCACCCCTCACTGCTCCCCACCGAACACCTTTCTACCATGCTGCTTCTCCCCTACCTCAGGGTAGGGGACTGCAGGCTTCCTCCCTGATGCTTCCCTTCACTATAGCCAGCCTCCTATCTTTATAGAAGCCCCTCCCATTTGAACTTCCTTCTAATTAGCTTTCTCCAGCTTAAATCTCCCCCATTTGCAGCCAAATTGGCTGATTGGGCCACCCTGGCCTAATTCGGCTCTTGCAGAGCCAGTGTGGGGAGTACACCCCATCACAGAGCCACTGCTGCTTCCTGGTAATACAAGCACAATGTGGACCAGAAGTATGCAAAGATTGTAAACCAATTTAGCAGGAGAGGACCCTTGCCAATACGTAGACCAGTTACATACCTCCTCAGTTCCTCAAATTGCTTTTCCCCCACTGTCAATTCACTCTTTCTCCATGTTGGATCTGTCAACTTGTTCTCATCAAGGTCTTGGCCAGACATTTGGAAACTCCATTTCAACAGAACCAGAGCTAGAACTGGGTGTCACTGGTGTACAGATAGCATTGCAGCCCCAAATGCCTTACAGTTTCCTTGAGATGTCTAATTTATATAATAAAAGATTCTCTCTGTCATTCTGAAGGCTAAAATGTTTGTAGAGTCAGCATGAAGTTATGGAAGCAGCTATGAGCATGGTTGAGAGCTCTTTTTGTTCAGAATATCAGCAGCTTGAATCATCACTGGGTTTTGTGGTCTGTTACCATCCAGTTCTTAAGTTCTCAGGCCGGCATTTTGACTTTATGAATTACATCTGTGCAGTGTACTGCTAGAATAAAGCATATAACTCTTCTATACCATGCTGAGAGTCCTAGACCATTGTGATATCAGAGGTAACTCAATCAGCCAACCACCCTTATTCTATAGCTGATTTACATACAGCAGTTTCATTGGTCATATGGGGAGACTGTACAGATAAGGGGTAGTCAATTATTTTTTGTCAAGGTCCAAATTTCTTGGTCTAGGTATAGTCAGTCAATGTTCAGACTCCAGAGAATATAATAAAAAATAATAAATAAAAGGATTTCAGGTCTGTTCAAAAGGATCTGGCTGTCTGGATTTGGCTTGTGGTCTGCCTACTGACTATCCCGGTACAGATGGTAAATTACTTGGCCCAACTGCCACACCTTTGTGCTCAGCTGTCGAACAAATTATCACAACTCTCCTAGAACACCCCCCTGATGCAAAGTGGCACAACCACCCACACAACACCACAATCAGCAATCACAGTAACCCCAAACACATATGGCTACTCACTGCAGTATACTCCCCTAATTCACCACACACACAAATCCATATAACTTTCCCAGCACAACACAAAACACACAAAATCAGCACAGCCAACAGTACAACCATATACAATAAACCCAAATACACACAGTCAGTCACTGCAGCATAACCCCCTAATTCACCACCTTCAAAAATCAACACAAATCTCCCAGATGAACACAGCCCACATTCAATCAACACAAATCTCCCAGCACAAAACAATCCATGCACAAATGAACACAACTTTCCCAGCACAACACACATTTGCCCACCTTTACTCATACTTATCATAAATGTCAGCGGCAAAGACACGAGTCCATCGCTGCTATGTATTAGGCAGTTGTGGAAGTCTCTGTGGTTTGGATGACTAGTTATCCAGTACTACTTTATGCAGCCTCTTAAAGGAAAGGTTGGATCAGTTAAAGAACAATTTTTATCCTTTGCCTGACTACAAAGACATGGCATCTGCACCTTGTGGTTATCTGTATCAAAGGTAATCCTGGTCCACCAGATCTTTATGCATTGTCAGAAGAGCATCAACTAAAGGTAGAAACAGATGTCTTTCTACCATTCTCAGGTCAAAAAACAGATTGATAGGGTCACAGGAAGTCAGAGGAATCCAGAGCTGCATTGACATGAACTCCTCCATAACGTCCAGAACCAAGAAAGTTTGAAGGAAGTATAGTGGTAATTAGTGAGTTCAGTAAAGTAATGGCTTCTTGACCAAGAGCCTAATTACTGTTTGTTTCAGTGATCAGCAGGGGAAAACAGTAACAATTTTAGTCAGTAGTAGACCCAGGACCTCCCTGCTAGCCTCAACAGCCATGAGGCGCATGGGATGTTCTCTCAGCTTCACCAGGACCTCAGTATGTGAAATCAGATGAAATTCTGCCAGTGAAGATAGCATTTATCTGCTCTTCATTTTACATTGCTCCTGTAAACAGGACAAACTGTTGTTTGTTTAAAGATAACAGCACCCCAATCTGTCCTTATTTTACTTAAAGGACTTGGATTCTTTGAGTCCTCCCTTCCCTATTTCTTCTGATTGCTACTCCCACTTATTCTGTCTTGTCTTCATTAGACTGTAAGCTTCTTGGGGAAGTTGGCGTCTTTTACTCTGATTGTACCGCACTTAGCATAATGGGTGTTCAGTCCTTATTGGTGCCTTTAGGTACCACCGTTATACAAATAATAAACAATAAACTCTGAAAGAACTTCATATATTGTCAGAGCAAGTCTTGAATATAGGCTATTGCAGCTACAATGCCTATAATCAGTAATATAGAAGTACAGGTTGTAGACTCTTGTATCTTCATGATAGACTTGATACTGCTTATGTTCCACTTCAAAGTGAATAATGCAGGTTGAAGCTTCAGGGTACAGTACTGATGTCCAAATGGTTAAAATAATTATAATTTATATTTTTGAAACAAGAATTAATCCTTCAGCTTTATAAAGAAAAATGTGGGGGCAGTCAAAGAGTTGATTTATTGTCTTCAATGTCTGTGATAATTGTGGGAATCCATTACAACCTACTAATTTTTTCCCTTGGCCTGACCCAGATCAGTCATAAAACTGACTGTCCATCATTTGGTCTTCCCTTTTCTCCAAAATAAATTTTTTTCAACAGACTCAGGAAGGACCGTATTGTGGTTCTGTTGCTCAGAGCACAATGTGCTATGCTAATGCTTCCTGTGCGCCTAGATAGCATGCTCTGTGAAAACCTAATATTGATAAATGTTGCAAATAAGATATTTCTCCTAGGAAATAAATTGATGTTTGGTTCAAAGTGATACAGGGTTAATAGTGAATCTTAGTGTGCATCCACGTGCACTACTATGTCCTGAGTCTATAATGTGACATCCAGAATCAAGACAAACTGAACTCGTAACAGGAAACTAGAAAGATGAGCTGCCTACATTTGCTAGCCTTTGTTGATTTTATTTCTAATATGGTGAATAGATGTTTTTGACAAATGTGGTAAATATAATTAAGACTGTGATACTGTCTTTTAACTTGAAATACAGAGATGAGTGATTTAAATAAAGAACAAACCCCCATAAACCTATCAAAATTTGAATTAATAGCTTTCATTGTTCAATCTTCAGATACTTGCTCACACTGAAGTTAATTAGCTCGCATACAGTTGAATGGCAGTTCTTTTTAGGCATGGCATGCATTGAGAATAATCAAGGCTGTAGAATAGTTTTAGTGTCATTTATTAGGACAGTGGTTCTCAAACTTGGGCCGCCACTTGTTCAGGGAAAGCTCCTGGCGGGCTGGGCCGGTTTGTTTACCTGCCGTGTCCGCAGGTTCGGCCGATCGCGGCTCCCATTGGCCGTGTTTCGCTGCTCCAGGTCAATGGGGGCTGCAAGAAGAGCAGCCAGCACGTCCCTTGGCCCGCGTCGCTTCCTGCAGCCCCCATTGGCCTGAAGCGGCGAACTGCGGCCAGTGGGAGCTACGATCGGCTGAACCTGCAGATGCAGCAGGTAAACAAACTCGCCTGGCCCGCCAAGGGCTTTCCCTGAACAAGCGGCGGCTCAAGTTTGAGAACCACTGCATTAGGACACCTAGCGGACACTAAATTGACTCACTGCATGTTCAGTTTCCGAGAAGCTAAAGATAAAATTGATATTCTTTTTCTTCTTGTTATTTGCTGCCACTGTCCAGAAATGCTTAAAAGCAGAGATCATAAAGTATTAAATTGCACAAAAGAACAAGATACTATCTAGTGAATAAATGAGAGATACACAATTAAAAGATGAAGCAGACAGTCTAAATAAAGAGTAATCTAAATGGTGACAGTGTCTAGGAGAAGTTTGATTTCTGCCATGCAGCTCCTCCCCCGCACCACCCATCCCGGATCAGGAAGCTTCCATGTATTGAGATTGTGGAGTTTGTGCAGCCATTTGCTAATTTTAAAATGTGCATACATTCCTTCTACTAGCTTAAGAAAAGTCAGGTTAAAGAAAAGTGTAACCATTTTATTATTTCTAGGTAAAAGAGTCACAATATAAGTAAAAGTGTGAGAACATCCTTTTCCTGAGATGCCCCTTCAGTTGCAAGAGTGGGGCAGGGATTGGAGCCCCAGCTTTCCAAGGCCCTCTCAATTGTGAAGAGACCTAGGTATTGAATGGGGCAGATACATTCCTGAGAGGATTTATATTGCCTGTATCAGGGACAGCTAGTGAATTTTCCCCTACGTTCTCTAGGCATTTGGGGCCAGTTTTTTTAAGGTATTTGGGCACCTAACTCTCCTGGAAATCAGAGTTAGGCACCTAAACACCTTTACAAATCTGGGCTTTCTTCCTTTGAGGTCACTCTGGGCTTCTATATGGCTCCAGCCCCCCAGTCTTTTCACCTCCTAGGTCTGCAGAGCGTGAACCAACTGCTTTCCTCAGTTTGAGTTGTTCATGCAGCAACACTGCATCTGCCTTTAAAAACCTGAGTAGGCAGCTGCTGCCGCCTCCTTTCCACTTCCTGTGTTTCTGTACACACAGCAAAATATGTTTAGTTCAATCTAAAATACCTTTATTTTAATTTAGATTAAAACTAACAGCCAGAAAGAACAAACTTCTTCAGTGAAAGGCTTAGTGTCTGGGTGATACAAACTGAACAAGGATAAAAGCAAATTTGAGAACAAGATGTCTGTTGTGTTTTGTATACATGGTGAAGGACAGAAATTTAAAGGTGCAACCCACAGAGAAAATAAAAGGCCTTGGAAATAAGGAACAATGAAGATCCTAACCCTTCTATGGGCTGCACCCTATCTTGTCCCACTAGGCAGCATCTCCTTCTTCCATCTCAGGGTTACAGCAGCCAGGCTGCACAGCAAAAAGCAGAGCAAGCCTGTGAAATTTCAGTCCAAACTGCATCAGATGTCTTGCATTTAATGAAGACATCTATTAGGACATTCAAAATAGAGGGCCAGGTTGGAGAGAGAGAGAGAGAGAGAAAGAGAGAGAAATGAGCCTCCTCCTCTGAGGAGTAAATGTGTCCTTTTGCTTTTGATATTCTGAAAGGACAAGTCCTGTTCCAAGGTCATTATTCAGGATCCAGTATTCCAGCTACAATGGAGAATCTTAGGGAACTAGGATACTCCAGGGAAGGGAGAGATCCATACCTAATCCCCAGAGCCAAGGGAAAGACAAATTATGATATGTCCTTTATTACCCATAGGCCAACTTCAAAGTTGGAAGAGGAAAAACCAGCGGACTCAGTATCATAGATCCCATTCTCTTGAGCTCTCACCAGGCCCCAAATATTTTGTTGACATACCCTAATATCAAAAATACAAATGAACATGATGGGGATGCTCGTGATAGGACATCTCCTTGAGACTTTCTAAATCTGTTACAACCTCAATAGCAACCAGAAATTAATGATCAGCCAGCCAGATGTCAGAGACAAGTCTCTCGGCACTTTCTTTCATGGGGAAGCCCTTTCTAGCAGTAAAGCAGTAAAGTGAATTCAACAGTCTTCCTAGATAGAAAGAGCCTTGGCCTTCCTCAGGATATACCACTTAAGTGGCACTTTTGGTTCTCACTGTCCGGCTACAGATTTAAAGAAGCCAGATCATATTGTCTGAGAAGAGGCTCTGATAAGAGTCGCTTCTTTTGCTTCCAAGGCAGAGGAGCTGGAGCCCTGGATGCCGCCACCTCCTCATTTAAGGAGTTTTGGGAATATGCTGATCCACACAACCCTTAACTTAATAGGAGGAAGACTGCTTTGTTTCTTCCATGTATGGGTCATAAAATGTCACTCCAATGGCCTTAGGCCCCATAGCTGTACAGCAGAAATTGGTTTCAAATATCCCAACAATTTTATTCAGTCTGTTTACACTAGGGGTCGGCAACCTTTCAGAAGTGGTGTGCGAGTCTTCATTTCTTCACTCTAAGTTAAGGTTTCGCGTGCCAGTAATACATTTTAACGTCTTTAGAAGGTCTCTTTCTATAAGTCTATAATATATAACTAAATTGTTGTTGTATGTAAAGTAAATAAGGTTTTTAAAATGTTTAAGAAGCTTCATTTAAAAATTAAATTAAAATGCAGAGCCCCCCCGGACCAGTGGCCAGAACCCGGGCAGTGTGAGTGCCACTGAAAATCAGCTTGCGTGCCGCCTTCGGCACGCGTGCCATAGGTTGCCTACCCCTGGTTTACACCAATCCAGAATTAGGTTCAAAGTAGTAAATACATTCCTTAGGGGAAAAAGTTTTTGAATGATGTCTCTTAGGAATCTACTCAGATGAATTGTTCTACTTGTTGGATGTATTGAAGCTTATCTCCATAACCTGGTTTTATGTTTACATCTGTGGTTCCAGTGCTTTGTAGCCGGAACAGTTTTTATGTCAAACATTGCAGTTTGCTTTGGATGATGCATCTCAAACTTTTACCAGAGTAAAGAGAATGAGAAAGGAGTGTCTTTTCATTTAGCCATACCTGAATGACTGGCTAGACTGGGTCAAGCTGAAATGTTGACCAGGGTAGCCATCTCCATAGTTGTTTGTTTCTGGAGCAACAGAGCTGATTTTCAACAGAAAGAAATTATGCTAATTCTTATGCAGAACCTCTATATGTGAGAACCCAATTCAGCACTAAACTAGACATACTCAGGATAGACAGTGCAAAGTACAATTATAGATCCTTCTCTGTTATCTTCAGATATCTCTCCCTCTCAGTGGAAGTTGAACTCTTAAGGACCTCCAAAAATTGCTAATGCTGCCATGTCTGTCATACTTTAAGCTGTTGGTTGAAAGCTGAAAACTAGTTAAAGGGATGCCTGTGGGCTCCCACAATGGAATCATCACTTTAGGTGCTAGTTTGTAGGGATGGGAGAGCACATCATATCAATGGAATGGCTCAAGGCCATCGATTAGTGACAGAAAAGTAATCAATCAACTGCCTCAAGAACGGTCACACTTGTCTGTTCTACAGTTTCAGCACAGGCTTAAAAAATCCTCTCTGAAATACACAGTTGGAGTGTGATCACTAGCATATATACGAGCTGACCAGGAGCAAGGATGTGGCAAAAATAAATCGGCTGTTAATGATAAGGGCAGAAAAAACATTAACCATCCTGTGATTCACATAATCAGAACATGCAACATGAATGAGTAATTAAGCTGATCCCAAACATGTAGACACCAAGTTCTTTTGAGGGAATTTGTGAAATTTGGTTATGACACTGGTCTGGGACTCAGGAAGCCTGGTTTCAATATCGAGCTCTGCCACAGACTTCCTGGATGATCTTGAGCAAGTCACTTATGGCATGATCCAAAGCCTCTTGGAATCAATGGAAAGACTCCCATTGAGATCAGTGGGATTTGGATCATGTCCAGTCTCTATGCTTAGTTCCCCATCTGTAAAATTGGGGTGATGGGAACTTTGCAAGTGTATTATGAGGATAAATACTTATGATTGTGAGGAGCTTATATACTAGGATGATAGGAGTCCTATATGTATCTTTGAGAACTCATGAAGGACAGGTGATGTCCCAGAAGATTGGAGAAGGGTAAGTATAGTACCTGTCTTTAACAAGAGGAACAAAGAGTATCTGGGAAATTATAGACCAGGCAGCCTAACTTTGATGCCTGGAAAGATATTGGAACAAATTAATTTAAACAATCAGTTTGTAAGCACCTAGAGATAATAGGGTTATAAGGAATAGCCAGCAGGGATTTGTCAAGAACAAATCATGCCAAACCAACCTAATTTCCTTCGACTGGGTTACTGGAATAGTGGATATGGGGGAAGCAGTAGACATGGTATATCTTGATTTTAGTAAGGTTGACAGTTCCACATGACATTGTCATAATCAAACTAGCAAAATGTGGTCAAAATGAAATTACCATAAGATGGGCTCACAACTTGTTTTAAGATTGTACTCAAATAATAGTTGTCAATTATTTGCTATCTAGTGGGTCTTGTAGAGGTCATTTGTGGGTCTGGTACTATGCAATATTTTCATTTATGACTTGAGAATATGCTTATAAAATTGGTGGATAACACAAAGCTGGGAGGGTTTGCAAGCACTTTGGAGGACAAGATTAGAATTCAAAATGACCTTGGACAAATTAGAGAATTGCTGTGAAATCAATTCAGTGAAGACAAGTGGAAAGTACTATGCTTAGGAAGAAAAAAATCAAATGTACAACCACCTAACCAGTTATTTTGCATTTTGTAGAAGTACTGCTGAAAAGGAACTGGGGTTTACAGTGGATTACAAATTGAATATGTGCCAACAATGTGGTGCAGTTGCAAAAAAGGCTATTACAATTCTGGGGTGTATTGACAGGATTGTTGTATGTAAGACACAGGAGGTAATTGTCCCACTCTACTTGACATTGGTAAGACCTCCACTGGAGTACTGTGCCCAATTCTGGGCACCACAGTTAAGGAAAGATGTGGATAAATTGGAGAGAGACCAAAGGAGAGCAACAAAAATTATAAAAGATTTAGAAAACCTGACCTATGAGGAAAGTTTAAAAAAACTGGGCATGTTTAGTCTTGAGAAAAGAGGACTGAGGTGAGACATGATAACAGTCTTCAAATATGTTAAGGATTAGTATAAAGAGGGCTGTATCAATTGTTTTTCATGCCCACTGAACAGGCTCCAGACACCAGCGCAGCAAGCAGGTGCTTGGGGCGGCCGAGGGGAAGGGGCAGCACGTCCGGGTCTTCGGCGGCAATTTGGCGGCGGGTCCCTCGGTCCCTCTCGGAGGGAAGGACCTGCCACCGAAGTGCCGCCGAAGAAGAAAGCAGCGCGGTGGACCTGCCACTGAAGTGCCACTGATCACGATCGCAGCTTTCTTTTTTTTTTTTTTTTCCCCCTGCCGCTTGGGGCGGCAAAAACCCTGGAGCCAGCCCTGCCACTGAAGGTAGGACAGGTAGTAATGGGCTTACTCTGCAGCAAGGGAGATGCAGGTTAGATATTGGGAAAAACTTAATAAGGGTAGTTAACTTCTGGAATAGGCTTCCTAGGGAGGTTGTGGAAGCCCCCTCATTGGAGGTTTTTAA
Source organism: Terrapene triunguis (assembly GCF_002925995.2). Taxonomy (NCBI): domain Eukaryota; kingdom Metazoa; phylum Chordata; order Testudines; family Emydidae; genus Terrapene; species Terrapene triunguis. Next base: position 54,122,147 of record NW_020664413.1, on the reverse strand, counting down.
AAACAGGTTGAACAAACACTTGTTAGGAATGGTCTAGGTTTACTTGGTCCTGTCTCAGTGCAGGCGGCTGGACTTTGGGACCAGGTCCCTTCCAGCCTTACCTTCCTATGATTATATAAATAGCTTGATAAATAGAAAAGGGAAATTGACTAATTCAGTATTCAGGGTAAACTGAAATTAAGGCAAAGTGTTTTCAAATATACAAAAACAAAAAATAGATAATTTTTCTCTTACCTTTTACTTATAGAACTCATAGGTGTTATATCAATAGTAGGTTAAACATTGTGTGGTTTTTTTTTTAAATTTAAGTCAAAAGAATAAAAGAAATGCTATATATGTGGATCATTGCAAAGTTAATTGCAAGAACAACTTTAACTTTGGGAGTTTCGTGACTTCTGAGTGCTAAAATTCTTTCTCAATCTTACTATTGTGTTCTCATGTGAAGAGTTTTTCCTTGCATTGAACACTACTTGAATTTTTCCAAAAAACTCATTGAGAATTCAGAGAAGGAACAGCCTCATGAGGAAGGGGGAAAATGGAGATATTGGAGGTTCTGCAGGGCCTTGTATTGGGGTCACTATTATTCAGTATATCTTATAATGTCCTGAAAGAAAATAAGTTAAACATTATCTTACATTTATTTCCTGATGAAACAAAACTGAGAAGTAATACACAAAAGATGAAATGCTAAAATTCAGAGGGAGCAAGGTATTTGGGGAAATTAAAACTTAATTGTAGGAGTTCCAATATGAAAAGATGCAAGATCATAGCTTGGCAGAATATGTCTATAAAACGAATATGGAGAACTTTTGTGGGATAACAAATTGAAAGCAAGTGCACAAAATATGATACCCATTTTTAATGGGTCAAGCAGTTGTACAATGTTAGAAGAGAAATAACTTATAAAATTAAATTAGTATCATGACTCCTTACTGTGTGAGTAAGACTGCATCAGGAATATTAGGTGAAGTCAGTAGATGTTTTGTCATTGACTTCGATGTAGTCAGGATTTCAACCACTGTTCTTCGGATTCCTACACATGAAAATTGATATGAAAAAAGTCAAAAAAAGAGTTTAAATACTGGCAGTCATAAGGATAATTTTGAGACTTTAACTTTATGCAGAAAGACAAAAAATAATGCATAATGGGTGATTTGAAAACATACATATATAATACTTTAGGATTACATGAAAAAATTATTTATACAGGATACTGCTAAACTGGAGTAAGGCAAGGATACACTTAGGGTATGTCTACACTACGGGATTAATCCGAATTTAGATAATTCGAATTTGGGAAACAGGTTGTATAAATTCGATTGTGCGCGGCCACACTAAGCACATTAATTCGGTTTTTAACCACATTAATTCGGTGGTGTGCGGCCACACTACCCCATTAATTTTAACCACATTAATTCGGTGGTGGCGGCCACACTAACCCTAATTCGAATTAACAAAATCGATTTTGGCGCTACTCCGCTCGTCGAGGTGGAGTACAGAAATCGATTTAAAGCGCCCTTTAATTCGAACTAAATGGCTCTGTTGTGTGGACGGGTGAAGGGTTAATTCGAATTAACGCTGCTAAATCCAAATTAATCCCGTAGTGTAGACCAGGCCTTAGTTTGGATGTTAAACCTTTTTAAAATAGAGACAGTCAAACAGTGGCAGCTGCAGGGAGCTGGTTATGGTCTCTTGATCCTTGGCTGCCCAAACCAAAGGAAATTAGAACAGTAGGGCAGCTATTCTAACTTCCACTATGCTCATGCTCCAGCAAGCTATGCCTTACCCTTTCCCTTATGGCTGGGTAAGGTGTAGTTGGCATTGGTGGCAACTATGTTGCCTTTGTCAGCTTTACACCAGCAGAGACTCCCCGTGCACTGTGGGGGGATTGTCTGCTAGAATTTACAGCCAATGTAAGGCCATTTTGCACTGTGTAAGAAAAGCGAAGTGGCCTTACTGGACCAGAAAATCCAGCCCTGGGAGCCTGATCTTTACAAGTGCTGGGCACCTGTTCCTCCCATTGACTTCATTTGGAGTTGTGGGTGCTTAGCATTTCTGAAAATCAGGCACAAGATGTGTTCAAGGCACATAATTTTGGAAATGCATAGAAAGCATAGTATAGTGCAGAGTCCAGTCTGTGAGACATGTGGTTGGACAGAAGGTCCATTCCAGTTCTGTTATTCATGATTGGAGTGCAGTGGGAATCCTATCCTGTGGTGGATGATGACTGCCTTTTGTCAGTTTAAAGTAAGGCGCTCCTCATTATTATATGTTATATTACAGTAGCAACAGAAGGTCTAGTCAAGATTGGGCCCCCATAGTGCAGGGTGCTGTACAAACAAAATAAAAAATAGACCGTAACCCAAAGATCTTAGTCTGAGGCCCAATTCAGTAGGGTATTGAAGCACATGACATGCTTATTTGGTACATGTTTAAGTACCTTACTGAATAAGCCTGAATAAGGGCCCAGGAAGAATTGTGGATAATTGCCATTGGTTAGAAATAAATAAATCATGGTAAACGTTTGACTGTTCAGTATGTTGTGTGTTCTGAAAGAATCTCCACATGTTTTTCTGTGTGGATGTTTTTTGCTTTAGTGGTTTATACTCTACAAAATGTCAAAAATAAATTTTACAAAAATATTTTTCTCTCAAACAGCAAACCACAAATCAGACACAAGCAGAATCTTTGTCTCCATCCCCCAACACTGTGTCACCTGTGCCTTTAAATAACCCAACGAGTGCCCCAAGATTTGGAACAGTTATTCCTAATCGCATCTTTGTAGGAGGAATCGATTTTAAGGTATTTTTTTCTAATCTTGGTAGATAAGTAATAGAATAAATGTTTTGATATTTTTTCTTTATTAGTCTTACTTTATATATTCATTAGTTTTATGCATTTTAGGTATAAGTGTATATAAGGCTGTGAGATGATGGTGGTCTTTGCAATAATATCCTAATTAGAGGTGTAAACTAAGCCTTAAAATTCTGTTTTATCTGATTTTGCCACAGAAAAATGGTGATTTTTATTTGCATATTGAACTGCTACAAGCATTCTTTTTAAAAATATCTGAAAAGTTATTTGTAATACAGATGTTTTGTAGATAACGCTAAAAATGACAATCTAGAAGTATTTTTTTAAATTCTTCTCTAAAAATGTATAATCTAGTACACTACATTAATCATCTTTGAATCACAAAATCTCCTTATTCCTTTTTTCTACACAGCACAGTACTGTAGATAACAAACATCTCCATATTATTAGTAAGTATCTGTATCTTCAGCTCTGTTGACTTTTCATCCATTTCACAATAAAAGGAAGTTAAGCATATTTTCTTTCCTTCGTTGTGGGGTCATGTCTCCTGTGCACCCCCTCATTGCCTGAGATGCCTCTGCAGTGCCCTGCCATCAACTTCCCCCTCCCTCAGGGCTGTGCTACCAAATAGACACACGAACAGTCTCACAGGCCGTTCTGACCAGGCTTTTGTTCATTTTCCAAAACAGCAAACCAAAGTGACAATATGGCAGTTACCCTGCTAGCCTTAGTCTCTGCCCTGAGGAGTATATCTTCCAAAGCTACCACTAAGCCTCCTCTCTTTGGTAGTCTCTACAACTCTCTCTCTACCTCCTCCTCTTCTATTTCTTGCTAGCTAATCTCGCTCACGTGTGCCTCTTCAGTAATCAGGGTTGGCTGGGCACAGGCCTGTGACCCATAAAGGGGCAAGCCATCCTGTTACACAGGGTAATATCTAGGAAAAGTAAGCATGTTTGTTTAAGGATTTGCCACAGAGTATTGCTAGTACATATCCTAACTGAACACATGCAGCCTTGATGCTACATGCTCTGGACCCTCCGAAAGGCAATAAATATGGGGCCATATGCACACTCCTTTGCTGATCTGAACATTTGGTGATTTCCCTGCTGCTCTCATTTTCTTTTTTACCACTTTAGAACAGTGGACCTCTGCTTCTTTTGGTCTGTTTAGCTGTTCCTTCTTTCCCACCATCAGTATCCTCTCTGCCTTAATGCAGTTAGTCAGAGGACCCATTGAGCACTGACTCAGATTAAGAGAAAGAAAAGAATGGATATGGAGGATATTCATCTTGTCCATCATTATGGCTGACAATTTACCCAGCATATCTTGCATAATAATTACAAGAGCTTCCAGGATCTTTTTAATCATGTGGCTCAGGCATTGGAAATTCATGTTTTTACTGTTGAGACGAAATTGTACAGGCTCTTCAGTATATTTGGAGCTTCACTAGGAGGGCAGAGTAGTTCTTTGTATAAAAAAATATTCTGGTAAAGACTTCTGTCTCCCTCCCGATTTTGTCTTTCCTGTGGCTAGCTAGGTCAGGGACCATCAGTATTTCAAATAAGTTTTATACTTATCCTGTCTGATGAAGGGTGTCTAATTGTTTGTGCAGTAGCTGAGAGGTCTAAAGGTGGGAAAGCTTTAGGTCATCTCTCCCTCAGAAAGTGAGAGTAAGGAATATGAATTTCATTGGAAAGGGGAAATAACCCTTTCAGCTAAGCTTACTACCAAATGGGCTTAGTGAGATGTGGATTCAAAACCTAGGATAGATTCCTGCCAATCTTAGATCCTCCCAATCTGGGAGGAAATCTTTCCAAAGGCCAGAGAGTGTCATACTCCTTGAGAGCCGCTTGCTAGAGCTGGTTGAAAAAATTCAAAATTGATGGAAAAACAGACAGGTTTTTCAGTAAAATTTTCACAAAAAATGTTTCCTCTTTCCAACCAGTTCTACTGCTTTCATTTCCTCTGATACAATCACCACAGCAGTTATTCTTGATGCACAATTTGTGACTGAAGAATTCCAGTCTCTTTCATTTGTAAGCTCCACTCTGTTCAGCAGAATGACAGATAAGGCTTAGAAAGCTTACAGAGGCCAAGTCTATGGTCTTTAACATCCTATTTTCAAAGTAAATCAGTCCTCTTTCTCTAGTGCCAGAGCCAAGCATCTCAGATTTAGCCTATCGCTCAACATTAGCACTTTTAAAGAACACAGCAATAGCCTTTGCATTCTGATATGTACAGGAGCCAACAAAAAAGCTAGAAGTTCTAGTAAACTTCTAGACATCATATTGGACTGGACACTTGATAACTATGCATTAAATCTAGTATCATTGTTTTATTCCTGTTTCCCTTCATGTCTTTGCTTCTCTGTAGCAGCTTAGCTGCAAGAGACCACAGGACAATTTCAGTCCAGAGGAAAATTATATTCATGAGACCGCAGGACACAATATGATATTTCCTAAGGTTTCTGGTGATCATGGTCTCATGTACATATGTCTTCCACATTCTCCAGAACTAAGCTGAAACTCCTTTTGCACTGGTAATAGGCCTCAACAGACTCTGACCATGCCTCAAGATATTTTGGCTTAAATAAAGTTTCTCATAGGCGAGGAAAGCATCCTGGTGGACAAACTGAGCTGCATGCTCAGTGTACAATTCAAATTGTTTCTGAAGAACTCTGTGGACACAGAAGTGGGGAATCCTTAAATATGGACCTCTTTGCCACAAGAGACATCACCAGGTTGTCCACATTTCTGTTTTGTGGGCAAGGAAGCTTGCTCCTTGATTGAAACCAAGGTTCCCTCATTGCCTTTACTTCCTAGAGATATATAGTAAGACAGAATTTATATAATCTTCATCGTATGGCAAGTTTAATTCTTTAACCTTCTGACTAGGCCCATCTACCAGTTCTTCCAAATCTCCTTTCTCATAGTCTAGTTAGGGTGACCAGATAACAAATGTGAAAAATCAGGATGGGGATACAGGGTAATAGGTGCCTGCATAAGAAAAAGTCCCAAATATCAGGACTGTCCCTATAAAATCGGGATATCTGGTCATCCTAAGTCTAGTTGACATTCTACATCTATATCTGAAGTTATTGTATCTTGTAACTTGGAGCTTAATACCCTGGTGACGGTACCTCCCATAAAGCTTTATGGAAATATGCTTAGAATGTGTTTTATGCTACATATGCCATGTAACGTATCTCAGAGGTTATGATCTACTGAATCTATTAATCCTATTTGTATGCATGTATCATTTTTGTATTCGAAGTTATGAATATTGGCTGTGTACTGGCTTGATTTCTAAATAACCTTAGTAGAGCATTTGGTCAGTTCCTGGAGAAAGGAATGTTGAAGTTAAGTACCTGATCAAGAGACACTTAAAGGACAATGGAACCACTTAAATCCTACTTTCTGTATTTAATAAAATCACTTTTTACTTATTAATTGACTCAGAGTATGTATTAATACCTGGAGGAGCAAACAGCCATACATATCTCTCTATCAGTGTTAGAGAGAGCGAACAATTTATGAGTGTACCCTGCATAAACTTTATACAGGGTAAAATGGATTTATTTGGGTTTAGACCCCATTGGGAGGCATAGGCATGGTCTGACATTGTGTTTGGGGAGACCTGGCTACACGTCTTCCCCCTTATATGAGAACCATCATTTTCTTGGGACCAGAACATTGTGTAACCTTTTATGCCATTGGGGAATCTTTCCCTGAAAACTGGTTTGGCTGGCTCGTACATCATCCAGTAGAGTGAGTAAAATTCATCCCTTTCCACACCGGTTTCCATGATAAGACAGTACAATGCTCGCACCGTAAATTCTCACCAAATGTTATTTCAGAATTTCACTTAAACCAATTTATAACTATGATCATATTTTCTTAAACCTAAAAGTTTAATTGCACAAATTAAATATGCCTTGAATTTCGAGTTAGATGTGAGTATACCATTACACTGATCTTTGTAGACAAATCCAAGGGGAAGGCAGCTTCTTCTCAGAGACTGTTTTCTATGGATTAGAAAAGTTTGTATACAGAATCACTACCCAAAGAGAGGAGTACAGTACATCTTGTTTAAAGCAGGTTACACAGCATCTCTGAGAAATGTTGTTGACAGATATTCATAAAGCTGCTATATAGAGCTGTATTCATATGTTTACAAAACTTTATTCTTGGATTTAGGGACTAGGTGTGATATTCAAGTCAGGAGAGCAATTCTACAGTCTCTGTTTTGTTAGTACTTTTAAGCCCTCCTTTGGTGGATTGTTACTTTAATCTTCAGTGGGACTCAGTGGGGTTAATTTTCAAAGCAGAGAGGAAGACTTCTTACTTGTAATGAGTCCTTGGAGTACATTTCCTACCTGCTCAGATCTACTCTTGCCTACTATTCTTCCCTGTGTTTTTGAAGTTCTGTGGCTGCACACAGTTTCGCTGTCTCTGTTTTTTGGTGGGGTTGAATTTGCAGCACCAAGAAATAGCACCTTTTTTATAAAATACATCTTGAAGATAAAATTCTTCCAAAAAAGTACTCATCAAATGTCTCAATGACACAACCATTATGATAACTTATATTAACTCTGTAATCAGTAAAAACTCCCCTGCTCCTTAGAGGCATATACAAGGCAGTGTAAACCTTGGAGAAGTGGAAGAATAATTTTTCCAACATATACCATACATTTTAAAAAACGACTGGTGAATCAAAGAAACACATTAAAACTTCTGATATACTTCTTGAGGCTCTGAGAACTCTAGATCCATCCAGGAGTGGCTTGAGGCATCCAAAGATCAATGTGCACCAGCACACTTCCTTGAAGCATGAGATTCAACACATGCCAAATCAACAATCACACAGGATCAGACATTCAAATGCCTGGTGTATTTGTTTCAATCTCTGTACTTCTAGATACATAAATCTTCTGGAAGACAATACTTGATGCATGTTTTTATCAGTACAGAAAATGAACATATTATGCATCTGTGGTACAGTGTTTCAATAATAGACTTTATGGTAAAAAGGGACCATTATGATAATTTAGTTTGACCTGCATAATATGGGCTAATAACTTCACTGTATCTTAATGATTGTTTTTCAAACTTAGCAAATTCTTCATGGAAGTCTACGCACATATGCCCAGTTTTAAATTTTAAAATGATCTCTAAATTATAATGCCTCATGTTATAAACGACACTAAAATATAGAACTGAAAAACTTGTCTGAGACCAAATGGAATTCAGATATAATTGAGTTACAAGATTATTGAAGTAAAATTATAATATAAATTCAGTAGATACTTAGATTTATTTCTGAAGATTAAAATCATGTAGGAGAAAAACTGAGATTATTACCTGCTCTCTCTCTTTTGCTCTCACACCCCAGCCCTGCCTCCACACCCACACCCACCGTCTCCCCAAAACAGTCACAGAAACATTCACCTTGGAGGCTTTTCTCTGTTTCTAGTGTTTTTAATAAATAGTTGCTCCCAGGATTTACAAGTAGTTTATCGTTAAATGTGTCCAAACCAAAGCAATATTGTGGTTATTTCTTATTTAATAACTAAACAAACCCATTTATATTCATTTTGTTCTTTTGCTTTATTTTACTAGACTAATGAAAATGACCTAAGGAAGTTTTTTGCCCAGTATGGGTGTGTGAAAGAAGTGAAGATAGTAAATGACAGAGCTGGAGTATCAAAGGGGTTAGTACAGTTGCAATATATCCATTGTGGACACTGAAAACATCATAGTAAGTGGAATAAGTGCAATAGAAGTTGATTGTGATTTTCATGGCTTATAACATTATTACTGGCATCGCATTATATGAAACACTCAAGTTTCAGTTCATTTGTTTTCTTTCTTACAGTGTCCCAGAATGGTGGTGTTAATAAATATATGGTTAGCGTCACTATTTTCCTCCTCTCTAAGCACTTAGACCTCCCTTTAACCTGGAGTTTCACTGGCAAGAAAGTCCATTGTGTTACAATATGAGTGAGAACCTCATCCCCATTCTGGCCCCTTTACATCATGTAAAAGGGTCAGAGTGGAATAAAGGAGCTCTAAAAACCTGAATCCAATCAGGAACAGATTCCCCCAGCTCAGGAACTAAGCCTGTATTCTGAGGAGCCGCTTGCAAGCTCTAGTGCAGAGGGCATACCGGGGGCAGGGAGGAAGGGACATGTTGCTGGCAGGGCCACAACATGTAGCACTGCAAACATTTATGTTGCATATAGGTAACTGGGGACACGCTGCCATGACTTAGCCAAGCCCCTAGGGGTGTGTGCCAGGGGCCACAGAGCAGCACAAAATCAGGAGTGTGTAAAAGTGGTGTAAAATTACCATTGCTTTCCCCTGAGCTGTGAGTTCTGTGCAGCACATCGAAGAGTTTCAGTAAGACCCTTGTAATCGGGGGTATGGAGTACCTGCATAAGTATTAGATCCATTCTTATGTACAAGGCTGTCATAGTTTTCAGCACCTTAAGTTTGCAGATGTGAGACAATTTGCAGCTTCATTCATCCTTGTCCCTTGTCACTGCATCTCTGAAACTCACTCTGAACACAGAAAAGAAGAAGCTTCTGCCCCACACCAGGAGAGGAGCTTTTCTCCTCACCTTCAAGGTTGTTACCAACTCTGCGACTCCCTACTTAACTACTTTTGTCTCTCATCATGGTATCCCCAATGTCTGCACCTGCCTCTGTTGCCACCTCCATTTGTCTACCTCTCTGACAGTGGTTTTCGTGTTTTCTTCCAGTGCACCCCTTGGTAACACACACAATTCCTTCCCTGAACTGATCCATAAGGCATTTCCTCTATCCTCCAAATCTCTGCTTCAGTTCTACTTCAGCCTTGATACCTAAAAGAAGCTAGCTGACTAATATTAATAGATGGAGGGGTAGCTGAAGAGTATATATTTTGCTTACCTACTTTAATCCATTCCTCTCCCTCAAAGTTTTTATGTTGCTTTTTTTCTTAGACTGGAAGCTCTTTATGGCAGGGACTGTATCTTCCTTGGTGTGTAATCATCACCTAGCACATTGATGCTACCAGAATGCCAATAATAAATAACAAACATGAAATGTGGATGAGGAAAGTTTGCTGTAGAAACCTTACATTTTGAATTAACTTACTTATCTGTTTTAAGCTGGTAGGTTGATTTAGCAGCAATAAAACTGCTATAACAAACAAGATTTTTCAGCAGGTGTAAATTTTTTCTCAACATAAGCAAAAAATCTATTACAAAAACGTTCCCCAACATAGTGTTCACTCAGTACCTTGGTGTAGCACCCTTTCTTCCCACAGGTATTTTCGCTTCAGTCTCTTCAATAAGATCTTCTTATTGCCCTTCCCCAGAGCAGCTGTGTAGGGAAAAGAGAAAGGAAACTGAAGTTAAGCTCCTGTGTACTGCAGAATAGATAACTCCTCTACACCTGGCCACAGTTTGCTTGATTTCTGAATCTTAACACTTATTAACATTGGTTTTGTATTGAATTTTCCTGATATTTTAAAAGAACTTTAAAGCCATAGACTCTGCAAAGGAACTTTGGCACTGCAAAAGAGCTTTAGCAATGAATCCTTAAGAGAGATGTCAGTGTGAATGAAGTAGAAATATTGGTATGCAGGAAATGCCACTATGAATGTACCTAATTGCAGTAAACAGTTTTCTATCGGTATCTTCAGATATAATTGTATTACTGTTACATATTTTGAATATTACACAGTTTTTGGAAGTTCACAATTGCTTGGCTTTTATATTTATTAGCCAAAATGCTTTTGTTTTTTAATGATTTAGTTCATTATGAGTTTGCAGCTCCCCTTACTATCATTTTGAACTTTAGCCAGGACTTCCATATATGCTATCATTTTTAAATAGAGTCCCAACTTCCTTTTATAAGTGTTGTTTTTTTTCTTCCTTAAAAAGTAAAACTTGATAGGTTTACAATCATTACAGATGAGTCTTGTAGCTCCTCCTATTACGAAGGTTGCTCGGCACTTCCCATCGTAAATACCCCATTTTCAATTGCTTATAACTTTGCCAAATTTTAACCATTTTGGCTGAAATTTTGCATGACAGCTATCTGTCTCAAGCTAGGAAAAAATACATTATTTTGCCCATTTTAAAAAACTCTGATGATCTTTTCTTTGAAAAGCTCCAGTGCCCCCATGCTTTGGAGATTTGGGATTTGGAGACTTGAGATTTGGCAGGAGGGGTGTCCTTTGTGTCAGGGATGTTCCTTTTGCCATTCCCATTAAAATTGCCCCAAATTTGGCTCAGTTACAAGCCTTTGAAAAATCATAGTTTACACATGCTCAGTAGAGACTTTGATTTTAGCAACTACATCCTTGAAGATTCCAGTCACTCTGGGCACACTGCAGCCCAGGGATGAGCAGGACTTTCCGTGCAGTTTGGCTCTGGGCTGCTATGGGCATGCTGGGTCCAGGCACCTGAACTTGGAACAGGGAAACTCTCTCTCTTGTGTTCTTAATGACACACACATACCCCTCCCCGCCCTGATTGGGCCCTGCAGCATGGAAGAGGAAGTTGCCTGATTCAGATGCAGAAGGGACAAGAGCTAGAGGGGGGAGCTAGTGGGAGGAAACGAGAAAAAGTGGGAGTTGGGGTGGGGCGAAGATCGGGGCTAGCTGGGCAAGGAAACTGGGAGTGGGAGCTGGTGAGAGGAATGGTGGGTCTGGAACTTGTTGGCTAGGGGGGAGCGGGACAGTGAGATTGGATGGGGTGAGAGAGGGGACTGGGAGTAGCTGGACAAGGAGACTTGGATTAGGAACCAATGTGGAAAAGGAAACTGGGGAGGGGAGACATCTGTCAAGGAACTGTGGCACAGGGATAGAACTGGGACTATTTGAGCAAAAAGGCTGAGATCAGGAGACAGGGAGGGGTGGGAGATGAGACTGGATGAGGAACCCAGAGAGGAAGACTATGACTAAGAGATAGTGGTGTAAGAAGGGAGAGGCAGATTGGCTGAGGAGCCTGAAATGGTGAAAAAGAGGACTGGTTGGGCAAGGGGACTGGGACAGGGTGTGAGGAGGGGGAGATACTGGGAGTGGGGGGAGATTTGCACTGACTAAGTAAATAGTCTGAGACTGAGTTTAGAAATCTGAGGAGTGGAAACTGGGACTGGGTACACAGGAAGAATTGGACTGGAACAAGAAGCTAGGGTGCGAAAGCAAAAAGTCTGCAGAAGAGTCTGTGCGAACTACAATAAACTTCCCTCCAAAGCCTGGAATGGAACCCATGATCCCTGTGTCTCACCATTATTCTGCTGTTACCAAATACATTTGAAACCGACAGGTTACGTGTGTGTCTCATTCTTCTCTAATTCCGGTCCACACAGAGGATGACAACTTACCACCACAGCTATCAGTTACATAGTTATCTCAAGTGACAGAGGACTGTGTGATGGATTCACAGACTCTGTAGAGTCCAACCCTGCTGATGAACTATGTGGATATCAGTTTGTTTTTTCAGTTTGCTTTTTTAAAATTTAAAATAAAAAACGGTGTTTAAAAGAACATTAAGATTGCAAAGGCAAGCACTCAAAAGTAAGTGCTCTCTTGTGTATATGCATGATAATACATTCTCTAATTACATAATCACACACTATTTTTCCACAGGACCCCTGTCTCATTCATGGCAGAGGATGGACCTGCTGTGGGAATGAATCAGGTTGTGTAGTGAAGGAGGTTGTTGTCTATAAGTCCCCAGCTTTATTTGTTGCAGAAATTGGAAGTTCTGTAGTGAATGAGGCAGTGGACAGCAGGAAGAAAAAGGATGATTTCATAGTTAAAGCAGTTAAATATTGCTCTAGAGAATGAGATTCTATCCCAGACTATGTTACAGAGTTTCTAGGTGATGCTGGGCAAGTCACTTAAACCAAATTCTTCACAGGTGATCGCTAATTGTGTATTCCTCATTTTCTGGGTGCCCTACTTGTTACCCTGGTGTTTAATTTGCAGAAGTGCTAGGCACGCTCAGCATCAGCTGATGTCAATAGGAACCTGTGTCTAATATACAAAATGCTATATGATGCTAAGTGTGCTGAAAAATCTGGTCACAGGTGTCTCAAATTGGGCATCCAAAATTGGTGAAGAACTTTTACCTTAAACTTTCTGTGCCTGAGTTCCCCATCTCTAAAATAGGGATAATACCACTCTGTCATCTCACAGAATGCTGTGAAAATTAATAATATTAGTGAAGAATTAAAATGCTAATGGCCAGTGCTATAGAAAAGCCTATGAGGATATTAATAATTATGCCTTCAGAGAAGGGTTTGGATAGTGTACAGTAAATTGGGCACCAAAATGTAGTGGATACTTTTGACTTTAATCTCTCTGTGACTCAGTTCCCCATCTGTAAAATGTGGATAATAATACCCCCTCATCTCACAGGTGCTGTGAAAATAAATTCATTAATGTTTGTAAAGCGGTCATATTATAGTGATGACCACCATAAAAAAGCCCATGAGGATGTTAATTCTGTCTTCAGAGCAGGGTCATATATTGAACAATGAGGATAAAACAAAATATTGACTAGCTGCTCATTAAGCACTGTTCACCGAATGAGACAGTGGTCCTGTGAGAAAAATAGAATGTGATCATGTAATTAAAGACTATTATAGTTCATACGCATTCGGGGCCAAATTAAGGTTGTCAAGGCAACCTTATTTGTCATTTCATAACTTCTTAGTGCTTTACTTTTCAAACTTAATGTTTTAACATAGTATTTTGTGTAATATGTAATATATAATATATATATTATAACATGGTTTTGGTTATAAAGTAGTATGCCAAGAAAAATAATTTATGTAATTTTTATTTAGGTATGGTTTCATCACTTTTGAAACTCAAGAAGATGCACAAAAAATTTTGCAAGAGGTAAGATGATATATTCATCATTATACTCATTGTTTAGGTAAATTCTTCAATTTGAAATTAGTGCTTGCAGACATCCATTACCAATGGATATTTGTCCCTTCTGTGTTTACCTGCTTGGATTTGAAGGTATTAAAGAAGCCCAGGATGTCTGTGGGCCGGTTGGTCAGATTTGTTGCTTTCCTTTCTTTGTACAGAAGAATGAAGAGAAGCAGCAGTAGCATTAGTTTCCCTTCTGAACCCACAGAACATCTAAGAAGACATCTCAGAGATTTAGTTTTAAGGGAGGGTGGGTTCTGGGAGTCTCTGGGGCTGACTAAGGCAGGTGAAGGTGATGATTCAGTGTCAGGTACCTTAACTTTGTAGAGAGCTGTTTCCAGCCTCTTCTGTGTATACTACTCGCTTGGATCTGAAGTTTGTTGTGAATCCAGTTCCTTCTGGTGCTCTGATTTCCTTGAGTAGAGAATCCAGCAGTCATAAGACATCTGTAAAAGAGACTATATTTTTAGGCTGAGGGAAACTGAAGTTAACCTTACGCTCATCAAGGAGGAACCACTGAGGTTCACTCAAAAACCTCTGAGATATCTGAGGCCCACTTCCAGATACACTTAATTCTTGCTCCTGTGAATATGAGGTTTGCCCCAGAATGGACCTTTCTTAACTGCCAGGATATTCCCTCTCGTACTTCTCCTAGGATATAGGAAGCCATGATGGCTCCACCACCTTAGCCTTTTGCAACCTGTTCTCTTGGCCTGCTTGGGCTATGTTGGCTGGATCAGTCATGGGCTCAGTTGTGTTCATGAAGTTCCCTGAAGAAGACCAGAGGATGTTACCTCAAGCAAAGCCTCTTCTAGACTGAGTGGCAGCCTATCAACAAGTAGAGCTGGTTGAAATTTTTAAAATATTGAAATTTTATTGAAAATTTTATTCAAAGAGCTGGGAAATTCTTAATGCAATTTTAATGAAATGGTATTTCCCATTTTTGACCAACTCTAGTTAAAATAATATATATATATATATATATATATATATAAGCAGTCCAAATTTTGACTGATAATACCAATGTAATATATAACATCAATCATCAGAGAGGAGCTTGTTCCCACCACCTGTGTCAGGAAGCAATTTAGCTCTGGAAACTGTACACTCGTTATGTCTTACTAGCTGCTTTCCATTAAATAGGTTTATTTGCCATGAAAGAGAATACATAGTACCATCCTTTGCGTTCCAGAGCTCAAATTCAGGAAAGCACATGCCTAACTTTTAAGCACGTAGACAGTGCTTAGCGTCAAGCAAGTGGTTAAATATCTTGCTGAATTGGGGCCCAGAGGAGGAAAGTATTCTGTTCTCTGACTGTTGCCTTTGGACTGGACTGGAACTGATATTTTTATGCATTTCCTTTTATATCTTTCTTTAAATAAATATTCTGGATAATAAAACTGCAAAAGGTTTGAGGTTTTATTGTTAGCTCCCTAATGGATATATTGTATCTGGTACTTGGACCTCCTAGCTCTGGCAGTGAAAACTTGGGTCCTGATTCTGATTTTACACCCATTTGCACTGGTGTAAATGACTACAAAGTGTTCAGGGAAATGGAGAATCAGGCCATCTGGTTCCTCCAGATTTCCTTTTGCAGAAGCAGGATAAAAGGGACACTTACAATTTAAAAATCACATTGCTGTCTTATTTTTGTTTTACCTAGTGTAGATGCAAAGTAATACTTACATCTACTATAAATGAAAGAGATTAGCAAAAGTTTGCAGTTGGTTTACTTTGTGAATTTGACAGTATTTTTTGCAGTCACTTTGTTGTTTTCCTTTAAACGATGAGGAGCTGAAAGAAGATGTAAATAAAAGTAGCCCCATCCTACTTTAATTTACACTTTGGCCTGGTCTACACTAGAAAATTAAGTCAGCTTAACTATGTCACTCAGGGGTGTGAAAATCCATACCCCGGAGTGGCGTAGTTAAGCTGACCTAACCCCCAGTGTAGACAACGCTAACCTGCACAGCTGTGCTGCAAGTCTCAGAGTGTGAATTTACAGCACACCAGCTGAATTATTGCAGTCATCCTTTATAAAATATATAGTAGCCTTTCAGTGTATTAATTGCATGTTTTAATATAGTTAATTTTTTTAAAGTAAACTCAAATATATTTTATAATGACATTTGTTTTTAAAAGAAAAAAAGTAAAACTGGCATTTTTACTAGCAATTATTTGTGTCTCTGGTAGCTGGTCAGGAAACTCCATTGGCATTCAGAAGTAAATTTTAGTGAGCATTTGCCCAATTCACAATAAGCACCATGTACATATTGGAGCACAATTGGTAATTTTTGCAAAATGAAGCCAAGGACTTAGATAGTAAAAGTGTTGTGTTTCTTAGTACTTGAGGTACACTATCAGAGCTCTGAAAGAAGCTTGTTGGGTGTGTTCACTATCATCTACTTCTAGTTTTACTTTCAGTAGTTATATGCACCCAAAAAATAAAAAATAAAAGTACTGAATATTAAGTGTTTTTCTTTGTTTGTTTTAGGCTGAAAAACTTAATTATAAGGATAAGAAACTGAATATTGGTCCAGCAATAAGAAAACAACAAGTAGGGATTTCTCGTATGTATTTTCACTATATTCTTTAGCTGCATGTGATATAGATAGAACTCTTTTAACCAAAAATATCTGTGTTGGACCTGTACTGTACTAATCCAGAGCATTGAATATGATCAGAATAGTCAGCAGGTGGAAGCACTGGCATACTAACAAAAATGTCAAAAGTACCAGATTTCCAGGCACCATCCTTTAACCCCTACAGTATGTTCCTTTGTACGTTGCATGGAAGGGATCCAATGGATGAAGATTGTACCCACTTGAATGTGGAATGGAATGTGACTCGGTGACTCTGGTATGGCAGTATGCCCCTTCCTAGCTGCCACAAGCCCTTATGGTGACAGACCCTCAAAGCTAAAGACAAATGTGTTTTAACTGCAGGAAAAGAGTATGTGACAGTCTGCTGTATACAGCATTTTCCTATTGGAAACAGGGCACATGTTATATTGACATGCTACATATGTTGCTCTAAGGAACATTGACTCCCCATGTGTGCTGTGTGAAGCCATGTTCAAAGGCAGTGGATTCAGATGTGCTGGAAGTGGCCAGAGCCATGACAAGGCAGCAGTGATATACGGTTTAAGGATGGCAAAAAGTGAGAGTGTATTCATCCTACAGCCACAATGAAGAAGACTTAAACAAGATAATATATTGTCAGTGGCACATGTTCCTCTTATCTACTCCAGAGGTTGCACCTAACGGAGGCAGGGACAGTCTCTGGGTAAAGCCAGGGATCCATGAGGTTTGGGACATTTATAGAAGAGGCTCTTTGGCATATGTATGTTTAGATATCCACGCCCCCTGCCTATTCTCTAGTGTCACCTGTCCTATATTGCTACAGGGATGATGCAGTACCGCTTCAGTTCTTCAAAAACTTTTCAAAAAAGCTTTGATGGTAGGTGGTCCCTTTTTGTACATTTTTACTTGAGAAGGAAGATATTTCTATACCTGATATTGCTGTGATATGTCAGCAAAAAAAAAAGCCAATGTAGTTTTGGGCTTGCATATCCAAAAGGCACCATGTTATGGAACAGGAGGTCCCTCTGTGTTCCTCTGGAGCAAACACATTTGAAATATTCCATTTACTTGTGTGCACTGTATTATCAGAAAGATCAGACAAAAGGGGGGGGCGGAATTTAGAGAAGATCAACAAATATAATTAGGGATCTAGAAGAACTGACCTAATGAGAGAAGATAATTATTATGAATACCCTAACTAAGGGTTATGGGGGAGGGATAGCTCAGTGGTTTGAGCATTGGCCTGCTAAACCCAGGGTTGTGAGCTCAATCCTTGAGGGGGCCACTTAGGGATCTGGGGCAAAATCAGTACTTGGTCCTGCTAGTGAAGGCAGGGGGCTGGACTCGATGACCTTTCACAGTTCTAGGAGATAGGATATCTCCATTAAATTTATTTAAATTTAATAGCCTACAAATATCTGAAAAATGAAAACACAAGTTAAGAGACCAACTACTTAGGGCAGTGAAGGGCTATAACCAGCAGCAAAAGAATGCAATTTAGAAGTGGAAAATTTAGGCTGAATATCAGAAATAAATTTCAGAGATTGAAATCTGTTGGGGTGTGGGATGGTCTCATAAGAGAAGTAACGAAAGCCACATTGCTTGAAATATTTTTAAGTTGGATTTGTACTAGTACAGTGGCTCTCAAACTTTTTTACTGGTGACCCCTTTCACACATGTCTCTGAGTGCGACCCCCCTTAAATATATAAAAAAGTGTTTTTAATGTATAACACCATTATAAATGCTGGAGGCAAAGCGGGGTTTGGGGTGGAGGTTGACCATTCGCGATCCCCCATGTAATAACCTCACGACCCCCTGAGGGGTCCCGACCCCCAGTTTGAGAACCCCTGCACTAGTAAATGTATCATAACATAGGGAATACTGAATTGGCAGAGGATGGAAAAGGCGTTCACGGTCTTTAGTTTCTGTGAATCTATAGTTGGTCTCCCTCAAGTTTGGCTTGTCAATACTTTTACCTGCAGGACTGGCCAATTTATCTGATACCAAAATACAAACTTCCAAGAGTGATAGGAGTGTCAACTAGTTATTTTTCCACCTTTATTTCTGACTTTGGTAATAGCATTTTCTGAGGAATTGTTTAGTTCCCCTTTCTTACATTTTACCTCTTCAGATGTTTCTAATCCTGGGGTCGTAGTTTGTGATGTTTAGTTAACGACTAGTTTCATTTTGACCTGAATAGACAGCTTTGAAGTGTTCAGGAATTTTATATCAGAAGATTATTCCTAATAAAGACTTTGTTATGAACCGTTTTTAGGTACTGTTAACTAGAGCTAATTGAAAAACTAAATTTTAATGAAAACTTGATTTTTTATGTTTAAAATGGATGAAAAAATTGTCGACATTGGGAATTTGGAAATTTTTCAACCAGATCTACTGTTAAGATTGTTGTGATTTAACGCAAAATAACATTCAGATACTTATATGCTTATCCAAAATTGCATCCCCGTTTCTTTAGTTTCCATTTTTTAAGTTTTGGGAAGACTTTGAAAACGTACTGATGAAGTGTCCTGTCAAAGAGTGTGAATCCATAGATGAAAGGCTTAGCTTACCCAGGACAGTCATATTTCAGTACCTTTGCATTGTAATTGCTTTTATCTATATTACAGAGTTTTGTTTTACAAACTAAATTGAGTATAAAACATTTTGTTCTTCTCCAAGGGCCTCTGTGTGTTATATCTTGTGGGTTTGGCACCTCCTGGTATTGAGCTGCCGAACTGCCTTGAAAAGCTATTTCCATTGGGTGTACACAAGAATGACATCATCGCCCTACTCTGTATAGTGGAGTTCACACCCTAACTGACTCAGCTCCTTCACTGCCACTGCAGAGAGCAGACAGAACTCACCATGTCCTGTCCTCAGGACTAGACTACCTTATAACCTTTTCTTGTAAGTCTGTAAATAGTTAGGATTGTTTAGTGTAGTGTAGTTAGTTAATTTTAGAATAGTATAAGTAGTCATTCCCTTGTCCTCTCTCTGGGCTCCTTTACCAGAACTATGACAGGTCCTGAGCCCTGTAAGGGCTTCAAGAGGTGCTCCTCTTGTCTGGGGTATTCCTGAGTCTGATGCCCACATCCAGTCCCATCTGTTTTTGAGTAAAGCCAACTTTCTTACCATTGCCATGCCTTTACTCCCCAGGCCAGAAGGGAGAGAGACTTGAAGCTCCAGACTCATCTGGCCTCAGAACATGTACAGCCTGAAACTCTGGCAGGCCCATGACTGGTGTCAAGACCATGATCAATCCTGCGGTCCTCTCCTGTGTGACAAACCCTTCTACTTGGGTTTCTGCGCCATCTTCCACCAAAGGCACAAGACTGGGATCTACTTGTCCCCATAAAGGGAGAGACTCCTTCAGCCACCAATGCTCAGTCCTGTCAGTTCTGTGGCATCAAAATCAGTTTATGGCACAACACTAAAAACTGAGCTGGCACTGTGGCATAAGGCTTGAAAAGTCCCAGGTCAAACCCTTCATCCAGCACCACTGCCCTCTCTGCCAGTCCTATATTGAACATGTCCTCCAGCACCAATACATCAGTCATGGCACCACAGGACGACTCCAGGAAATCAGAACAGGAAGCACTTCTCCCCACTAGAGGGGCACAAACAAAAGAAGAGGAGGAACTATCATCTTTTTCCTCTCTCTTACTCTCCAATACTTTTGGAGTATTTTGGAGATTTTTAATGATATAGCTGTCTCTTCAACACACATCTCCAGTGACAGACCACAGCACCAGTCAGCCTGGACATGTCACTACAATAGATCCCAAGAATCCCTTCTCTCTCCCAGTCCTGAATACGGGACCACCACTAAGGCTACTGTCCATTTCACCACATACTTTTCCACCACTTGACTCTGCTTCTGTACCTACCTCTCTGATTCAAATCTGCAGTTGTCTCAGAGTAGCTTTGACACCATTGGAGATGATTTTGAAGGCTCCCCAAGTTGACATCAGGACATTGGACCACTTCCCTCTCCTTAAATCCAGGCTTAAGGGACATTTAGCTGTCAGGCATATTAAACACAGATCTGTATTTTCTGGTTGTACTGTTTCTTTGTTCCTGAAAGGCATGACCAATGTTTTTCCTTCTACAAGGGAGCCTCCTCTACTCTTGGGGCTTAAATCTTTCTCTGATTAAACTCATGGATCCTCCCTTTGAGCCCCTCAAGAAAATGTCTTTGGTGCATCTGTCTCTAAAGACAGCTTTTCTTAAAGCCATCACCTCTGCCAAGAGAGCTGGAGAATTGATGCTTTAATGGCCAGACAACCGTATACTTAGGTACATAAGAACCAGGTGATTGTGAGGCCCAATCTTAGCTTTATCTGCATAATGTGGACATTAGAAGGGCACTGTGTTTACCTAGAGAGTACCAAAGCCTTTAGAAAAGTCCAATTGACTATTTATAGCCTATGGGGAAAGATGTCAGAGATAGCTTATTAGCAAACAAAGGCTGTCACAGTGGATAAAAAGATAGAGAGAACTATGTTACATTTTAGCTAGAAGCATAGTTCCCACCAAGGATTTAAAAATGCACTCCAGAGCCATTGCAGCATCTGTGGTTTGTTTGAGACACATTCCTGTTACAGAGAGATGCAGAGCAGCAACATGGAGCTGATATATAGAGTATAAAATTTGTTATATTGGGCAATTAAAATGTGCATTGGAATTTTCTATTACTTCACTTGTATTAAAAGCTGCAAGTTTGCTTAATTTTAATTTCAACCATCATTGTTTATTTTAGGATCTAGCATAATGCCAGCAGCTGGAACAATGTACTTGACCACTTCAACTGGATATCCTTATACTTATCACAATGGAGTAGCTTATTTTCATACTCCTGAAGTTGCATCTGTTCCACAGCCATGGCCTGTAAGTAATATCTGAAAGATTATAATTTGAGAATACTGCATATGTCTCACAACTGGCTTATTGGTAAGGTTCTGTTCCATGAAGCTTGTTTCCTTTTGCTTCTTTCTTGTATTTTCCATGTTTTCTTCTTTCCTCTCTCCTTGTTATACAAAATAGATAAAACTCCGAAGAAAATTAATTACTACTGTGAAACTTGCTAACTGTACATTATCTTTGATTGTAGGGAGTATTTTTGTAGCTGTGTTGGTCTCAGGATATGAAAGAGACAAGGTGGGTGAGGTAATATCTTTTATTGGACCAACTTCTGCTGGTGAGAGAAACGAGCTTTTGAGTTTACACAGAGCTTTTCTTCAGGTCTGGGAAATGTACTCAGTGTGTCCCAGCTAAATACAAGGTGGAACAGATTGATTAGCATAAGTATATTTCACATACACATATTTCAAGGGACCATTCAAGGTGAAGTGACCCCTTAACACCTCTTCACTCCTAAGGGGGATTGAAGGGGGGAAAAAACTGGGGGAGATTGTGGGTTATAGATTGTTGGAATATACCATAAATCCAGTGTTTCTATTTGGTCCATGATTTTTAGCGTCTAGCAAAGTTATGAATTTAGGTTCCAGGTTCTTCTTTTGAAGGGGTTGTGCAGGTTTCCCTTGTGAAAAGTGCTCACCCACAGATGATATAGTAGTTTTGTCTCATTGTTTTTCTGTGTTAATTCATTCAATAGTGTAGTGATTGTCTGGTTTCACCCACATAGTTGTTATTGGGGCATTTAGTGGACTGGGTGAGGTACATCACATGTTGTGATAGGCAAGTTTAAGACCCATAGATCTTGAAAGGCATGTTGATTGGGGTGTTGATCATCATAGTAGTGAAGATATGCCTATAAGTTTTGCATCTGTTGTTCTGGCAGAGTGTGTGCCACTTTCAGTTGCTGTGTCCTAGTCTGTGTGGAGCTTGCTTCAGATGATGAGCATGGAGAGATTGGGGAGTTGTTTGAAGGCCAGAAGAGGTCGTTTGGGAAAGATTTCTTTCAGGATGTGGTCCTCATCGAATATGGGTTGTAATTGTTTGGTGTTATCCTGTAAGGCTTCCAGTGTGGGGTGGTAAGTGCCAACTAAAAATCAGGGACTGAATTGAGACACTGGATTTATGGCTTATTACAACAATCTATAACTCACTAACCCACCCTTCCCCCCCCCCCGCTTTTTTCCCCTCCTTTTCCCCCAGTGGGTGAACAACCACCAACATTGCCAGCTAGTGGTCAGGTGGAGGGTGGGCAGGTTGTCTACCCATTGAAAATATCATCCTGTCCTTCAGTTTCCCCCTCTACTGCCCACCCACCCTCCAGCGGCTCCAGAGGAGATCTTACAGCAGTGCCGCTGTAAGATCTTTAGTGTAGACACAACCTCTGAGTATGTTTCCCAGACCTGACAAAGAGCTCTGTGTTAGCTCAAAAGCTTGTCTCTTTCACCAACAGAAGTTGGTCCAGTAAAAGCTATTACATTACCCACCTAGTCTCTCATGATGTTTGATGGCAGCTAAGGAATTTGCTGCTTTTCTGACTGTAACTGCATCATATAATGTAATTAATGTGTCTGTTAAGAGGTAACTGCAGTTAACAGATGATCATTAGTACAGGTTTCATGGATCCTGTTGAATAAAACAAACTGTTTTACATTGTTAATGCTTTTACCTTTGCCTTGTCCTAGGGAATCTGTGACTTTAAAAATGCATAATATTACAAAAAAGTATATGAAGTTTAAATTCTCACTTCATTTGGCTTCAGCCATTTTTTTAAATATAGAATAAATGATGAGACATTATAGAGCAGAAAGAAATTCATAACAGAGAACTATGTAGAAATGTTGTGAAAGGTTTTGGCTGTAGGTAAGAGCAAAGAATTGGAACTTAGGACTACTGAGTTTTGTGAGAACATGCAGTCACAACCTAGACCAGTCGCTGGTCCAGTCTCTGAATAAACTCCAGTCTATTGTGACCACTGAATCCTAAATGCTAATAAACTCCCTAGGTTTGAGTAGTGACTGATCACTGTTCCTTGCTTTGCTCTCTCAAACTCACTTCCCAGACCCAGTGTATAACACTCTTCTTGGGCAGTGAGACCTTGTAGTCTGGCCACCTAGACCCCAGAACCAGTGTCCACACTTTTCCCCCAGAGTCTACCTGGCTGTGTGAGCTTTCTAGTTAATCCCTTCAGGGTCAGTGTAGCCATAAAGCAAGGAACACAGGTTTAACAAAGGAATTTCTTATACACACACACGCACACTTTACTCTTAAAAAGCACAAGAGAATTACAGATCTATGGAAAATAAATTCCTGAATGCAGTCCCCTCAGTGTGATCTCACCCCCTTTTGGGAGCTTTGGGTTTGACCACTGTCCTTTAGGGAGATAAAGCCACTCATGCCTCCACTTTTTTCAGCTTGGTCTTTTGTTTCTGGCAATGAAATGGTTTTCCCTTGCTTAAAGGGTATTCCTCTTTTTAAAACAGCCTTTTCTACCGTTTCTGTCCTTGTTTTTCCACTGGGGATTTTCCATGCTCCTTCCCCCTGTCAGCTTCTGGGCAGAAAGTTCAAAGTCAGTTGCCCTGCTGATAGCAACCCCATTGTTCCACCAGGAGAGGGACTGTCAATGCTGATGGCTCTGTCATAGCTTCCCTACTATGTGTCAAGTTCCTGATACCATAATGAATATTTCAGGCCACAATAAAGGTTACATTCAAAATGGAGGATGAAATATAACAGTGTTCACAAAAAACTGAATTCATAAATTGCCACAAACATATCCCCCAATCTGTCTCACATCCATCTTAGAATTGGTGTTTGTTTTGGGAGGAGGATAAATGGGGGTAGATCAAGTGCTGGGTTTAAACAGGGAAGGGCAAGCACCTTTCTTTCAACCCCAAAAGACAGATATTTTATCGTTACCAAGAAGCTGCATTGGAAAGATGTCCTGGGAAGAAATTTACAGATTACACATAGTTTACTGTTGGATTCTGTCTTTTAGACATCATGGGAATGTCTACACTGCAGTTAAAAACTCGCATCTGGCCTATGCCAGCTGACTTGGGCTAAGGGGCTGTTTAATTATAGTGTAGACATTCAGGTTCAAGCCAGAGCCCAGGCTCTGGGACTCTGCGAGGTGGGAGGGTCCTAGAGATCAGGTTCAAGCCTGAGCCCGAACATCTACTCCACAATTAAACAGCCTCTTAGCCTGAACTCCAGAAGCCCAAGTCAGCTGACGTGGACCAGCCGCAGGTTTTTAACTGCCATGTAGACATACCCTTTGTCTTGAGCACCTGGGCATTGATTATCTTGGTGTTGACTGCCTCAAGCTTTAGTGCCTCAAATCTGGGCTTCCCAGTATATTGATGTTGGTTCCTCTGGTGCTGAGGCAATGTCTAAACAGCAAAGAAAAACCTACAGTTGGCCTGTGCCAGCTGACTTGGACTTATGGGGCTGTTTCACTGCTGTGTAGACATCTGGGCGTGGTCTGGAGCCCAGGCTCTAGGACCTTGCGAGGTGAGAGGGTTCCAGAGCTTGGCCTGCAGCCTGAGTCTGGAAGTCTACACAGTCGTGAAACAGGCCCACAGCCTGAGCCCCCTGAGAATGAGTCAGCTGGCACGGATGAGCTGCAGATTTTTCTTTGCTGTGTAGACATACTCTGTGTCCTTTAGTATCAGGGCCCTCAATTATTTCAACCTTGTGGACTTTGGTACAATATATTCCATTATTCCAGAGTCTTCCAGCAGATTTTGTGTTTTGTGGAAGGAACTTAAATTAGGTTTGAGGCTGCACTCCCTTTCATATCCAAAGGATTGGACAGGGTGGGGGGGAATTTGAGGATATAGGGTATGTGAGCAGTCCCAATGGACACTGCTTTCAAGAAAGTTCTTAGTTCATGTGCCTAGGCCATGTGCTTTGTCTGCAGTCTGGATCCATGCAAGTGATCATCTTAAAGAATCATAGTTACTGTAAGTAACCATTTTTATAAATTATTTTGTTTTTAAAATGGTAAGTTGTATAGCATATAGTACTTAAGGTGTATGTTTTAGTAAAAGTAACAATTCCTGAGATTAATGTATTAAAATTTCTAATTTATCTCTTTTTTTTTTTCTTCTTCTTTTAAAGTCACGGTCCATTTCCAGTTCCCCTGTAATGGTAGCTCAACCTGTTTATCATCAACCTACATATCCTTACCAGGTAAAAGTTAGAAAACTGGTATATCATTTCATAGCCTGAGGTTCTTCTTCGAGTGATGTCCCTGTGGGTGCTCCACTTTAGGTGATTGTGCACCCTGCGCCTCTAGTCGGACAATTTCAACAGCAGTATCTGGCTGGGCTGCACATGTGCTCTCCCTGTCTCTTGCCCGTCATGGCAGTTGATTAGCATTGTACAGCCGCCCCTCCCCCCCACCACCCCTCCTTCCTGCCAACTCAGTTCCTTCTCATTCGCCCTTGGTCCGAGTCAGAGCTCCGGCAGTGCCTTCACTTGCTTTACCTCAGATATGCTTGTTAGCAGTTTTTGTATATAAAGTTAGATTAGTGTTATTAGTACATTTAGATTAGTTGGTTAAGACTTTCTATTTTTCTTCTCCCTGTATAAAAAAAATTCTTTTCTAACTTCATCCCATCATGGGATATTCCCTTTGAAATGCCAGGATCTCCTGGATTTAAATGCATTTCCTGCCATGAGGCAATTCCTATCTCTGATGGACACTCACAATGCGTCAAGTGGCTGTGGGAAACATATGTACCCCAAAAGTGCACTCATTGCCATAATCTGAAGACCCGCACAAGGAAGGCAAGGGACCTAAAACTTAAGCTTATTCTCATGGAGAAGTCCCTCCATCCCAGGAACGCAAACTTCTCCCAGTGACCAATCACTGAAGGTGGCTTCTGACAGATCCTCCTCCTCTGCTTCATGCGGGAGGGACCTGTCTTTTAAGACCTGCAAAGAGGAGAGCTACCACTCCTCCTACCAAACCTGCATCTAAAAAGAAGCGTTCCCCGACTCGCTCTACTGCATTGGTACCGACCACGCTGTGGCAAAGTACCTATGAGTCAGCAGGGACTTCTGGTACCGTGGGTACCGTTAAAGCCACAGACCCTAAGCGGCCAGGCTCCAAAAAGGAAGGCAGAGAAAAGACTGCCCTTTCCTCTATGGCACCGGTGGCAACAACAAAATCCTCCCTACCGAGTGCCTCTGCAGTTTCTAAGGCACCGGAGCCACCTCCTGGCTCTCTGCTGCACATCACTGATGCATCGGCACTGAAGCCTCCTAAGTCCCCGGTGCAGTCAACATCGGCACCTATCCCTCTGGCACCACACTACCTCCTGGTACTGCAACAAATGCAAGTGCCTTCTCCGGTACCAAGAATACAGCAGTTCCTTGTACCTAAGGACCTGACAGTGAGCCTGGAACTTGAGTCCCTTCTCCTCTGTACTGATATTGCATCCACCAGCTGCATCTTGCCCCCCCCCCCCCGAGGACGAGGAGGGGGAACTTTCTTCATTTCAGCATTCCTCACCCGTGCAGACCAGTATCAGATCTGAGCCACGAGAGCATGCTAGACACCATCCCAGACCAGACATACAGGGGTGGTATGGACACTCATGGGGACACCCACCTGTGCCTTGCCGACCACAATGGTCATTCTGGGACCCATGGGCAGCATACAGTCAATATTTTCCCAAGCCACCAAGCAGCAGGGAAATGTATAGACACCTCTCACCAAAACCAGTAGTTCCACCTGACGTCTCCCAGGAACAGACTTTTGAGCAAACAGAGCAGGAGTTAGACCTGGAGGCTATTCCTGCGATCGACTTGTCTTCCTCACGTGACAAGACCATCATGCCTCTGCCCCCTACTACTGGAGACGATTTCAAACAGTTTCAGGAACTGTTTAAAATAATAGCTAACACACTTCAAATCCCTCTTGAAGAGGTTGCCAGATCTCAGCCCAAGCTCTTGAACATATTCCACACATCAACATCTTCCAAGATTCCCTTGCCATTATGGAGCCCGTCATAACCATCTGGAAAACCTGTGCCAGAATCCGACCTACGTGTAAGAGGGCGGACAAAGAGTATTATGTCCCTTCAGGGGGGCTAGAATTTTTATTTTCCAGCCCCCAAATTCTCTCGTGGTGGATGCTGTTAACAAAAGAGGTAGGCACCATTATTCCAGGCCCACAACTTATGATAAGGAGTGGAAAAGGCTGGATTTACATGGCCGCAAGGCCTACTCATCGGCAACATTACAGTTTAGAATTGCCAGTTATGAAGCTCTCTTGGCAAAATATGACCACACAACTTATTGAAAATTAGCAGACTTTATTGAACTTACACCAGGGGAAAAGAGAGAGCAGTTTACATCGCTCATTTCTGAAGGCCCCCTTATAGCTCGAACAGCCCTTCAGGCATCATTGGACTCTGATAACACGGCGGCGAGGACCATTGCAACTGCTGGGCCTCCTGGTTTCACCTGTCAGGGTTTCCAAGAGAGATGCAATCTACAGTAAAGGACCTTCCTTTTGAGGGTCAGAAGCTGTTTGCCAGCAAGATTGACGAGTCACTTCACTCCTTAAAGGACTCGAGAGCCACTATTAGATCTCTAGGCATCTATACACCTGCAACTAAATGCAAATGAGGCAGGTATTATACATTATAACGTCCTAGACAGGCTCCGTACACACACAACCAGAGACCGTATTATCCTCAAAGACGTAGGCAAACACCACCCAAACGAAGTTCAAATTTTTCACAGTCCTCCACGTTACAGCAACCAATCTCCAAACACCAAATTTGAAGGTTTGGTTGAGGGCTTGACAGACCTCCCGCAACTATTATCACTAACTCCACACTGCACCCAACCATCTGTTTACAGAATGTCTGGTACCATTCTACCCATTTTGGCGTACTGTCACTTCTGACAGATGGGTACTAGAGATCATCAAGACCAGCTACTCCATCCAGTTCCTCTCCTTACCCACCCTCCCTCCTCGTCCCTCTTCAGGGACCCTTCTCACAAGCCACTCTTAAGACAGGAAATAGAATACTTCCTGCAACTAGGCACGGTAGAACCAGTGCTGGTACAACACAGAGGGAAGGGCTTTTATTCCCATTATTTTTTAACACAAAAGAAGTCTGGGGAATGGACATCCATTCTCGATCTCAGGAAACTAAATAAATTTGTCAAAACACAACATTTCAGGATGGTTACTTTAGCAACAATAATTCCTGCTCTGGAACGAGCAGATTGGTTTGCAGCCCTTGACCTGCAAGACGCATATTTTCATATCGCTGTATACCCAGCACACAAGCGATTCCTCCGATTTGTACTGGGACAGGACCACTTTCAATACACAGTACTACCCTTTGGCCTTTCCACGGTTCCCCGAGTGTTTTCCAAAGTGCTAGCAGTGGTGGCGGCCCACCTATGCAAGCAAGGGGTCATGATCTACCCATATTTAGATGATTGTCTAATCAAGGCTCAGACTCGAGAAGAAGCCGTCGAAGCCACGTAAAAGACAATGTCACTTTTCACAGATCTTGGTCTACAAATAAACCTTCAAAAGTCAATGCTAACACCAGTTCAACAACTGGACTTTATTGGGACCCCACCTAAACTCTATATAGGCGAAAGCATCACTACCACCTCAGAGATTCATCGCCCTGACAAACTTGATTGATACCATGATACACAGTCCACAAGTATCTGCCAGGACCTGCCTTCAACTACTAGGTCACATGGCGGTGACCACATATGTCATAAATCATGCCAAACTATGCATGCGCTGCCTGCAAGCTTGGCTCAGGACAGTGTACATTCCACAGAAACAAAGACTGACCAAACTCCTAAGCATGCCAATGAAGGTCAAGGACTCGTTACAATTGTGGACCCGCCCGCACAACATTCCCTCCCAAATGATAATTACAACGGACGCCTCCCTACTGGGTTGGGGTGCCCATTTAAACAGCCTCACAGCACAGGAATCAACTCTCCACATCAACATCCTGGAACTGCAAACAGTTCGCAATGCCCATGTGCACTTCATGCCTCTAATCGAAAACAAAACCATACAGATCATGACGGACAATATCAGCCACCTACCTACAAGGATCTCAGACCATCACAGCGGACACGCTCAGCCGAAAGTTCTCACACAACTATGAGTGGGAAATAAACACCTCAGTGATCCAGAACATATTTCAACTATGGGGTTTCCCCTCGATAGACCTATATGCCATGAGCCAGAACAGCAAATGTCCAACATTTTGCTCCAGAGCGGGTCTGGGACCAAAATGCAGAGAAAATGCGTTTTTCATCCGATCAGACGCACCTCTCCTGCATGCCTTCCCTCCCATCCCGCCAATGCCCAGAGTCATACACAAGTTCAGATATGATCAAACCAAAGTCATCCTGATAGCTCCAGCATGGTCTAGGTAAACATGGTATCCATACCTACAATAGATGTCAGCATGCTCGCTGCAAGTCCTTCCATTCTTTCCAAATCTCCTCTCTCAGGACGCAGGCCAAAATCTGCACCCGAACCTGGAGACGCTCCATCTAAGAGCCTGACTCCTCAGTGGTTCCAAGGCGAGGAGATGATCTGCTTCAAAGAAGTTAAGGATATCTTGCTAAACAGTAAGGCCAGTTACACATTCGACATACCTCCACTAATGGAAGAGATTCCACATGTGGGGCCTAAACAAACAAATCAAAGCCACCAATTCTACCCTGCCCGTAGTCTTGGACTACATACTTCACCTTAAGAAATCAGGTGTCTCAGTGAGTTCATTAAGAGTACACCTGGCAGCAATTACAACCTTCCACCACAAGGTGGATGGCTTTTCGGTCTCTGCACACCCAACTACTAAAAGATTCCTGCAGGGCGTTCATGACCTCTACCCAGAACCCAGAGCCCTAATTCCTCCGTGGGACCTCACTCTAGTGCTTCAATCTCTGACGACTGCCCCGTTCAAACCTCTGGTTACATGTTCACTACTACATCTTTCCATGAAAGAAACCTTTCTTGTAGTCATCACGTCAGCGAGGCGTGTTGGAGAAATAGGGGCCCTGATGGTAGACGCACCATATACAATTTTTCTTAAGAATAAAGGTCACTCTGAGACCTCACCCTAAATTCTTACCTAAAGTCCCTTCTTCATTCCACCTCAACCAACCCATCCATCTTCCCATATTATTCCCTAAACCTCATAAGGACAGGCAAGAGGCAGATGTCAGAAGGGCACTAGCCTTTTATCTAAAATAGACCAAGCCGTTCAGAAAAACTTCTACGCTGTTCCTCTCCACCACAGAACACTCTAAAGGCAAACCCATCTCTAAGCAGAGACTTTCCAAATGGATTTCAGGCTGCATCCAGCTCTGCTACCGTCAACTTGGGCTACAACCCCCCTCACGGGCCAGAACACACTCCACAAGAGCAGCAGCCACCTCAGTAGCCTTCTTGAATGACGTGACTATTAATGACATATTATTCCTGGGGGAAATCTGCGCTCTGTGGGGGGCGCAGAATTCATACCTTCTGCAGATTTCTTGGCTCCCTCACAGAAAAATGGGGGAGCAAAGAAATGCGCTTTAACGTTGCCAGTGAAGACGTGTCCTTATTGCAAATGACAGTAACAGAATCCTCAACTAGTAAGGTCTGTGTGCTTTCTTGCTTTTTTTTCCTGTGCCAGAGAGGCACAATAGAGTTAAATTACAGCTCAGGATCTATTTTACTTATCCATTTTAAAAAAATGCAGAACAATGATTAGCAAAACTGTATGACTTTCATGTGTGAAAGTCTGAGCAATTTAAAGCAACAGTCTACTTTACAGAACACCAAACACCAAAATAAAAGTAATGTAATTTAAATGAAAATCAATTATAACTAGAATGCAGGGTCTTGGTTACCTTTGTAACTTAACTTTCATGTGTTTAAGAAATGCTGAACAGTTATTGTGATTTTTTTTCTGTATGGTAGGTTAAATAAATTATCAATGTAAGTGAAACTGGTGTAATTATATTGCATGATTTTGACAAATAAAATGCAGAATTTTGGATTTTTTGGAGCAGAATTCCCCCAGGAGTAACATATGCAAAGCAGCTACTTGAACATCACCCCACACGTTGATACAGCACTATGTCATTGACCAGGTCTCAGCATGACACCCGGCTTGGACACACAGTCCTATCATCCATTTAGAATTAAATCCAAACCCCTCTTTCCACCTGAGGGGCACTGCTCTACAGTCACGTAAAGTGGAGCACCCACAGGGACATCACTGGAAGAAGAAGAGGGGGTTACTCACCTTGTGCAGTAACTGAGGTTCTTTGAGATGTGTGTCCTTGTGGGTGCTCCACTACCCTCCCTCCTCCTCTCTACTTTGGAGTTCTAATTAGTCCTCTGCAGTAGAGAAGGAACTGAGTGGGGGGGCAGCTGCACAGAGCTAATCAACTACTGCGACAGGCACAAGATGGGGAGAGCGCATGTGCAGCCCAGCCAGTTACTGCTGTCGAAATTCTCCCATTAGAGGCACAGGGTGCGCAATCACCTAAAGTGGAGCACCCACAGGGATACACATCTCAACGAACCTCCGTTACTGCACAAGGTGAGTAACCCTCTCATTCTTTCCAACCCTCTAGTTTTGCTTTCACCACTCTCTCAAAACCATAAATTCTTAGCATCTGTCCCTCTGGCCAAACAATGCTCCCTTCAAATTTCAAGTCACAGTAGATAGCATCCTGCGGTATTCCATTCCTACAACCCCTCACTAGGATTTAATTTTCTGCCTGCTTACCTGGAATGAACTCTGGTCCTTTCTTTATGGTAATGCTAGATAGCTGGGTCAATCCCATCCTTGCTTAAAAAAACGGTTAACAAATCATACAAAGTTGGAAATCACTAAGGGTTTAGGACTTGATCCTACAACTAGATGCACCAATGTGAATTCTAATACCCATGCGGTGTCACTGATGTCAAAGGGACTTATGCATGCACAAGGGTTCTCACCAGTAATTTTGTTTGCAAGTTTGTGACCTTAGTTGGAAGAAGAGTTCTCTGGAAAGTTTCTGGATTATGGCTTTATTGATCAGTTGTGACCATGATAAAAATATCTTTGAAAGTAGGACTGTTGCAAAGTTTTAAAAATACTTTTGAATTGTAGTAACACTTTGTATTTTATCTATTTTATTTATTTTTAAAAAATTAATTTTAAAATGTGCTTAAGTGATTTAGGATCCTACGTGCCATTTTCAAAAGTGCCCAAATCAGAGTCCCATTGAAAGTGAATAGGACTTATGTGCCTAAATTACTTGGACTCTTGCCATCCAAGAGATTTTGAGTCTGAACTCAAAGGGAACATTAAGTTCCTGAAACACAGGGCAATTAAGACCTGCCAGTGTCTGTTTTATTTTCAAAACAACTTATTTGAAAGGTCTGTGTTTTCCATATGAGAATGTTTTAATTATGAAATAATAAACTATCTTATTTTTATGAACCTAGGCACCTGCACAGTGTCTTTCAGGTCAGTGGCAATGGAGTGTTCCACAGGTAAATATATTTTATAATTGCAGCATTTGGTCATTGTTTTCCTTGTCTGAATGCACAGTATGCTTTTTCAATTTTTAAATCACTTGTCCATAATTCAGTTGATGAAATGATATCTCCCAAATCAGTTAATCAGCACTGTTCAAGTTAATATTGTTTGCTATATCTCAGTAATGCAATTATGCAGTATTTCCTGGCATAATGGAAGGGATATAGTATAATTTAATAAAATATCACATCCAGTTTGTTTATTCACATAATATTTCTTTACCACAAGAGAGCTTTGTTCAGCTTGTAGTTCTCTAGTCTATATGGATGGGGAATCTACTTGGGGAATCTTGCCATCCAAGGGATTTTGAATCTGAACTCAAAGGGAACATTAAGTTCCTGAAACACAGGGCAATTAGACATGCCGTGGTTAGTCTAATAGCAGTGGCCTCTGTCACCATTTGGCCCATCCTTAGCCCTGGTCTGCACTACAAACTTAGGTCGATATAACTGCATCGCTGAGGGGTGTGGAAAAAGGAGCAGCCCAATTATACCAACCGAATTCCCGTGTAGACAGTGTTATGTCAATGGACGGGCTTCTCCTGTCAACATAGCTACCGCCTCTTGGGGAGGTGGAGTACCTACGCCAGTGGGAGAGCTTCTCCTGTCAGTGTAGGTAGCATCTTCACTAAGCTACATCAGCACAGTTGCACCGCCGACATAGCTTCAACCGCTTGTGGAGGTGGTTTTATTATGTCAATGGGAGAGTTCTCTTCCATCAGCATCAAGCGGCTACACGAGCGATCTTACAGCAGTGCAGCTGCATCAGTACAGACAGCTGTGCTGCTGTAAACTCGCTAGTGTAGACATGGCCACACACACCTCTTAAAAGGCACAAGGGGAGTTACAGACCTATGGAAAACAAAAATACACCTGACCGTAATCCTTTTCAGTGTTATCTCACCCTACTTTGTGGGTCTTGGGTTTGGTCCAAGACCTTTAAGGGGAGGTAAAGTCCCTGCTGCCTCCATTTTCTTTTTTTTGGGTCTTTTGTTTCCATTGAAGAAATGGCTTCCTTTTCCTCAAGAGCATGTCCTTTTTAAAACAGCCCCCCCGGCACCTTGTCTGTCCCTGCTCTTCTATTAGGGGGTTGAGCATGGAAAATGTCTTCTGCACATCAACATCCTAGAACTCAGGGCAGTCAGATATGCCTGTCTCCAGTTTCTACCATTGATTGGGGCAAATACATACAGGTCATGCTGGACAACATGTCATGCATGTTCTATATCAACTGACAAAGAGGGGCAAGATCCCCCTCCCTCTGTGCCGAAGCTGTCAAAGTTTTGGAATTGGTGCATATGCAATAAGATCATCATCACAGCAGCTTACCTCACAGGTGATCAGAATGTAACCGCGGATACCCTCAGCAGACACTTTTCTCAAGACCACAAGTGGGAAATAGATTCCATTGTACTCAACCACATATTTTGGCAATAGGGCATCCCTCAGATAGATCTGTTCTCCTTGGCCAGAAACAAGAAAGGTGCTCAGTTCTGCTCCAGAGGTTGGCCTGGGTCTCCAGTCCTTGTGGCAATGCCTTTCACTTTCTGTGGTTGTCAGGTCTACTATATGCATTCCCTCCGACTCCTCTAATATCCAAAGTTCTGCTCAAGATAGAGGAGGACAAAGCCAGAGGTATTCTAATAGTTCCACCCTGGTCCGGACAGACAACGTTTCCTTACCCTCATAAAGCTGGTCGCTTGTTCACTGATCAGTCTCTGGACTGCTCCGTATCTTGTTTCCCAAAAAGACAGGAAGATCCTTTATCCCAATCTCAGAGTGCTTCACCTCAAAGCATGGCTACTCAATGGTTTGCGGGTTTAGAAACAGTCTGTTCAGGGGGAGTAAAAAGAGTATTATTACATAGCAGGAAACAGTCTACACACTACACTTACTCGCAAAAATGGACAAGATTTTGCTGCTGGTGTGACCTAAAGTACATTCCACCAGCAACCTCATAGCTGTCAGATATACTGGACTACATCCTGAACTAAAATTGTTGTTGAGCTCTGTTAGGGTCCACCTGGCAGCCATCACAGCTTTCCACTCTCCAATAGAGAGTTATTCCGTGTTTGCTCACTCAACTACAATGAGATTCCTCGGGAGTCAGAAATCTCTTCCCACAAGTCAAATGTCCTATTCTGATTTGGAATCCGAACTTGGTCCTTAACTTGAGGACACTGTTCAAGCCACTGACTACCTGTTCGCGCCTGCATTTATCAGTGAAAATGACATTTCTGGTAGCCATCATGTCAAGCCGGCAAGTTAAGGAAATAGGGGCCCTTATGGCATACTCTCCTTTCACTATATTTTTCAAAGCCAAAGTCATATTATGACCACACTCCAAGCTCTTACCAAAAGCATCTTCAGAATTCCACATTAACCTCCACCTTCCGGTTTTTTACCCTACACCTCAGCTGGATAAGAAGCACTGTTACACACACTCAATGTTAGAAGAGCCCCGGTCTTCTATCTTGACAGGACTAATTGCTTTAGAAAGTCCCCCAAATTGTCTCAATTGCAGATAGCTCAAAAGGGTCAACAATTTATAAACAAAGACTCTCTAGGTGCATATCTGACTGCATTCATTGTTGCTACCAACCTTGCAATCTCCAAGCACCCTCGAACATACAAATGCTTTCTACGAGGTCCATTTCTATTTCAGTAGCCTTTCTGGAAAACGTTCCCATTATTGAGAGACATAAAGCTGCGACTTGAACCTCTATACATATCTTTGCTGAGCATTATGCATTAACTCATGACTCCGCTTCCGATGCTGTATTTGGCTCTTCAGGGCTTTCTTCAGTATTGGACTCACTCCAAAGCCCCCTCCTCAAGGGGAACTGCTCAGTAGCCATCTAGAGTGGAGCACCCATAGGGACACTACTCGAAGAAGAAGTGGCTACTCACTATGTGCAGGAACTGTGGTTCTTCAAGATGCATGTCCCTATGGGTGCTCCACCACCCACCCTTCTTTCCTTTGTCTTTGGAGTTGTCTGCTATGAAGCTTGAGAAGGAATTGAGGGCATTTCGGCCCATGCGGTACTATATAAAAATGGTGCAATGCACGAGACTGAGTAACATGCATGTGTGGGCCTAATGGACACTGCTATGCGAAATCTCTGATCAAAGATGCAGTGGGCGCAAGCGCATCTAGCTAGGAGTACACATAGGGACATGCATCTTGAAGAACCACAGTTATTGCACAGGGTGAGTAACCTCTTCTTATAAATAGAAATGGTGTTCACAAGCCAAAGTTGAAATTCATAAGTTGACACAGACATATCTTCCAAACTGTCAGAGCCTCCCAGAAGCTTTTCCTAGTAATATTACAGCACTACAGCAATGGCATATACAAATAAGAAAAAGAAGAGAAGACCAGTTATATTCCCAAGGAGCTTCTCTCCACTGTGCACTGTAGTGGAAGCTACTAATACAAAAGCTATTCATATCAAACTCAGTCATCAGTTGGGTAAGCCTAAAGCAAATACACCAATGCAAATGGAGTCTGACGAATGCCACTTTCATTAGAGCATGCATATTTCAGACTCCCTGTTAACAATCTACTTACATCTGTGAAGAATTGCAAGACAAAAGTCCCCTTTTCCAAGATGGAACTAAATCTTGTGGTGTTTCATGCAAGACAAGCCAGCAAGGTTGGAACAGCTGACCATCCCATGATACAATCTTGAGGGAACATGAAACAGGACTCTCTTTGTAATGGATCGTGATTTTTGAATGGTCTCTCGATTAATAACAGATCTTCTAGGCAAAACTGAAAACATTTTATATGTTTTTTTAGTTTATCTGAAGTTTTTTGGGGGGGAGGTATGCATGAGGAATTTTTTTACACAGGTTCAATGATTTGTTTTATGATTGCGCCACATTAACAAAACCCCAAAATTATTCATCGTATATTGCTAAAGGTGAACTGAAAAAACTTTATAATAAATAAAAATCTTTTCAATGCCCTGATCCTTCATCAGGATCAGTAAGCATGGATACCTGTGCTTTTATGGAGTATAGTATGGGCACAGAAGTTTGTGCTTATATATATTTTTGTGTGTGCAAAGTTAAACTTGTTCCAATTCTGAAAACTTTCACTCATGTAATTAAAGATTTACAAGACTGGACACTTAGTTTAGCCCCACAGACTTACACAATGCTTGACAAACTAAGCAAGATTGTTAATTTATAGATACATGAAGTATTATTTTACATGAGATAGTAGGAGGATAGAATTATGGTTTTGCATACATATGTGCATTGTGAGTGGTTCTATGCTAAAAATTGAAGTGAATTTGTTGTTAGGCTGTGGAATCTACTGTTAAGGTGGTAATTGCATTCCTAGGAAATGCAACCTTAACTAAGTTAATTACATTTTTTTGTGGAGGGGGTTTCCTTTTGTTTTTTAAATGTGTGAGGGGATAAAATTAACTTGTTTTCTGAAGAGTTGTGGTGGTAAATTTGAGGACTAAATTTAGTCATTACAGTGTGGAACGGAGGAATGTTCATCCTGCTTTAAGTGTAAATCTCAACACAATTTTAACTTACGAAGTCTTTATCAATACCTTCATAATATCATAAAAGATTAACAGAATGCATGGGTAGACTAAAAATTACAAATGAATATGTTTTAAAAACAAAATACTTGAAAATTGCTTTATTTCCTGTTTAAACGCCATAACTGGTATTGAGGTTTCTGTATTTTTATTGTATGAATTTATGATGTCACAAATACACAAAGCAATATCTCCTCTTCTACTTTAGTTAATTATTTATTTTTTGTCAACTATTGAAGGAAAAACAAAACTATCATATTTTTGCAGGGATTTAAAAAAAAACCTTTCAATTTGCTTTTATAATGTATTTATAAATATATATTTAAGTTTATATATGTTTTCAGTTATGGATTTGGAATCTTAAACAACTTTATATTTTAGTTACTTTTAAAAGTACATCAGTTCATTTTTAATGTGCTTAGAAAACTTTCTTACTCTCTCCTGCTTTCTGACTTTTGTATTTTCTCTTTTTTCTTTTCTACCAAATTGCCCTGGGATTAAAATGTTAAAGCAGCACCATCAGTTTTAAAATTGAGACTTGTGTTTGCAAACTTTTGACTTTTTTTTTTTTTACAGTAGTATCTAAGATTACTATAACTGAATGAGAATTTTTTTTTTTTTTTTTTTTTTACAGTTTGTTGACTGAGTGCTTTTGACAGAACTTCATGTAAAATCATCTTAATTATTTCCCCTGTATGGTCAGTTGGTTACTTTTCCCTTTTGTTTGTGTCGGCCCTTCACATAGCAGAGGAGAGAGAGACATTTTTAAAAGAAGAACATTTGATTGTAAAAACACAAAAATAGCAAAGGGACTCGAAGCCAAGAGTAGTATCTAAAACTTTTAAATATTTTTTTAAGTTGCCTAAATTTTAGTGTCAGTTATTTAAGTCTTTAGTTTGGTGTTGCTTACCACTGGCACAGTTCAGTAACCTGTACTAAATCTTGTTTTATTTCAGTCTCCTGCCTCTTCAACCTCATTCTTTTATCTTCACCCTTCTGAAGTTATTTATCAGCCACTAGAAATTGCACAGGACAGTGGATGTGTACCTCCTCCTTTCTCTCTAATGGAAGCTGCAGTTCCAGAGGTACTTTCATGGAACTTTTATATACAATATATATACTTGTATGCAATAGAAACGTGAACATTTTTTATTTGAACCAATTAAACAGAACCAATTTAAGCACAAACAATTCAGTGCAACAACATCAGCCATGCAGAAGTTTACAACCCTTTGCACTTTTTCTCCATGCCCACACTAGTATTGTTTTAAGTCATTGCAATCCCAGTGCCTCTTGGTAACCTATCTCAGAGTTCCTGGCATGGCTTCCTAGCAGAAACATCGGATTTTGAAATATTTTGAAAGGCTGCCATGGGATTGTGGGCAGCAGTGGGAGGACTAGGTTAAATGTTTCTGCTAGTTCCACATTGATGCTAACAGTTCAGATTGAATAAATTCAGACTGAATTGCTTGTTAGGACTGTTGAATGATTATAGTCAGATCTGAATGCTTCTAAGAATGTAAATTGGCTGGAATACTTTTCTGTGGAGAAACATGGTGTTTGACAAGTGTTCTGGGGATTAGAATAGTAAGGTTTTCCAGGTTCTAACAAATCTTTTCTGCTGTTTTGTGCATATGAATCTTTACTACTTAGTCAACAGCAATCCTTTTTTGCCGTCTTTTTTTTCCTTTTTGTTAATTGTTAATTTTTAGATAGGAGAGAGAGTATTAGAA
Source organism: Terrapene triunguis (assembly GCF_002925995.2). Taxonomy (NCBI): domain Eukaryota; kingdom Metazoa; phylum Chordata; order Testudines; family Emydidae; genus Terrapene; species Terrapene triunguis. The sequence continues at coordinate 54,083,010 of NW_020664413.1, read as the reverse complement.
AATTTATGATAAAACCATTTGTTAGTAATTGAATATATAAGAAGTGGAAGGAAAATATAGCAATATTGCTATAGCAATATGTTTTACTGAAAATGGAGCTATGAAAAAGACCTGTACAATTATTGTGATATATTGGTACAGTATTCTTTCCTTAAAACAATTCTTCATCACCAAAGCAGTTAGAAGGACTATGAAGGGTGAGGGCCCAAGTCAGGTACATTATAGAAAATGACAAACAGTATATGCAGAAGCCTGCACATTTTTTCTCTAAAATAAATATATATTGACATTCCTATGCAACTGCACACACTGCTCCTTTGCTGGCTATTTTCATACTTATCTTGCATGTTTTACCACTTGTGCATGAATCAGAAGGTTACCAATTATGTACAAAGAAATTTTAGGAGGCCGATGAACTACAAATAAAACCAGAATTAATTTAGGAAAACATGGCTGTATCATGCCCTCAATCCACAGGTACATAGTCTATTGATATTAGGGGAAGCTACATGTACACAATTCACCTGTTGAAGAAAAATGCATTCTGCATCTTTCCTGAGTAAATATTTTTAAAACAAGCCAAAAATATTGGTTACGGAGCTTCAGTATTAATCTAATAAATTTATACACTATTCCTTTACAGTTATGAGTAAACTGGATTCATAGTACAGAAATTAATCTCTTTAATGTGCTTACAGGTTAGGAAGAAAGGTGTGTGCACTGGGTAGCATTGATAAACAAGTGTGTGATATGAAGTGAAAAGAACGAGGAGTACTTGTGGCACCTTAGAGACTAACAAATTTATTTGAGCATAAGCTTTTGTGGGCTAAAGCCCACTTCATCACATGCATGCAGTGAAAAATACAGTAGGAAGAGTGTATGTATGTGTGTATGTGTATATATACAACACACACACACACAAACACACACAGAGAACATGAAAAAATGGGGGTTGCCATACCAACTCTAATGAGACTAATCGATTAAGGTGGGCTGTTAGCAGCAGGAGAAAAAAAAACTTTTGTAGTGATAATCAGGATGGCCCATTTCAAACAGTTGACAAGAAGGTGTCAGTAACAGTAGTGGGAAAATAAGCATGGGGAAATAGTTTTTAGTTTGTGTAATGACTCATCCACTCCTAGTCTTTATTCAAGCCTAATTTAATGGTGTCCATTTTGCAAATTAATTCCAGTTCTGCAGTTTCTCGTTGGAGTCTGTTTTTGAAGTTTTTTTGTTGAATAATTGTGACTTTTAGGTCTATAATTGAGTGACCAGGGAGGTTGACGTGTTCTCCGACTGGTTTTTGAATGTTATAATTCTTGACGTCTGATTTGTGTCCATTTATTCTTTTGCGTAGAGACTGTCCAGTTTGGCCAATGTACGTGGCAGAGGGGCATTGCTGGCACATGATGGCATATATCACATTGGTAGATGTGCAGGTGAACGAGCCCCGGATGGTGTGGCTGATGTGGTTAGATCCTATGATGGTGTCCCTTGAATAGATATGTGGACAGAGTTGGCACCGGGGTTTGTAGCAGGGTTTGGTTCCTGGGTTAGTGTTTTTGTTGTGTGGTGTGTGGTTGCTGGTGAGTATTTGCTTCAGGTTGTGGGGCTTTCTGTAGGTGAGGAGTGGCCTGTCTCCCAAGATCTGAGAGAGTGAGGGATCGTCCTTCAGGATAGGTTGTAGATCCTTGATGATGCACTGGAGAGGTTTTAGTTGGGGGCTGTAGGTGACAGCTAGTGGCATTCTGTTACTTTCTTTGTTGGGCCTGTCTCAGTATATCCATTGACTTCAATAGGTTTTGGATCAGGCCCCTAAAAACTTTAGTGTCGTTTAGAAAAGAAAGCCCATATTAGTACACCTCTACCTCGATATAACGCTGTCCTCAGGAGCCAAAAAATCTTACTGAGTTATAGGTGAAACCGCGTTATATCGAACTTGGTTTGATCCGCCGGAGCGCGCAGCCCCGCCCCCCCGGAGCGCTGCTTTACCGCGTCATATCAGAATTCGTGTTATATCGGGTTGCGTTATATTGGGGTAGAGGTGTAGTTAATAATGGTTAATTTCACCTTAAAGTTACAGAAAAATATTCTGGATGTTAAATATTTTTGATAGAATCTTAACCTTTTATGTTTTTCCTTGACATTTCATGGTAGTTTATTATAACTATAAAAGGATTACTACTGCATATCAAGCAATAGCACTTGTTGCTTCTTAAGCTTAAATTCAACTGAATCAAACACCATAGTTCACACACACACGAAAGAGGGGAGGGAGGCGGAAGACTGAAAAAAGTTGTTCATCCAACTAGACAGACAAGGTGGTTGAGGTAATATCTTTCTGGACCTCTTTCTGTTGGTGAGAGAGACACACCCTTTCAAGTTTACACAGAGTTCTTCTTCAGATCTTGGAAATGAATCAGAGTGTCACTGTTAAATACAAGGTGGAACAGAGAGTTTAGCATAAGTAGTTAACACATATTTCAAGGGACCATTCAAGGTGAAGTGGTTTGTTAACACCTCTCCAATCATAGGGAGAAAAATAATCATGGGGGTATAAGCGGGTGCGGGGGGGGGTGTCGGTGTTTGTAGATGGTTGTAAAGATGTGTTGTTGGAATGGGTCACCCAAATACCCTGAGAGAACCTGTTACAATTCAGAAATAAAACCCCCTCCAAATGCACACCCGTAGCTGTCACCTACCACCCCACACTAGAACCCACACAGGGTATCTACAACCCATACTTGATGGGGACCACATCCTGAAAGACATCTTTCCTGAACTCTGTCTTCTGGCCTTCAAACAATCCCCCAACCTCTCCAGCCTCATCATTAGAAGCAAGCTCTCCACAGACCAGGAGACACCAACTCAAAGTGGCACCAGACCCTGCCAGAACAACAGATGCAAAACCTGCAAACATATCTCTGCTGCTATAATGATCAACACCCTCCACAAAAAACCTTTCAAGATCCATGGGTCCTACGCATACCTATCACAACATATGGTGTACCTCATCCAGTACACTAAATGCCCCAGTATAGCAACTATGTGGGTGAAACCAGACAATCACTACACTCTCCAGTGAACTCACATAGGAAAATGATAAAAGACCAAAACGCCACATCACCTCTGGGTGAATAGTTTTCACAAAACGCTCACTCTATAGCTGACCGATTGGTACTTATTGTCAAAGGAAACCCCCATAACACTTTCAAAAGATGAGCCTGGGAGCTTATAACTTTGCTAGACACTAAAACTCATTGACTGAAGAGAGACACTGGATTTATGGCTTATTACAACAATCTGTAAACCACTAACACTGCTCTCTTCCCCCTCCCCCATTTGTCTCCCCTCCTTTCCTTCCTATGACTGGAAGGGTGTTAACAGGCCACTTCACCTTGAATGGTCCCTTGAAATATGTTATTTACTTATGCTAAATAATCTGTTCCACCTTGTATTTAGCAGTGACACTCAGGGTATGGCTACACTTGCAGCTGTAGAGTGCTGTGAGTTAAACCCACCTTCGTACAGCTGAGTAGGGAAAGCGCTGCAGACTGACAGCGCACTGGCGTGGCCACATTTGCAGCTGCATTGGGAGCGGTGCATTATGGGGAGCTATCCCAGCATTCATGTGGCTGCAATGTGCTTTTCAAAAGGGGGGGGGTGGAGTGTGACAGGGAGTGTGTGGGGAGAGAGTGGGTTTTGGGGTGCTGAGAGTGTGTCAGCACGCTGCCTTGCAAGTTCCGACCCCCCTGCTTCTCATTCACTCAAAGTAAACAGCAAAATTTTTGCTTTTTCTCTCTGGTACGGAGCTTTGAAACGGCACTTCCGTGTTCCTGGAGCCGATCACAACAATGAAGAGTGGCCACTTGATAAGGGGATTATCACAGCGCAGCAAGTTAACTCCTCGTTCACACTGACACCCAGGAGTTGTAGCCCCTACGCTGCATCTCTTATTCCTCTTGGGGAGGTGGGGTACCTGCAGCGGTGTAGCCAGGGAGACACAGCGCTGTACGTTCCTTGCCAGTGTGGATGGGGAGTGAGGTACAGCGCTGTGGGCAAGTGTAGCCAAGGCCTCTGAAGAAGAGCTCTGGGTAGCTCGAAAGCTCTCTCTCACCAACAGAAGTAGGTCCAGTAAAAGATATTACCTCACCCTGGGACTGACATGGCTACAATACGTTAATCCAACTAGAGAGACATAAGCTATTTTCTCCTGTCAAATTATGTGTAATCAATAGGAACAGAACCAGAGTGTGTGAACACGTGTAGACTATAATAATATTTATCACTTACATAGGAGTTAAAATGACTTACAATATAAAATGAACAGCTTGTCCACTCCAGACTTCACAAATGTAGCACTCATTTGGAAGGAAGCATGTTTTCTATGAACAATTCTAGAGAAGCACCATGAATCTAGCACACAGTTATGACAAGTTATGATCTAGCTCCCATCTTCCGAGAGACAGAAGGAATAAAATTCTACTATCCAAAAGTTTGATAAATACTCCACTTTCTTTAAAATTAGGAAGCACTGAAGTCTTAGTTCGAAAAAATAAACTGAGTACTATGTCAATTTTCTACTTAAAATATGGAGATGAGGGAAGTTTGTTTTTTTTAAATTACCCACTCATTCACCCAGAGTTAGTGCACACTTACTCACAGACAGGAACAGTGCAGTGATGAAAACAATCACGAGAAATAACTAACGGGATAGCAGATTTCGAGAGCATTCCATTTCCAGGTCATCAGTTACAAAAGCAGCTGAGGAAGCGTTTCCTGATTCTGACATGCATCCGAAGAAGTGGGTATTCACCCATGAAAGCTCATGCTCCAATATGTCTGTTAGTCTATAAGGTGCCACAGGACTCTTTGCTGCTTTTACAGATCCAGACTAACACAGCTACCCCTTTGATACTTTCCTGATTCTTCCACTCCTGAGCCTGAAAACCTCAGCAGCTTGATTGTGTTTATGTAAGCGGGGGAATGGTCCCGCTATTGTGGGGAACTTTCCTGGCTTCTGCACTACCCCGGTGAAGTGGGCTAGCGAAAGGATCTGAGTCCTCGCTCCCACTCCCTTTACCCAGAGGCCTCCCTGCCCTTGAGGGCTCCCCTTCCACTCTCCTGTCTGGCAGAGTCCTCGTAACCCCAACAAGGCTGGACCCAGGATTCCTGGGGGGTTCAACCCCCAACCCTGCTGTGGTCACCTAGGACAGGGGCTAGGGTGTCCCCACTCCGGGGTACCCTCTCTGCACTGGGCACCTCCCAGACCCACTGATTATTCCATACAATTTAAAGCAAATACAAGTTGTTTAATTAACAATTAATCTAAAGAAAAGAACAAGGAAAAATGGGAAAGGTTAAAGGAAAACACATCACCCCGCTCTGTGGCAGGGAACATCACAAACAGTGTCTCTGGACATCAGGGCACTTCGCAGTCTGTTCCTTGTAGATCCCAGATTTCCTTCTCAGGCCCTGGCTGTGCTGCAGGTATGCTGCGGGTTGGACACTTGCAATGGTGGTGGCCACACACCTCCGGGCTTTGAGTGGTGGGACCCTTCTTCCCAGCGTCAGCCCCCCGTCAGGTTACGGTCCCATCCCCCCCGGTCTGGCCTGCAAGGGCCCTTGGCTAGGGGTGTCTTTCTGTGCTGGGCCCTTTGCCCAAGGTCCCCCCTTGCCTGGCCCCACTTGCTCACCACACCTGGCTCTGTGGCTGCAGCTCTGCTCCCAGCACAGGATCTGCTCTCCCTGGGCTGCGTCTCTGGCTCTGTGGCTGCAGCTCTGCTCCCAGCACAGGATCTGCTCTCCCTGGGCTGCATCTCTGGCCCCTCTGGATCTGGCACGGTTCTGCTCTCCAGCTCAGCTTGGGCCCCTGCTTTCTCCTTAGCTCGGCCCCACTCAGTCTGACCCAGGCAATTCCAACTCACACGGAGGACGGGACCCACCCTGGCCTCCTGGCATGCTGATTAGCCTGCCCACCCTGTCAATCAGGCTGACCTGGAGCATTGGCCTCTCGCCATTGTTCCTGGGGACTGTCAGTCTCAGGGTCCTGATTTCCCATCAACCCCTCCCCTTTCAGTGCTGGGAGCTAGCCAACCAAAACACCCCCACTGAATGTTAGTAAGGGGCAACAGTCCCCTTACATTTAGGTATCAGAAGGCCCCACCGGAGGGAAGGCCTGCAGCTAGGGAGCACGCAAAGCAAACTTATGGATTGTTGCCCCTTTCAGACCCAAGCAGATAGTCAAAGTTTAGGGCCCTGGGGATGTTCCGGTTGGGGGTTGAAATTGATGATGGGATCTGATATTTTCTTTGGTGCAATCTTGTTTATTTACAAGGAATGTGCATGGTCCTGCTTCTCCAAATGCAGGAGGAACCGGAAACAAAAAAACGTTTTCTTAGTTTACAATCCCATTCGCCTCTTTAGCCAGCACCAGACCCGCAATTATTCAACAAAAAAACTTCAAAAACAGACTCCAACTGCAGAACTGGAATTAATTTGCAAAATGGACACCATTAAATTAGGCTTGAATAAAGACTGGGAGTGGATGAGTCATTACACAAACTAAAAACTATTTCCCCATGCTAATTTTCCCCCTACTGTTACTGACACCTTCTTGTCAACTGTTTGAAATGGGCCATCCTGATTATCACTACAAAAGGTTTTTTTTCTCCTGCTGATAATATCCCACCTTAATCGATTAGTCTCATTAGAGTTGGTATGGCAACCCCCATTTTTTCATGTTCTCTGTATATCTATCTATCTTCCTACTGTATTTTCCACTGCATGCATCTGATGAAGTGGGCTTTAGCCCATGAAAGCGTATGCTCAGATAAATTTGTTAGTCTCTAAGGTGCCACAAATACTCCTCGTTCTTTTTGCTGATACAGACTAACACGGCTACCACTCTGAAACCTGATATTAAATGATTTACCAAAATCTATTCTGCAATGGGGAAAAAAATAAATTTTAAAAAAATCACTGATTAATGTTCAGTACTCAGGTTACCTTAGTCCACAGTTTTTAGCAGTTTAAATCATGAGAGTTTACAAAAACAAACAAATATAGAACATGCTTTTGTACTCTTAAAAATCTTTTTATAAAAAATGTTTGTTTTTTTGACAGCCATATTCTGATCATGGAGTTCAAGCAGCATATCACCAAGTTTATGCCCAGAGTGCCATAGCTATGCAAGCACCTGTGATGCAGCATGAGCCAGTTAAAGTAAGCTCTGTAGTCTTTTTCTTTTCTTTTGGTCTTATGTACTGCCAGGTGGTAAGTAAGGAGGACAAGAATGTTGCAGAGGAGCTAAACTATTTCTTTGCATTAGTCTTCACCACAGAGGATGTTGGGGAGATACTACCTTGGAATTATTCTATTCAGATAATAGATATGAGACACAGTCATAAAATAAGATGTCAAATGAGGAAAAGGTGGAAATAATTGATAAATTAAAGAGTAACAAATTACCAGGATTTCTGAAGATGGAGGATATCTGAAGAAACTTAATAATGAAGTGGCTGAGCTGCTAATAAAAATATGCCATCTTTTATGAAGATCAGCTGCTATTCCAGAGGACTAGAGGCTAGCAAATGGCAATACTTGTCTTTAAAAAAGACTTTAGGGATGGTACAGGGACTTCTAGACTAGTGAGCCTTACTTCTCTAGGAGAAAGTTGACTGAAACAATAATTAAAAATAGAATTTTAGAATATATAGCTGAACATGCTGAGAGAGAGAGAGAGCGAGAGAGAGAGACAGACAAGCACGGCTTCTGTATGACAAAATCATGCCTCTAATATACCAGCATATTTTCAAGATGTTAACAAAGTAAAGGGTAAAGGCTCTGATTGGTTTTGTCTCTGCAGTGGCCCCCTTGTAGCCCATCAGGGTACAAATCACCCAGCTGCAGGTCTCCACTTGTAGGTTTGCTCTTTTGTGAGGTCCAGTGTAGTGGTGCATTAATCCTCCAGCCAAAGCAAACTTCAGTCTTCCTCCTTTTGGAGTGTTATGGTCCAAAAGAAATCAGGAAAAACCACAACTTCACAACAACGGGTATCCAAAGAACCCTCAGTGGGATCCCACCTTTATATTTGGGGCTTATCTTCAGATAGTATTTTGGCTGGTCTCCCAGAGTCTGGTCATTCATTCCACCAGTAGGCTTGTCCAACCAGCAAGCTACCTAAAGGTACGTCTACACTTACCTCCGGGTCCGGCGGCAGGCAATCGATGTTCTGGGATCGATTTATCGCGTCTTGTCTAGACGCGATAAATCGATCCCGGAAGTGCTCGCCGTCAACGCCGGTACTCCAGCTCGGCGAGAGGAGTACGCGGCATCGATGGGGGAGCCTGCCTGCAGCGTCTGGACCCGCGGTAAGTTCGGACTAAGGTACTTTGAATTCAGCTACGTTATTAACGTAGCTGAATTTGCGTACCTTAGTCCAAAGTGGAGGGTTAGTGTGGACCAGGCCTTAGTCTTCGGCTGCAGCCAGACTTCTCTCACATCAGGAGAAGCAGACCTCTGCTCTCCTAGGTCTCCTCTTTTTAGCTCCCCTCTCTATGCCTGGCATCTGCTGCAGGTTTAATAGGGCAAGACCAGCTGGGTCCACAGGCTCTCATTAATACTTTCCTTTTCAGTGAACAATAAGATGTCAAAACCAAAATAATTTGAGTTAGCTCAAACTTGAGAAGACTTCAAGGAGGAACTTCAGAGGCACCTAACAAAGTTAGGCAAATGAACTGCACAGTGTGGCAGATGGAATTCAGTACTGGCAAATCCAAGGAGTAATGCATACTGGAAGGAATAATCTGCTGGGTTCTAAATTAACTGAAACTACCGAGAAAAAAGACCTTGGTGTCAGTGTGGCCAGTCACTAGAAACCTCTGCTGAATGTGCAGTGGCACTCAAAAAAGTAAACATAACATTAGGATGTATAAAGAATGGGTTAAAAGAATACTGAAAATATTACATCATTATATAAATGCTATTGTTATCAAAAGTGATTAATGATTTTGAGTGTCTTAATTTTTGGGTGCCTAACTTGAGATATGTTAAAGGATCTTGACCTTTGGGAAGAGGGTACTCAGCATTTTCTGAAAATTATGCTTCTTTGGGCGTCTTAAACTGGGCACCCAAAAATTGAGGTACAGCAAGTAACTAATTTCTTCATGGAACAAAGAACAGGCACTGCTTTAGCCTGAGGGTATTTCCCCCTTCCAAATATCAAAGGACTCCTACAAACAAATGAGCTGTGAGATCATCTCAAAGAAAAGGTCGCAAGAATCCTTCATAATGCAAAGTATGTTAGGCAACTTAATTTAGGGGGTAAATACCAGCTCCCCCCATAATGAATGGTATAAAGAACAAAAACAAGGGGCTATCCAATGAAATTGAAAAGTAACATTTAAAACAGAAGTAAAAGGAAATACTTTTTTACACACTGTATTATTAACATGTGGAACTAATTGCCACTAAATATCATTGAGGCCAAGAGTTTAGTAATAATGCAAAAAGTAATAAATGTATGGCTAATGAGATCATCCACAGTTGTGTTAGATAGGTTTAAAGACAAATTAGATGTGATATAACTCTGTGCTTCAAAGCATAAAGCAACCACTAACTTTCTGGGTTAGGAAGGGATTTATCCGTAAGGCAGGTTAGTCTTTAATTGTCCATTTTGAGGTTTCTTACATTTCCTCTGAAATGTCTGGGACTGGCCACTGTCAGAAACAAGGGTCTGGAACTAAAGGAATCACTGGTCTGATTTGGTATGACAGTTCCTGTGAAAACATAATAGCACTTTACATCATCAAAACTCAGAACAAACATCAGTTAATGAAAGATTAAAATAATTGTATGTTTGTTGAGTGATGATCCCTTTGTGTATTCTACACATGGAATATGCATGCATGCCATGTGCCCGAGTCCAGAAATTCTTCAACGCAATATTCGTTGACCCGCACATGCTCAGTAGCTTCCCTCGTGCTCCCAACCGAGAGTATAAGAGGCAATATGGGTAGACACCTCTTCAGTTCCTTCTTATCAGCACATGACCTGAGTCAGAATTGTGTCCTCCTTCACTCTGCGCATAACCTGTAAAGTAAACTCTTTGTAAATAGTTTTTATATCTTAGCTTAGTAGTTATAGTTAGCATAGGATAGTTCCCCCACCCGCCATTCAGGGAAAATGTTCCCCAGTCCCAGGACTATGCTCAGAGTCCCGGGATTCAAAAATTGCATCTCCTGCCCTCACTCCTTCTCCATCAATGACGAGCATCAATGGTGCCTGTACTGCCTGGATGACGCACCTATGTCTTTGAAGTTCAGTATCTGTCAATCCTTCGCAACCAGAATTAGAAAGATCAGAGCTCTGACTAAAAGCGTTCCTGATGGAGGAGACTGAGACCTTGCTCTGACCTGAACCTGGAAGACCCTCCCTCCGTGTACATCAGCCTCAACCAACCAGCAGTGCCTCTCCAAGCACAGGCCTTGAAAACTCTTTGAAAACTCATGGCAATCCCAGATTGAAAACTCAGGCGATCATGGCGATTAAAACTCATGGAGGTCCCGGATGACTGGAAAAAGACTAATGTAGTGCCCATCTTTAAAAAAGGGAAGGAGGAGGATCCGGAGAACTACAGGCCAGTCAGCCTCACCTCAGTCCCTGGAAAAATCTTGGAGCAGGTCCTGAAGGAATCAATTCTGAAGCACTTAGAGGAGAGGAAAGTGATCAGGAACAGTCAGCATGGATTCACCAAGGGCAAGTCATGCCTGACTAACCTAATTGCCTTCTATGATGAGATAACTGGCTCTGTGGATGAGGGGAAAGCAGTGGACGTGTTATTCCTTGACTTTAGCAAAGCTTTTGGTACGGTCTCCCACAATATTTTTGCCAGCAAGTTAAAGAAGGATGGGCTGGATGAATGGACTATAAGGTGGATAGAAAGCTGGCTAGATCGTCGGGCTCAACGGGTAGTAATCAGTGGCTCCATGTCTAGTTGGCAGCCGGTATCAAGCGGAGTGCCCCAAGGGTCGGTCCTGGGGCCGGTTTTGTTCAATATCTTCATTAATGATCTGGAGGATGGTGTGGATTGCACACTCAGCAAGTTTGCAGATGACACTAAACTGGGAGGAGTGGTAGATATGCTGGAGGGTAGGGATAGGATATAGAAGGACCTAGAGAAATTGGAGGAATCGGCCAAAAGAAATCTGATGAGGTTCAACAAGGACAAGTGCAGAGTCCTGCACTTTGGACGGAAGAATCCCATGCACTGCTACAGACTAGGGACCGAATGGCTAGGCATCAGTTCTGCAGAAAAGGACCTAGGGGTTACAGTGGACGAGAAGCTGGATATGAGTCAACAGTGTGCCCTTGTTGCCAAGAAGGCTAACGGCATTTTGGGCTGTATAAGTAGGGGCATTGCTAGCAGATCGAGGGACGTGATCATTCCCTTCTATTTGACATTGGTGAGGCCTCATGTGGAGTACTGTGTCCAGTTTTGGGCCCCACACTACAAGAAGGATGTGGAAAAATTGGAAAGAGTCCAGCGGAGGGATTAGGGGGCTGGAGCAGATGACTTATGAGGAGAGGCTGAGGGAACTGGGATTGTTTAGTCTGCAGAAGAGAAGAATGAGGGGGGATTTGATAACTGCTTTCAACTACCTGAAAGGGGGTTCCAAAGAGGATGGATCTAGACTGTTCTCGGTGGTAGCAGATGACAGAACAAGGAGTAATGGTCTCAAGTTGCAGTGCTGGAGGTTTAGGTTGGATATTAGGAAAAACGTTTTCACTAGGAGGGTGGTGAAGTACTGGAATGGGTTACCTAGGGAGGTGGTGGAATCTCCTTCCTTAGAAGTTTTTACGGTCAGGCTTGACAAAGCCCTGGCTGGGATGATTTAGTTGGGGATTGGTCCTGCTCTGAGCAGGGGGTTGGACTAGATGACTTCCTGAGGTCCCTTCCAACCCTGATATTCTATGAAGAATCTTTACCACCAAAGCCCAAGGAATCCTCTTACAAGGCTTCCCACGAGAGTAAGGGGCAATCTCATGGGCGTAAGAACAGATTCCCACAGAGGATTGTCCATAAGGAACGCGTTTCCTTCCTTAGGTGGTCCAGCTTGGGTGAGATGTCGCATATGGAACCAGCTCCGCCGAAGACCCCCAGGACTGCAGGACTGAAGTGGAAAGACGTACACTCTCCAGTCTCATCTATGAGTACAGGTCCAGATGCATCATCGGTACGACCATGTTTATCCAAAGACTGACTGGCTGTGACAGACAAGCCCCATCCTTCAGGTGTTTCTGCTGGAACTCCCCAGACTCTCGGCCATACGGAGACCTTTGTACACCATAGGATATATTCCTCTCCTCCCCACAGTCTCCACTCCTTTCAGGCTATCCCCTCCTGAGGGACATCCTTATCCCAGAGGGGTAATCATTACTGACGTCCCAGGAGCAGTTACATCTCCATCCATCAGGTAGGAGCACCCAATACTGATGGTACCACCACTATGGACTTGGAATTGCAGAAGTCAGAAGAGATACCTGCACCGGTATCTCTAGTAAGACACACAGGAGCCCTGACACACAGTTGAGAGGCTGTGCTTACCATCTATCTGGATATGATTCCCCCACCCCCGCAGACAGCTGGTACTGATTGCCTTGGGGCCACCATGACCAATGTATCCCTCCTTCTGGCCTTATTAGGGCCTTTGGGACCCCTATGGCAGGTGACCAGACCTCTCTCAGGAGTTGTACTCCTCTTCTCAGCCAGTTCCATTGGTGTATGAGGAGGAAGAGCTGGAAACAGCTCAGATGGGGGCTTCCTCATCATCTCCAGACAACGCCATCACTCCTTCATCAACTTCTCCATTGGATGACCACCATCAGGAGCTGTTTCAATGGGTTGCTAATGATCCACAGATCCCATTAGAAGAGGTCCAGTGCTCTCAACACCGGCTCTTGGACTTTGCAATTGCAAGGACCGACCAGTGTGGCCCTTCCAATTAACAAGGCTATCTTGGAACTGGCCAGAGCAGTTTGGCACACACCAGCATCTTGTGTTCTAACACCAAAAAGAGCCAAAAGATGTTATTTTGTGCTGCCAAAGGAGCTGACTTTTTGTTTTCCCATCCTGCCCCTAACTTGGTGATGATGCAGGTGGCTACAGAAAGAACTCTGTCGCACTGCCAGAAATCCACTCTGGCAGATAAAGATTCAAAGAGACTGGATCTCTTGGGTAGGAAGGTCTTCCCTTCCACAAGTCTCCAATTTTGTGTAGCTAATTACCAAACTTTATTAGCAAGATACAATTTCAACATGTACGCCAGGCTTGGCGGACTTTAAAGACAAACTTCCCATGGAAGATGGAGCCTAATTCCAATCCTTTCTGGATGAGGGGAAGCTAGTAGCAAAGGTGACTCTCCAGACTGCGGTAGATGCCGCACACCTACAGTGTCCAGAAATTTAGCCACAGGGCTGGTCATGCAAAGGGACCTGTGGCTCCAGTTGTCAGGCTTTTCTAGAGAGGTCCACCATCCACAACCTCCCCTTTAATGAGTCCAACCTTTTTAATGAAAAGATGTATAAATCCCTGCATTCTCTAAAGGATTCAGGGTCCCCTCTATGATCCCTGGGGATTTACACTCCATCCCCAAGGAGGAAACACTAGAGACAGCCCTTTAGACCAGTGGTTTTCAAACTTCTTTTCTGGGTGCCCAGTTGAAGAAAATTGTTGATGCCTGCAACCCGATGGGGATGAGGGGTTTGGGGTGTGGGAGGGGCTCAGGGCTGGGGCAGAGGGTTGGGGTGCAGGGGTGAGGGCTGCAGGGTGGGGATGGGAATGAGAGGTTCAGGGTGGGGGAGGGGGCTCTGGACTGGGGCAGGGGTTGGGGTGCAGGGGCGCAGCACGGTGTCAGAACAGGTAGGCACTAGCCTGCCTTAGCTGGGCAGCACTGCCGACGGGACTTTTAACGTCCCGTTCAGCGGTGCTGACCAGAGCTGATAGGGTCCCTTGGTGCTGAGCAAGGCGACCCAGTACCTTACATGTTGCGACCCGAACTTTGAAAAACACTGCTTTAGACCATGACCACCCCCTTCGCACATTGCATATTACCACCAGCATCCACCTGAGTCTGCATAAATGACAGAGGATTCAGAGGTCCCATTCCTCAGCTCCCTCCACTTACTCCCAACCACTGTCCAAGGGCCATTTTTGACATGCATGTCAAGCCCGCGTATCACCAATGATGCCATCTACTTCCTCTCCTGTCATCTTTGGAGGATGTCTTATTTCCCTCCCCCTCAGCTGGAACAAGATCACCAGAGACAGTTGGGTCCTGGAGATTACCAGGGATACTTCATAGAGCTTCTTTCCTTCCCTCCTCACCAACCACTTTCCTGATCCCCCTTTGGGAACCACTCTCACCAATTGAGTCTTCAATAAGAGGCGGAATTCCTTGTATGCATCCCACCTCTGTACCAAGGGAGAGGATTCTTCTCTCCATATTTCCTAATCCCCAAAAAAGAATGTTACCTGCACAATTTAGGTTTCTCACCATCCCTACTCTCTCTTTTGGGTGCTCAGGAAGTAAGGGACCCAAATTTACCCCTCCGTGGGCTCAGGGCTAACACCCATTCCTGGTGGACTGAGGGCTCTACAGGTCTGCAGGGCCTTTTCCTAGTAAAAGAGCTTTACACAATAATATCCTTAACCTCTATTTATTAACAGTTACCTAAACAGAATACACACACTAAGCATATGATGCTCACCACTCCTGAGTATGCAGGTGATCTTCCCCCTACTGGCCAGGCAAGGTTCATGTCATCTGTAGCTCCTCTGCCTGGCAGCAATCAGACTTTGGAACTGGTGTATCAGAAACCACATTACAATACAGGCTGCATACTTGCTGGATGTCCACAACTCCCTGATAGACAAGTTGAGCAGGTGCTTAGCTGCAGACCACAAATGAGAGATCCACTACCCAGTTCTAACCAATATATTCTGACAGTGGTGAATTCCTTAACCAAAGTAGAAAGGATTCCACTAGAACATGCTACCTGGCTAAATGGTGGTGTTTTTTGGCCTTGGTATGTTCCCACCAACATTCACTAGGTGCTGTGCATAGTCTAGACTAACTGGACTATCTCCTCTCCTTAAAATCTTCAAGTCTGGCCCTGAGTTCACTGCGAGTACATGTAGCAGCAATTAGTGCCTTTCTCCCTCCAATAGGGGGACTTTCTGTCTTTACACACCTGGCTACTGTGCAATTTATGAAGGGCTTGATCAGGACTTTCCCACCGGTCATTAAACCTACGCCCCAATAGGATCTCAACCTTTTCCTGTCACCACTCACAGGTCCACCTTTCAAACCTATGGCAATGTGCCATGACCCACCTGTCCATGAAGGTGGCATTCTTAGTGGCCATCACTTTGGCCAGAAGGGTCAGTGAGCTAGCAGCCATGATAGCAGACTCTCCTTATACAGTATTCCACAAAGAGAAAGTTTCCCTTAGGTTACAGATTGTGTCTGAGTTCCACATCAATCACTTACTTGTATTCTTCCCAAAAAACCTATGCTTTTTCCAAAGACAGGAGACTTCACTCCCTTGACAGCAGGAGTGCCCTGGTGTTCTGCCTGCAAAGAACCAAACCCATAGCAGAAAGATGGCATGAACAAGCCATATTCTCACATGGGATTTCTAAGTGGGTTTTGGGATGCAACTTAGAATGCTACAAAATAGCAAAACTTCCTCCCTCTTCGAGCGAGCACCAAGCTGCCTCCCAGGAATCCTTATTGAAAAACCTCTAGCAACAGTAATGAACCTCCATTTTATAAACAATGTGATAAACACAGCCAGTCCTTTTGTATATGTGTGTGTTCCCTTTCATTGCTCTGCACACTGGACTTTCTTGTAAATAGGAAATTTAAAAATCCTGAAAAATCCCCCATTAATTGAAGACCTATACCCATTAGAGATTTCCAGTAGAGGGGGCTAGAGCATTAAATGTAGTCTTGAATTAAAATTAGAGAGCTAGAATAAAAAAAGTCAGAGGCTGAGTGTGAATCTGTGAAGAATACTGCGTGTAGGAGTGATTCATACAGCCAAGAAACATCTCCCTTTTCTTTCTGTAGCTCATCTTCATAGCTCTTTTTATATTCTTATATATAGTAAGCATCTTCATTCATGTTACTGGCATAGGTGAAGTAAAGTGAGGTGTGATATTTCTTCATTAAATCCTGAACAATCATTTATACCCCATACCATTAAGTATCATGATGATCATAGTGCTCGTAGTATCCAGTTTACCTTCCACTTTATGTGTACAGAAGCTTTAAAAAATAACTTCTGTGAGATCATGCTTATTTTCTTCACTTTTTTACTGTACCATTCTTTGACATGACATTCATCTGCTTTATTCAGAATTGTTCTCTGTAAAAGTTAGTCTCTAAATAAAGCCTCTGCTGTTAGGTTAGATTCTAGATGGGACAGATGCCCCCAGATGGAGACATATGTGCCTATCAAGAATAACAGATGCCAGTATCTTCAATCATATGTTGGTCTGGGGGTTTTGTGGGCTGGGGTTGGGGTTTTTTGTATTTTTATTTTATATTGATGGTGACACTCTTTATTATGGCTAGTAAGTTCTCCGCACAAAAGTAACTTTTTTATCTTGCAAGTTAAGTCAATTTGTTGTCAAAGGTAGGCAGGTTTTTCTGCCTTTTTTTTAAAGGATTTTGCTTTCATTTCTGCCTGGGATGGGTCTAAGATACTGTTAATTTTTTTTAAGGACTGCAGTCATATTTTTAGCTTTGTCTAGGATTGAATCAGAGCATTTCTAAGAATGAGGATCTTTATTTATTTGTTTTGATTAGAATAGGCCATATCAGCTATTGAATCCAGAGTTATACAAATGTAACTCTCCTAATATTTCCTTATATGTAATTATTTCCATCCCCTCACTATTTTTGTAGATTTTCTCTTAACTCTCTTCATTTTCTCAACATCTTTCTGCTAATTAGGAGCCCAGAACTGAATGTAGTCCAGTCACAATCAGTTCAGTTCACCAGTGGATTCAGAAGTTTCTAGGGTTTTAAATAAGCTACCCACAGTTCTAATTCATGTTGTTCATAACATTGGAGTTGCCACCTATTTTTGTTTTTAAATGGCCTTGATTTTTTTTTACCTTGCAGGAATATGCACCGGGTGGGAAAGAGCAAAGGCCCATTAAAAAGCAGGGGGGGAGGCATGTGCCCCCACTTTTTAAAACCTTGCTGGGAGTGAGTATACCATAGTTCAGCTGGCTGGAATCTCAGTGACCTGTTCTGTGTTGTGCTGCAGGCTGGCAGCCAGGGCCTCACCTGCAGACTGCAGAAAGTGTGGGGTGGTTCCTCCTGGTGCTGGGGACTGACCAGATCCAGGGAACAGGATAGACCCATCACCTGAGGGCCAGTGGAGAGGGTAAAGTGAGGAGCAAGGTGGGAAGGCAAAGGTTCCAGAAGTATTGGGAGACAGAGACTCCAGAAGAGCTAGGTAGATGTGGGGGGGCAGGATGTCAGAGGGGAAAAGGAGGATCAGGCTGTGTGTTAGGCGGGGTTGCACACTCTAGGACCATCAGGCTGGTGGTGGGGGTTGCCTATGCATGCACACACACTCACACCCCCACCCCCATTCCCTTCTAGCACTCTCGCTTGCAGGTCTGGAAGGTCATTCTCTCTTTACTCTCATAATGTATGAGTACTGCTTTATGTTGGAAGCACTTGGGTTTACTGCACAATGACTTTGATCAACTCATATCAAACATGCAATACATGCATATTGTATGTATTTTTATGGTATCTGGGCACTGCACAAATCAGGTTGCTGGATTCTCTCACTTTGTATCAGTGTGGCTTAGGAGTAACTCTGTTGCCATAAATGTAGTTAAACTGGAGATGAATGAAAGGAGAATTACCCTCTGGATGTTAAGAGTATTGAGCTGTATGGATAAGACCAAGTCTTTTTAGAAATTACCATCATAGAGTCATAATTTTAAGGCCAAAAGGCCCATTATAATCATCTAGTCTGATTTCGTGCATAACAAACCATAGAATTTCACAATGTGGTTCCTGCATCAATACCACAACTTCTGGTTGTGCCTTCTTTGCATCCCTTTTAGATTTGTCCCCCAAATCAACCATCTCAGTCCACAGATTGTCTAAATAGATCAGACTTTGCATTTAGTGCTGTTATGGCAAGGTGTTCCTTTACCAAACGGTCTCAAAGCCTTTTCTAATAGGACAAAGTTAGCTTCTACATTCTATGTGGAAAAACTGTGCCCATTTCTGAAATTTCCAAAGCTGTGCATGGGACTCCTAATTTAAAATCATTCTTTTTATGTTGGAACGAAACTAGATGCCTGTTTCAAGAGAACAATTCTGAAATCTGTAAGTACTGCTTGTGGTTTTTCACTGCTAGTCAGTCTTGTAGGTGTGGTGATCTTCATTTCTCCTTCAAGAATAGTCTCTGAAGATGATTCACCTGTGAGTGGAGTATCCTTGAGTTCAGGCAAGATGTGCTTAGAGATCTGGGCAGAGGACCATAGCTGATGCCAGGCTCTGGCCTCACAATATAACTGAGATTTCCACTTCCATAGCATGAGAGAGAGAAATATCTGCAGAATCGCACTCACTCACCTTCTCCCATTTATTTGGTGTCCCGCAGTGAAGAATAGAGATTCTTCATACCATTATCTCAAATAGTTCTGTGAGAGGGACACTACTGCTACTGCTGTTTGTTACTGCTTTCAACGCTATCAACGCGATTCTCAGCACCAAGATGTATGCTCACAGAGTACAGATCTGCAGCTACAGAGAACTGTTAGAGATAACTTTCTTTTACTAAAAAATATGACAAGAATTTAGTTGTCAGTCTAGGAAAACTATTATTGCCTGGCAAAACAAAACCCAGTGTTAGGACAATGAAGATGTCTGAACACTCTGCTCAAGGGGAATCATTTATAGTAAAAGCATTTATGTTCATATTTAAATATTTAAATTGCTTTGATGCCTATAACCATTAGCTTTCCTCATACCTGGACCTTTCAGTCATGTTTGTTCTGTGAATTCATTTGAATTCAAAAGACTTTCAGACCTTGTAGTTAAAACCCTGATGAACCAAAATGCTTTGCTTTATTTATAGTTAAAATCATAGCCCTAATTATATTATATTATTGTGGCATTTTTTAAGGTAAAGTCATGGGATAGGCATTGTGAAAAAGGGAACAGCCATTAATATATACTCTGCACTTTTAAAACATCTTATACCAGAAATCTCAAGGTACTTAAATTCAGCCTCACAACATACTTTTGACGTAGGTAAGTATTATTATATTCATTTTACAGGTGAGAAAACTGAGAAGATAAGTGTCTTGCTCAAAGTTACACAACCAGTCTCTCTCAACACTGGGAACAGAACTGCTGGGTTCTGTCTCCCCACACAATTTGCTTGTCTCAGTCTGTAGAACAGAAATATTGGAGATATCCTATCTCCTAGAACTGGAAGGGACCTTGAAAGGTCATCTAGTCCAGCCCCCTGCCTTCACTAGCAGGACCAAGTACTGATTTTGCCCCAGATCCCTACGTGGCCCCCTCAAGGATTGAACTCTCAACCCTGGGTTTAGCAGGCTAATGCTCAAACCACTGAGCTATCCCTCCCCTGAACTCCCTCAGTTTGAGCTCCACTGAGTAATTTTGATGCATTTTATGTTAATATGTGTTGGTTCAGGGGAATGTCTTCTGCCTATCTGTACATTGTTTCCTTCTGTGCTCTCTTTACCATATATTCTTTTTCTGTATTTGTAGTCTGATCTCATTTCAGCTTAGTTTTTCCCTCCAGTTTTTCTGATCTGTATATTCTCTCTCTTTACTTGACAGACCTTGTGGAGCATTCATTATTAAGCCATTTGGGCAGCTCTAGTCCAGATGTACTGATTTTCTTGTCCAGTCCTCCCCACATGGCCAAGATCCATCTTCAGCGAACCAACTAGCAGCTGCCCATTGTGAAATTTAGGGTCAGTTCATCCTTTGCAATGGATGATTGTTGCAAACTGGTTAGGTGTCAAGTGTGCCAAAGTATAACCAACCCAATCTGCTGTATGTTTGTGTCAGTTCCTTTATTAATCTGAACCAGTTGTTCATTTTTATAAAACTAGTTTTGTGCAGTCCATATCATTCACCCTTGAGACGTGACTCTTGCATATTTTTCCTCCACCAGTTTTTTCTTCCTAGTCCAACTTCCCAGGATTCTGTGCATGTTTTGAGTTATTTTTCCTAAAAGTGTGATTGATTGTTTTCAGTATTTTAATATTTTTTATTTTTGAAACCTGGTCTTTAAGTTGAAAAATAAAAATTGAGCCATTTTACTGCCAAATTATTCTATTTAAAACTTTTTGACATCCTGTTTCCCTTTTCCTTTGTTAGTAATCACTCTGTCCCCTTTTCTATCCATCCTATTTTGAGTACCCATCTCTAGTTTTTAACATTATTTCATGCTCTGGAATTACATATTCAGTTGCAAGTATACAACCATCCTCTTTATTATGACAAGGAAGCTGTTCCTTTTTTTAAAAAAATCTAGGATTTTTTTATAGAAAAACTTAATAGAATGATAACTAAGCACTCAACAATCATTAAATATCAAAGGAAAAGTTGCACCCTAACTCTTCTCCCTCATATGTATATAAATTGTGGTAGCAGGTAAGCATGCAGTTTTAGACTGTTTTTCAAATAATACATATAGTTTTTCTACAATTTTAAATATACATATGTACATCATCTTCTAATACTGTGTAATTGCTTTACTAATGCCAGACAGAGGGACTTGTTTATATGTAGGGAGTCCAATATTTATTTTTTATGAAATTCTGTATTTAGTTTATGCAGATTTTCAAGACATATGTTTTGGGTTCTATTGGTTAAAAATATCTAAAATGTCTAAATAATTAAAAATAATTTCCAAAGCATCTCAGTACACTTTTTCTCATAGTTATTTTCAACTAAAAGAATGCTCTTTCACTTAACAGAGAAAGGTATAAGATAAAAAAAATAGAATTTTTCAGGTCCCTTTATCTATAGATTAATTACACTGCTCTACAGCCAAAATGCTTCTGAAATAAATGTAGTCAAACTTTACTAATTCTGGGTCACTGAGAACGAAAATGATGCTTAAAATTGTTGATTGGCTCTAGTTTTCAAGATATGCTATTGGGTCAGTATATACGACCCTTGACTTGGGAATGGCGGAGGATAAGTGAGTTATAAAGGGAAGGGATCTCAATTTAAACCAGAAATGACTAAAATACATCTTTGACTGGATCTATGAATAAATCTATGACTGGGTTTGGACAGTACTTGCCTTTTAGGCAAAACAATGAATGATGCAATCTGAAGCTGGTATTGCGTCATACATGATATGAATTGCATCATGTTATTCCTAGAAGTCATGGATGATGCAATCATAACGAAGCTTACATCACTCTGCTGAACAAATTGCCCTATATCAGCTCTAGAAATCATACAGTGTCGTGCTCTCTTATTTGTCAGTGTTTGATTTTGCAAAGGGACACATTTCTGTTTAGCCAAAGTGAGCAGAGATGCCTCGTACTTGTGTGAACAGTGCAGATAACTTCTGCTATGTTTGTGGTGAAGTGACTTTTGCATCACAAAAGCGCAGTATAACCACTATGGTTAAGAAAGCCTATCACCTTTATTTTAGCTGCAAAATTGGAGATCAGGACAAGAGGTGGGCCCTACACATATGCTGCAACACTTGTGCAACAAATCTTCGCCAGTGGTTGAACAGGAAAAGGAAATCTATGCCTTTTGCAGTGCCAATGATTTGGAGAGAGCCAACAGATCATACCAGCAATTGTTACTTGTGCATGGTGCCTCCAGTTGGGAAAGGTGTGTCAAAGAAGAAAAAATGGACTGTGCATTATCCAAACATTCCATCAGCTATACGCCCAGTACCCCACGGAGAAGGACTGCCGGTTCCTGATGCACCAGAATCATTCTCACTTGAGTCAGACGAGGAAGAGGATGAAACTTCTGGTCCTGAACCATCAATGTCACAGGACCCACATTTTCTCCCATCCTCCTCCTCTGAACCACACCTCATAACACAAGGTGAACTGAATGACCTTGTCAGGGATTTGGAACTACCCAAGAGTAAGGCAGAGCTGTTGGGCTCCAGACTACAGCAGTGGAATCTCCTGGCAGGTGATGTTAGGGTTTCCATGTTCCGTGACCGTCAAAAGGATCTTGTCCCATTCTTCTTCATGGGAGGTGATCTTGTAGCCTGCAACAACATCGATGGTGTGATGGCAGCCCTCAACATCGTTCACGATCCAGATGAGTGGAGACTGTTCATTGATTCATCGAAGACGAGTCTTAAAGCTGTTTTACTGCATAATGGCAATGTTTTGCCATCAATTCCAGTTGGTCATGCAGTCCATATGAAGGAAACCTATGACAACATGAAACAACTTTTGAGGTGCATAAACTATGACCAACATCAGTGGCAGCTTTGTGGCGATTTGAAGGTTGTTGCTCTCTTGCTTGGTCTGCAGACTGGATACACAAAGTACTGCTGTTTTCTCTGCGAATGGGATAGTCGTGCAAGAGATTCCCACTACATCAAGAAAGATTGGCCACTCCGACAGTCATTGGAGCCTGGGAGGAAAAGTGTTCAGCATCCACCACTTGTTGAATCAAGGAAGATTTTGTTACCACCCTTACACATCAAGCTGGGTCTGATGAAGAACTTTGTCAAGGCCATTGACAAAACACAAGCAGCTTTCAAGTACCTCCGTGGAAAACGTCTAAGGTTAAGTGAAGCTAAGATAAAGGAAGGTGTCTTTGTTGGTCCTCAGATTCGTGAACTTCTTCGAGATGATGCATTTGACCATGCACTGTGTGGCAAGGAAAAGATGGCATGGAAAGCCTTCCAGTTAGTGGCAATAAATTTTCTCGGAAACAACAAGGCAGACAACTACAGGTTGTTGGTGGAAAACCTCCTCAAGGCATACAAAAGCCTTGGTTGCAACATGTCACTAAAGATACATTTTTTGCACTCTCATCTAGATTTTTTTCCACTGAACTGCGGAGCAGTGAGCGACGAGCACGGCGAGCGATTTCACCAGGACATTGCAACAATGGAGAAACGCTATCAGGGCAAATGGAGCCCATCAATGCTTGCAGACTATTGCTGGACAGTGACAAGAGATGCTCCATTTAATGAATACAAGAGACAAGCCAAGAAGCGCCGAGTAGACACTGAATAGGACTAAACTATGTACATAATAGTTTTTTGCCTTTTCTTTCATAATAAATTTTATTTATATAACCCTTTTGCTGATTTTTAAAGTGTTACATAAACACGACAGGTGAAATATCATGTAAAGCAACCATAAACACATGAAAAGACCTAGGTTTACAATTTATGATTAAAACGCTACTATCTACACAATATACATAGACATAAAATGTAAAAACTTAAATATCTTAGAAACAGTAGTCAATCAGTTGTTTTAATTGTCATATTTGAATTCAGCACATCAAAATACATAATAAATAGCACATTTTATCTCTGAAGCAGACGACTTCTCAAAAATTGTAGACCAGTGTTATTTAACATCTCAAATGTGGGGGCCATAATCTCTCATAAATTGGGTGTGAGTGGTAGTTGAAATTTCAAAATAGCTAAAATTGGTTTTTAACCGTGTTTATTTTCAAAACTCTGGACTGTGAAAAATTACACTAATATGGATTTATTGGTTAAAATTTACCATCAGAATCTCTATTTATATGCAAGGTACCTCATGTGTGCACACTCACATAGATGAAGAGTAACAGCATAGAATAGTGAAAATGAGTTTGCATGTAGCAATTTAGAATTAAATTACAACATTTGTGAGGACAAAGTCACAAAGCTCAGCCACCAGGCTTGCTGTGGCCTCATCAGGGATACTGTTCCTGACAGCTTGTAGTCCGTCCTCATGTGGAATATTGGTGTAAAGTGCTTCTACATCCATGGTGGCCAGGATGGTGTTTTCAGGAAGAACACCAATGCATTGTAGTTTCCTCAGGAAGTGGGTGGTGTCTCGAAGATAGCTGGGAGTGCTGGTAGCGTAGGGTCTGAGGAGAGAGTCCAAATAGCCAGATAATCCTGCTGTAAGAGTGCCAATGCCTGAGATGATGGGGCGTCCAGGGTTTCCGGGTTTATGGATCTCGGGTAGCAGATAGAATACCCCAGGTCGGGGTTCTGGGGGTGTGTCCATGTAGATTTGTTCCCGTACTGTAGCTGGGAATTTCTTGAGCAGATGGTGTAGTTTCTTTTGGTATTCCTCAGTGGGATCAGAGGATAGTGGCCTGTAGAATGTGGTCTTGGAGAGTTGCCTGGCAGCCTCCTGTTCATAATCCGACCTGTTCATTATGACTACAGCACCTCCTTTGTCAGCCCCTTTGATGATAATGTCAGAGTTGTTTCTGAGGCTGTGGATGGCATTGCGTTCTGTACGGCTGAGGTTATGGGACAAGTGATGTTGTTTGTCCACTATTTCAGCCTGTGCACGTCTGCGGAAGCACTCTATTTAGAGGTCCAGTCTGTCATTTCGCGCGTCAGGAGGAGTCCATGCAGAGTTCTTCTTCTTGTAGTGTTGGTAGGAGGGTTCCTGTGGGTCAGTGCACTGTTCAGTGGTGCGTTGAAAATGTTCCTTGAGTCGGAGACGACGAAAGTAGGCTTCCAGATCACCGCAGAACTGTATCGTGTTTGTGGGGATGGTGGGACAGAAAGAGAGTCCCCGAGATAGGACAGACTCTTCTGCTGGGCTAAGTGTGTGGTTGGAAAGATTGACAATGTTGTTAGATGAGTTGAGGGTACCACTGTTGTAGCCCCCAGCTAAAACCTCTCCAGCGCATTATCCACGATCTACAACCTATCCTGGAAAATGATCCCTCACTCTCACAGATCTTGGGAGGCAGGCCAGTCCTCGCTTACAGACAACCCCCCAACCTAAAGCAAATACTCACCAGCAACTACACACCACACCACAGAAACACCAACCCAGGAACCAATCCCTGTAGCAAACCTCATTGCCTACTCTGTCCCCATATCTACTCTGGCGACACCATCAAAGGACCCAACCACATCAGCCACACCATCAAGGGCTCATTCACCTGCACATCCACTAATGTTATATATGCCATCATGTGCCAGCAATGCCCCTCTGCCATGTACATTGGCCAAACCGGACAGTCCCTCCGCAAAAGAATAAATGGACACAAATCGGACATCAGGAATGGTAACATACATAAGCCAGTAAGTGAACACTTCAATCTCCCTGGTCATTCTATTACAGATTTAAAAGTCACTATCATTGAACAAAAAAACTTCAGAAACAGACTTCAAAGAAAAACAGCAGAACTAAAATTCATTTGCAAATTCAACACCATTAATCTGGGCTTGAATAGGGACTGGGAGTGGCTGGCTCATTACAGAAGCAGCTTTTCCTCTCCTGGAATTGACACCTCCTCATCTCTTATTGGGAGTGGACTACATCCACCCTGATTGAATTGGCCCTGTCAACACTGGTTCTCCACTTGCGAAGTAACTCCCTGCTCTCCATGTTTCAGTATATAATGCCTGCATCTGTAACTTTCACTCTCTGTATCCAAAGAAGTGAGGTTTTTACCCACGAAAGCTTATGCCCAAATAAATCTGTTAGTCTTTAAGGTGCCACCAGACTCCTTGTTGTTTTTATCCCATGTGTGTAAGTGTCTTACTCAAGAAGCAGTTGCATTGATTTGTATGGGACTATTCACGGAGTAAAACACTGTTCAGCATGAGTAAAGGTAGCAGACTCTGTCCAAAAGGAAAGCTTAATATATTTTTTTTTAAATATATCGAGTGCTCAGAGAAGGTATGATTTGGACTTTTTAAAGACAGATTTAGGATAGGGTACATGGAAAATATGAAATAATAAAATATGAAATAATATGAAATAAATAGGCTTCTATTTAAGAGATGGTCAAACAAAAAATATAAATAAATATCAACTATACACAGGGCTACCACCCTGTTTTTAAGGTTGCCTGACAATACCCATTATAAGACCCTGTGTTCAGGTGATTATAACTTTGCTAGGCTTTAACCGTTTGAGCTGAAATTTTCCATGCCAGGTGTCTGCCTCAGGCTAAACTTTTTTTGAAAAATTTCAGCCAGAACAGTTCAGGGTTTTCCAGTAACGTGTAGCAAATATTGTTTGGCCCATGTTAAAACAATTCTGGTGACCTTTTCTTTGAAAAAACTTTAGTGCCCACCATGCTTTGAACAGAGACTTAATTTGGCACAGGAGGTGACTTTTGTGTCAGGGATGTGCCTTTTGCCATCCCATGAAAATCCACCCGAAAATTTGGCCTAATTATAAATCTTTGAAAAATTGCACTTCACACATTCTCAGAGAGATTTAAGCTAAGGCTATGTCTTACACTAATACTTTTGTCGACAAAACTTTTGTCACTTAGAAGAGTGGAAAAAAAAACCCGACCAACAAAAATGCCAGTGTGGACAGTGCTACGTTGGCGGGAGAGTGTCTCCTGCCAACATAACTACCGCCGCTCTTTGGGGGTGGTTTAATTGTGCTGGTGGGAGAGCTCTCTCCCACCAGCATAGAGAGGCTACACAAGAGACCTTGCAGCAGTAAGCTCTGTAGTGTAGATATAGTCTTAGATTTTAGCAGCCAAATTCCACAAAGATTCTGTCCACACTGCGCATACTCCATCCTGGATCTGAACAGGATTTTCCCTGCAATTGCAGCTCTGGATTGCTGTGGGCTGTGCCGGGTCTGGGCACCTGAACAGAGAGCAGGGAGACTCTTCTGTGCTCCCATTTATCCCTTGCTGGGCCCAGACAGCATGGAAGAGGAAGCTGCCTGATTCCATTGCCTTGAGGAAAAATGCTGGACTGGGGGAGTGTAGATTGGGTCAAGGAGCCTGGGGTGAGGGGAAAGATGGGGACTGGAGAATGACAAGTGGAAGGAGAGGGAGACTGGGAATTGGAGCTGGGAGCAGAGACTGTGACTATCTGGGCAAGGAGACTGGGATAGAAATGGGAATGAGTGGGAGGCAGAAGGTGGGGATAAAAAGCTGGAGGGGGGACTGGACTTTAAAACTAGTGGGTTGGGGAGAAGGAGGTGAGGCGGGAGGGGAAACAGATCTGACATGGAGGCAGGTTGATGGGAGAGAATGGAGACAGCTTGGGCAAAGAGACTGGGACAAGGGGCTGGGGGAAACAATAATACTGAGATTGGATGAGGAGCCCAAGGATGGAGACTGGGACTGGGAGCCAGTGGAGAGTAGGAATGTGGGTGAGGGGGGCATAGGAGGCTAGAATGAGGTTTGAGAGACAGATCAGATGAGGAGCCAGGATGGGGGGAACTTGGACTAGCTGGGCAAAAAGAGGTAAGGATCCAGGGCAGTTAGGAGGGAACTGGGATGACTGGGCAAGGTGACTGCGGGGACTGGGACTGGATAAGGGTGGAGATAATGGCTTGCTGGGCAAGAGGTGAGTCTGGGATGAGAAGACTGAGGGGAGTGGAGACTGGGACTGGCTAGGTGAGGAAAAAGGGATTGGAATGAGGAGTCTGTAGTGGGGAAGAGACAGGACAGGGACACGTTCAAAGGGATGTAACAGACGGGATCAAGCTTGGGGGGTATGTGCAGAAGAACCTGTGCCCACCAGAGACTCTCCCTGCGATAGCCTGGAATGGAACCCAGGCTTCCTAGTCTTACCATTCCTTTGCTATTAGCAAATATCTTTGAAACTTACCGGCAGAGTGTCCCTTCCTCCTCTACTGCTGGTCCACATATAGGATGACACTACTATTGCTATCAGTTACTTAGCTCAAGTGGCAGAGGCCTGTGTGGTTGAACAAAAGGTTCCAACCCTGCTGATGAATTGTGCGGGTGTAAATTGATGGATGTGGAACTCACAAGCATATTGTGAAAATTAATTCATTAATATTTGTCAAAGACTTAGATGCTACGGTGATGAGTGCCATAGAAAAGTACATGTGGAATTCAATAATTCTGTCTTAAGAGAAGGGTTTGGGTACGGTTCAGTAAACAAGGCATGGGGCCAAACATTAAACAAAGAGAAAACAAAATATTTGATAGTGAGCACAATCAGTTCTGTGCACTGAATGATATAGCCCTATAGAAAAAATAGTATGTTGACACTAGAGATGGTTGGAACATTTCCAACAAAACATTTTTTGTCAAAAAATGCTTTTAGTTGTAGCCAGAATATTTCACGGAAATGTATTTATTTCAGTGAAATTGTCAATGGTAGGGTTTCTGAGGTCTAGGGTGGACTCTGTGGTGAGGGTGAGAGAGAGAGAGAGAGAGACACCCAAATCAAAAACTCAACCCTTTTCCCTGAAAACAGATGTTTCGACACAATTCCATTTCATAAAAATTTCCATTCCAGTGCTGAACAAAGACATTTTGAAACCTCAAAAAGTTGCCACAAAACTGAATTGTTGTTCTCTGGCCAGCTCTAGTGGTCATCTAATTAAAGACTGTATAGAAATACATATGCACAAGGGGGCTGAATTAAGTTTGCAAAGCAATTTTGCATTTCCTAACTTTAGAGTGCTTTTCTTTGCAATCTTAATAATGTTCTTTCAACATAGGTTTTGGGTGTAATACATTCTGTTAATATAACTATCCGTGAAAACGCTGTTTAAAAGTTTACAACACATGTGAAAGAAAGAGAAAAATATTTTGCTAGATAAGTTATATGGATCTTGGGAAATCTATATTTTAGCAAAGGGAACTGCCATATAAAATATCTTAAGTTGCTGAACACCAGTTACTCCCATTGAAGTCAGTAGGTGATCATCAGCTCTCAGAATTTGTTCCTAATTCTACAGATATACTAGATTATTATGACATTAAAATTAGTTTAAGTATACAACAATGGGGAAAACATTGCAAGACATTACAAGTTATGAATTTTGTGTGAAATATTTTACAAATAATATACAGTAGAACCTCAGAGTTACAAACACCAGAGTTAAGAACTGAATGGTCAACCACACACCTCATTTGGAACTGGAAGTACACAATCAGGCAGTAGCAGAGACCCAAATAAAAGCAAATACAGGTAAATGTAAACTATAAAAAATAAAGGGAAAGTTAAAAAAAATTGATAAGGTAAGAACTGTTTCTGTGCTTGTTTCATTTAAATTAAGATGTTAAAAGCAGCATTTTTCTTCTGCATAGTGAAATTTCAAAGCTGTTTTAAGTCAATGTTCAGTTGTAAACTTTTGAAAGAACAATCATAATGTTATGTTCAGAGTTACGAACATTTCAGAGTTCCGAACAGACTCCATTCCCAGGGTCTTCGTAACTCTGAGGTTCTACTGTATAATGTTATGAAGAGAGACCGTATTTTAAAGTATAAGAATAAAGGGGGAAAATCATGGTTTGAGCATTCAACTTTCACTTTGTATTTCCAACTTTTAAACATTAGTTTATCCATCCTGTGGAAGCAGAGAAAGAACGGACAGGAAGGGGATGCAATGCATGACAGTTCGTTAGCAAGAGTTAGGCTAACTGTAACCCTAATAATGCGAGATTTGTAGAAGCGAGGAATGTGTGAGGCGAGTGGGAAAGAACTGTGTGAGAAGTTGTTGCGACCTTGTGTAGATAATGTGTAGATAATATGGAATGTAGACTAAGAGTCTACATTAGTGAGCAAAACAAGATATGAGAATGACCTATGTATAAACAAAATGCAGCTGTTGCTCATTATTGTCTGTAACAAAAGGTATAAATGCTTGCTGTAATTGTTTACCTGTTGAGAGACCTGCTTAGCTCTCTCCCTCTGTGCAATTGATAGAGAGAAAGAAAATAAAGTATCTGATTTGCTGTACCCAAACAAAAAGTGAGAACTCTGCTTCCACAACCCTCGCTTCTACAAATCTCGCGTTATTAGGGTTACAGTTAGCCTAACTCTCCTATTCTCCGACAATCCTTATCATTGCATTAATGGTTGGGGTTTTTTGCATGGAAAATCCTTGTTTTTCAAAAATTAATATGGGCAGTGCAACTTGTTAAACCAAACTGATCCAGGTTAAAACACTTACATAGTCCTTATCTGTGAGCCATCCATAAAGGGAGCTAGTCCTTAACCCAGCTGTCCTTCACCAATGACTACTGAATCCAGTCAGCCTAAACCAAGGCCTCCCAAAACTACTCACCTGAAATTTTGAACCACCCTGATATTTTCTGAGATGGTTTTGAGTCTGTACCTATTCATTGTTCAGTTGGCTGATTTCAAACAGTCATAACTTTAAACCTAGTGTACTGATATTTTTCAAATATGACTTGGCTTTCAAGTTACAGTTAGGTGTACAAAACAAGGGAAGCCTGTAGAAATCAATTCAGTGTTTTTTTAAGGTGATGAAAACTTAAAGTTGGTAAATGCATCCAGAACTGGAAGGATCTTAACAAAACTTTCCTTGAAAAATGGATAACAGAAGTTTTCCGTAGATGTGTAAAATTTGCAGACATACACATTAATTTTACTGAGATTATCTCTTAAATCTCACAACTTCTGAACAGAAAATTCTTCTTTGGGCTAAGAACAAAAATCAAGAATTTCATCCTAAAGCAGGGGTTCTCAACCTTTTTCTTTCTGAGGCCCCCTCAACATGCTATAAAAACTCCACGGCCCACCTGTGCCACAATAACTGGTTTTCTGCATATAAAAGCCAGGGCCGGCGTTAGGGGATAGCAAGCAGAGCAATTGCCTGGGGCCTCATGCCATGGGGCCCCCATGAAACTATATTGCTCAGGCTTTGGCTTCAGCCCCAGGTGGCAGGGCTCAGGCTTCAACCCCATGCAGTGGGGCTTCGACTTTCTACCCTGGGCCTCAGCGAGTCTAATGCTGGCCCTGCTTGGCGACTCCCCCTGAAACCTGCTCGCAGCCCCCCAAGGGGCCTCAGACCCCCTGATTGAGAACCACTGTCTTAAAGGGTATTGTTTTCAGAAAGTTATCAATACCTGAAACAAAGTGCTTAGAAAAAATGTCTCCTCGGTCATAACTATGGCATTAATATACTTTAATCTTATTTATATCCATCGTTAACTTCAAAGGATTCCTTGTATCTGTGTACTATATGCCTATAATAGAATTTTTAAAGTGAAGGCAGCTGTGATTTTGTGGATTACTTATAGGGTTATGAGTCAGAAGATCTATGCTGTGTTCCCAATTTAGACTCAATGTGCAATCTTAGACAGGATATTTTTATGACTGCTTGTCAGGGATGCTCTACTCACTGCTGGGTGACACCTGGCGATTCCAGGGATTCATTCCGCCCAGTTGCCGCTCTCTTCCTGCTCACAGAGTCACGGTACGGCTGCTTTGTGCAGGGGTGGCTCTATGTATTTTGCCGCCCCAAGCACAGCAGTCAGGCAGCCTTCAGCGGCATGCCTGCGGGAGGTCTGCCGGTCCTGCACCTTTGGCATACCCACCGCTGAATTGCCACCAAAACCGCGGGACTGGCGGACCCCCTCGCGGCTTGCCACCCCAGGCACGCGCTGGTGCCTGGAGCCGTCCCTGGCTTTGTGACTTGGTCCTCCGGCCAAGTCACACTGTAATTTCCCCTTTCAGGGAACCCAGGCCCATCCTCTACTCTAGGTTCCAGTCCAGGGCCCTAAAGAGAGCAGTTAAGGTCTGGGACTTTACCAATCATACAGCTCTCTTTCCTGGACTATTTCCTACCATGCTTCTTTAAGCTCCTCCATCAGCCTTTCTAGTCGGACCTTTCTCTCTTAGAGCTACTAAATAAACCCTTCCTTACGGATTCCTATCTCCCCTTCCTGTTCTGTTACCTCAGGGAAAGAGACTGCAGGCTTCCTCCTTGCCACTTCCCACTGCTGCCAGCCTCTTGGCTTTATAGAAGCCCCACCTGTTCCCTCACAGGTGCGCTTCTTTCTAATTAGCACCCTCCACTCAGCCTATATCTCCCCAATTTATAGATTAATTGGCTGATTGCCCCCCCCCCCCGGCCTAATTCAGTTCTTTCAGGGCCAGTGTGGGGAGCACATCCCAACTAAATAGGAAGCCTGCCAAACAGTCAGTGGTGCCACTG
The DNA here is from genome assembly GCF_002925995.2 of Terrapene triunguis. Lineage (NCBI taxonomy): Eukaryota > Metazoa > Chordata > Testudines > Emydidae > Terrapene > Terrapene triunguis. Next base: position 54,050,813 of record NW_020664413.1, on the reverse strand, counting down.
GACAATTAAAGTGCTGACAGAGCACTCAAAGAAGACAAGGCCGTTGTGGAGATTGTTTGCATCAGTCTTCATTTCAGAGGATATGGGGGAGATCTCCACACCCGAGCCATTCTTTTTAGGTAACAGATCTAAGGAACTGTCCCAGATTTTGGAACAAAACTGAGAAATTAAGCAATAATAAGTCATCAGGACCAGATGGTATTCACCCAAGCGTTTTGAAGGAACTCAAATATGAAATAGCAGAACTACTAACTGTGTTATGTAACACATCACTTAAACCATCCGCTGTACCAGATGACTGGAGGGTAGCTAATATAACGCCAATTTTTTAAAAAGACTCCAGAGGTGATATGGTCTTTACAGGCGGTAAACCTGAAGTAATTACTGAAGTAATTCAGTACCCCAGGCAGATTGTTTGAAACTATAGTAAAGAACAGATTTATCAGATACATAGATAAATGTGATATGTTGCGGAAGAGTCATGCCGCCTTACCAATCTACTAGAATTCTTTTAGGGTGTTTGAAGTCTTTGAAGCATGCTGACAAGGGTGATCCAGTTGATATAGTGTATTTGGACATTCAGAAGTCTTTGACAAGGTCCCTTACCAAGACTCTTAAGTAAAGTAAGCAATCATGGGATAAGAGGGAAGGTCCTTCATGGATCAGTAGCTGGTTGAAAGATAGGAAACAAAGGGTAGGAATAAATAGTCAGTTTTCACAATGGAAAGTGGTAAATCGCAGGGTTCCCAAGGATCTATACTGGGACCTGCACTGTTCAACATACTCATAAATGATCTGGAAAAGGGGGTCAACAGTGAAGTGGCAAAATTTGTAGACAATACAAAATTACTCAAAATAGTTAAGTCCAAAGCTAACTGTTACAAAGGGATTTCACAAAGCTGGGTGACTGGGTAACAAAATGGCAGATGAAATTCAATGTTGATAAGTGCAGAGTAATGCACACTGGAAAACATAATCCCAACTATACATACAAACTGATAGGGTGTAACTTAACTGTTACCACACAAGAAAGCGATCTTGTAGTCCTCATAGATAGTTCTCTGAAAACATCTGCTCAGTGTTTAGTGGCACTCAAAAAAGTTAGCAGAATGCTAGGAACCATTACGAAAGGTGTAGATAATAAAACAGAAAAATATAGTGCCACTGTATAAACCCATGCCCACACCTTAAATACTGCATGGAGTTCTGGTTGCCCATCTCAAAAAAGATGCATTAGAATTGGAAAAGGTACATAAAAAAGGCAACAAAAATAATTAAGAGTACAGAACAGCTTCCATACAAGGAGAGATTAAAAAGACTGGGACTGTTCATTTTAGAAAAGAGACAATGAAGAAGGGATATGTTAGAGATCTATACAATTGTGAATGGTATGGAGAAAGTGAATAAGGAAGTGTTATTTATCCCTTCACATAATACAAGAACTAGGAGTCACCCAATGAAATTAACAGGCAGCAAATTTAAAACAAAAAGGAAGTACCTCTTCACACAATGCACAAGCTGTGGAACTTGTTGCCATGGGATGTTGTGAAGGCCAGAAGTATAACCAAGCTCAAAAGAGAATTAGATAAGTTCAAGGAGGATAGGTCCACCAATGACTATTAGCCAGAACGGTCAGGGATGCAACCCCATGCTCCGGGTATCTCTAAACCTTCAACTGCCAGAAGCTGGGACTGGATGACAGAAGATGGATCACTCAACATTGTCCTGTTCTGTTCATTTCCTCTGAAGCATCTGGCACTGGCCACTGTCAGAACATAGAATACTGGTACAGATGAACCATTGGTCTGACACAGTATGGCCGTTCATATATGACTCTGTGCTTTGGTTATTCTGTAGGTCAAATGGGGCTAATGATCAGCCAGGCTTGTAAAGTACTTTGAGAGCTATGGAAGCACTACAGCAGCAAAAATATATGTTTTAGGGCTGTCGATTAATCGCTGTTAACTTATGCAATTAACTCAAAAAAATTAACCGCAGTTTTAATCGCACTGTTAATAGAATACCAATTGAAATGTATTAAATATTTGGATGTTTTTCTACATTTTCATATATATTGATTTCTGTGTTGTAACTGAAATCAAAGTGTATATTATTTTTATTACAAATATCTGCACTGTAAAAATGATAAAAGAAATAGTATTTTTCAGTTCACCTCATACAAGTATTGTAGTGCAGTCTTTGTCGTGAAAGTGCAACTTTCAAATGTAGATTTTTTTTTTGTTACATAACTGCACTTAAAAACAAAACAATTTAAAACTTCAGAGCCTACAAGTCCACTAAGTCCTACTTCTAGTTCAGGCAATCACTAAAGACAAACAAGTTTATTTACATTTACAGGAGATAATGCTGCCCTCTTCTTATTTACAGTGTCACCAGAAAGTGAGAACAGGCATTTGCATGGCACTGTTGTAGCAGGCATCACAAGATATTTATGTGCCAGATACGCTAAACATTCATATGCCCCTTCATGCTTCAGCCACCATTCCAGAGGACATACTTCCATGCTGATGATGCTCGTTAAAAAAATAATGCGTTAATTAAATTTGTGACTGAACTCCTTGGGGGAGAATTGTATGGTCCCTGCTCTGTTTTACCCGCATTCTGCCATATATTTCATATTATAGCAGTCTCGGATGATGACCCGGCATATATTGTTCATTTTAAGAACACTCACTGCAGATTTCACAAAACACAAAGAAGGTACCAATGTGAGATTTCTAAAGATCGTAACAGCACTCCATCCAAGGGTTAAAAATCTGAAGTGCCTTCCAAAATCTGAGAGGGACGAGGTGTGGAGCATGCTTTCAGAAGTCTCAAAAGAGCAACACTCCGATGCGGAAACTACAGAACCCGAACCACCAAAAAAGAAAATCAACCTGCTGGTGGCATCTGACTCAGATAATGAAAATGAATATGCATTGGTCCGCACTGCTTTGTATTGTTATCGAGCAGAACCCATCATCAGCATGAACGCATGTCCTTTGGAATGGTGGTTGAAGCATGAAGGGACAGATGAATCTTTAGCACATCTGGCACGTAATATCTTGCGATTCCAGCTACAACAGTGAGATGAGAACGCCTGTTCTCACTTTCTGGTGACATGGTAAATAAGAGGGCAGCATTATCTCCTGCAAACCAAACTTGTTTGTCTGAGCGATTGGCTGAACAAGAAGTAGGACTGAGTGGACTTGCAGGCTCTAAAATTTTATGTTGTTTTATTTTTGAATGCAGTTATTTTTGTACATAATTCTACATTTGTAAGTTCAACTTTCATGATAGAGATTGCACTACAGTACTTGTATGAGGTGAATTGAAAAATAATATTTCTTTTGTTGTTTACAGTGCAAATACTTGTAATCAAAAATAAATAAAAAGTGACCACTGTTGACTTTGTATTCTGTGTTGTAACTGAAATCAATATATTTGAAAATGTAGAAAACATCCACAAATATTTAAATAAATGATATTCTATTATTGTTTAACAGTGCAATTAATCACACAGTTAATCGTGATTAACTTTTTTATCACTTGACAGCCCTAATATGTTTTTATTATTACTATATGCTTGTTGTATCATACTTTAGTGGTCTCCAAAGTGGGGTGCGCGCAAGAGGATCCTTCGGGGTGTGCGGCAGGAGGAGCGCTGCCGGAGCAGCGCTGCTTTTTTTTTTTCCCCTTTCAGGAGTTTGGCTGGGAGTCCGAGCGGCTTTCCCCTCCCCCCCTCAGCAGTTCGTCTGGGAGCAGGGAGTGCGTGCTCAAAAATTTTTTACTGATGGGGTGCGCGATCAAAAAAGTTTGGAGACCACTGTCATACTTGATCAAGTAGTAAAATATTACACCATACAAGTATAATAGAAATATAAAAATAAGAGTGCAAATTCTATTCTTAATTACACAGTGCAGTGCCACTAATATCAGCTTTGCCCCCAATGTTTAATTCAGTGGCTCTCAAACTTTTTTACTGGTGACTCCTTTCACATAGCAAGCCGCTGAGTGTGACCCCCCCCTTACAAATTAAAAATACTTTTTTATATATTTAACACCATTATAAATGCTGGAGGCAAAGTGGGGCTTGGGGTGGAGGTTGACAGCTCGCGACCCACCATGTAATAACCTCACGACCCCCTGTGGGTCCCAACCCCCAGTTTGAGAACCCCTGGTTTAATCTATTATGAGCTGAAAGCTAAGTATTGTCATGTTGAGTCACGGTTGGGTGAGAGACCTCCAAGAACACGTGGGTGCTGCAGGAAGGGTGTGGGTGCAACTCTTCCCTCTGAGTCAGTCCTCTGAATTACAATACCCCAGCACACTGGGCTGGGGGGGCAGGGGCAAAGGACAAAGCTATGCTGGTAGACATTTTAGGGTTTGGAAGAGCTGTAAATCAAAGTACTGAATACTTTTGGTCATTAAGTATCCCATGGCACTGAACACAAGTATGGATGTGTAAATCCTAGTATTGTGGCTAAAATTCCAATTTAGATGATAATATTGTGCTTACTTACATTTCCCCTTACAGTTTCAATTGAATATGGTATTTTTCACTACCTATCCTAAACTGTTGTTCAGTCTTGCTGCATGCTGTTACAGTTGCACTGCAGTTGAGATCCTTGTGAGTTTGTTTGTAAAGTGGTTTGGCATGAAAACTGTTAGATGTGAATACATTTAAATGTATTCATTTTATTTTTAAACAGATAGTGTCAGTGTGATGTGGTAAGGATACTTAGGCCAAGTTGTGGGACATACCTTCAGCTGGTGTAAATCATGTCACTCCATGGAAGTCAATGAAGCTATGATGATTTATACCAGTTGAAGATCTAGCCTTGTATCTACAAATGCACATGGAACTCACATTTGGTATCCGTTGAAATTCTGCATTCATAGTTTGTGAGACCTAAGTGATTTGAGGGAGCCCTGCAAGAGGCTGAGGGATCAGTAGTTACATACATTATAAGAACAGTATTTGAACCATGAAATTATGCTATAAGAGCGAAAAATAGGAGATTTACGAAGTATTTTTCCTCTATTGTCTCTGCTTGTTAAAGAAACAATTCAAATACATTAAAGCCCTGATCCTGCAAAGACGTATGCATGTGTTTAACTTTAAGCATGTGAGTAGTCCCATTGCATGTACCATTGACTCCAATGGGACTATCCACATGTGTAAGTCTTGCAGCTACCTAAGGTCCTTATCCTCCAAATTAGAGATGCTCACCATTGTTCAGACAGGTGGTACATACATATCTTAAATTGGATCGTTCCCACTACATGTTTAGTATAATAAACAAAACACCGTTTTTAAATATACAGAGAAAAGACAACAGTATTTTTCTCTTTTTAGGAACCAAGGTTACATTCTGTGAGAAGAAATTTTTCACATCCTTCATCTGTGAGTTTGAAACCTCGATATACACGAAGCCCTCACTTTCATCCTAGAAAAGACTACAGAATGGAAGATACAATTCTCACTCCACCTTCCTCTACAGACTCTGTTAAATAGACTCTTAGATGTCTACTATGCTAATATGTCTAGCACATGGAGGGTATATAATTTAGTAACTCTCAGCATTTACTGAGTATGCCTAAATTAAAATGGCCTTTTTTTTTGTAAAAGGAATAAAAAGAAATCTTGCAGTTCATGTCAGCAAACACAGGATATGCAGGATAAAATCATGGTTTCCTTTATCAATTAATGCACATTTAGGTGACAGACTTGTATTTGTGATATACAGACTATTGTATATGCACTATTTATTAAAGTAGTTTGAAAACAGCATATTTGTATTACAGGAAAAATCTAAAATTCATTTTTGTATCAGATACATTACAACAACAGACATTTTCAACATTTGAGCCATTTTCTTGTAGACTGACAGCATATACTTGATTTGGATACCAATTATTTTATTTTACATATTGTTATTTAAACATAATTGTATTTTTTCACGTCATGTATAGTTTGTGTAACTTTATTTTGTTGTTGTTGAAATCAAATCAGATAAGAATTCTTGCATAGGTGTAATTTTAGTTACTTTGTGATAAGAATTTTTAAGAATATAATTTGGACCATTTGTTTATAATTCTATACCTTTATCTGAGGCTGACACTGTTCTTAAATACAGTAAACAATACATTCATGTTTATATGATTTTTAGCTATAGAAAATGAGCAAGAATTTACTTAATACTTTATATTTTAAGACAACTGAAAACCTGCACCTAGCATTTAAGTATTAATATTTTTCTACAGTCTATGCAGGATTAAAAACTCATTGACTGACTATATCATGTGTTGAGATGGAAAACAATTTTCTCCTCAGCTGCAAGGACTTAATAATTTATTCCTTCTTTTCCCCCTTTGCCTTCCTTCCATCTATATTATTACATTTTAAATTCCTGATAGATTAAAACATGACTACTGTATTTAATATGAGTGCAAGCCATGGCTTATTGTTTATGTAGTCTGAAAGTCTTTATCTCTACCTTTCTTATATATGTAAAATGTTTTAAACTCTTTTTTAAATTTTTGAACTGCTTGATAGTGACTTTCCAACTGCATTTGCAATATTCTGTTTTAGTTTTATATCAGGTGAAGGTCTTGCAGAGTGGGCATTATATATAGCAGTAGTAGATACATACACAGATAGTATTCAGTCTTATTTAAAATCCACTCTAGCAATCAGTGGTTTTCTTTTATATTGTGCTGGGCCTTATTCGTCTCTTTCTTACACTGGTTTAACTCCAGTTGATTGACATTGCTGAGAGAGGAGAGTCAATCCCATAGTATATAATTTTATTTACTGTTTTAGTAACACTCCAAGACTAAAGCAGTTTTGCACCATTGTTGAACAGAAACAAGATCACACATAAATATGATTTATACCTCTTGTAAAAAACGTTTGTGATGACCCAACAACTGTCATTTTTAACAGTTTATGTCAAAATGTAAATATAACTTGGGTTCTTGAGGATATCAGCTCATTGTTTTGGGGCAGATCTTCAGCTGGTTTAAATTGTCATAGCTCCATTGAGACAATCTACGCCAGCTGAGCATCTGCCCGGTTGTCTTTATATTTGGTTTAGGTTTTAGAATTTATCTGAATAGATATGTTATAGACATTTTGGCACATCCTAAAACTGCTTCATCTATGTGGAAGCATTTGCTCAGTTGTAAATACGGTTTTTGTAAGCAAAGGTAGCCAGGAAAGGTCTTGTGTTCTGTTATCACAGCCTTATTTCTAATATCATGAAACAATATACATATCAATTTGACTCATGTTTAGAGTTCACAGTTTTAGTTTGTTCTTTGTTCTTTATTTTTTAAATTATAGAGGTCCAAGAAGTAAATTTGTTATGCAGTAATGTGTTCAGCAATTTTGGTTTACATCTGAAGTCTTTTGATCTAATTTCTCAAAGGTGAACAAATATTATGCAGTTGTTGATATGTATATCAGGTAAAGGGTATCTAAAAAGCCCAGATATTCACACATTTATTATTTCCATTTATAGGAACAGATTTTAGATTATAAATATTGACTTTTGGTTTTATTTTCTTCAGAAACATAAGGGGGAAAATAATCTGTGAAATAACAAATGTTAGTCTGATAATTTTATTAGTAGTGCAAAAATAAAAGATGGCACAATATCCATTTTGAAAAATCTCTCTCATACTCAATCTGAGTGACTATGCATTTATTTTATAAATAATGTAACACGTTCCCAGTGCTACAAAGGCAGATGCAGCATCTCATCTAAAGAGCAAGCTTTTAACTATAGTATTAACTGTCGTTTTTTTAAATTGAAGAGCTCCATTGACACCTATGAAGCTCTACACATGTGCATGGGAGGAGGCCTACCCAAATCAGATTGCAGGATCAGTGCCTATACCAATACTATTCTTTGTCAAGATAATCAAATATGACAAATTTTCCTCCTCTTCAGTATCCTTATCCACTGACAACCTTTGATGTTGAAGCCAAATTAACTTTCTGACTTAGCCACCCAGTTTGTATTTTCATTATGCTAGAAAGCTAGCTTTCAAAGCACTACTAACAACTGATACTGACTGAATTTTGTATTCTAGATAGTTATGTGGCAAAATGCTAGTGTGAACATTTGCTGTAGGGAACACTGGAAAATCATATTTACCAGAAATTTTGACTGACAGAAAAATTACATCTGAACTGATATCAATGATCATCATCGCTCCCAAACATTTTTTATGCATTAGATCAAGGAATGTCATAATGTTAAATAAAGTAGATTTTCCTCTATTTGGATAGTAAATACCTGTTTTGAAAGGTTAGAAGTAGCATTAACACAAAATATTAATCTTTCTTGAGAACTAGCAAACAATTCAGTTTCATCATAAAACAATTTAATTTGCCATTTTAATGTGATTTTTTTTGTATTTAAGGTATTCTAAAATGCATTTACCAAAATAGGTTTCATTAAGACAACAATTTTCTGTGTCCTATACAATTTTTTTACCATTATGTTAATGAACAAACTGCATTCCAATAACAATTTAGTAAATGCTAACAGAACACATGGCTTTACCTGTATGTTAGCATAGTTTTAAAATGTAGGAAGTTTCAAGGATGCGCCTTTATTGTAAGATAGGTTTGTAGAAATGTGTTAAAGGTAAAGTAGTGCAGTAATTTCAGCTCACCTGGACTAAAGCTTTCTTCACTTCATGACAGCTCTCTATTTAAGTGAAGAAAACAAACATTTAACAAGTCATTTTTTAAAAAAATGAAAACTATAATAAGGATGTCTTAATGATACATCTGTACACTCCTATCAGAAAACTAGAACCTGTTGTGCAAAGAAAAAGAAAAAAGTTTGAAATGTGGTAAGCACTTATCATGCTTGGCTAGCTGTACTGTGTAGCTCTCATTTTAAAGTGAATACAAAATAATTTATTTAAGACGTAGCAGAAGGGTACAGGTCTCTTTTGGACCTTTTGAGATATTAATATTTTTAAAATATATTTAAAATGATAGCTTTAAGAGAGCCATATTGTTATTTTATACCATAGCCGCTTTCCATCAAAATTAGCTGCAGTTAATAATAAATGTATACATTAAATATAAACAGAATGCTCTTTATGTGGTTCATAATAAAGTTTCTGAGTATTTTGACTTTTGGAAATTGAAGCATGATAAAACTAAAGCTGACATGATATATTGTCTTATATTAGTATGCAGGATTTTAGCTAATCGGATGAATGTTTGCTTTGATAATATATTCCAGGTGCATTTAATCTGGTTACTGCAGCCTTGTTCAGTAAGGTGCTGTTGATGTACAGAAATAAATGTTTAAACAATAAATTCATAGACCTTAAGATTTTAGTAAACCTGTTACCATTTAGAATAGTAAAACAAACATCTAATTTTGTGTTAAAACTGTTTGTGTGAAATATAGTCATAAAAAACAAGTTTCTGTAGTTTGTAACTTCTAATAAAACTCTGTTTTTGTAACTAAAAGGTTAATTCAAATAAATTTTCCTGTATTTACTGCTCATGGTGTAACTTATTTTTGATCAAGTAGACTAGAATAGTGTAAAATGATAAATATAAACATTTGTATTTATCAGGGCATTGTTTAAAAAATGAATTTGTAAACTTGTACAATAAGGCTACTGCATTACTGTCACTTAAGCAGAGTTATGTTTTCATATGTATTAGATTAATTACACTATCTGTTTAGGAAGTTAGGTTAAAATAGCATCCAGGTGGAGGAATAGAAGTTTCCCTCTCTCAGGGTCCCTTGGCAGCCTATCAGTTTCTTCAAACAACCAGGAGGAAGATTATGGAGTAGGGGATATTCCAGAAAAGGATGAGAGACAGAACAAAATACATAGAATTTGCCAAACCAAGTAACTTGTAAATGGTATATTCTGTTCTCTGAAAAATAATCTTCAAGTATGTGTCAGTGTGGCTCCCACTGTAGGTGTGCATGATCCTCGTGTTTTCAGGGCTGAACATGTGCCCTGTGCTACCTCATGCTCTCATGTAAAGGCATAAAGGGTGGAGCAGCTGCTATTCTCCTTCTGTTCCCTCTTATTTCCAGGGCCAGCTCCAGGTTTTTTGCCGCCCCAAGCAAAAAAAAAAAAGCCGGAGTGCCGCCACCAAAAAAAAAAAAAAAAAAAAGACCGGAATGCTGCCCCTTGAAAAGGCTTGGAACGCTGGTGCCTAGAGCCGGCCCTGCTTATTGCCCATGACAGTAAAACTGAACCTGGACTGTGTCCAACCCATTACTGTTTTTGAGCTTCAGACTCAAATTTTTTGTGAAGAACCTTTCTTCACCTTCTCATTAATTTGTTCATTATTCTTTTTTCTTGGCTGTTCCTATACATGTATATATATAAAAGATGGGGGAGACACCCCCACCAGACTGCTCTACTGCAGGGTGAGCAACTTCATATCAGCTGCTGGCAATAGTGGACTCTAACCCTCATGCAATGGTCTTATGCCCTTATCAATGTGCAGTGCAGATGTCTTTCCTGCCTCTGGGAAGGACACATCCCTGACAAGTGTTCCATCCACTGCTTAGTCTCAACCTGAACCTGAAAATTGAGATATGGGAGTCTCAAATTACATCTCGGAGCAATTGTCAGGAACTCAGCTGGCTCTGGGCGCAGTTGCCTGGCAACTCAATGAGCTTGACTGAGCCCAATAAACTCAAGCTAAGTGACTGTGCTCCCTGATTGGACAGAAGAGCCAGCAAATAATCATTTAAGCCTTGTAACAACAGCAGCTGCTCAATAAGTTCTACACCATACCTGTGCCAGACTTGCTTCCTGTACTGATCTTTGCTCCAACCTGCACCTGTTCCTGCTCCAGCTCTGGTCTCTACCTTGCTCTGCACATCCTGACTCCTGGTTCTGAGCACAACTCTGGTTCTGTACTGACATCTGATTCCTGGCTCCAACCAGTGGCTTGTCTCCTGACCCCAACTCTGGTTCTTCTTTCCAGCTCTGCTCTGACCAGTAGGCATAACTCCTGTTCCATCAACTAGGTCACACCACCTACACCCCCAGTGTGTGTAACAACAATCCATGAAGTTCGCATCTGATCCCAAAGAGAGAGAAATCCTCCAAACTGGAGTTGAGACTAATATCAGCAATTGCCCCAGAATCCAAGTACCATACCACCAGTTCCAGTGGGAAGAAGTAGTCTAAAAAGGTGCCAAGACCACTGACACTGGCACCAGGAATCCTTGGTGTTAATCCGATCAGCACTGATGACGTTGGCACCAAATGCATCTGCACCATTCAATTCAGATGCCAAGCAACACACCTGCATTGAGTGCAAGCTCAGACTGGACAACATGCCCATCCCATAAGGAGGACCCAAAACACCACTCCTTCACTATTGAAGGATAGGAGCAAGGCACTGACAATGAACAAAGGCATGAGAGACTATACTGACATTGACACAGAAATCTACCCTAGTACTAACACTGGCACTGACGAAAGAGCCCATCCTACTACAGAGCTGTACCTTCAAGGAACCACCTTCACCCCTCCTCTCAGCATTGGACTCAGCACCATCAGCACCAGACATGTATCCAATGGCACCACCATTCCCAGAGATGTACTTCTCCTTGCTGTCTCCAAGCCATTCCTTCTCCCTGGTTTTGAGCCAGGAACCCTCTCCTGGTAGACTGAAACGGTAGCTCCAAAAGCACCCCGTACTGGGTACTAGTACATTACTGTCAGTGGATGGGCCACCTGCAGTCTGGCCATTACCTATACAATTTACCACAATGGCTGTAGTGGCCCAATTGGTGCCCCAGTTTCCCAGAGTGGAGTCCCATCACATGTTTCAGCAAAAAGGAGAGGTCTTGATCATTGTTGACATCAAAAGCCAGCCCCTCTTCACTGGAACTGAGGACCTTCTTTATGAAGCAGCAAAGATTGCTTGAGAAACACTGCAAGTGTCCTCCCCACCTAAGGAATCCTCCTCTTCTCCAGTTGAGACTGTCACCTCAGCCCCAACATCAGTCATCAATTACTTTAGGGACTTCCAAGAACAGCTGAAAGCTTTGATAGAGAGGCAGAAGTGATCCAAGAGAACACACACAAATTGTTTGATATCCTCAGCTTCGCAGTGCTGACAAGAATTGCTCTTCCAATCAGTGGGAAAATATTGGACTCAGCAAATGAACTGTGGCACACCCCAACCTTATTTTGCCCTACTTTCAAACCAATAGAAAAGTTCTGTCAAGTCCCAGCTCAGGGCTTTGAACATTTTATATGCATCTGACACTATGGTTGTTTGGGGTATCTGTGGTCCAGGAAGAGTTCAGGTCCACCAAGGGGACGCCAAAAGAATAAGGACCCCAAGAAACTGACTTCTTTGGCTGAAAGACTTACTTGTCAGCCTCCCTCCAATTCTGCATCCTGAACTACTTGGCACTGTTTGCAAAATACAGTTTTCTGATGTGGGACAGAGCGACTCCCCTTCCTATCAAGGGTCTGGCAGGACTCTAGGGAGGAGCTGAGATACACCATCCAAGAAGGGCAGATAGTAGCAAAAACAGCCCTACAAACAGCAATGGAGGAGCCCAAAATGGCTGCTTGATCCATGGCCATGGCAGTCACAAAGTGCTGGGCCTCCTGGTTACAGGTATCTTGAATTCCAAAAGAAGTCCAGGTAATGATAGAATACTTGCCCTTCAAGGGCATGGACCTGTTCAGCAACCAGATAGAAAAGGCATTCCTTTCCTTCATGTATTCAAGGGCAATGCTGAGATTCTTGGGAATTTACACTCCAGTGCCGTACCACAAGACGTTCCTGTACCAGTCCCCACAAAGCATAAAATAATCTTATTTCCACAGTCACCAACGGGAATACTTGCCTAAAAAGCAACCCTGTTAAAACCAGGAGGTGCCAATCATCCTCCTACTCTATTGTGCATCAGGCTCCCTCCCAGAGGCAGCAGATTTGACAGGGATATTGAGAGTCATGTCAACACCATGCCAGAAATTGCCTTGTCCCTACTTCCATTGGGCATGGTCAGAGATTACAGCCAACAAATATCTGCTGTACTTTGTCACCCATGGCTGCCCCATCCAATTCCTTTTTTGGCCCCCTACCTTTGCCCACTACCTTCCCCACCATAATTTTCTCTGTCCTTTAGACTGCTCCATCTATTCGTGACTATAGCTGGCCGCTTCAAAGGTCAGGCTATTTCATTGCAAAAACTGTCAAAATGGATGCTGCATTTCATTATGTTACCAGCTGGTTGGTGTACTTCTCCCACCAATTAGTAAGGCTCTCTCCACCAGAGCCCAATCGACATACTTACCGTACTTCTGAAATGTGCCGATATCTGAAATCTGCAAGGCACATGAAGCAACCCACTCACATTTGTCAAGCATTATGCACTGATCTTAACTACTAGATAAGATACCAAGTTTGGGAGAATAGTATGCCAATCTCTATTTAACTGATGTAGCGGATACTACTCATTCCCATCATTCTGAGAGGATACTTATTGACAGTCACCTTCAGTAGGATCCACACTGACACATACTCAGAGAAGACAGAACGGTTATTTACCCTACAGTAACTGGGGTTCTTTAAGATGTTGTGGTCAGTGTGGATCCCACGACCTACCCTCCATCCTTACTTGTTTGAGTCATGGACTTAGAATTGCAAGGGAACTGAAAGAGTGTTGCAGCCGTTCCGTCCTGTATGCCCTCTCACTGGGTCATGAGGCGACTCAGGGTGCATGCATGGCCCCAACTAACACTGCTATTCAAAAGATTCTGAGTTCATGCACATGAGGTGCATGCACACCTCCAGTGTGATTCAAACTGACTACATCATCTCAAAGAACCACAGTTATTGCAGGGTAAATATCCATTCTTTAATTATGAAATATTCTCTTTAAACCCTATACTAAATAAATTTCTTACTTTTTCATGAACCGTGAAACAGTTCTTATACATTTAAATGTTGCTACAAAGAAACAACTAACTAATGTCAGTATAGCTTTTTAAACATACATTTTGTTTAACTAAAAAAAATACTGACATTAGTTCTTCAAAAAAAACCATTTACAAGTGTGAGAACTATTTTGCTGTTCATGTAAAAGCAAAGATTTTTTTTTAGTATTAGGTTTTAAGATTTAGTATAAGGTTAAAATAATAGTAGTTGCTGGGGGGACTGAGCCAATACTAAGCAATTCTGTATATAAATTATTTGAATACTGAAGTACCCATCCACTTCAGAGTGGATGCTGACATTTTCTACCTTCATTCATTATTCTAGGACTCCTGATTTGGGCAGACAGCATCATCCCTAGATCATGAGACAGTAGTCTTTCTGGACACTAGAAGGGAATTTAGCAGGGAAATGTAATTTAAGGTGAAATAGTTTTGTAGTCTGGTATGGTTCAACTCATGTAACTCTTTCATACAGTGTGCTTTACAGTCTAACTGTTCAGTTCCTCTCAAATTTGAGCCCAAAATTTCTGAGAGCCTCTCTCATCTTTTTTTGTTCATTTTTTTCTAGATTTTTGAAAGTAAGCCAACTTTAATTTAACCCTTAGTAATAGGAATCCTAAAGGCATATTTTGTACATGCCTATACTTTATTAAATGTCTTATGTCAACAGTGATTGATATAGTTCTTATTATAATGCTGATCTCTTAACCTTTGCATTCATGTGCCTGCATCGTCTAAAGACCTGAGCATTCAGACCATAATTATGAGAGATGCTTGGTCCAAATATTCTCTCATTCCTTGTTTTTCTGCCTGTGGGTCTAGAAAGTATCCATTTTTTCCCTGTCAGTTGCATTTGTGTTGGATCTGTCTGAAACCTTAGTAACTAGTAAGATTAGTTTGTTTAGTTTTTAGAAAATTAGTACAGCTTTAAAGTTGCTCTAGTTCATTATGTGGTGCCCATCACTCCCTAATCTCAAAATGGAATATCAGGAAAATAGGTCCATCTTTAAAATATGTGCAGTCTGCAATAAGTTGTCTATTGCACATCAGCCCACCAGTGATTTAAAATGTCTGTGTGAAGACATCCTCAACGATGCACGGCCAGTGTTGCTTTTGCCCCTCAGCTTGGAGTAAGTAGATAGACTGTTTGAGGTTGTCCTCCTCCTCAAAGACCCCTTATGGACTCACTTAGCTCCAACCAGTTGAGTCTCTTCTGAAAGGAGTAGTCTCGCAAGTCAGAGCAAGAAGTCTGATCCAAAACAGTTTCTAGGTCCTCTGATACAGTACTTGAGGTATGTTCTGAATCTCAGAAATCTTTGGTTCCACCCTTGGCTTAATTGACCCAAAAGAGCCATGAAGCACATTGGATGCACAGAATATGGCTTTTTTTGGACTAATTACTGGTAAATTTCTTAAATGAAAGCACAAACTATGTATTAACATTATATACACTACAATGGAACAGGAGTAAAATCAGAGAACATGAAACTATGAATTTAATGCATTAGATTTTGGTAGTCAGCCAAAGAGAGGTTAGGACTAAAACTGGGTGAATTTTTTTGGCAAAACCTTTCTTTGATCAAAAATACAGATTTAAGTCAACCAAAACATTTCACAAATTCATGTTGATTTCAGTGAATTGTTCTGGTCAAAACAAAAAAATATATAAGATTTTAGAAATGTCAAAACGGTTAATTGATGTTAAATAAACATCTTATTCTGATTTTGGGGCTATATTCACACACCGAAACCACAGGAGGAGGAGGAGCTGCCCCCTCATAACCTTTACCCCAGTGGTTAGGGCACTCATGTGGGACGGGGGAGATGATCTAGGTTTGAATCCCCATTCTGGAGCAGAGACTTGAATCCAGGTCTCCCCCCTGCCAGGTGAATGCCCTAATCCCCAGGTTAAAGGATATTTTGGGGTGGATCTACATACTTCAGTGTTCAGTGCAGGAGGGACTAGAACCCAGGCATCTCCCTCCATCCCTTCCCCAGTGAATGTCCTAACTACTAGACTAGCAGGTCATTCTCACGCTCTTTTCTCTCTCTGACAATCCAAAACAAAATTTTTCTGACTTTTTCGATTCACTGAAAATTCCAAAAAATGTTGGGTTTGGTTCAACCTGACCTGAACCAATTTTTTCCTCCTATTTTTTTTTGAATTGCCAAAAAAAAAATCAATGAATTGTCCAGTTCTAGTTAGGACACTGTATGCAAATTGACAGCAAAATCAAACTCCCTTCTCTCTGTGTCTCACCATAACCGGCTCAGCTAAAACAATACAGTACACAAGACCTTTCCAAAAGACCCCTCCTTTTCAAACTGCTATCCTGATGTAATAAAATACCACACATTAAGCCAAATTCTGTCCTCTGTGTTTCATGGGCGCATCTCCCACTGAAATCACTATTACCTTGCTCTGATGTACATCCTGGTACAACTGCATGCACTGGGTTGTATGTTAGGGCAGAATTGGAACCAGTGACTTCAATGTGAGTTCTGTTCCTGCACCTGAAGACAAAATTGGGTCTACTGTGTCACTGTTGTCTATGTTGTTGCTACACCATATCCCATTTTCTCCACTGTAAAAAGCTCTTTTATGTTACAAGTTCATAGAGCTGTGTGATGTGATTTAAAACCATCTCTTTACTAAGATGAAAATCCATTGCTGTACTAATCACTGTAGCAAGTCTGATGAAAGAAAAGTCTTAAACTACTTAATGTACTTGGAGAATGGAAGGGAAATGGCCACAGAACTTTGTTCATACTGAATAACTTGAAACAACAGTCTCTTTGGTTTAACATAAGGTGCATTTTAGTATGACTTTTTAAAATAAAATATAACAAAAGTTGAATTATCTTATTAACCTGGATTTTTTAAAATAAATTTTACTGTAATCATATATACTCTTCTTGCCAAGAAAATTCTTTATTACAGCATGATCATGTATGCTTTTCCATCTGAAAGAAAATTTCTGTGGAAAGAAAATAGGAACCAAACTTTCAAATCTAAAATAGAGTCTAAACTGCTTTTCATTTACTTTCCTCCCCTTTGAGATGCCAGAAGCAATTTCCTCTTGAAGCTGACTTCCTTTCTGGAAATGATTTTCGTCTCTAACCATGTTGAGACTCTCTTTTCTCATTCTTTCATTCTGACTTGCTCCTTTTCCTCTCATTTACAACTGCATCTGAATAGATCTTCTGACAGTAGGTAATTATATATGTTTCCCTCTAACTTTATTATTTCAGTTCTTTTTTGCCTCATTATCAGTCAGCCAAGAGGGATAGACAAAGCACTATTGGTGTCCTCTGCAACAGAACGCTGATGGGGGGGCTGGCTGTAAATTGACGTGGCATGGAAAATCTCTGCTAAGTTGTAGCAGCTTGTACGTTTCTGTAAAATCAAGCCCACTCTTGCTGAGTTAGTAGCTTGAAGTCATTGTGGGTGCAATGCTTATATGAAAAAATTAATAGAAAATGTCTTCACTTTCTAACTTGGGAACTGAAATTTTTCTGTCTTTGGATTTATGGCTACTAGTAAACAAAATCCAAGGCAGTGAAGTTTGTTACTTCTTTTTTTCAGAGTAACAGAACTTGCTGCTTTCCCCACCCCCTTTCCTGCAATTTTTTCTTTGCAGATCTTGCCATGGGGTGCGGACTACGAAAGCTAGAAGACCCAGATGATAGCAGCCCTGGAAAAATATTTTCTACGTTGAAGAGACCGCAAGTGGAAACAAAGACTGACTCTGCTTATGAATATGTATTGCTGGATTTTACTTTAGAAGGTATTTTTCTTCTATTTTATATCTTATAAGTTCTTGCAAAAGGAGGAATTACATTTTACTATTTTTATTTCTTCTGACTAAAATAAGAGAAAGTGAAGTTCATTTACCTTATCAAAGGTAATCAATATACCAGCCTTTTACTTGGAAATATAAGGTCCTCAGATAAAATTAAAGTTGAAACTTCTTACATATTAAACAAAAAAAAAGTTACACAGTTGTCCTTATTAAGGAAACTGGACAAAAATTGCTTGAAAGATTTTCCTAGATTCCTGTGAGCCAGATTCTGCCATCCTTTTTGACTTTGAGTAACACACACTCACATGAGTTTAGCGTGGCTACTCACAAAAGTAAGTACACTCAGCGTGAAGTGGTGGAATCGCCCTAAATGAATAACTCTTTTTTAAAATGTATTCAGCTTCCAAAAACCTATACTCATAGCTCGTTACTTTATGTGGAAATAGCTTCTAAGATGCTATAAGGAAACATTTTTTCAGCCTTATGGCAGATATTTTAGTAAGAGTCTTATAGACTAGTTATTAATGAGCCTATTTTTAAATCCTTCTTTCTACATCTTACTTTGCAACTGCTTACGGGTCTTTTAAAACTGTGCCTGAAATAAAATTAAAATCTCTATGTACATTTAGAGGCAG
This sequence comes from Terrapene triunguis, assembly GCF_002925995.2. NCBI lineage: Eukaryota > Metazoa > Chordata > Testudines > Emydidae > Terrapene > Terrapene triunguis. Next base: position 54,032,398 of record NW_020664413.1, on the reverse strand, counting down.
ACAGTACTCTGTGGGGTACTTCCATTTGCAGGGTGTCCCGTCTCTAACAGAGTAATTCCCTGTTCCAGAAAGTTGAAACACAAATAAACAAGCCCAGATGGCTGCCCTCTGACAACAGACAGCTCTGTGCTGCAGTTACTTTGTGGGACCTCACATTTTATAACTAACCGTTTTACTAGATGTTCTTGTTGGCAGGGATTTAAAGTAAATACACTGATAAGTGGAAAGAGTCAAAAGGGGGGAAAATTGTGATGTTATCTGTTATGTGACTTGGTACAGGAATATTTTAATAAATATAAAAGTCTGACCTCTATTGAACTAGGTATTTGAATTGCCAGATTACATTAATGTTCATGTTTATACATATTGAAGTGTTGATGATTAAGTAAGTGGCATGACTTGATGAATAGAAAACATAATATTGTACTAAATTATAGTACTTGACAACCAACCGTATTTTTAGCTTTTAATTAGAAAGAGGAGTTGTTCATTCACGTGTTTGGTTCCGGAAACAAAACTTCTTTGTATTGCGAAGTAGTAGTAACAATATACTCCAGGACTAGAGCTGGGTTGTGTAATACATAAATTAAATACCTGCTGCTGTATTGCTATGAATGTGTAGGATAATAAAACTTCTTTTCTTGACTCTGAAGTTTGTTTGGAGTTCCTAAATAGTTCACTGTGTTCTAAATCATATTTTTAAGCACAAAAGTTTATGAAAACAGTGTGGAAGGGATGTGTTTTAAAGAAGTTAATTGTTTTCAATGTTAAACTCAATATGTACTTAGTATGGGTGGGACGGAAAGGTGACTCTTTTAGCATCATCATATGTAATAACCGGTGTCACATTGCAAAAAAAATTATGGCCATATTTTCAAACCATGGTGCATATTGTTAGACTCATGAATCCATATTAGGCACTTGACTAAAAGTTATTTGATATTCAGTGCTGCCTAGTACCTCTAGCTTGCATTCACTTCATTGGGAATTATGGGTGCTCAACAACATTGAAATTCAGGTCACTTTTAGTTAGTTGCCTAAATATAGATTTAGGAGCCTAGCTTTAGGCACCTACGTTTGAAAATATAGGCCCATCTGTGAAAAACAATGTCAGCTGTGTGCATATATTTTATATTCTCATGTACCTCTGCCTTTCAGAGCTAGGTTTACATGCACACACACAATATCTCAGTACACACTTGCTCTCGCCCTCTTTTACTAGGAAAATTCTAAACTATAGTGAACTTTGGTTTTGGTCATGGAATACAGGGAGAGGCCAATTTACTGTAGGGCGTGTTTTGAACCTGTACCTTTTCTCCTTCGTATAAACTATCAGCTCCATCCTGCATCTTGTTGCACCAGTATCTTTGGGATAAAGGGAGCTCTATTAAGAGCTCAGTTAATATAGTTTATGATCAACCAGCTTGTATCACTTCTGAGCAACATGAATCTCACGCTGTCAGAGAACTGAGTGCTGTCTTCATAGCGCTTTCAGTTTCTACTGGTTGAGGAAAAAGAAGATCGTGCCCAGCATGTACTGCTCATTGTGTGAATTTTTACACCTAAGTACATGATCTGGGCCCAAGTAAAAAAAATTTAAAAATCTTATTTTTACAGCCTTTCTATCCCCACTTTACATATATTATTGTATACTGGGATGAAAGTATAACAAGCACAGCGTCTAAACTCAACAAGTTTATGGTCAAGGAAACAGAATGAAGGGCTTATCAAGGAGACTATTAAAACACACTGATTTTCTATCAAGCCCTTACACCAGTTAGAGCAGCCTAGGAACTATCAACCAACTAAGCAGAGCTAGAGCACATTGTGATCTGGCTTCTCGTTCTTGTCCCTAACATGCTCCTTCCTAGCTGCAGGGATGGTGGCTTAAGACTGGCTCCATGCCCACTGGAGGCTCCCCCACACCAGGAGAATCCCTAGGTAGGAAGATACAATCAGTCTTCACTTTGCACCACTTGAGTGGAATAAAGGGGGTGGGATAGAGTAGAGAATCTACCCAACTGTGGTTTTAAGTGTCCATTTCTTAGTGCCAATTTTATCTCCACAGCTATGAGGTGTGTCTCACATAAACAGCTTGACCAAAGTATTTTGGAAGGTCAACTAAAACATGTACATGGGGATCACTAGAATTTTCCCCACACTCATATAGTGCTTATGCTGCCTTCATATCTCTTCTTTTAGTAGAAAGGGGAAACCTGTGTCTATGTTCTTCGTATCAGCCTTCTGAAATTTCAAACAATAAAAAGCGCCCTATCACTTTGAATAAACACAAATGTATATAAAAAATTGATTTGCCTTCACCTTTTACATTTCAAATGTCTGGGTTATATTATTGTAACAGTTTTGACTGGCTGTTGTGAGAGAACACAACAAGATAGAAATTCTGTTTAAAATTTAGAATAGTTGCAACAGTTTGCAACATGAGGTAAGTGGGCCATGTCTTACACATACCTGCTTTTTTGGCTGTGGCATGCAGTCTAAGCTATCCCATATGTGTTTTCAGTAAACCTGAACATGTCCATTGGCTTCACTATGCAGAGTGTGCTTAAAGGAACTATGGTTAGGAATCTTATAGCTCTGTTCACTTAGGGCTAAATCCTGTCATCTAGCATGCAAAGGGTGGGGGGAGAAGATATTTGAAATGAGCCTCTTTTCCTACACCCCACCTCTACACAACTAACAAGAAATGTTGCATTTGCACTGTACAATAGTGAATTGTAAGGTACAGCCAGATAACACAACAGCCCTTGCATCATGTCCCCAAGGGAGCATAGTTTGTATTAGTGGGAGTATCTAGATTTGTGTCTGCTAGTGCCCATTCTGCCATCGGTGCATATGTGGGGGGTGCATGTTGTTCCTGCCCAGAGGAGCAAAAGAATGTTCCCCACAGTGTGTTGTCCAGCTGTTGTCAGAAATCTGCCCTGTGCCAGCAAGATTCCTGTGGCAGAGGGCACAACAGGCATCAGGCTTTCCCCCCAGATAAGATTTAATAATACTTAGTATTTACACAGTGCTTTAATTTTTCAAAGTACTGTACAAACATTATCTAATTAGTCCTTAAAAAACCCTGTGATATACATGTCAGTATCATCCCCAGTTCACACAGGAGAACCAGGCACAGATAGATTGAGACTTTGCAGACCACACTGCAGATCAGTGGCAGAGCCAAGATTAGACATCACAAATTTAATCTTAACCACCAGATCCCAAAAGGCTGATTAAATGAAAGTGTCACGGTCAGTTGCATATTCTACATGTGTGTTTACATGAGATATGGAAAATAGGTGCACACTCTCTGATTTGTACATTAGACTGACCCTTTACATGTGGGGAGAAGACATGCTGCCATGAGTATATTGTGCTACAGCACATCTCTTTTCTGGGGAGGTGATTAAGAAGAGGGAGATAGGGAACCTGAATTGAACCATAAGGATTCCATTTTCAAAGTGGTGTCTTTATCATTGTGCATTTATGTACTTTTTCCCCTTTATATCAAAGAGGCTGATGTAAAATCAAAGGAGAGTGAACTCATTTCAATTTAAGTTATTTTCTTTTGAGAGGGAGAGACAGACAAAGATAAAAATCTTAAAACAGCACTTAAAGGGCTTTTTAAATCTAAAAACTACCATCATGGTTTCGGTGTTTAATTCCAATCTGAGTCACACATTGATATGATTGAACAACATTGTCCCTTCCTTCTCTTCATCCACCAAACGTATAGTGAAAAAACTAGGAACTGTGAGAACTCTAAAATGAACTAAAGGACTTGCAGCAGGTGTTACTGCTGGAGAGTGTCAAATTCCAGTCAAAACAATCTCCTCTCTGGAGTCCACAGTTGTGCAGTGGGATAGAAAACTTGATACTGACAACTGTATCTGGGGTTGTAAGTGAGAAGAGTGGTTCTGCCTTCTGTAAACATTGCTTGATTTTCAGAGAGGCTGAGCACCCACATCTCCAACTGAGAGTAGAAAGTGCTAAGCACCTCTGAAAATTAGACCATCAACCTATTATGCAAGAATATTTGAACTAGTGAACATGAAACAATTCTTTCTATCTGTGCAAAAGCTGTGGGTCATCTCCAGCACAAAATAAAATGTGCCTCCAAAAGTACTCGTTTGTGTTTCTGCTAATTCAACTGGAAAATGTGACTATATTGAGCCATCACAGTTTGAGCACAACTCCCCAGTGTGACCAGGAGGAATTCTGCTAAAAACTGATGGCATTGTATGGCCCCTCGCTGCACACTGTTTGATTTACTTTGGGATGGGATAAGGATAATATTAGTGTCTGAGGCCTTGTCTACACAAGAAAAGTGTTCTGTTTAACTAAGGCTAGGTCTACACTACAGCGGGGTTCCGACCTAAGATACGCAACTTCAGCTACGTGAATACCGTAGCTGAAGTTGCGTATTTTAGGTCGGCTTACCTGGCGGTGAGGACGGGGGAAAGTCGACCGCTGCCGCGCTGCCGCCTCTTGCCGAGGTGGATTTCCGGAGTCGACGGCAGAGCGATCAGGGATCGATTTTACCGCGTCCTCACGAGACGCGGTAAGTCGATCCCCGATAGACCGATTGCTACCCGCCGGATCGGCGGGTAGTGAAGACATAGCCTGAAAGTGTGATTTTTAAACTGGTTTTATTAAACTGGAACAAGCCTCCACATGAACATTTATTTTGCTCTAAACCACACTTATTTCTGTTTAGCTTAAATTGATTAGGAATACGTTACTCTTAAACCAAAATAAAAGTGTTCACACAGGTTTGCACTATTTTAACCAAATTGGGTTAACAATTGATTTAAGTTAAACCAGTGCAACTCTTTCATGTAGACAAGGCCTGAATCCCAATTTAGAAAGAGAGTTTTTATTCTGTTCCCTTTTTGTCGTCTTCCTTTTCATCAGGCAGGAAGGGTTATTGGAGGTATAGATGCAGACACAGCTCTTACGCTCTATTAATAAAGCCAGACAGATCATTAAATTGTTGCCAAACTGATTAAAAGTTACTCTGATCTTTCTATTTTGTAAGATGTATAACTTTATCATTGTTTTTACTATCCCTGTATAATTCCTGGTCAACTATGCATCTGCTATATTTTGTATATCTGTACAGTGGGGAATATAGATTTATTATATCTTTTGTGCTACATTAAAATATAGGTAAGTAGCTTATTTGTATGTATGAACACATGCATACTGAGTAACACTTGTGCATAATGTCCATGTTTTCTGTTCATTCAATTCAATTTAGTGTCCTCAAATCCAGAAGTTATCAAGATCAGTTCTGTGTTGGATATAGCAACAAAAGTGGAAGAATATTACATCAAAGGATATGTTGTAGGAGCAATTCATCCTATTATATTACCTGTTGGGCGAAGAAAGCACTTTCCTGCAAGTTATTTGTATCGAGTGGTACTATCACGACTCAAATTAAGGTAAAATATGCAGAGGAGAAAAATTATTTGAATTAAATGACATAGAACACATTGCTTCATTAATATTTTTAAAATTTGCAAATGGCTTTTCAACATGCATTCCTTGTAACTTTTAATACTAATCAGGACATTAGAAAGCACCTTCAAGGATGAACCAAGGGCTGAATGCTCAAAAGCAGTGTTTCTCAAACTGGGGTCGCCACTTGTGTAGGGAAAGCCCCTGGCGGGCCAGGCTGGTTTATTTACCTGCTCCGTCCGCAGGTCCGGCCGATCGCGGCTCCCACTGGCCGCGGTTCGCCGCTGCTGGCCAATGGGAGCTGCTGGAAGCGGCAGCCAGTTAGTCCCTCGGCCCGCGCTGCTTCCAGCAGCTCCCATTGGCCTGGAGCAGCGAACCGTGGCCGGACCTGCGGACGGGGCAGGTAAACAAACCGGCCCAGCCCGCCAGGGGCTTTCCCTACACAAGCGGCGACCCCAGTTTGAGAAACACTGCTTAAAAGGATTTAGGTGTTGTGCATCACAATGCCAAACTTTTGGGCACCTGAATAAATCACTGCAATTCAAAGTCTGAATTATGCACCTAGGCTCCTGTACATGAATGGGGAGAGATAGGCACCTTAGAATGCCATTCACAAAGGCCAGCAGGCTCTGCAGGGAACAGCATAAGCTAGCAAATGGGAAATGCTGACCAGAGGTGTGTGTTCTAAGCCCCACTTCTCACAGAGATAAGCACCTAAGACTAGGCTACAGGGAAGCACGTATCTTTGTAAGTCAGGAAAACCTCTTTTGAGTTAGGGCACCTATGCCATTTTAGCAAGAAGACGGATGTCAATCTGTCCTGCAGTGGCTCAAGAGCATAAGTACCCAACCTCAGGGGAGACTGTCAAGAAGCAGGGCACAAACCCCACATTGGTTGTGAGTTCTATAATTAGATTTCACCAACCAATTACCAAGTGTAAACTCCTCATGTACTATAACAGTTTTAACATGGAGCCACATACATTCCCCTTGGGTACTCCGATCTGTCTTGCTGCCCAGGTAAGTCTACCTTTGATAGATGGTCCTTTACACCAAGGATCACAGCAATGTTAAGGTTGCTCCCAGTCTCAAAGGACCAGTCACTTACCCCCAGTCAATTGCACCTTAGATCTCACACCAAAGACAATGCTTGTAGCCAGTCCTATAATAAACAATCTAAAGATTTATTGTACAGGAAAAGGAAATGAGAGATCTTTACAAGGCTAAACCAGATGACATGCACACAAAATGAGTTACAGTCTTAAATTTCAAAAGATAATAGAAGCAAACTCCATATGTCCTTTAGGGCTAATCCAGGCTAAGCACTGGGGTTCTCTTGCTTATGCCTAGAAAACCTTACCCCTCAGAGTCCAGCATAGAGATACAATTAAACTAACTTCTTGTTAGGAGTTTTTATTCCCTTCCCCACTTGAGCTCTGAGCTGCAAACTCAGCGGATGGGAGGAATTCACTTGCATGACTCATCTTTATGGGAGAGAAATCAACAAATTGTTTCATTGTCTAATGTTCCACAATCCTTCGTCTGGTGTTGATGGGTCTTCCCCGCTGGGCAGGACACGACACCTTCCCTGCTGGGCAGGACACCAGCATTTCACACTAGTAATGTCTCTCTCCTGTCTGGTGATTTACACAGTTACAGAGGCTTACAATACAAATGCTCAATTATCTTCTTATAATATGGGATACAGATGTTAAGTGAGATTAATGCATGCAGCAGCTTACAAGCATTCCTTAAAGTCTAAGCACTAAACACATTCTTTTAATTCTAATACCTATTTTAACAATACTAACACACAGGTGAGCCAAACTGATTCCAGCTACGTATGTGTCAGTATTCAATTGAGGCACGGGGATCTCGGCTGGTCTGCCAGCATCATACTGGGGTGGGTAGGGAGGACCACCCTCATAACATATAATCCAGGGGTTAGGGTACTCTCCTGGGAGGTGGTAGGCCCCCTGCTCCAGTCCCCACTCCACTTATGGGGGAGAAGCAATTTAAACACGGATCTGCCACTCAGAATGAGTGCTCTAACCAGTGGTCTGTGGGATATTCTGATGTAGGGAGTCTCTCCCTTTCTCCTGTTAAAGCTGTTGCACTGTGGATAAATACTGAAAGACCCACTGGATCAGGGGGACTAGATCCTGGGTTTTCCACATTGTGGATGAGTGGTCTAACCAGAGTCACTCAGGCTTGTGCTCTCCAGCCTAAATAACAGGGAGAGACAAGCGAGCAGGAGCACGCACAAGCATGAGAATGACTATAGCCTGGTGTTTCGACCACTCACCAAGTAAACAGGGTGTAAATCTACCCCTCACTAGTCTGCTGCACCCTAAGTGTCCATGTGGACCCTGCTATTGTGCGTCTACCCCACCTCCAAACAGAAGTAGCCCAAAATCTCTCTCTCTGGGCTTTTTCTCAGAGCCACGTTCCCAATGCTTGTTCTGGCTGTGTTTGACTTTTTGCTGCTTCTCTGTTTTTCCTGACTCTCAAACAGAGACACATCATTCCAAACCCTCTCCCCCCATCCACCTTTGAGTTTATCAGACCACTGTGGAACCTGCTTGGGCCACATGATTCAGCTTCTGCTGCAGCCTTGCCTTTGTTTTGGGCAGAGGCCTCTGATGTTTCAGCTCTCTGGTTCCACAAAGAAACATAATTGTTTCTAACATTTATCCCAAATGAGTGGCAGCTGTTACACCCACCA
>NW_020664413.1:54001646-54019208 GCF_002925995.2 Terrapene triunguis | reverse complement strand
TTAAACTTAAAACAAAGAGAGTCCTTAGGTTACAAGGTTGCAAGTTGGTCACTCTCCTGTTTGTCCTAGCTATTAAGGAGCAAACAGATGTGCCTGTAGTGGGCATTCTTTGGTAAGTTGCCTTCAATCAGCGCCTGGAGGAGTGAATTCATTTGCAATGTGATTCTACACTGAAATGTGACACTGTAAAATTATATTGTGGGTTCAGTTTTCTCTCAATGCTTGCAGGCCAAACTGGCTCAACTGACTCATAAAATCATACGTTTTCTCATAATCAACCATGCATACTAAACTTGGGATCTGATAATCAAGCTATGTTAATTCTGACTTATACAGCATCTTAAATCAAAGTTTCTACAATCTAGCTAAAGGTTCTGCTGATACACAAGTCAGGAAACAACCCAATTTACTCTCATATAGCTGGAAAGAGGAGGAGGAAAGAGTAGTGAAAACTGTGGCTGATATTCTGTACCTCTAGGAGATGCAGCACAGAAAACTTTATACTGCTTTGGCACCCTCCCTCTTCAGGCCTCTGAGGACCAGGAGTTGCTCTAAATTACAGTGCCCCTGCCTGACCACTGCAGCATATATTTGCCATTGCAGGAGGGAGAATCCCTCCCCACACTCCTTTCTCTACATCCTTGCACTATGGGGATTCTTTTACTGCATGCTTCCCCCTGTCCTGAAACCCCTGAAAAGCTCTTGCATGCTCCACCAGGATCCATGAGTTTGAGTAAGATGGCCTGGGGGAGAAGGTACCCCCTCCTGATACCTCCCCACAAGAATCAGTATTTACACTCTGTGCTGTGGATCCCTGTGAACACATCTCCTACAGCTGTGTTTGTGCAATGAAAATATTGACAATTTAAATTGACAATGTATGTACCGTATTGCAATTCTTAAAGACATTTTTCCAAGTAAGCAACTGAATAATAAACATACTGTGTAGCTAAATCTCTCTATTAAAGTTATTTTAGTCACTCCGTGTATGCTTTTTTAAGAAGAGATATTTAATCTATAACTATACAACACTGATTATACCATGTAATTACTTGATATAAATTGTAAAATATTGTGTTTGGAAATGACAAATCTGAACAGGGTACTGTGTATGTAAAACTCCAGAATCATGGCTATAATTTTGAGATTAAAATGACACTGTCTAGAACTATTAGCATTTTATGTATATTCACATACATTTATTTACATTCGATAGTGTAAGCTAAGGTTTGTAACATTGCATGTTTCTATTATTTGAGAACACGGGATTTATTTGCTATGAAAACAATGCCTTTTCACTAAAGTACTTTAATGTTTCAAGAAATGGGTACAAACTTATACTCATATTTAATATAGCTTTTGTTTGTACTTTCACGATAAGGCACAGTGCCTGATATTTTGTGTAAACGTAGGGAAGGATCACTTCTAAGCAGAAGTGTGAAAAAAGTATTGCCAATATTTCATTCATAACTTTTTTCAAAAAAGAAAAGAATTCTACATGCAAGCATTTTGTGCAAGTTAGCAGCAAGCTGCTGACAAAGTCTGCTTTCTTTCTGTGTTCCAGCCCGAAGCATACAGCACTTAGAAGACAAAGACACCCCAGGCTTTTGATTGAGGAATGTCCTTTAATGTATGAAACACTGACAAATGAGGTAGTGAAAGGATTGTTAGAAAAGGTATGGCAGTTTTTGACAAAAAAATTAACTTCTCTGCTCACAGGATTCTTAACTGTAACATATGTATTTACATTTACAGGTGAATTATTTTTCAATTTGCAAATTTTGACCTTGTTTTCTGGCTTATAAAAACTACCAAGGCACTCGTTTAAGTAAGAAGGAAGTGTTGCTTTTTCCCCTTCAGCACTTCTGATTTTGTTTAGCTCTCTGTCTTGAACCCATTGAACTCAAACGGAGATTTCCACTGATGTCAGTGGGAGCAGGTTCTGACCTTTATTTTGTTGTTTTTCATGGTTTAGGCAACAGTAATCAAACTTTCTGTTGGGATATGCACATATAGTAGCTCCTTCTAGAATTTTGATGTAATATTGTATTAAATTAAAATCTGAAAATGCATATTTATTTGTTCCTTGTTAAGTAATATACTCAAATAAAACTGACATCTGTAGATGGATTTTCTAAGCAAGGACAAATAGATTGTCTCATCTTATTCCGTAAATTACAATAGGCATGCAAAAGTGTTGCTTTTATAGAAGTATTTACCTTTGATTACTTATGCAGTAAATCTTTTCAAAACTAAAGAACATTAAACTTCCACTCTAATAAACTTTGTCTCTCACTTCCTCTGCTAAGTTGAAGACAAGAAAGTTGTTATTACAAAAATTATAGTAATATAGTTGTCTAAATTAGTTGCTAGGGAAAGTTTAAAGGAAGAGCATCTTTAAAATATTTTAAGATCGTTGAGGTTGTGGCTGAGAGAGCTATTTAGAGATTTTAAATGGCTGTATTAGAAGTACTCTGTGAAGTAATCAGAATTTAAAATGAGACAGTTTCATGTTTATACCAATTTGCTTTGGTAAGTCAGATATACGTTAATACCAAATAAATATATTAAATTATAAATAAACTTAAAATAAGCATTTGTTCAGTCTTGTACAAGGAAATCTGAAGTATAAGCATTAGAGGAAATATTTTTATTAGTCAAAAAAATTATCCTTGAATTCAAATCTTTCCAGTATTTTAAAAAATGATTGAGTCGATAACCCATGGTTAAATCTTTTAAAAAGTTAAAAATGTAGTAATTTGGAGGGGGAATGTCTCTTGTGCTTCTAAATCCTTTAGGCACTTTTAAAAATCTCCCCCAACATTACTTGCTGCCCTCAAGATAATTTTGGTTCTGTTGCAAAATGGATACCATTTTTGATCCCAAGTGGCTGCATTTTAGTGGGTTGTGAAGTTCACAGACATGTAATAAAATGTTTGTTATTCTTCTACATGAAAGGTGCTATATACATTTAAGTTGGTATTACTAACTAGTATTTGAACACATTTCTTGGGCGAATCATAGAAGCTACCCTGTTTGCAGAATTCCTATTGACTTCAATGCATGGAGAGCTTGCAGAATTAAGCAAACTGATATTTGCCTTAAAATATATAACTTGAGAACTCCACAATCCTTAAGTACATTGTGTCTTGGATATATTTGCTTGCAAATCAACATCTTCATTTATGGAATATGTGTGACATATTGTCAACCTGTACATTCACAAAGTTTCAAAATAACTCTATTTTATACATGCAGGTCAATGAAGCTGCTAAAAGAGGGAAGAAGTTTGTTGGATTTATAACACAGCATTTTCCTCAACCTAAATTCTGTAATGGCACAAACACAGATGGAAATGTGGACTCTGAATCAGCACTAAGTATAAAGAGTAGAGAGCACAGGAAATACAATTATGACGAAAACTATAAAAACTGGAATGAAGGGACTTTGAGTGGTCAGTCATCTGAGAGTGGAATAGAGGAAGAAATTCAGCCAGAAAGGGGACAGTTACAGGATGCTGATTTCTCCAGCCCTACTAAACCAAGAAAAGGAGAAGGTAATAAAACACTACCTGTCTATTGCATAAGCAGGATAATTACATTGACTTATAGCAAAAAAGGATAACAAAAATGTAAAGCAAAACTTATAGTATATTCTAGCTTATGAAATATAGGTTTTAAAGATCTCTAAGTTTAAATACATATTCATTTTTAAAGCAGCTTGACAAATAGAAAACAATACTAATTTTGTTTTCTGTAGTATGTATCCAATATTATGTAGAAATTACCTTTCTCTTCGAATATCAGGGTTGGAAAGGACCTCAGGAGGTCATCTAGTCCAACCCCCTGCTCAGAGCAGGACCAATCCCCAGACAGATTTTTGCCCCAGATCCCTAAATGGCCTCCTCAAGGATTGAACTCACAACCCTGGCTTTAGCAGGCCAATGCTCAAACCACTGAGCTATCCCTCCCCTGAGAAAAAGTGAACTGTTAAAACTTTAGACTGTTAAAGCATAAACAGTGAAAGCGCATTGTTTTTAATATTGCAGGCAAATAACTTTGTATGACCAATGTGTGCATAAGAAAACACAACTGTGTGTGCCTGAAAAATAGTGTCCTATCATCAAAGGATGAAATTGTGTTACAAGATTTGTTACCCTTATTAATCAGCAAGAAACTTTTAATAGGCCCCTAATATTACACCACAATGATTCAAACTCCCTAACTTGAATTAAATTTAAGACAAATGGGACCTGTTAGGTTCTAGGGATATAATTCAAACATATTCCTCTCCATCCCATGTAATGCATAGCAGACTAATCTATTCATAACAGACTGATTTTGGTAACATACCTTCAAGAGGTACCCTGAGGGAACTGAATTTAATGCAATAGTGAAATCAAAGAGCATAATAGATAAAGAATTTATTTACATTAGAGGAAACGTGCATAAAAAGTGGATTATACAGAAAAGTTATTGGTGAACATTTTTGTTAATGTGGCAGAAAGCTTAGTTACAAAAGGAAGTTGTAAAGATATTAAAATATACAACCCATTCTGTTTGAGAAGTCATCTAGAACACTGTGACTCTGGATGTCAGGCGTCTTTACTTTGGCGATGTGTTCACTAAGAAAGAAAGTGTGTTCTTTAAGTTAGCTGATACATGGTAACTAACATGAAGTAAAATCCTAGAGAAGGCAAAGCAGCTCCTAATTTTCACACATGAACAAGTCGTGGTAAAGCTATGAGGGAGTCCAGAGTTTACCTCAACCTGATAACTCATATTACAAACTGCCATGTGTTCCCTAGAACCTCATGTTAGTTACCATGCAATAGCTAACACAAGTTAAGAACAGACCTTTTTTCTACTGAAGATGCACCCTTTGCGGGAAACAGAGAGAGGAACATGGGTTTCCCTATTAGGCCTTTTTAGTCCATTCATCCTTCCTTCCTTTCTGAGGTGATGGCTATCAACCTTGCCCGTCTGCTACCTAATAGGCGGATTTTAAAATGACTATTTAGCATAGTGAATTCTTTCATTATGTACCAGACACATTCAAATTAAATTCAAAGGCAGTTTTTCCACCCTCCTGTTAGGAAGCAAGTACCCTCCTTCATTTGAGGACTGCAAAGAAAACCTATTATTATTATTATTATTATTATTAAACCTGAATTCAAGTGGTTCTTGTGCAATATGCTGAGCCTTTATAACATGACCAGTTAAAGCATAACTCTTTCCTCCCAAAGTGAAGGCAGGTTTCATTAGTCTCAAAGATTAGTGGAATATAAATATTAAAATTGTAACTAAAAAGTGAGAAATCTTAGTCAGTCACAGCATTCTATACATGGATATTTTTATAACCAGTTCATCAACCAAGACATTTCCTGAATGCAAACGTTTTATGGGAATCTTAAAAGATTTCTATCCTGGATTTGTCTTACTTTTCTTCAGCTGTTAGTCACATGATCATAGAGGTTATTAGCATTTCTAAGATAATGACCATTGGAAATGTAACATCCACTCTTTTTGAACACTGCATATCACCCTTAGTTCCTTAAAAAAAAAGTTACAAGCACACATTTTGAAAAAAATTCAATTAACTGCATGCCATTCTGCATGCAGATTTGCATCCTATTTTGATATGCCATGTTCATCTCAATCTTTGTGCAGGAGATACAAAATAAAATTACATGTCTGAGTGCCAAATTTTAGGAACAGCAGATGTTCAAGGTTTGAATATCTAGTTCTGATTATATTACTACTGGTATGTAATATCTCTGGTAGACATGAACATTTGCACAAAATGATAATTGCACTAAGATTTTGTACTTCCTATTAACAAATATGAAAGCATGAAGCAAAAACATTAACTGCGTTAAGTTGTGTTACTTAACAGTACTGGTAAAGATAAAGCAGTATAAGTCCCTGGTATGGATGCAGTTATACTGGTATATAGGGGGTTATACTGTACAGGAACAATACCATTATAAGCACCTTTATACAGCTATAACTGCATCCACACCAGAGGGGTTGTACTCGTGTAGTTATATCAGTAAATCTGTCTGTCTTCTCACACCCTAACCAACATAGTTATACTAGTACAAAAACTGTGTGGTAAACCAGGCCTTAAATGATCTGGTCAGTTGGACCATCTAAAATTGAGTGTGAAGACAAACTATTTTTATGGATGCATGTGTTGTGTGTTAACGCAATACTACAAGTAAGGGTCAACTCACCAATGGGCCCCTCCATCAAGGCTGGATATGGCATAGCAGACTCTTCTCCTCTGGGATCCCCTGCTGATGACCACTCCAGCCCTAGAGTGGTTCACCTTTTCTCATGACTCAGCCCTCTAGCCAGGTCACGTTTAATCACACCCCGTCTGGGATAATAGATAGTCCAACAAAAACAAATGTCCGATCCCTCCATCCAGTCCGCCACACACAATTCTGAGCCCAGTTGTCTGTACACTATTTTCTCAGAGCTTCTAGTTGTCCATATTCCCTTCTCATGGGCTTCACACCACCTTGCCAGTGGCTGGAAGGAGAACCCAGGCCTGCCCTCTACACTGCGTTCCAGTCCAGGGTCTCTAGGACAGGCAGTCAAAGTTCACTCCACCAGACTGCCTGCTGCAACCTCCCTTGGCTTCTCAGGCCAGATCCACAAAGATACTTAGGTGCCAAGTCCCATTTTGTGGCACCACTATGATCCACGACACACACACCACACCACCTTCCCCCATACGTTCCTAAACTCTTTCAGCACCTACATTTTTGCAGTAAAAGTTCTCTAGCTGCCTACATTTCTGCTTCTGGGCATGCACATTCCTGTCTCACTCTAGGCACCAGGATGCCTCTCTCCCACCTAAATCTCAGAGCAGTCCACAAACAAGAGGAAGATAGGTGTGCCTCTGCCTAACTCATGTGTAGGGCCCAATCCAGTAGGCATGGTCAGAGACCACCTAAGTCCACACAAGACAGTGGCAGGGGGTGGGAGGGACAAGGAGGAGCTCCCTTATTACTTTAAGCCCAGTGGTTAGGGTACCCGCTGGAATGTGCCCACCTCTGCCAGATGAGGAGAAGGGATCTGAACAGTAATCTGCCACCTCTCAGGTGAGTGCTTTACCCACTGGGCAATAGCAATTCTCACTCTCATCCCAATTAATTGTTATGCAGTTGTTTAACTAAAGTTCAGCAACTTCAATAGGAGAGATTGAAGGAGATCTACATCAGAATATCCTGTAGCCCAATGGTTAGAGGTGGCAGATTCCTGTTCATATCCCTTCTCATCAGGCAGAGGGGGAACTTGAACAGGGTCAGCAGATCCTCCCTTATTCCAGGTAAATACTCTAACCACTGGGCTCAGCGTTATAAGAGAGCACTTTCCTGCTGTTTTGTATGCAGTTAGGCAGACTTTGAACATGCCTGTCAGATTGGGTACGGTATGAGATTTAGGTGGAAGAACACCCATCTTCCCCTAGTTTGTGGGTTGCTAGCAGAGATAGGTGCCTAAATGCAGGCTGCAGGGAGATCCTATCTCTGCACGATGGAAAGGGCTTAGGACACACCCCTCTCATCAGCAGCTCCCATTCACTAATTTAAGTGGCTACCTACCTAGCCTGTGGCTTTCGTGGATTGCACTCTAGGGTGCCTATCTCTATAGGGAGCTTAGGCACCTGCCTCCTGTTTAATGGATCACAGTGCTGTTCTTGAGGCTTTCTACACACCTAAAAGTTAGGCCCTGCTGAACTGAGCATCATAACACCTATATCCTTTTGTTTATGTAGGCCCTTCCTACCAAATATTTTTTGAGACTTTCTCTTCACCTTGCAAAAGGCTTCCTGTTCTCTACAGATCTCATCATTCCCTTTTCCCAAAAGAGCAACCACAGTTTTTTCCCTATAGCTTCTTCTGCTCTAAACTTGGTCTGTTTATAGCACCACCCAGCCCTTTCCCAGCTGCATTTCATCTTTAATCACACCTGGCCCACCCTCCGTATGCAACCAGGTAGGTTAATTGGCCTCTTGGACCACATTAATCCTTTCAGAGTCATTATGGAGTACACACCCCATCACAGTAAACTATGCATACTCAACCAACTTCTAATATGTAAATTCTTGCTTGAATTGTCATTTCTGCTTTGGCTGCTGTCCATCACTTCCCTGGAAAAGCTAGATTGCAGATGTTTTAAAAGGAAGTGACTTAACTAACTGTTGCTAGTAAAATGTTCTTCCTTATAAATAGATGGAAAATACTGGAATTGCTTTTTACCATTTTGAAAAGGACAAGGTTTCACCTTTCAAAAAACTATGTATTTTTAAAGGATAATGGTGGAATATAAAGAATCTGTATAAAATAAACTACAGAAATAATGAAACAGTATCATTAAGTAGTACAGATGAAACAAAAAGGCTTTAAACAGTGGAACTTTAATTATCTAGCACTGATAGAAATATCCAAATGTCCCAAGAACCAGATAATACTGAACATACTGTTCACTTAGCTGTTGAGGAGCCTGGCAATTATCTTTCTTCTCTGCACAGCTTTCAATAACATCAGACTTCTGAGTTTTCTGAATAATACAGTTATTCAGCATTGTTCAGTTACTTCAGTTTTCTCCATTCTGTTTCCTGGCCTACGCCAAGGCTGAAGAAGAGACATGTAGGGACAGGAGTGAGGGTGGACACTGAGAGTGAAATCTTGGGCCCATTGAAGCCTATGACAAAACACCCCTGAAGAGCAGAGCCACTTGAGTGAGCTGTGCAAGAAGAGAAGGTCAGGCTCCCTGCATCAGGAAAAACACAGGAAAGGGCCAAAAGGCGTGCTGCAGTGCTCAGACTGTGCACAGATTTGCTGATGGGAGTCAGGTCTGCACACAGACACCTTTCAAGCTTAGTCCCAGAACAAATTCCCCACATATCCCTCATCCCACCCAGGAATATATCCTCTATATATGTTCTGTGGAAGTCATGAAATAGTAAATCTTAAGCCTGTCAATGGTCCAGAGTTGATAAATTGCTTAGTCTTCACCTCAGACTGTGGTCATTTTGGAGGGGGGAGAGGAAACATTTCTCTGATAGGTTTGTTTTTTAGATGGTGCTGCTTGAAGTTGCTCAGAGGTTTGAAATGTTAGTAGTCCCAGGGATTTGATTTGCTGATAAATTAGTCCAAGGTGTGCACACAAAAATGCAGTTTATTCCATGGCTTTGCCCACAAATATACCAGCATGTGGGTGTATGTAATTATATACCTATGTAGTAAACATTTATTTAGCTAAAGCCTTATATAACCAATCACTGCAGTGTTCTTTGAGAGGTTTGGATTTGTGGAATTAATTCAGCTGGAACTCCATTTACTGGTGGTTATGTTTGTTGAGTAGAATAGTATTATTTTAATGCTTAGATAGAGAAAATAAGTGAGACATTCATGTTTTTTCAGTAGACTCCCTAAAAAATTTAATGATTGTAATGGGTTAAAGGAATACCATCAACTCACGATCTAGTCAATTAAAAAATAAGTTTAAAATCGTTTCAAGCACTACATCTTCCCCTGAATCACCCTGATAATTCTTGTGGTTTTATGATGACATTTTTCTGGGTTTTTTCAAGTTTTTTTCCCTGACATGTTGCCGTGTGAAAAGATCCACATAATCAAAGAAAACTGACTAGTTGATTAACAGGGAAACCATAAAAATTGTATACAAAGTGCTCTCATTGTATAAAAACGTTGAAAGTAGAGAAAAATAATTTGTCAAATAATAATCGTAATGGTTATTTGTAATAAAAATAGCAAATAATATTCAGACAGAAGTGTAATATTTAAGTTGATTGTATTCCTTTAAGGCATCACTTTTTCTGAACTTTTTCTTTTCTTATATTTCCCCTCAGATAAATTATATACAGTCTTCAATGTTTTTGATGATGACTCAACCTGCTGGACCTATCATGAGGGCATTTTGTCTATGAAAGTAACAAGAAAAGGGGCAGTCATTAGTACTCTGGATGCAGATTGGCTAGAACTAACCACATTTTATTATAAACAAGGATTGTCATTAATTGATTCTTTTGTATCCTGGGAAACTTCTAAAGGTAAGTAAGTGTATTTTTCATGAGATTTTAAACCATTGTGTTTATTTTGCAAAACAGGTCAGATTTTGCTTCTTAATATGATGGAGCAAATCTGATGTTCCTGTTTGTAAAAATGATGGGTACTATGGTAATTTTTGTCATTGCAACTTCACAGAATGTGAGACCTGATTTAAAGAGGGGAAAAAAGCCTTTCGCTGTTTCCTTGACAGTCATATCTTAAAATAATTGAAATTTCTCTTTTGTTTTACCCATCTCAAAGTTTTCCAAAGGGAAAAAATAGTACTGTATCAATTAGAGCAGCACTTACTGCTAATGCTATTTTATCAAATACTTTTTGCTAATAATAATTACATATAGTAACAAAATATTAGGCATAATATTCTCAGAATGCATCCCTAATTCTCGGAATCCGTGTCAACTGCTATTCACAGAAGGCCTAGTCCTGCGATTTGTTGAGCCCTTCCAGTGAATTTCTGAGTACCCTCAATTACCATTGAGTATATAGTGTTATAAATATACTATAAGATAAATACTGAAGACCTGTTCCTGCAGTCTTTATTCCAGCACGATGCATTCTGAAGTCAATGAGAGTGTTTTGTGTGTGTTAGGATGGAAGGATTAGGCCTATAGGGTGAAATCCTGGCCTCAGTGAAATAACCCACTGACTTCACGGGGGCCAGGATTTTACCCCTAGTGTTTTTCTGATAGTATCTATTAACAAACTGCTATGACCAAATTACTTATACTTTTGTTGCTTATGTACGCCAACAGGGTCCACCTGACCAGTTAGTGCACAACATGCTGGTGCGCTCTAGAATTTACACCCCAGCTGGTGCACACTAATGTCCTTAAATTTTTCTCCTTGGCTATTGAGTCTTTTTTATCTTTTCCACTCACTACCACAATGTACTCCTCACTTACTAAAATAAATGTAGTAATTAGAGATGGCCCTAAACCAAACCTTGTATCTGAACACCCATGAATTCTGGGAAAGTTTGGAATCTGTTCTAGAGTCAGAGTTCTTGTCTTTGGCTCATCTCCAGTAGTGATACCCCTCTTTTGTAAATGTTGTGATGAGGCAAATGTCATTTCTGATCATTCCAGATGATTAATGCACAAGCATCAGATCACCCACAACTGGTCAGGTGCTTGTTTTGGATAGTCACTGAGAATAGCCACATTATACTTAAACACAACACCATACATTGTAGAAGTTAACATTTAATCCTTTAATCATTTATTATCCAATCAGTAAAATACGACATATAGGTCACTCTAATTACACAGCTAGCTTCTCAAACAATTCATTAAGGACCACGTTTCTATTAATCATTTAAGTAACAAAATTTCTATGTGATTGGGTATTATGTTGGTTTATAGTTTCAAAACTCTTTAAAAGACAAGCCCAGATGTTCACACCAGCCTGAAGTTCCATTTATTTCAGTCACTTGGCAAGAAAGGGGGTTATTTCTTCTT
Organism: Terrapene triunguis; assembly: GCF_002925995.2. Classification (NCBI taxonomy): domain Eukaryota; kingdom Metazoa; phylum Chordata; order Testudines; family Emydidae; genus Terrapene; species Terrapene triunguis. The sequence goes on along the minus strand of NW_020664413.1, from coordinate 54,007,646 downwards.
TTTTCCAATAGTAGTTAGCCATAGGGTTTGTTGTTGTGGGGTTTTGTTTTTCATTTGTTTTAAAAGTAGCAAGATTTTACCAATGGCTCTATTAAAGAGGTTCTCAAACTGTGGGTCAGGACCCCAAAGTGGGTTGGGACCCCATTTTAATGGGGTCACCAAGGCTAGTGTTGGCCCTGGGCCCCAGCAAGTCTGAAGCCCAAGACCCACTGCCCGGGTCTGAAGCTGAAGCTCAAGTCCCACTGCCCAGGACTAAGGTTACATGCCCCCTGCCCAAGGCAGAAGTCTTTGGGATTCAGCTTTGCACCCCGCCCGAGGTGGTGGGACTCAGGTGGCAGGGCTCAGGCGGCAGGGCTCAGGCGGGCTCGGTCTTTGGTCCCCCCTCCTGAGGTTGTGTAGTAATTTTTGTTGTCAGAAGGGGGTCACGGTGCAATGAAGTTTGAGAACCGCTACTCTATTACTTCAGGACAGAAACCAATAAACTTGGCTTCTGGTCTCAGCTTTGACACAGAATTGCTGTATTACCTGGAGCAAGTCATTTAGTTCCTCTGGGACTGTAAGCTCTTTGGGGCAGGGACTGACTCTTACTAAATGTTTGTACAGTGCCTATCACACTGTGCCCTAATCTCATTTGATGCTTGTAGCAGGGTCTTTCTTGAACTGGCAATGGACCCTGCCAGTGCCTCAATTTCCCCTTCTTTGAGTTCTCAAAAAGTGCCCCTAACCTCTTTTGCAAATCAAATACCATCCCTTCTTGGGGTCTGGTTTATTAAAGTCACTCAGTTCCAATATCAACTTAAACCAAAACAAGTCTTTCCCCCACTTCTTTTTCTTCAACCCTTTGCAGGACTCAACAGTTCCTTCCAGTTCCTGCTGTTTCCTCAAGCCTCTTCCTCTTAAAGTTTCTGTCCTGCCCCTCACTGAAGGTGGCTCTATATCCTCTATATCACTCAGTCCTCTCTGGATTCCCTCAAGGAGCCTCCCAATTTCCTGCAAGTCTTTCTCCTTGGCTGTACTGAGGCTTCAGCGTCCAGCTTGCATGGGTGCACATGCGCTTGCTTGCTTGCTCTCTATTCTCTACATTCCTCTGGGCAGGGGAGCTCTACCAGGCCCACTCTGAGCTTATCTAGAGAAACCTCCCCATGCTCTTTCCTAACCTCTGATCTAATGCTACTTTAAGAGAGCAAGCTCCTTCTTTTAGGAAGTCCTGTCCCTGGGCTACCATCATGTGATGCCTGGTCAACTGACCACCCATCACCTAGGACCAGATGATAAGGCACAGGTAGGGTTGAGTCCAAATCCCTTGAAGAGTCAGCCCGTCCTGTGACAGATCCTCTGGGTTCTACTATACTACAAATGATACCTTCAAAAGCTGTTTCTTACTAGAAAGTCTGTGGCTTCCGTATTAGACTACTGTACTCTAAGGTATGGTTAATATTTTAATTAAGATGGAATCATGATTAATATTTAAGTTATGTATTTTTCAACTGAATATGATATCAAAAACAGGAAATTATCTTACTGGATTGCAAAAAAAAAAAATTATGTAGCAATTTCTTTTGCAAGTATTTGAAACTGAACTTTACATACCAAATGTAAATTTTTAGTCAAAGTTAATTAATACATTGCTATCTTCCTTACCTAATATTAGTTGATTTAAGATTAGAATATAATGCAAAGAAGAGAATATTTTGTAGTAATACTCTGTTAGGTGAACAGACTTGAACTGCTTGACCTATTTAGCTCCTTGAATTTTACTCTTAAGTTATTTTGTGCTGAATGAAGAGTTTACGTTCCTCTAAAGTGGAATTTTGTCTGTTGCCCAAGTTTTGTTGTTTTTCAGTTGTCCTAGATTCTAAATGGTCAATGTTCTTTTAGAGATGCTTATGGCGGTTGTGTATGAATGAATGGAGCACAGGACTTTAATTCAGAAAAGCTGCTTTGTAAAAGTTCATTGAAGTGTTTCTTCACAGACTCTCACAAACAGTTTATGCAAGACTCAAACTCATTCTGTGTAAAATAATGAAGTATATTAAGAGTGCTAGCTAAATAATATATTTTAAGGTAACTTTTTATGAGTCATTTAGTATCTACTTGTTCCCTGACCGTTCTATCCCCATTGTACCAATCAATTTTTCTGTTTATATGACAATTAACTTTTGCTGTGCATCACTCTAAATCTCTGTAAATCATGAGGCCACAGTTCTAAGCCAAATTCATTCAGTGCATGTGTGTTTGAGAAAAAGCTCTCATTTTTCAGTTTGCAGACAAACAGGCATCCCAGAGTTGCTAAAGAATTATTTTAAAAGGCCTAGAATATAAAAGTGAGCAAGCCAGTTATTTGTGACTTTCATCAGACAGCATGATTAAGAGGAGGAGCTCCAAAAACTTTCTTTTCCCTCCCCCTTAAGCAATAATTCCTGCAACAATAACTTAACTTGGTTCTGTTTACCTGGTCTGATTGATCCTCCCACCTTGCAGGGTCCTAGAACCTGCGCTCCAGCCCGAGCCAGAACATCTACATCTCAATTAAACAGCCCCATAGCCTGAGCCCAAGTCAGCTGGCTCAGGCCAGCTGCAGGTTTTTAATTCCAGTGTAGACATACCCTTTGACTTCAGTGGGAGTGGAATCATGCCCTTAGACTTTAGTAGATTTCTCCCAGTGCTGGAAATAGAGGGGACAATACCTGTTATAATTCATCGAGGAGAACTGCTTCAAACCAAAATTAACCTCAGCCACTGTTGGCCCACAGAATTTCCACAAGTCTTTACTATTTTGTTCTTATAAAGAACTCTCCCATCGTTAACACCTGGGGAATGTCTTACTTCAGCATTCCACACTGCCTCCTTTGAACAACTGGTGCCTCTGATTCTGCCCAGCCTGATTGTTATATATTGCAGTTGAGATCTTGGGAGTAACAATGCTGGATTAAAATGAATACGTTTAAAGAGACAATCTAACATGTGAGTGGGCTTTTCTCCTTCTGATCAAGTGTCTGTAACCCGGGAAAGAGTTTACAAAGGGACTTGAGCTGAATTTAGCTACTGGATTCTTTCTTGCCTGATTTGTTTGTTCTTGATCTCAACCTAAAAGAGTTTATATAATAAGTTGAATATTTGGGCCTCCCAGAGAGCTGAAATCTAAAACCTTTCTGAACAAAAATAAATAAATAAATCAAATGGAATTTAAACGATGTTTGCCTCCCATCACCTTGACTACTTTGCTTGTGTGTTACATCCTTTATCCTCGCTGCTTTTTTTTTTTTTCTTTAATAGGTGTTGCATTCTTTTTAGCAGGAATTGTCTTCCTATTTGTCTGTATATCACCTAGTACATTTTAGGCTTTATTGCAATATGAATAAATAACAACACATGTAGCCCAAACAGCTGCAGAAATGGTCATCTGGCTCAGGCCCTATGGAAGTTAAAAAAGAGCATTTTAGCAAAGAAAACAGAAGTATTTCCAGAAGCTATCAGAACAAAACTTGACAGTATTCTGTTTATTAGAGTGGTTGAACTGGTTCCTATTTTAATGCAAGAGAAAGTATAATGAATATTGAGCCACAACACAGTTCACTATTTCTATTGCAGAAAAAGCTATCGTGGCAACATTTTATTTGCTCCTCTGTTTGTACAACTACCTATGAGATATTTTTAAAAATATTATACTCTAGAATTTGTTTTGGGTACTAGCATTAGAAATGGTAAACTACTATCATAGAGTAGATGGACAAAAGGGCCAAATTAATTCCTACTGAAACTCCACTGAAGTTGATAGAGTTTCACCAGGGAGGAATTTGTCCCAAAATATTTTGTGAATGTCGTAAAAAAATGCTGGAATTTTTAAAAATATCTCAGAGGTGACTTTTTTATTTCAATAAGTTTGTAAAATACACAGGGCCGACGCTTGCACTAGGCGACCCTAGGCGGTCGCCTAGGGCAGCAGGATTTGGGGGGCGGCATTTTGCCGTCCTCGACGGAAATTCGACAGCGGGGGGTCCTTCCGCTCCGGGTCTTCGGCGGAAATTCGGCGGCGGGTTCTTTACTCGCTCCGGGACCCGCCGCCGAAGTGCCCCGAAGATGCAGAGTGGAAGGACCCCCTGCAGCCAAATGCTCAGAGGAGGAGTGCTGCCACCTAGGGCGGCAAAAACCCTGGCACCGCTCCTGAAAATACAGAAGACCTATCTGACAAGGTTGAAATATTAAAGATTAAAATATTTCCTAGTTTTGACTGTCTATTTCAAGCACCTACCTAAAACCTGAAGAGAAGGTCTGCAGTTGATGAATTTATAGAATTGAACTGTTTGCAAACCCTAATAAAGTGTGTGCAGGTGTATTGTATACACACTCAATCACATACATATATATACACACACACACATTTACACACCCAACCACATTTTGTGTGTGTATGTGTGTTTGTAAAAATTAAACATTATACACTATTTCTATACATGCCTGATAGGCATATATGCCTGTAAATATGTAATTTAATTCACATATCTCCAAAAACAGGCAAGATTTACTACAAATTACTACAGGCAGACCCAAAAAGAAGTAAGATTATTGTGACTCTGTTAATACTTAGCATTGATTAGGAAACCGATGTTTGTGATGGTCAAATTCATACCGTATTTAGAAAATTTATGCCCATCTGGTAAAATTCCAAGTCAGACCAACTGTGGAATTATTTCAGTTATTCTCCAAACAAAATTACAGTATCGCAGTATTTCTGCATAACCATAAGTTATGTGACAGAGACACTCTTCTCTTTACATTCATGGTATGTTGGAGAGGATTTAAAGCTGATACTGTATTCTGAAGAGTATTTCTATTTTCTGTTTAAATTTAGTTTAATTTTTTTTAGTTTTTAAGATTCTCGGCTATTGAGGTACCACTACAGAAAGGGCTTCCAGATGGCTCTTAGGAGATGCACTATGCTATCAAAGACAGAAAATGAACCAACATATGATGCACAGCTTTAGTTTGGGCCAGCTGGATATTATCAAACTCTCACAAGAAGTAAGTCAGGGAGGTGCTCTCTGAAACTTCCTTCCCATCAGGAATCCTCCTATATTTACTTCTGTTTCAGGCTCTTCCTGTGGCCAGTTAATATTTTTTTTAAGTGATTGTGGATAGACACTGTAATTTGTTTTGTTTTTCTTTAATCCTCTCCCATCTCCAACAACCATATTTGTTTTGGTCATACATATGTCATTTCAAAGTTGAGCATAGAGTTTTTGTATCTGTGTGCTTCATAAACAGTGGTAATCTTTCTGTTGTATAAGAAACAGAAATTCAAACTCAGATATGGCACTTGCTTGCTAATGCTTTTAATAGTATGGAAATTTGCATTTAATTAATAGCTGACTCCCTGTAGAAAAGGGAAAATACCGTAATTTGATTAAGAATATGACTTCATAGCTTACAAAGTGGTGACTGAGACAGCTGAAAAAAACTTTAAAGATCAATTTATTTGATGCCTCAGATAATGTGATTTCAGTGGGACTATAAGCTGTGTATGAAGTTAAGAAGGTGTGTACATCTTTGTAGGATATGGGCCTAAGTCTTTATAGTTCACCTTACACATTTCCTTGCTTCCACAGGAGACCACATGACCAAATCTTTAGAAGGATTATTTATATATGAAGAAGGTGGTTCAGGAGTTCCAGGTTCTAACAGGAAAGGAAATGACACAATAGTTGTAGAACAATGGACTGTCATTGAGGTAACTTGCTATTTATTTACCAATTTAACATTTTATCTTTAATTTTCTGTATTGTTTTTTCTTAGTATGTTTGTATCAAAGTTAGATACAAGTTTAGTTTGCCTTCTTAGAGTCATCTTTACACAAACAAGACTACCATTAAAAAGAACGGGAGTACTTGTGGCACCTTAGAGACTAACAAATTTATTAGAGCATAAGCTTTCGTGGGCTACAGCCCACTTCTTCGGATGCATATAGAGTGGAACATATATTGAGGAGATATATATACACAC